>NC_136903.1:53110192-54310192 GCF_949606895.1 Notothenia rossii | reverse complement strand
CTAACAACTTTTATTACACGGCTTAGTTGAGTACTCGGTTCTGATTGTAAATTCTTAACATGTGTCATGTTGTTAATACAGTACAGACCACTGTCAAGGACTATAATGAAGGTTGCTAAGGAGGATCAAGAAAGAGAAAGGAAAAGAGGTTAAAAGACTGAGTGCTGGACGTCAGATAAATCACCAGAAGAAGGCAGACAGGAAGTAAACAATAACAGGACACGGAACGGGCTCTGTAGTTTGTTTAGTAATATGGCCATGTACAGGCCCGGTTCCAGAACAAAATGACTCAGGGTGCATCTGATATTACAGGGGTAATAGGTATATTATTTCTGTCAAGCGACTTTGTTAACCACTTTGAAAAAAAGGTTGATGATATTCGCTCTTCTTTTTCTGACTCACCTTTACTCACCGCTGGGTCACCAGACCCTCCTTTCACCCACACACTGACCTCCTTCTCCCCTCTCTCTCCAAGTGAGGTTCTTACCCTCGTTACCTCTGCCCGTCCTACCACCTGTCCTCTGGACCCTATCCCTTCAAACCTCCTTCAGACTATCGCTCCTGATATTCTACCGTTTCTCACCCATTTCATCAACACTTCTCTAACTTCTGGTCACTTTCCAAACAGTCTCAAGGAGGCAAGAGTAAACCCTCTCCTAAAGAAACCCACTCTCAACCCGTCTGATGTTATAAACTACAGGCCTGTCTCTCTCCTACCGTTCCTGTCTAAAACACTTGAACGTGCTGTCTTTAAACAACTCTCCTGTTATCTCCATCAGAACAACCTTCTGGATCCGCACCAGTCTGGTTTCAAGGCAGGTCACTCAACAGAAACTGCTCTCCTTGCTCTCTCTGAGGAACTACACTGCTAAAGCAGCCTCCCTCTTCTCTGTCATCATCCTTCTGGACCTGTCTGCTGCATTCGACACGGTGAACCATCAGATCCTCCTTCGCACTCTCCAAGAACTTGGAGTTTCAGGCTCTGCACTTTCCCTCCTCACCTCATACCTCAAAGATCGCACCTACAGGGTAACTTGGAGAGGGTCCGAGTCCGACCCTTGTCAATTAACTGCAGGGGTCCCTCAGGGCTCTGTTCTTGGTCCCCTCCTCTTCTCCTTGTACACAAACTCGCTCGGATCTGTCATTAGCCTGCATGGTTTTTCATACCACTGCTACGCTGACGACACCCAATTAATTCTGTCCTTTCCCCGCTCAGAGACCCAAGTCGTCGCACGCATCTCTGCTTGCCTAGCACACATCTCTCGGTGGATGTCTGCTCATCACCTCAAGCTCAACCTTGACAAGACTTGACTGAACTGCTTTTCCTTCCGGGAAAAGATTGTCCCACTCTTGACCTAACAATCAACATCAGCACCTATGTTGTTTCCCCGACTCAGACTGCAAGGAATCTGGGTGTGGTCCTAGATAACAAACTGTCCTTCACTGCAAACATTGCTGCTACAACCCGCTGCTGCAGATAGACACTTTACAACATCAGGAGGATACGTCCCCAGCTGACCCAGAAAGCAACGCAGGTTCTGGTCCAGGCTCTCGTCATCTCACGCCTATACTACTGCAACTCCCTCCTGGCTGGTCTACCTGCATGTGCCATCCGACCTCTGCAGCTCATCCAGAATGCAGCGACTCGTCTGGTCTTCAACCTTCCAAAATTCTACCACACCACGCCGCTCCTCCGCTCCCTTCACTGGCTTCCGGTAACTGCTAGAATCCACTTCAAGACACTGGTTCTTGCGTACCATGCTGCAAATGGATCTGGCCCTTCCTACATCCAGGACATGGTTAAACCGTACACCCCAGCATGTGCACTCCGTTCTGCATCGGCCAAACAGCTCGCTGCATCAGCACTGCGAGGGTGACCCAAGTTCCCATCAGCAAAAACACGTGGGTTTGCTATCCTTGCTGCAAAGTGGTGGAATGAGGACAGCAGATAGCTTGCACATCTTCCGGCGCAGACTGAAAACTCATCTCTTTCGACTCCACTTAGAGCGATAGAATTACTAACAAAGCACTTATATACTAATAAAGGACTGGCTTATCTAAAGCCAGTTGAGTAGCACTTACAATATTTGGCTCTATGAAACCTGATGTACTTATATGATTCTGTTTTCTTCAAGGTTGTATCTTCCTGGTCAAATGTACTTATTGTAAGTCGCTTTGGATAAAAGCGTCAGCTAAATGCAATGTAATGTAATGTAATGTAATGTAATGCAATAGTGGCCGGCAACAGAAATGAAAAATAGCATGATGGTCCCCAATGAACAGATTATGGCATTTGTTATGTTTTGAAACCAAGCAAGTGAGGACATTTCAAGTGTGTTAAAAGTGCAATCCTGAAATATTTCAAATAGTCCAAAGTGGAATGTGGCAAAGAAAAGCACAAAAGCTTCAAAACTGTAATGATAAAACAAATGAGAACATATTGTAGATCAAGGCAAATATTATTTGAACCAGCTCATGGTTTGAAATGGCAAACATTGAAAAGCAAAAGTATTATTAAAACCATGTACTAAATCATCACTTTGGTCCCATCATATATTCTGGGAAGAGAATATTTACTGTGCTTGAAAACTGGTATCACATCATCATGTGAGGTTGACTTTGTGACCTGGAGAACATTTCAGCCGCAACATTAGCTTGTTGATAAGCTTGGGATATGAGATAGTTTTGTAGCCATTCGTGGTGAAGGCATCTGTGCTATTGTATGCATTATTTTTGACCCAACATTTCTCCAGGCATGGCAGAATATGGCACTGTTTTTACATTAATATTCAAGCCATTGTCTATTTTTATACCACGAGCTGCAAAATGACCGCCTTACCCCACTGTACAGGCGGTTACTTGTTTAGACATATCTGGGCAGGCTCTGTTTTGCCGTGGTATCCTGGCACCTGCGGGCCACAGAGGGGCGGCGTATTCAGGCGGGAGTAAGCTAGTGTCCAGTCTGTCCACAACGGAGGGTAACGTGATGTCCCCATCTGACCTGTTGCTACTGTCTGCAGTAGATGCAGTGTTGCCGGCGTTTAGTGATGGTTGCTTTAACCATTTTCGTATAAATGATTATCCACAGATGTGTGTCACTGCTGTGGAAGCACTTTGGAAATGATGCACACGCAGCGGAGCAGGTGACGCGCACCTGACACAATTTGTTGTTTGTATTTTTCGCTCCGTTCTCTTTTTTGAATAGAGGGTGCACAACATTCAACTGCCCCGAAGATCCCGACGCGAAGCCTGAAGGGTAAACACACCAGGTTTACTAATCTACCCGCACAATTTGTCTCCGGTGTCGGAATGTCTCGCTATGTTAGTAAATTCTTAAAAATCAAAACATCATTTCATTTTGGGTTAAAATGTGTTGTAACTGCGTTACTGAGCATTGTAACGGGTAATATATTACCCACATTTCATTAGTAATGCGTTACATTAATTCGTTACAGCAAAAAGTAATATATTACTGTAACTCTGTTACTTTTGTTACGCGTTACACCCAACACTGCATGTCACACACACAGCTGAAAAAACTCACAGGCAGATTACTGAGCAGATAGAAGACGGAGACCGTAACAGTCTCTCAACAGTGCACTTGTGAAAAGCCATTTTTTTTTTTTAAAGAGACATTATCGGACGGACCATTGATCTGCTCACCTTCTCAAGGATAGTGGCACAGTCACTTATGCAAAAGTTTGGCACAAAACCACTGAGCAAGGGCAGGAGATCTCTGCTGGCCGCTACTGTTGAACATCAGGCAAGATATGACAAAGCTTCTCACTGGCCAATTTACACAATGCATCGGTTCCAGAGATGTTGTCATTGTGACAAACGCACTACCTATGCATGTGATAAATGCAAAGCACCACTGCACATTGAGTGCTTCAAGATGTACCTTGAACAAGGGAACTATAAGTGAATAAAAATAGGCTGTAATAGCTATTAAAAAAAACAAAGCAGACCCAATAAAGGCTGTGGAGATGCAGTACGAAGGACGCGTCCATGACAAAGGGGAAAAGTCCAAAATGACTGGAATGTTTTGGGAAAATAAGTTCAAGTTAATCAATCAGTAGATTTTAATTCAAAATAGTGATGCCCAAACTAATCGTGCACTTGGTTCTAAAGCCTATGATATATATATATATTGCCTTTTTTGTTCAGTATAGGACGCCTATTCTACATGCTACCTTTTCTAAATGTTACCTTTTATGTTCAATGTGAATGAATCACACAACTGTCTGTACAGTTGTTTGTGAATGTTGATCTCAAATATCAGAAAGAAAATGTTACAAAGAATAAGTAAAAGTTCAAATGTTACAACAGATGTATAATATTAATGTTTCAATACATGTCACACTAAAATAGAAATGTTGAAAAACGTTGATGGTTGTTCATATTGGTGTTGTATTAGGAATTTTGATATGTAAAAAGTCTAACTAGAATTTGATGGAGAATGCCAGTGACAGTTTTAAATGTGAAGATAACTAGGCTGGGATGTATACAAATTTGGATGACTTCATAGGAGAAGTATGCTAATTCAATATATGTATTTTGACGGCAACACATAATCCCACATTAAAATTGTGACCGGCAATAAAACTACTTTTCCATGATTTTTTTCAAAAACAATGATTGATTTTTTCAAAGGGTTACTAATGACACAAGATTTTGATATTTTCATGTCTGGGAAAACATTGGGATTAAATGGGTTAAATTTAAGACACCGGAAAAATGACAAAAATTACGCTTTAAAGGTCTCCTATTATACTATATTTAGGTATATATTCCAGGTCTCTAGAATATATATAAAAAACATGTCTATGAAGTGTGTTGCTCAAAATACCAAACAGATCACCCATTCTAGCCATGCCTCATACCCTTCTATTTCAGCCCTGTTAGGGAAGTGCTGATTCCGGGTCAGTAGCTTTAAAAAAGAAAAAAAGAGACGATGCAGGATAATTCTACCCAGATAATAAGCTTAATTATTGAATAGATTAAACGCCATATTATGTTCCAAACCACATCATGGATTATTTCTGAAACAGTATGCACTCGGCTTCCAAACAAAAACCCTTAAATTAAAGTAAAATACTTTAACTGAAATAAAGTGAATAAGCCATTAATTTACGGGAATTCTCCTTAAACATTTTACAGGAAAACACTGTAATTTTACAGATTTATCTGCTTTTTTTACAGTCAATAACCTTTAATGAAAGTACAGCACAAATACTTTAACGTGAAAACACTGTAATTTTACAGATGTATCTGCTCTTTTTACAGTCAACAACCTTTAATAAAAGTACAGCACTAATACTTCTACGGGCAAATACTCTAATTTTACATATTTAGCCTCTCTTTTTACAGTCAATAACCTTTAGTAAAAGTACAGCACTAAAACTTCTACGGGCAAAAAACCAGTAAAAAAACGGTCAAATTACTGCCAGCAGCGGCTGCCAAACAGAAACGATAAAATTAAAGTAAAAATACTTTAACTGAAATAAAGTGCAAAAGTATAGTATACAGAAATGTATCTTAAAGATTTTAGAGGAAACTTTCCTCTCTTTTCAAAATCCATTGTCTTAAAATGTTACATTAAAATATCTTAAATAAAGTTCTGATGAGAAAAACTGTTTTTTACATTTATTTTTAATTACATTTATCAAACACTAAAATAAATACATAACCTAAAGTTCTACAGCTAGAATACTGTTATTTTACAGTTTTTGCTAACATTTTCTAATCAAACAGGTTAGATAAAATGACATCACAAAATGTTCTGTAGGAAACAATTACTTTGAAAACTTAAAATATACAAATATTTGTAGAATTATAGTACAACTAATGAATACAGCATTTAATATTTAAACATCATACTTATAAACAGTAGAAACAAAAAGTAAGTTTAATTTTTTAAGATTACTTTGAAACATTCTCAACTGAAAATAACAGAAATTGGCGACATATGTTCACATTGTCAATTTGAAGGAGCAGTGTGCAGGATTTAGTACGTCTAACAAGGGGGATGTAGGTTCCAACCAATGGATAACTTGTTCACTCACCCTCCTATCCCAAGTTTGTAGGAGAATGTATATTGGCTGCAAAAAACTTGAGGCCCAATCATGTTTCCTCTGTCCATTCTGCGCTACTGTAGACGTGGCAGTGCAACCTAGAGAACAAAAAGATCAGAATCAGAAACGGGTTTATTGCCAGGTAGGTTCACACGTACGAGGAATTTGACTAGGTGTCGTACATACAAATTAAAAAATTAAAAAAGTACGCAGATAGCAAACTATATTAAAAACACTGTAATAAAAATATAGTAAGATAGAAATAAAATAAAGCAGTAATTTACATCAAAATAGAATGCAATAAATTATAGAATATAACATATGTGCAGTAAGCAATATTTAAACATAGCATTATTTACCATCCTGTGATCTCGATTATGTAATGCATAGAGTCTGCGTATCTGAGGTAAAGTGTCAGTAGGGGGAGGGGGGCGAGCCTTGTTGAGGTGGCGAGAGGTTCTGGTCCTGATGGAGAGAGGTGTTTGTCCTGATGGAGAGAGGTTTTGGTCCTGATGGAGAGAGGTGTTGGTCCTGATGGAGAGAGGTTCTGGTCCTGATGGAGAGAGGTTTTGGTCCTGATCAGTGGCGGCCGGCCCATAGGGGCGCTAGGGGCGCCGCCCCACCTCTTCCCACAAACAAATCTTTTTTTTTTTTTTTAAATATGAAATTAAAAATCTTTTTTTTCAAAAAATAGATATTTCAAAAATATATATATTTTATATTTTTTATTTTTAATGAACAAGGTAAATATCATACAATTGGTATCAGTAAAATGTATAATCTACAATAAAATCTTGTTTAAAATTGTGTTACGATGTCTAAAGTTACCGATAAGTCACATGTTTCCTGCCTGGCCTTGCCCTTGGCATTAGTTTATCATTACGGGGCGCTGCCCTCGAGCCAAACAGCAGCAACCAGCACGTTGCAAAAGTCTCAATAGTAAACTGTGCCGCCGAAACATAATTTCAGCCAATCAGCGCCGTCAAATATTTTGGTCACGAGAGCGCTCACGTTGGCACCCACGTTGCTTACGTGCGTTGACGTGAGTTGTTTTTTAGACTCGTGAGGAACTGGGGTAGTATCGCAGTGTAGGCGGAGCCGTGACGTCATCTTCAATGAGCTCCCAGAAAAACAACACAGCCGTTAGCTCTTAGCACTGAGAGCTCACAGCTCTTCATATCTGTTCAGAAACTAGACAAAAGTTAAACAAGTACAAACCACATACTGTCTGTGTCATGGCGAATACAGTCGCTGGTTTATTTATGTCTGTATAGGCCGTTGTTGTGAGTGTGGACGGTCGGAGCATTTACAACGTTAGCTTAGCCAAATCTCCATTAGAAAACACGCATTTTAAAAGGTTTTTCGCCTGCCGTCTGTCTGCAGACTTGTCAAAGCCTTAATTCATGGTTTTTACTATCCGGTATCAGTATGTTGTTACTTCGGCATCATTTTGAAACGTATATTACAATTAAATCACGGTCAAATATGTTCATCTTGTTGTAGTTGTAGCCCCCTTGACAGCGATTCTCTCTCTAGTTTAGACTGCGGTCAAGCCAGCCAGCCTCACGTGATATTGCGGTGCGCGAATATCCTATGCATTACGGTAGAGTAAAAACAAAATCCTCCCTCTGTGTTTAGATGAGAATAAAACAAAGACTGTCCAGTATCAAAGACTCATTTCACTTCAGGGTGATAGCAGGACACCCCATCTAGTCAATCGGAAAAAATCAGGACATTCTGATGTACAGTTTCAAAATAAAAGACCTTTGGGGACAGGGATGATAGCTCATATATGAGACTTCAGAGGTCTTTTATTTTGAAACTCTACATCAGAATGTCCTGATTTCTTCTGAGTGACGACATGGGGTGTCCTGCTATCACCCTTGAGTGAGATGGATCTATGATACTGGACAGTTTTTGTTTTATTCTCATCTAAAAACAGGGATGATAGCTCATACAATAGAGATTTCAAAGGTCTTTTATTTTGAAACTCTAAATCAGAATGTCCTGATTTTTTATGAGTGACTAGATGGGATGTCCTGCTATCACCCTGAAGTGAAATGAGTCTTTGATACTGGACAGTTTTTGTTTTATTCTCATCCAAAAACAGGGACGATAGCTCATATATGAGACTTCAAAGGTCTTTTATTTTTGAAACTCTACATCAGAATGTCCTGATTTTTTATGAGTGACTAGATGGGGTGTCCTGCTATCACCCTGGAGTGAGATGGATCTATGATACTGGACAGTTTTTGTTTTATTCTCATCTAAAAACAGGGATGATAGCTCATACAATAGAGATTTCAAAGGTCTTTTATTTTGAAACTCTACATCAGAATGTCCTGAGTTTTAATGAGTGACTAGATGGGATGTCCTGCTATCACCCTGAAGTGAAATGAGTCTTTGATACTGGACAGTTTTTGTTTTATTCTCATCTAAACGCAGAGGGATGATTTTTTTTTTACTCTACCGTAATGCATAGGATATTCGCGCACCGCAATATCACGTGAGTGCTGGCTTGACTAGGTTTTCCCGAGTGGAGGCTGGCTTGACCGCAGTTAGTTTAGCATACTCAGCCCGACTCAGCCTGGTTGTTCCTGGCCCTAGAACCACGATTTTATGGGGCCATTACATCACCAGAAGTCCCAATTTAAGGGGTCATTTCTCCCAAAAAAAAATGTTTTACTCACTATATCAACAGCCCCACCGAAAATATTTTCCACCAGCCGCCACTGGTCCTGATGGAACGCAGCCTCCAGCCAGAGGGTTGTGTTGAAGGTAGGGCTGGTCAAAAAAAGAAATCCCCGATTTTTCATATACTTTTTTTTTATTTTTTTATTTTTTTATTTTCCCCCTTTGTGCAATCAAGAACAACTAGCCGAAAAGACAATATGGCCCTGCCATTGTAAACAGTGAAAATGTAACATAACATAAAATGTAACATACAATATTTCTTTAAACACAAGTTGAACATCTTGCTATTAGTAGATTGGAGGTAGTTCTGATAAAGTGCCAACAAAACATTCAACAGCATTAATTATCAGTGCATGAGCGCATAAGGTGTTTTTTTGTTGTGCTGTTTTAGTTTGAATATCCTCTTTTCTAAACATTCTTAGCCAGGAAGACAAGTCTGTCTACCACCTCTGACTTTAAACATGCCCGGTGGCATGTAACAATGCCCCCCCCTTCCCACACTGAAAACCCTCTCTTAGGGTGCACTTGTTGCTGGGATTGAGAGGTATTTTTTTGCCAGGACACTTAGCCTAGGAAAATTCGGTTGGTGGCGCTTCCACCACTCAAGACGATTGGTGTCTGGGTCTACCTCAGGGGTCAATAAGAAAGATTTCAGCTCAGTCTCTATCTTTTCTGCCTCTGACTGGTTGGGAGATGACACTGGATTCTTTTTTAAGAAGGCCGCTAAAGTCATATTTTTCTTGGGTGGAGAATGTACATCTTCTTGGCGCACCTGAACAGCCGTGCCAGGCTGCTGTGGTGTACTGTTGTTGGCAGGAGCAGGTAGAGACATCATCTCAGCAACAGCTCTTTTTTTGACTGGTTCCACCTTTTCTGGGTCAATGTAGGTTGTGCGGAACCTTGGGTCAACCAGTGAGGACATGTCCAAGAGTTCATCTTTTACATGGTCGCTGTATTTGTCGTCAAGGTACCGCATTATTTTTCCTTTTATTGTTTTCGTGAGCTCTGCGTCTTCCTCCTCTGGCTGTAGGAGACTGGTTTTGAACAGATGGAGCACTGGTTTGATGTATGAAACACTAACATAAGACTCCCCGGAGAGTGCATCAGTGAATTCTTGGAGTGGTTTTACAGCTTTATTTATCGACTCCAACACATCCAGATCTTGCCAAGTGGGCACAAGATGGCGACTTTTCTTGTCCAAACCCAGGACACGGACTACAGCCTTCTCCTGTTCGAGAAATCTTTCAATCATTTTTTGGCGTGAACCCCATCTGGTCGGGGACTCTGTTATCAGCTGATGAGTGGGTAGACCAAGCTCTGCCTGTACTTCACTCATGTCTCTTCTTTTTTTCCAGCTGTAAGAAAAGGCAGACACAGCCTTTTTAAATACCCCAATAGCATGATGATCGATCCGTGGGTCCTTCACACCATTCTCTGTAGTAAATGAAGAATACATAATCAAAGTGAATGTGAGATTCATAATTCACCATCATCTTTCAGTGTGTTGTGTTTCATGTTTTACATGCACAGTCGTGACGTTGTACATTTAGCTGTTAAGTGACCACGGCCCCTTTAAGACGAGCGGTATGTCTTTCATGTCATTCACAGAAATAAACGACACCCGCACTTGCGTGGTCAACGTGAGAAATAGTTTTGCCTCATTCTTCACGCAATTTCCACAACTTGATGCATAGCCATTAGACTTACTTACCGATAGCATTGTGCAATCTGTGTCCAAAGCACTGGAGGTTGGGCCACGCATTGTCCTTCAGAGCTTTAATCATGTTGCTGCCGCTGTCAGTAGTCATGCAAATGAGTCGGTCTTCGGCAAGGTTCCATGAGTTTAGGGCATCTTTTAGCCCCTGGGCTTTAATTTCACCTGTGTGGTCCTCTGGAAAGTATGCCGTTTGGAGGCACATGCTCCGCAGAGTCCAGTCGTTGTTAATAAAGTGCACAGTAAGACTCATATACGGCTGCATCGTCCGACTTGACCATAAATCTGTGGTGGCAGAAAAAAAGGACACCTCTTCCAACTCCTTTGCAACCCGTTGTCTTGTGCTATTATATAGCTGAGGCAAGGCAACTTCGGAGAAGAACTTTCGGCTTGGTAACACATACCTGGGGTCCAAAACTTTAATCATGTTAATAAACCCCAGCTTTTCCACCATATATATTGGCACCATATCCTTTGCTATATACATACCGACCGCATCTGTAATGGCTTTCCAGCGGGCCGAATTCTTGTCATATGGGATGCAGTTTGAAAATGTTTGTGTTACGGTGGACTGTATTTTGGCGGCTGTGCGTGAGGTGCTTGTAGTGCCGCGGTCTTTTTCATTCCGCTGCGCGCAACATTTCTCCCATTCAGCAGGATGCTTTTATTTGAGGTGCTGCAGTAAATTTGTCGTACTGCTGCCTTTGCTAGCAACAGACTTCAAACATACTTTGCAGCGGGGTGTTGTCTGGTCCATATCTGACCTCGCGAACGCAAACCAATTCCAAATAACTGATGACACCGTGCCTTTCTTTGGAACAAGTTCTTCCCTGCTCATTGTCATGTTGTTTGTGTACCACTCTATTTGGTAAATGCACGCGCACTGTGTGGGGGAGGGCTGAGCCCATTCCGAACGACGGGAACCCAGAGGGAAGCGTTGGCGGATGTTGAAGAGAAAACCGATTTTCATTTAAACAAGTCGACGTGAACTACAGACTCGAGTTAATCGATAAAATCGATTTATCGCCTAGCCCTAGTTGAAGGCAGAGCTGAAGTCCACAAACAGGATCCTGGCGTAGGTTCCTGCTGTGTCCAGGTGCTGGAGGAGGAAGTGAAGTGATAACTATTAGTAAACCATAATGATGGATGTTATTATCCGCAGCTGCCAATAGATCCCCTAAATCTTGTATGATGGACCTTTCAAGCACACACACACACACACACACACACACACACACACACACACACACACACACACACACACACACACACACACACACACACACACACACACACACACACACACACACACACACACACACACACACACACACACACACACACACACACACACACACACACACGTTATTGAGAGCATCCCAAGGGCATTGATTATTTCATAAGTTTAGAAGGGGGGAACATAGTCTAACAACAGTTAGCTTTTGTTAATTTTACCTCGAGCCAAACTTGTGAGACTTGTTTCTGAAATCCCTTTCTTAAAGTGAATACATAAAAAATAAAACAATGGAGCTTACCCTAAAACTAACCACTGGATTGCTTGTCTAACATGACCTAGTCCATAAATGAGGTAAGGGTGGGAACAATCAAACGCACCCGGCACTGCGTGTTAGCGAAGTACAACTGGGATTTCGAAGAGGAAGATATGCTAGGTCAATTCTTAATAAAAAAGAAAAACCAACAAATGGAGCATTTGAGTTTTCATTAGCAGCCCCTAGCTACATCTGCGGAGCTTTGGTCAATACCACTTACTAACAGTCTATTTCCTTAACACTAGAACCGCCAACGGGTACATTTTACCCGCAGCTGTTTTTTGATTGTATGTAACTTTTTTTCAATAACATATTAAAGTCTCCCAGTCCGTGACTTTTCCTGAAAGTGTGTTATGTAGCACCCTCTGTTGTTAACAATTGCCAATATGAAGTCAGATTGAAAAAATCGCCAAAAAAAAGCCATTTGTACCTATATCCGCCAGCGGGTAATATTTACCTCATAGAAAATGCAGCGTAAACATGACATGTTGCTATAGCAACGCCTTTTGTCTACTGCTGTTCCTTATAGATAAAGAGAGAGATTGAGAGAGAGAGAGAGATAGATAGATAGATAGATACATATATTGATAGATGGATAGAGAGAGAGATAGACAGATAGATAGTTATAGATAGTGTAACATCTTGGAGAATAC
The DNA here is from genome assembly GCF_949606895.1 of Notothenia rossii. Taxonomy (NCBI): domain Eukaryota; kingdom Metazoa; phylum Chordata; class Actinopteri; order Perciformes; family Nototheniidae; genus Notothenia; species Notothenia rossii. The sequence goes on along the minus strand of NC_136903.1, from coordinate 54,297,507 downwards.
AAGATCTTGGATGACTGAGCCAGGGCCAGCCCTCGGCATAGGCAGTATAGGCGAATGCTAAGGGCGCATCAACCCATAGGGGGCGCCAAAAAAAAAACAACAACTTTGAAATAAAAAAAATAAAAAAAGTTGAGCTGCCCCAGCCCCAGTAAAAACCTTTATGTGAAATCGTTCTTTTTTTTTAAATAATGGTTTTAGTGTGCAATTATAGCTTTTAATTTTGTATTTGTGTTAATTTAAAATTAATCAAACTCCCAAAAAACGTATAGCTTCTGTGTGCTTTTATTAACATTGGACTTTACTGTGTAAGCGGCCGCGGGGGGGAGAGCTTTAGAGAGCTCTCTCCTGAAAGACTGAGAGGCTCTGATAACCTCAGCTCAATGAGGTAAAGGCACACCTTTATATGATCATTATAATTATAAGAGAATAGATGAAAAAAAAGTATAAAATACTATATGACAGTACAACAAAGTTGTTATTAATAAACAAGAATACAGTTTAAAAGGGGAGTGATTTGTAAAATATCCATAAAGAAAAATAAATCTGCTTACAGTTATGTTTCATATGGATGTTGAGAGATGTATCCATAGATATCCTAATGTTGCTCTCAAAGTGCACCAGATTGATGCTTTTAACTTAAATATAAGTACAAATCTTACCTAGGGCAGCAAATTGGTCAGGGCCGGCCCTGGACTGAGCTCACGTTGAGGACGTAATGCATGTGTGCAAGTTACGTGCCAGTTGAATAAAGTTGGACACTCAGAATGAGAGAAGTAGTCCGCGTTGTCTGTTTATGTAGACAATTATATGTCCATTGAACAGAACATTACAGATAGATCGATAGATAGTTATAGATAGATAGATAGATAGATAGAGAGATTTGTACCTAAACAAAACACAAGTCTAACACCAAGCGTTTAAATCAGCACTCTTAGCGATATTTTATACTTCATGTTATCTGCACAAACTATATTATATGAAAAGCTGAGAGTCCACATATTCTATTGGTATAAGTTTCATCCCTGTGCGATTAAAACTCACTGTTTTGTATGATAAATAAAAGAACATTGTACCTTGAAAATCAATAGCGGGTACATTTTACCCGTTGGCGGTTCTAGGTATACAGCGACCTCTGGCGGTTCTAGTGTTAAAATTGTACATAAAACTGAATCTATATGTTCATCTTCAGGTGATTAAATCTGCATAATGTTGTCCCTGTACAATAACATTCGAGCATTTTGTAATCCAGTGAGGAAATTCAAGACCAGTAAATATTGATTGATTAAACAACAATAAATAAAATGTTAGTGTTTCCTTCAAACTCAGACTCTCTGCTGCGGCTGTACCTCAAAGACAAAACAATTGTCTGATGATCTTTGTTGAACAAGGTCTGATTGTCCTGTAAAATGTGGGGTATTTTTAAATACTTTCAATATTATGTTTGTTATTACTCACATATCAAAGTCTTTCGATCTGCAAGATGGAAGAATAGCTGGGTGCTGCCTGGAGAGACTGATGAGGGACACAGGCTGGCGTCAGCAGCTTTCCACACAAAGCCATCACATATTCTCTTCCATAGTCCTCACTGTCCACTGGTCAAAAGAGTGAACATCACAGCTGTCATGTTAACCCTTTGTTACACAACATACAACCAACATGTGTCAAAAGTGACCCGAATTAGTTTTAATTGTAAATATCTTTGCAATAAATTACTTTAACCATTCAGGATTCCAGGTATTCCTCAATTAACCTGTTTTGGATCAACATCAATTCTAATTTTTCCCTTTCTTACTTTTTGAATAAAAATCATGTTTTTATCACTACACTTCTAAGTCACAACATGGGTCAAACATTACCCGTATTCTTTTGCTATGTTATTTCATGCATGGCTGAGTATTTCTTTACTATACATTCTCAAAAATAATTAATTTAAGCAGTGATTTGGACCAAGCATGTATGATGTAGTAATACAAAAAGTATTTTAGTTCACACAGTGTGACATTAGCTAGTCATGTTAGCTTGTAATATATAGAGCAGAGCTAACTAGCAAGTTAGCTGAACGTTAGCGGTTAGCTGTTTATACTATGCTAGCTGTTGGCTACCGAACATTAACAAACTAGATTCCGCTGTAAGAAAGCTGTGAAACTTTACATTAAACTTGGCGACAACACTGACACCCCGCTGCATGTTTATGTGTAATTCTCCGGTAACGGAGTAGTGTAACGCGTTACTTTTATAATTCAGTAATCATACTACAGTTACTAACATTGCCCCGACACGCGTTACTTTGTTACTTTTATAAAATAATCACACTCACTGACAGACAAGAGGGGTTTCCGCCGCAGGTTTGTATAGGCTTACGTAATCTGCGCGATTTGCGTGTCCACATCTCCAAGTGCAGTGCTGCATAAACATGGCTGAGTCTTTTCATCTGTAAACTTCCTCAACGGGGCCGCTCGCTCTCTTTTCTTGATTGCCCTCTCACGGGTGAACAGTTCAATGTCCCGCTTCATTGTAGGAATTCTGCCATATCTCCACCACTTTAGTTGGACGATCTCTGTTACTAAGTTATGGAAAACTAAATAAATAAGTAATTAGATACCGTTACCGATAGAGACCGTTACTGCGCTCATAAAGAATGATAAGAATAAGAATAATGCATCTTGAACTGGTTTCATTAAAGGTGGGGAAGGTAAGTTTGAGAAACCGGCTCGAGATATACTTTTTGTTATATTCCATGGAATGCTCTTAACATCACGATAGCAATGAATATCTTAAGTGCTTTGACAAAAAATCCATAAAAAAAATTCATCTGTGGAAGCCGTAGTACTGTAAAAAGCACGCCCAATCATTTTAGCCGGTCCGGCTAAAGTAACTGGATGGCCTACCTGCCTGTCAGCCTTCCATCTGTGCACCAACTTATCTCGTGCCCTCATTGGTCATGTGCACGTTCGTGTGTGTTGGAGGAGGGGCTCTGTAAGGAAGTGGCAGATTTTCTCCGGTTATGTATTTTCTAATTCTAGCGCAATCGAGCTGGTTTCTCCAAAATTACCTACCCCTCCTTTAATTAGTGTCTTTACGTTTCATAGACTGTTAGCTTATTGTGGTAGACTGCTAGCCTATTTTATTAAAGAGCATATAAAAAGAAAGACTTGTGTTATGTCTTCCTTAATGCAATAGTAATTGGGGGTGCAAGTGGAGTCTCGCAGAGGCAAAACTGTGGCGCGCTTACACTGTAGGTGCGCCGCAGTCTGCGTGATCTGCCTGTAGGGAGGGGCGGGCCGGCCCTGCGAGTAAAGTAACGAGTAAAGTAACGAGTAAAGTAACGAGTAAAGTAACGAGTTACTTTATGTAGACAGTAACGAAGTATTGTGATATATTACTTTTTTTTTAAAAGTAATATGTAATATGTAATACATTACTTTTTTTTTAGTAACGACCCCATCTCTGATAGTAAGTTAGGAATTTAATGAAAACATATTTATTTACTTTTGTTTCAACATTGGATATTTTGTGTTTGTGGTGGATTCAATCGAATATTGAGAAAATTATCTATGTAAAAATGTTTTACTTACATTTTACGTTTTTTTTATTTGACGCTTTTTTTAACATTTTTATGTTTACCTTAAAATTACAAAGAAACATCTTAAACTCTTATAATAGTAAGACACTTTTATATTACGAGTTACATATTTAATTACGGATAATACTTTTTATTTTACGTACATCTGCACGTAATTTCTGAAAGTTCAAAAATACTGTAAATATTTTATAGTAAATTTACTGTAAAAAAAGGAAATAAACGTTACTTGTTGTTATTGTCAAAATACTTAAAATAATGTTTTGAGTTCGTAATTTATAGTTAATATCTGTCATTTTACAGGATTTTGCAAGTTATTTAAAAAAACATGATAATTACTATAAAAATGTACAGTTATTTCCTGTAAAATCACAATCTTTTTTTACAGTGCACCGTTCACCAGCCCCCACCCCCCATGTTGCCTATGCTGCAAACTCTTTGTTTAAAACTAATTGGCCATCGGAATGTGTGGAGGAAGTCTCCCAAGGGGGATGGTCACATTCCACAGCTCTCCCCCCCTCCTGTGATCTCCCAACCCCCAATCTGTAGGTTTGTGTTCACATACTTCAGTGTTAATTTTGGCAGCTGTTTTTGATTTAGTCTTAGTCTTTAGATGAAAATGGTTATTAGTTTTAGTCACATTTCAGTCATTCCTATCCTTCGTAGTTTTAATCTAGTTTTAGTCGATGAAAAATTACATTTTAGTCAACTTTTAGTCAAAATGTGTTTCTATACTCTCTGAATGCTCTGTCCCCGGCAGATCTCTGTGTCCGCTGCAGCATGTCTGTTAGGCCCCGCCCCCCGCACACAGAGAGACACAGGGAGATCGCTCTTCTGGAGTGAAGACAGCGGAAATAATGATATTGCAAGTTGGAGAACGTAAAATGCATTTTGACAGACAAGATGGAAACTTGGGGGAAAATATGCTGCATTTTGAATGTCTGATAGTCCACCATTAACACCTTAGTCCTGTCTCGTCTCGTCAACGAAAACTAAATATACATTTCGTCATAGTTTTCGTTATCAAGAATCTATTTTTAGCTCGTCATCGCCTCATCTTAGTCATGTAAAAAAGGTCGTTGACGAACATTTTTCGTCATAGTTTTCGTTGACAAAATTAACACTGGCATATTTAACACTAGAACCGCCAGAGGTCTCTGTATACCTAAAACCGCCAACGGGTAAAGTTTACCCGCTATTGATTTCCAAGGTACAATGTACCATACAGAACAGTGAGTTTTGATCGCACAGGGATGATATGTAGCCTATACCAATATAATCTGTGGACTTTCAGCTTTTCATATTATATAGTTTGTACAGATAGCATGAAGTATAAAATATCGCTACAGTGCTGATTTAAATGCTTGGTGTTAGACTTGTGTTTTGTTTAGGTATATATCTCTATCTCTCTCTCTATCTATCTATAACTATCTATCTGTCTATCTCTCTATCTCTCTATCTATATATATATCTATCCATCTATCTATCTATCTCTCTCTCTATCTATAGGAACAGCAGTAGACAAAAGGCGTTGCTATAGCAACACGTCATGTTTATGTTTACGCGCAAAATCAACAGCGCGAGGATCACTGCATATTCTATGGTAGAAATATTAACCATTCTCGCTAATAAACGCTTGATGTTAGGCTTGTGTTTCGTAAAGGTAAAAATGCTTCATATCTTCTGATAGCCTTCTACTCATAAAAAAACAACAACATGACAATAATATAAATTAATATAATAATGTATTTGTTATATAATTGAACAACAGATAACACAGAACGTATACAAATAACAAAAGATATCAGAGAAGAAGAACAATAAGAACGAACACATCGATCACAACGCTTCACAAACACTCCAACACAATTGTTGCAAACACTGAGCACCTTGGCTGTGCATTTGCCACACACAGCATCCCCACACTTGACACATTCGCAGAACGTTTTATTCTGCATGCAGTGCGCCTTCACCATGCAGGTCATTCTCCTGCGCTCTTCTGCACCAGCACCGCTGAAGGGCAGGTCCGCAAGTGGTGGCACTTTTGATGCCATCCACTCAGCGCGCAGCTCGTGTGCCAGCTGGAGCATGAAGTCCCTTCTCGGTATGTTCTCCTGGCTCATGCAGCTCCTGTACAGCACCCAGGCATTGATGGCAGCGAGATCCAGCAAATTATAAAAGACAGCAACGGGCCATCTACGCGTGCCACCTGAGGGAAACATAGGATTTAGTAAAAACGATTGACCAATGCAGTGTTTTCTATAGGCCTAAAATAATAATAATAATAATAATAATAATAATAATAATAATAATAATAACAATAATAGCCTACCTTTCACCGAATATTGGCGAGCCATTTGATTGAGCACGTCAACCCCCACTTTTGAGTGGTTGTAGTATTCCAAAGTCTCTGGCTTTTTCTTTCTTTCTGTGGAGATGGCCACATGCTGGTGTTGCGTGCTCAGTATTGTCACGTTTCTCCTCGGCTTGCACTGGTAGACTGAGAGCACCATTTTGTCGCTCTTCAGCACCTTGGTGCTGAACAGCTCAGATCTCCCTTGCACAGAGGGTGGGAGCTCCCGCTTGTGCGCTTGATGGTTCCCACTAGGCTGGTATTTTTCACGAGAAGTGCTTTGGCGAGAGGGAGGGAGGTAAAGAAATTGTCTGTGGTTATATTTCTTCCCTTACCAACAAAGGGCTCCACCAGCCTCAGCACCACGTTCTCTCCTAGCCGTTGTGTTGCTGGCCTGCTGGCATCTTTTCCCAGGTAAGGGAAGCCATTTAGCATGTATTTGCTGTCAACGTCAGCTGCCAGCCAAAACTTGATGCCAAGTTTGTCCGGCTTGTTGGGCATGTAATGTGTGAATGGACATCTTGATTTGGTCGGGAATAGCTGTTCATCCACAGTGATGTCGGACCCTGGCCTGTAGGACGCGATTGAATTTTCGACAAAACGATCCCACACCTTCCTCACGTGCGTAAACTTGTCAGTGGTCAACCGGCACCGGCGGGTCTCCTTTTTATCAAAGCGCAGGTAGCGCATGATTTCCCGAAACCTGTTCCTCGACAGTGTTGCGTTGAAGAACGCGTTGCCCCACTGCTCGGACCAGAAACTCTCCATCTCAATGTTCTTCCCACAATATGCACCTCTCACATAGAGAAGCGCAATAAAGGCCTTCAGCCCCATAATAGAGACTTCCCAGGTGACTCTGTCTCTCCGCGCTTCAGCAATTGACCTTTCGCAAAGCCACGCCCCCCCTTGGTTACTGTTGCTAGTCCGACAAGCTGAGAGCCAGATGCGTTAAACAAAGCCATAATGGAGGGTCTCCGTAACGTCGGAGTCGCCTTAACAGACTCATTTTGGAGCAATAACGCAGCAATATCCTCCAGGTCCCGACAAAAGGGGCTACAATACGCTATGGAGGGTTATATCCACAGTATAAACATTAGAAAAGAGGGAGGCACAACATCAATAGAAGCACTTGCACACATTTCGCAGTGCAAGAGTGAAAAACCACATGAGCTGTTTGTCAAATTCGACGGAATTATTATTATTATTTTGGAATAAAACAATACAATCACAAGAGGCATTAAATGTTGTAGTTTGTCTAAAGTTAACTACCGTTTCCTTGGTGGCTTTCTGCATCCACCTTGTTGTTCCTTTGTGGGGGTCGGGGTGCCCACTTGTGCAGCAGGATTAGGGAAGTCGGCAGTAGGCTTTCCATTAACAAAATGCTACAAAGATTAAAGCAAAATATAAATAAATGATTGCCTGTTGGCTTTCTTGTTTGTACTTTGACCACAGGTAGACTAATAACGGAGCTCAGCTGTTCAGACATTATTATGCATCAAGTGATATACATGGTCAAAACGACCTAGAAGCACACAGCTTATAGCTGTAGTCGTGTGACTTTAGCTAACGTTAGTTAGTGAAATTAGTTAATTAAATTAGTTAGTTAATTTGTGAATGTAATCTTTGCTAGCTAGCTAGCTACGTTAGCACGTATTTACCTTGGAGCAAACGTATTTGTGTTTGTTGATATTCGCCATATTCAGCTGGGCATGGGGCCTGCCGCATTTCTTTATCCACTGGCGACATCTCTCCTCTCGGGTTTTGGGTTTGGGAAACGGGTAAAATATCACCCCCCCCCCCTCTAAGCTTATGGGATATCTGCTATCCGATTTCCAAAGACCATAAGCACAACGCTTCACCATTTTCGCAATGAATTTGAACGCTAAGCTTGTCGGACTTCCACAGGGAGCCGCGCACATGATCGAATATGATTGGACAACGGGCATTTAGGGGCGTGGCTTTGCAAAAGGTCAATTGTGCAATCACGGATTTCCCCCAACATTACATTATCACACAGACACATAAATGCTGTGAGTTTGTCAGTAATGTTGTGACGTGCATGCGGTGTAGGGCCAGCAGACTCCGTGAGGATGTTCTGTATCTGCCGTCTCCCTGCGCCTCCGCAAGGCTCCATGACCGTCCACACTGTGCCATCTTTCCCGATCTCTTGGGCTGGTGACGGCTCAGTGGCACACACTAAATAGGAGAGAGGAAAACACTACTTTAGACTAAAGTATATTTCATAAATGTTTATTTGATAATATTACATCCTCGAAAAGGCAATGAAAAGATCATTTGTAAAAAGAAAAGGCATTATCTATATGCCTTGATATTTTATAGCCTACGATTTGTAGAAAAGTAGGAAATAAAAAACAAGAATCATCATACCTTCTGCATGGGCTGGTACAGTAGGCCCATCTGCAAGCGGGGGATCAGGATGGGACGGCCTCACGTTCCGCGGAGGCTCAGGATCGCTGTCAGATGACCCATCAGAGGCAGAACAAACCCAGTACACATCACTCAGTCCTGATATTTCCCCACCATCAGACTCTGCTTCGCTCAGACGGTTTAGCAATGCTAGTGCCTCCTGTACGTTCATGAGTCTCTTTCTTTTGTCCATTTTGGAAATATAACCGGCTCTCTCTATCTATCTATATGTCTCTCTCTCTATCTATCTATCTATCTATCAATCTATCTATTAATCTATATATCTATCTATCTCTCTATCTCTCTATCAATACATATATCTATCTCTCTCTCAATCTATCTATCTCTCAATCTCTCTCTATCTACAGCAGTAGACAAAAGGCATTGCTATAGCAACACGTCATGTTTATGTTTACGCACAAAATCAATAGCTAGAGGAGCGCTGCATTTCTATGAGGTAAATATTACCCGCTGGCGGAAATAGGTATAAATAGCAATTTTTTTGGCGATTTTTTCAATCTGACTTCATATTGGCAATTGTTAACAACACAGGGTGTTACATAACACACTTTCAGGAAAAGTCACGGACTGGGAGACGTTAATATAATTTATTGAAAAAAAGTTACATACAAAAAATAACAGCTGCGGGTAAAATTTACCCGTTGGCGGTTCTAGTGTTAAACTGTCGCACTTTCTGTTGTTTCTATCGCGCATTGACGGTATGAAAGGGTCTGTGCCGGAAATATCAAACATTTAATAAAAGAGAAAAACAATGAACCAGAGTTAACGTATTAATAATAATTAATTATATTTATTCCGTTTGGATGTAGGATTTTTGACTTTGTTTAGAGCAGTGATCTTCTCTGCAGCAGAGAGCTAAGCGCTGTCAGACCGGACCTAACCCTGAAAAGTATTATCATCTGAAATTAATCATTATTTTATTCATATTGAATACATATATGTATTTTTACAACTTGTATTTAGAAATACTCTGTTGTGATTATTGATGCATAAATGTGTTCCTCCATTCAATGTGGCATCTGCTATAATGGGGTTAATGTATGATATTACTTAATAATACAATACATTATAATATATGATATGATAATTACATTTTAGTTTTATTCATTTCTTATTTCATAGTTTCTCATTATTATTATTTTTATCGCTCATTTTATTTTTGATTTTATTAATCTGTGTGAATCTGTGCTATCCTGTTTTTCACTCTTACCCTGTTGCTGTTTGAACTACTGAATTTCCCCACGGGGATTAATAAAGGTCCATCTTATCTTATCTTATCTTAATGTATAAGTTCATTTACTTCAATCTACTGTACTGTGTAAAAACACCCCAACAATATTAGAACAAGTATACTGCATAAAGCAAACTATATACTTTATTTGATCTAAAACATTGATGTTTTTTCATTATAGTAGCCTGTGAAAACCATAACAAATAAGTGATTAAATGCTACAGTATTCAACAAACACAACTGCAGAGCTGCAAACATTGCAAACAGACTAGGTTCTACAACACCCAGTTGTCTTTGTGTATTTGTGAATGAAGCGCCATCTCATGGTTAAATCCTGTAATTGAACAAATGGGGACATTTGGCAACGCCCTCTAGCAATTTGGCAACACCCCCAGCCACTGGGATCCAATGGGTTTTTGGTTGGGACACACCCATGTGAGTCCTATCTGGAGTGTTACATCTGTATATATCTGGTTAAAGGAGGAAATGCAAATAATTGTGGTTACCTTTAAAAAATGAATAATTATAATCTCGTCCGTGACATTCACAAAATAAATCCAAATATTCCCAAAATAATATTATGTCTCAACTAGTTTATATCAGGAACAGCAATGCATTGCATCTCTCTTTCCCAAAATAATCAAAGAGGACAAGAACTGTCAATAACATGTCCGGACTAGGGTTTATGTCAGGTCTACGTGCACTGAATCCTTTGACAGCGTCACAGTGGATAACTGAATCTACCCGCGCGTGTAGACGAGCCGAGAAGAGATGGAAGAAGGATAAACTTCACGTCTCCTTGGGGATCCTCAGAGATTGTTTAAGCGAATATCAGAGGGTTGTTAAATGTGCAAAAACACATTTTATTTCAAATCTTGTATCCAACAACAGAAATAGGCCCCAGCTCCTTTTTACCACTCTTAATCGTCTTTTTAATTGTTTTAATTATTTTGTATTTAACCAGATAAAAAGCATTGAGATAACATCTCATTTACAATGCTGACTTGGCCAAGAAGGCAGCAACGTTACAAATGTTTACACATAACACAAACATATAAAATTCAGAGAACACAACTAAGTAAACAAAAAAAACTAAACGAAAAGCAGTCACTACATTGTGCACATTTGGGACAGTAAGAAAGGTACTACTTATTTCTGCAGGAGCAGCTGGTGGTAAGGACCTCAGACAACTTCAATTTAAAACAGGCAGGGGTCGGCAACAGGCGGACCGCGCTCCGGATCCGGGCCCAAATGCCGACCTATATGGACCTGGAGCTATAATCAATACATTAATAGGGGAATTCAATTTTGACGGGGCGATTCTATTTTAACCGCTGCAGACAGGGGGCGAAAGAGACAAGTGAGCCATACAGGGAGAGAAACACAGAAGAAGAGACGAGAGTGCGGCAGAGAGAAGCGGAGAGGAGAGTGAGTGAAGAGAATAATTAGCGATACAGGGAGAGGAGAGTGAATAGGCGTGTTAGCGGCAGACAGGGAGAGACAAATAATTACAAATGGCGCTCTCCAAGAAGAGGAAAGTGGACAGTGAGAACAGAGCTTTTAAACCTGAATGGACAGACTCATTCATGTTCATCCTGCCCACTGGGAGCACAGAGCCAGTGTGTCTCATTTGTTCAGAGACCGTGGCGCTCCTTAAAAGTGCCAAAACGGCACAAGCTCCAGCTCAATTCTCGCACTGAAAAAAAAAAGTGAGTGAGGGACTACAATATAAGAGAGAAAGAAAGAGAAACTTTAAAACTGTTCAATTGTTATGATGTGTAAAGACTGATATTGTTCTATAAATCGGCTGAAACTGTGCCCACTGCATACCATGTCAAGCAGCAACCTCCTAGAATCACATGGAACCATTCAATATGTCTGAACTTCCCAAAGGTCCATGGCAAAATGTTTCTATTGACTTACAGGACCTTGCCCATCAGGTGATTACCTGCTTGTGGTTAATGTTGAGATACTAAAGTCCACAGCAGCCACTACAGTGATTCCCAAACTGGACAGAATCTTCTCATCCTATGGTATCCCACATACAACAGATAATGGACCTCCATTCAATGGACAGCCATTCAAAGATTTCAGCCACTATCTCGGATTTAAACACAGCAAAATAACACCGTATTGGCCGAGAGCTAATGCAGAAGCTGAACCTTTCATGAAAACATTGAATTGATTGATTGATTGAAAAGTTTATTAACAGCTTGTATATTGGGTACAGTACAGTACAGCTCAAAACATACAATTGTTAAGGGGATGCAGACCAGAGAAAGACTTTCGTCTTGTTTACATCAGGGTCCCCCATTTCCAATTCATCATATCATTTAAGACATACAAGACATATTTGACATACAGATGGCTTATTTACAATTTACATACAGGTGTTTTTTTACATACAGATGGCTTACTTACAAATTTCATTTTAGATTTCGTTCTAATACATCCTAACCGGACATTTAAGACATACCAAGTCTACAGATATACAGTTAGTAACAGAGTCTAAAATGCGAGTATATACATAGATGGGGGGGGAAGCTGTCCATTGTACGACAGGTTGAGATTTGTACCATTACCGGAGCCAGTTTTGCAATGCTCTCCCCCGAAGGTGCTCTTTAAGAGAGGTTTTGAAGGTAAGTATAGTTTTACTTTCCTTTACAGTAGTGGGAAGAGCGTTCCACCTTGATGTGGCATAATTACGAAACGTGTATTCCCCTTTTTTTGTGCCAAATCTGGGTTTTACATGATTTGTGGAGCTCCCTCTGGTGTTATGATCATGATATTCCTTGACCTTTGGGAAGAATTTTGACTTGTACATGGGTACCATAGAGTTGTATTGGATCTTGTAGACCAGGCCCATTGCAAGTAGCTGTACTCTGTCGTCTACTCTAAGCCATCCTAGGTTGTCAAAGTGGGCAGAGGTGAGGTGGGTTCTAGATGAAAGGTCAAGCAGCAGTTTATTTTGTGATGTTTGAAGTTTTATTTTTAGCGCCTTGGAGGTGCTAGGTACCATGACGTGCAAGCATAGTCATAGTACCCTTGAATGAGTGCTCCTGCCAGAGTTTTCAGGGTGTTTTTGTTTACCAGAGAGGAGATCCGGTATAGGAATCTAGTTCTTTGATTGACTTTTTTTATTACATTGGATGCCATTTTGTCACAGGAGAGGTTTGCCTCAAGAATAGATCCTAGGTATGTAATTTCCTTCTTACTTGTGACAATAATGTCACCCACTGCAACTGAGAAGTCGTCGGATTTGTTGAGATTATGTTTCGAACTGAAGAGAATGGACTCTGTTTTACCCAGGTGTAATGATAATTTATTATCGGCGAGCCAGGTGCAGATTCTTCCGAGCTCGGAGCTGAGGGTTTTTTCAACCTGCAATCTGCTCCTGTCAGAGACCAGCAGGGCTGAGTCGTCCGCGAACAGGAACAAGTTGCAGTCACATGCTGATGACATGTCATTTGCATAAATTAGGAACAGTAACGGACCTAATATGCTTCCTTGTGGAACACCACAGCTCACTGGGAGGGGGGGGGACAGAGTACCGTTTACCTCCACCATCTGTTCTCTCCCCTCCAGGTAGGATTGCATCCAGCTCACCGATAGTTTATCAAAACCAATTGCTTTTAGCTTGTCAATCAGAATGGGGTGATTGACAGTGTCGAAAGCCTTTTGCAGGTCCAGCATCACCATGCCGCAGTATTTGCCCTCGTCCACCTCTTGTTTGATGTGGTCGTTTAAATAAAGAAGGCATGTGTCAGTGGAGTGGGATGTTCTAAAGCCAGATTGAAATTCATAGATTAGTTTCTTGTCCGCGAGGTACTATTAGACCTGTTCATATACTATTTTTTCCATGACTTTCGAGATGGAGGTAAGTATAGAAACAGGGCGGTAGTTGCCTGGGTCCGATTTGCTGCCCTTTTTGTGCAGGGGGGTTACTCTTGCAATTTTGAAGTCTTTGGGTACTTTTCCCTGTTTTATGGAGAGGTTAATTATGTGAGCTATGACTGGTGAGATGGCGGTTGCTGTGTCTCTGAGGAATTTGGAGGGGATATTGTCGTGGCCAGTGGCCTTGTTAGGTTGGAGGGCGCTCAGTTTAATGAGTACCTCTGCTGATGTTACCCTTGCTAGACTGAAATCATCTTTGCGTACCCCTAGGTTTTTGTAGTAGGTCATGATGTGATCTACTCCAAAAAGCCCTGAGTGGGAGGGTAATTTAATTCAGAAAAATAACACCGTATTGGCCGAGAGCTAATGCAGAAGCTGAACGTTTCATGAAAACATTGAAGAAAACAATAACAGCCACACACACTGAAGGAAAACTATGGAAACAGAACCTCTACAGTTTTCTTAGAAATTACCGTCCTTCCCTTACGGTACTACACAGCTGACTCCAGCCGAGTTAATGTTTGGGAGAAAACTCAACACCACTCTCCCCACTCTTCATGTGACTCAACATCACACGCCTGACACCAAACTCCAAGATATTGATCAGCGTGCCAAGCAACGCATGAAAGAGCTTGCTGACCTTCAGTTCCTATTGGATCTGACTCAGGAATGACTGATGAAGAGGATGATCTGGATCTATAACTTCCTGACCAACCGGATGAGGAAACTCATCAGCTCCAAAACGAGAATATCAACCCCGAACGTCCTTTTCCAACCAGATATTCAATCAGAACAAACAGGAGACCACAACAACGTCTCATTGCTGAAATATGACTTAAAGAAGTCAAGAGACTGCAGATAGTTGAACAATTTCAAAAAGGAAATTTTTGATAGTGACAAAGAAGACTCAGTCATTTAAGTTAAAACATTGAGACATTCATTTCTTTATTTGATTACTAAGAATAAGAGACCATTCTTATTTACATACGTTAATATCAAAAGTCAATGTTCATCTGAAATAAGGGAGGGATGTAATGTTGTGATATACACTGTAAAATATTACCATGATTTCACAATATTTAACTGTAATATTTTACAATAAATTACTGTTTTACCACTTTACAGTCTTTACCTGTGATGTTCACAATATAATACTGTCATTTTGAATTTCACAGTGAAATCGATACAGGCAGAGTTAATTACTGTGAATGTACAGGATAAATGATTACCAGGATTTCACAACATATCATTGTATTATTTCACAGTACAATACTGTATTCAGACCATCCTCTGTGATAACACAACAAATTAAGTGATTTTCTTGCTTTTATCGCTCTTGCTTGGCTTTAAATACTAATTTATTTCTTTGGTGCAGGTTTAACTTAAATTGAAATGGGAACCGCTGCATGTGCCTAAAAATAAACTATGCAAAATTGAAATTGTTGTCTTGGCTTATTGTTTTCAGGTGCTTCCTGGGCATTAATCCTGAGACGGGCTCGAAAGCCAAAAAGAGGCATGGCAATTTAAACCCCCATCTCAGCACATTCTTCAGAAAATGGTTGACTTCAAATGGATGTCTGTGTAGATATGTGCTCCCCTCCTTGTTTTCTTTTCTGTCTCCCTGGCTCCGCCTCTGCCCAGGTGCACCTGGTCTGCCCCTGGCTCCGCCTCTGCCCAGGTGTTCCAAATTCCACTCAGCCGTGTATATATAAAGAGAAGCTGGAGGAGAAGGATGTCTCGTCTATCCTAACGCCGGGAGACATTCTCCTTAGAATACCTCTTTGCCATTTTTAGCTGTAGGCCATATTTTTCCAGATGTGTTTATGTTTAGCCTGAAGGACCTGCAGTCCAGTTTTCGCGGCTTTATTTTGTTTCCCATAGGGTTTATAATTTATTTCTGGTTGGGGGGTGAGCTCTGGGTCCTACGGTCCGTGGTGTGGCTGGCTCGGGTTCTGTTTGTTCCTTTTGGCCAGTCCTCCAGACCTCTTTTTGTTTCCCGTTTCGCTTGTGTGAGCAAGCGGCTGATTATCAATAAATGCTCGTTACCAAGTACCGGTTATTGCGTTTATTCTTTCATGTTGCGGGTCTCAGCACGAGCCACTACCGCGGAGTAGAGATTGGGGCCGTAACTTGTCCAAGACACTGTGAAATGTACTTTGCACTTCAATGGAGTAATACAAAATTAAAATGGGCATTTCTTTGTTTTTTCTTTGTTGATTGAGCTGATTGATTTGTGTAGTTATGGTAAAATCACAGTTAACTAGTCAGATTTAAAATATATTATCGTATTATTTACATTTTTATATTAACAGTAAATTACTGGCTAATGTTTTTCAATACTTCTACAGTAAAAGTGTGAAAATACAGGTAATTACTGTAATTTA
Source organism: Notothenia rossii (assembly GCF_949606895.1). Lineage (NCBI taxonomy): Eukaryota > Metazoa > Chordata > Actinopteri > Perciformes > Nototheniidae > Notothenia > Notothenia rossii. Next base: position 54,281,617 of record NC_136903.1, on the reverse strand, counting down.
TATACAGCAAGGTACCATAATACCACAGCTCTGTACTGCTATATCACAGTAATTCCACGCGCATGGCAACTGTAAAGTCACAGTATTTAGTTGTACTTTTTTTTCTAATTTACTGTGAAATATTTACAGTCAATTACTGTGAAATCCAAGCAACTAGTAGCCAGTAATTTACTGTAATTTTACAGCCAAACATTTTACAGTGTACTCTTTGGTCCGGAGTTGTGAATACCCGGAATGTTATATGTGTGACACCACCAGCGTGAATAAAGCACAGTTAACGGTACTCACTGTCTCCTGAGTTGTCTAAACACTATGCACGGCATTTCGTGTTATAGTCACAAAATGTAATTATTGATTCGTGTTCACCAACACGATTTTCCCATTTTATTCGTGTCACACAGAACGATTTTAAAAGCAATGTAAATAATGACAATTTAGAAGGAAAAAAATCATTTCAGTATTCTGACACAGAACAATTTTTTAAAAGCAATGTATTTCTATTGGTGGTATGTTTCGTGCCGGCACCAAATAATAACAAATTAGAAGGAAAAAAAGATTAAAAAAAATACAGCTTTCAGTATTCTAAGGCTCTGAGCCCCATTTATTTTCCTCATGTACAGCAAGAAAAGACCGACATTATACAATTTTAAAAATAAAATAAATAATCGTGCTTGATACTGAGTAAGAAAATGTTTTTATTAACCACACAGCTTCCGGTCTTCCAAGACCCAACCGGATAAAAAGACATGGTGCAGGCACGAAACATACTACCAATATAAATACATTGCTTTTAAAATCGTTCTGTGTGACACGAAAAAAAGGGGAAAATTGTGTCTGTGAACACGAATCAATAGATTACATTTATTTCGTGAACACGAAATGCCCTGAGCATACAACCCGGTATCACGGCAAGACATGAACATGTGACGAATTACCATGATGGGAGACGTGAAGATGTCACGATTTCGTTCCTTCAAACGTGACAGTTACACGGTATTGTTAACATGGCCCAACCAGTGGAGAAATACCCGGAAATGCCAAGCAAATGCTGGTCGGTTGTCAATGTCAATATTAATATAATTATTTATGTTTTAATAGTCACACTCGATTTTACCGATTTTCTTGTTGCCCGAGCTGGTTGACACCTCTTTTAACAGAAATAAAGGCTACATTAATTTATTAAATCAATGTTAATCCATGTGTGTGATTGTGGAATTAACGGACGTGACGTTGTGCGATTGCATTGCCAGGCAACAGCTTGGGTTCATGTTAATTTACAAACTCTTCAACTACAACCCTAGTTATATTCTTAAAAACATTTTAGAAGGCCTCACAAAATACTTTAATGTACATTCAAATCAAAATGTGAAGGAATGCGTGTATAACAAAATGCATCCGTCATACACAATACCGGAAACCGATGTAGGCAAGATCCTCAGCTCTGTGATGTTAATGTTTTAGCCGCAATGCACGTTTGGATATGGTGTTTATGCAACACATTCTCACTCCCAACTCTGCCTATGTTGACGTTATGTCACGGTCCCTGTCGTCACTTTCCAACGCAAGGGGGGGCCCTTTAGTGTCGAGTTTCAACTATCAGGGAGTCCCATTGACTTGCATAGAGCTCCCTGAACGTTGGTGATAGACGAGTAGTGATCGCGGCAAAATGCTCTTCGCAGATCCATTCGCACAGCGTTTATCAACATTTTTCTAACTCAATACCGGAAGCAGACGTAGGCAAGATCTTCAGCTCGGTGATTGGATGTTTTAGCCACAATGCACGTTGGGATGTGGTGTTTATGTGATGTGAAATCCGAAAACATTTTTTAAAAATAAAATACTTAGGGCTGTCAAGTTATGTTGGAGCACCACCCAATCGAGCGGTGGGAAGGTTCACCTCTGCTCCGCGTCCCTTTTATGAGCTGGTTCACAAAAGAAGGAACTCAAAGCACCAGGATAAGGGTTAAACAATAATCTGTTTTAATGATAAAATACAACAATAACAAATACAGAGAACCCTGTAACAGAGCACTCCGGGCTGAATTCTACCACTGTGTGACAATACGTACCACGAAAGCCAGTCAGAAAACAGCACTGTGTAATAAGAATATCATTATTTATACACCCAAGTGGGGAGGAGTTGTGTCGGTTGCTCCTCCCTAGGGGTCCTCTTATTGGGAGATGCAAAAATGATAGACCTGTCGCAGCGAATCAGCGCAAGCCAACCGAGGAGACCCGGAAACAAGAGTCTCTTAAGTTTGAGGTAAAGCAGAGATATTTGGTGTCCGGCACGGACCATCTCCGAATAACAAGATTGTTATCTTGCATCTGGCAGCCTGCACACACACAAACACACACATTCTATAGAATTCCTTCTCTCCAGCCCCCTCCCCCATCAGCTTAATACACACAGCTTCACATACTTTTGACATCTTTAAGATATGTTTAACATATAGTTGTTTATAGTTGGCTAATACAAGTAATACCTGTAAGTTACTTAATATCAATAATAACGAGGGAAACATTACCTCTGCTCTCAAGCAGTAAAATAGTAAAAATGTACATAAAAGTATATATAGAACGCACACTCATTTCCCTTAGCATGTGTAACGCACACTCATTTTATCCTGCAGCATTCCAGAGATTTGAACTGTGTCCAAATAAGGATATCCCCTCGCTCACATCTTACTCCAAATACAAAGGTTTCACTTCTCATATTTCCAGCTTCTTGTTACACAGACTACCATTATTGATACAAAGTAATTAAACACACACATTTATTTAAGCAAACTCATAACTGGACACTGTGAACACAGGTTACTTTAGTTAATGCGTTAATAACGACACAAATTATTTTAATGCAATTAACGCATGTGCATTTCTTGTCCTCGGCCGCCCCGTAGTTTCAAAGTCTCTCCAAGTTCAGTCTTGTCAAGGTTGAGCTTGAGGTGGTGAGCAGACATCCACTGAGAGATGTCAGCTAGACAAGCAGAGATGCGTGCGATGACCTGGGTCTCTGAGCGGGGAAAGGACAAAGTCAAGTCTAAAATACCATCTATACAATCCAAGCACACTGCTGATGCCGACAGCCCCGCTCCTGCCACCCGCTTGCGGAAGACCACACTTGAAAGTGTGCGGGGGAGACGCCTGGACACGTCTACGAGCAGCAAACTTTCAACAAAGGTCGCTAAATGGGTGGCGACAGCTTGCAGGCCAATTAACATTGTGGAGGACGAGAGGCTGCATGATATAATTTGGGTCGCATCCAACGCCTGCACTTATTACATTACATTACATTGCATTTAGCTGACGCTTTTATCCAAAAGCGACTTACAATAAGTGCGTTCGTCCAACAAAGTACAAAATTGAAGAAAATAGAATCATATACATAAGTACGTCAGGTTTCATAGAGCTAAAACATTTCAAGTGCTACTCAACTGGCTTTAGATAAGTCAGTCCTTTATTAGTATATAAGTGCTTTGTTAATAGTTCTATCGCTCAAAGTTGAGTCGAAAGAGATGAGTTTTCAGTCTGCGCCGGAAGATGTGTAAGCTTTCTGCTGTCTTGATGGCAATGGGGAGCTCATTCCACCATTTTGGAGCCAGGATAGCAAACCCACGTGTTTTTGCTGATGGGAACTTGGGTGCCCCTCGCAGTGCGGGTGCAGCGAGCTGTTTGGCTGATGCAGAGCAGAGTGCACGTGCTGGGGTGTACAGTTTAACCATGTCCTGGATGTAGGAAGGGCCAGATCCATTCGCAGCATGGTACGCAAGTACCATTGTCTTGAAGTGGATTCTAGCAGTTACCGGAAGCTAGTGAAGGGAGCGGAGGAGCGGCGTGGTGTGGGAGAATTTAGGAAGGTTGAAGATCAGACGAGCCGCTGCATTCTGGATGAGCTGCAGATGTCGGATGGCACATGCAGGTAGACCAGCCAGGAGGGAGTTGCAGTAATCTAGGCGAGAGATGACGAAAAGCTTTCTGGGTCAGCTGGGGACGTATCCTCCTGATGTTGTGAAGGTTGTATCTGCAGCAGCGGGTTGTAGCAGCTATATTTGCAGTGAAGGACAGTTTGTTATCTAGGGTCACACCTAGATTCCTTGCTGTCTGAGTCGGGGAAACAACAGAGGTGCCGATGTTGATTGTTAGGTCAAGAGTGGGACAATCTTTTCCCGGAAGGAAAAGCAGTTCAGTCTTGTCAAGGTTGAGCTTGAGGTGGTGAGCAGACATCCACTGAGAGATGTCAGCTAGACAAGCAGAGATGCGTGCGATGACCTGGGTCTCTGAGCGGGGAAAGGACAGAATTAATTGGGTGTCTTCAGCGTAGCAGTGGTATGAAAAACCATGCGGGCTAATGACTGATCCAAGCGAGTTTGTGTACAAGGAGAAGAGGAGGGGACCAAGAACAGAGCCCTGAGGGACCCCTGTAGTTAATTGACAAGGGTCGGACTCGGACCCTCTCCAAGTTACCCTGTAGGTGCGGTCTTTGAGGTATGAGGTGAGGAGGGAAAGTGCAGAGCCTGAAACTCCAAGTTCTTGGAGAGTGTGAAGGAGGATCTGATGATTCACCATGTCGAATGCAGCAGACAGGTCCAAAAGGATGATGACAGAGGAGAGGGAGGCTGCTTTAGCAATGTGCAATTCCTCAGAGACAGCAAGGAGGGCAGTTTCTGTTGAGTGACCTGCCTTGAAATCAGACTGGTGCGGATCCAGAAGGTTGTTCTGATGGAGATAACAGGAGAGTTGTTCAAAGACAGCGCGTTCAAGTGTTTTTGACAGGAACGGGAGGAGAGAGACAGGCCTGTAGTTTATAACATCAGATGGGTTGAGAGTGGGTTTCTTTAGAAGAGGGTTTACTCTTGCCTCCTTGAGACTGTTTGGAAAGTGACCAGAAGTTATAGAAGTGTTGATGAAATGGTTGAGAAACGGTAGAATATCAGGAGCGATAGTTTGAAGGAGGTTTGAAGGGATAGGGTCCAGAGGACAGGTGGTAGGACGGGCAGAGGTAATGAGGGTAAGAACCTCACTTGGAGAGAGAAGGGAGAAGGAGGTTAGTGTGTGGGTGAAAGGTGGGTCTGGTGACCCAGCGGTGAGTAAAGGTGAGTCAGAAAAAGAAGAGCGAATATCTCCAACCTTTTTTTCAAAGTGGTTAACAAAGTCGCTTGACAGAAGGAAGGAGGGGGAAGGGGCTTTGGGAGGGTCCGAGAGGGTGGAGAAGATGGAAAATAGTTTTTGGGGATTGGAATAAGGGTTGTGGCGGACAGGTGCAGAATTAGAAGAGATGAGTTTGTTATCTTTGGAAAGGGGTAGAGAGAATGAAATCAAGAATTGATAGGATTTATGAAGCGGGTTTACAGTGAGGTTTGAAATAGTGCAGTTCCTTGAGAATATGAGATCAAGGACATTGCCAGCGTTATGAGTTGGTGGAGATGGAGACAGTGAGAAAGCAAAGGCGGTTAAAAGAGATGTTAGTTCAGCTATCTTCCCTGTCTGGAGGTTGAAGTCTCCGAGAAGTACAGCGGGAGGGCCAGTTTCAGGGATGTGTGAGAGGAGATTATCTAATTCCTCCAAGAATTCCCCCAAGGCGCCTGGTGGACGGTAGAGAACAACAAGTGTTAATTGTATAGGATGGGTTACTGTGACGGCATGGAATTCAAAGGTGGAAGGAGTGAAGTTAGGTAGCTTGAAGAGGGAAAAGCTCCATTTGGGAGAGAGCAGGAGACCAGTGCCACCTCCTCTGCCAGAGGGTCTGGGTGTATGGGAGAAGGAATATGCTGTGAAGAGAGCTGCTGGGGTGGATGTGTTGGATGGAGTAATCCAGGTCTCAGTGAGAGCAAGGAAATCCAGAGACTGCAGGGAAGCGTAGCCATAAATGAAGTCAGCCTTAGGAACAGCCGACTGGCAGTTCCAGAGGCCCCCTGAAACTAGATGTTGGATCTCAGTGGAGCATGTGGGATAGACGAGAGCAGGCCGGTTATATCGATTAGGAGATACACGGGGCCAGTGATAATTGCGGGAAGACACATAAACAGGAATGGAGAAAATACACATGATTATAGCATAAGGGGCTAAAAAAAATAAAAAAATAAAATAAAATACTAGAGATACTTAGCTCAATCGAAGTAGGATTTGCCTCCTCTTTGCCTCCCTCGTGACTCTAATGTCTTCGTCTGTCTGACGCTGGAGCTGACACTCCTGGAAAGTGCTGCCTAAAATGGACACCTGATTGCTGGGGCCACGCCCCTTTAATTAGTTAACTCTGCAGCTTGTGGCCCTCAAAAGGAAATCTAGACTGGCTCCCTCCTGAGTTGTTATTGTATTTTCAGTGTCACAATGGTTTTCCAATTACATTAAACCCTAAATTATAAAGTTATGAGTTTAACCCTTAATACAGTTACACCTACTCAATAAAGCTTTTAGTATTGTTTAAATCAAAGTTTAACCCTAGCAGTCAGTTAGTTCAGTTTTAAGGTTTCAGTCAAATTACTTGTCCCAAGTTTCTGCCTGACAGATACTGTAGCGGTTTTGAGATTTAAAATCACAATTTCAGTCAGATCAACTACAGCAGTGGTCGCCAACCGGTCGATCGCGATCGACCAGTCGATCGCGAGTGTGGTGCGGATAGATCGCGGACCGTAAAAAAAAAAAAAAGGAACAGAAAGAAAAATAAAATAAAAATAATAATGTTTGAAAAATACGTTTTTAGATGTAAACCTATCATCCACCACCCCGTTAGCAGGTGCCACTTGATTGACGTATATTTGAGACACCTCAATAATATAATACATTTACCGTGCTTTACGTGAACCTCATCATGACACAAGAGACGACAGCAGGACTGTAATTTCCCTTGTTCAGTGAACGCAACAGAGGCAAGACACCAGACCAATCAGAGAGTTGCATGGAAATACACGTGTGCTTGTGTCATTCAAGCTCGGCTCTGTGTATGTGTGGCAATAGCGCATTTAGTGTGATAGAGAGGGAGTGAGGGAGTGAGGGAGAGAGAGGGACCGGTGCTAGCGGGGACCGTGATGTTAGCATCTGGTTAGCTAGCTGCACTAACGGACATAAGGAGCTGTTTCCACAACAAGCTGGAGGAGAGTCCTCTCTTGTCAGACTGAGGGGCTCAGGTGAGCTAAAGGACTCTGAGTGTTTAGAAAGGTCTTGTCACAAATTATTCCGCGGCACACCTTCATATGATCATTATAGTTATACAAACAATAAGAGAATAAATAAAAAACAGTTATGAAATAGCCTACTATATGGCAGTAAAACAAGAATACAGTTTAAAAGGGGAGTGATTTGTAAAATATCCATAAAGAAAAAGAAAATCTTTTTACAGTTCTGTTTCATATGGTTGCTGAGAGAGGTATCCATAGATCTCTTCATGTTGCTCTCAAAGTGCACCAGATTGATGCTTTCAACTTCAATATTTTAAAAAAAATCTTCCCAGGGGAACATCCCCCCGAACCCCCCTAGAGGAGGTGAGGTCCGCCCCCAAATAGCACTTTACCTCTGCCTATATGCCGAGGTCGGTGATCTTGGGCTTAAAAAGGTTGGTTACCACTGAACTACAGAGCATTTATACAGTGTACACACACTGAAACAGAGAAGTCTAAAAACAGAATGATACTCACACAATTCTAGAAGTCACCAGTTGTTATTCTGTCAAAATCGAGTTGCACACTTATGAATTGCCTTCCAGAGCCACCACTATGTCGAAAATACACAACTTGTATGAAGTCCAAAAAGCGAAAGTAGAGGATATTCGAATGCATATGACGGACCACAACCTTATAATTATGAGCCTGTTAGGCGTCCAAGAGACCAGGAGCAGCCAAGTATTAGAAGAAATAACGGCCATCGGAGAGAAATTGAGCTGTGGTGTGAGGAGAACCAGTGGAGAACTGGGCAGCTATCTTGGTGAGTGATCGGAGTTAGCTACAGAATGTTTGCTAACGTCATATCACAACACTGTAAAGTTAGCTATCATATATCAGGCTATAACTAAAGTAGCATTGATAATATAGTAACGTTACTGGCAGGACTGTTGATACTGATCCATAACAGAAACTAATGCGCAAGTATCAGCCATATCTCGCGTTACCTAATGCAAATCCACACTATGTTACGGTGCTGTACCGGAGGGGAGAGAGAGAGCAGGGAAGGAGGGGGAGGGGGGGAAGAGAGCAGCGAAGGGGGGGAGAGAGATGTAATACGGTTTCCTGATAAACGTTACCGAATGCAACTCCACACTACCTTCGGAGCTGTACCGGAGGGGAGAGAGAGAGCAGGGAAGGGGCAGCTATCTTGGTGAGTCATCGGAGTTAGCTACAGAATGTTAGCTAACGTCATATCACAACACTGTAAAGTTAGCCATCATATATCAAGCTATAACTAAAGTAGCATTGATAATATAGTAACGTTACTGGCAGGACTGTTGATACTGATCCATAACAGAAACTAATGCGCAAGTATCAGCCATATCTCGCGTTACCTAATGCAAATCCACACTATGTTACGGTGCTGTACCGGAGGGGAGAGAGAGAGCAGGGAAGGAGGGGGGGGGGGGGGGGGGAGGAAGAGAGATGTAATACGGTTTCCTGATAAACGTTACCGAATGCAACTCCACACTACCTTCGGAGCTGTACCGGAGGGGAGAGAGAGAGCAGGGAAGGGGCAGCTATCTTGGTGAGTGATCGGCGTTAGCTACAGAATGTTAGCTAACGTCACATCACAACATTGTAAAGTTAGCTATCATATATCAGGCTATAACTGAAGTAGCATTGATAATATAGTAACGTTACTGGCATGACTGTTGATACTGATCCATAACAGAGCAGGGAAGGAGGGGGGGAGAGAGCAGCGAAGGGGGGGAGCATTAAAGTCATGTCTCTTTGTCTGCACAAAACGAACCCAGGACTGAAAGCTAGCTAGCTTTCTTTTCCTGTTAGGGAAATAGTGGACTCGATGTCCTGACAGGCTGGTATTTGTGCAACCTGCACAAACACAATACTGCACCATGATTACAAATGGTGAAATACAATGTAAAACTATCAAAAAATACCAGCTCACTAAAACACAACTGCTCAACGCAACTAACTATTCCCACGGTCAGAGAGCGGAGATGTGTCCCCTTTGTGATGTAATATGACGCGTTTAACGTATGACCTTTAAAAAAAAGCCGTTTTTGAGAGCAGAGCTCAAAATTGTAATTTTCAAGCAAGTTTAAGCATAAATGTAGAAAAAAAAAAAACCTGCAAGTTGCTCTTTAAGAATGACTTCCACAGTTGCGCTCACCGGAGACTATTGGACTTCACTCACTAATGACAGTTACCTCGGGGTCACAGCGCATTATTTTGACCCACAGTGGGAACTTCAGTCTTATGCTTTGACAGTTATGAAAACAGAGGAGCGGCATTTCGCCGACACACACACACACACACACACACACACACACACACACACTTTGTATTGTATTATTGTATTGTATGAGAGAGGTTCCAGGTTGAATTGAGGCGAATATTTGTAATGTTCAGAGGTTGTTATGTTTAATATTCATGAGAATATTTGTCATTGTTCAAATGTGTTACGGACCCACTAGGAATGAGGGAGGCAGCACACACCAGATGGTTTTGGTAAATGGTTATAATAAGGTTCAATGATATAACTAAAGGGTGTAGAACAAATAAGAGCCTAAATTGAACAGAGGAACCAAAAGGGTGCAGGTATCCTGCTAATAACTGAAAGAGGACGCTAGAAATGAGCCTATTTACACACCTGTAATCACTACTCAAGGAAGGAAGCCGCAGGGAAATGCAGCTAACAAGGGGGGAAACAAAACACGCTACTCTAAACACATATCAAAACACGCTACTCTAAACACATAAATAAACACCCCTAACACGCAACACTGAACACAGTTCAGAAGAGTCAAACACAATCTACTATTCTGAAATGTCCACACAGGAGCAAGATGTGTGAGGCGTCTGATTGCAACAGAGCCTCCCGAGTGATAGGTGTCCCCAGGCTTTGTAGTGATCTCCGGAAGGGGTGCGCTGGGGCTGCACGGGGATTGGAGTGCGTCGAGCCCGGCGTGCTCCAATCAGTGTCTTCGGAGGCGGACCAGGAGATGGCAGCCAATGACCTTGGGGCAACTACACAGCTAATTTACATACATAAACAGCAAAACAGAATTACCAGGACCGGAGAGGCGACAGCCGTCACACTTCCCCCCCTTAAGACACAAACCCAATGGTTTTGTGAAACTAAACACATACACATGAATAACACCAACCAACCAGGACAAAACATCGGCCAACACACTCTCTGAGCCCTTTTATATGATGGGTATTAAAGTGAAAAGATATTGTTCTAAAATGTATTGAAGTGAACATGTACTATTTGGGACTGTTTTCAAGTAATCCTATATATATAACCTTCACACTTACACTCACTGACCCAGATACCAGCACACACACATTCTTTTCAAGGTACTTTCTGGGGCCAATATATCTGTGTACAATGTTTGATTGTCTTAGAATGAATAGTTTGTGTGAAATATTCCTTGGGAAAGTAAAGGAGTGAATTCAGGTGCAAGATAAAGATTGACTCTGTCCTTGTTTACTTCCGAAGCTCTCACGCTCTGTTCAGAAGTAAAATACTTTTTCCCAGAACTCTTGATTCGCTGTACGGGGCCCGACCCGAAGTGAATCCAACCAGTAAGAACACCTAGGGGAGTGAGCAGCCGACACAACTCCTCCCCACGGACTCTCTGATTCGCTTAGGAGTGAAATTGACCAATTAGAGATTTGGGGGAGGGGGTGCAGAGCAACTCTGCCCCCAAATAGGTCTATGTATACTGATGTTTTTCATGCACGATGCCCCCTGTCTCTGACTGGCTGGTCCCGATATCTGTATCGGAGCCCGGAGTGCTCTGTATTTTGTATTGTTTTTTACCATTAAAATCTGATTATTGTTATAACTTTTGTTCTAGTGTTTTGAACTCCTACTTTTATTAATCTGACCAGGCTCATCTAACGGAGGGCGCGGAGGTGGGCTTCAAGCCACCACCACTGTGTTTGCTCCTACAATTCTGGTGACCCTGACGTGATGAGTGCTGGTCTCTAGGAGGACCACCGACAGCCAGCGGACGGAATTCAGTCCAGGGGAGGACACCTCGACACCACTGACAACTAAACCAGGGTGCCCTACATAAATACAAAGGTAAGCAGATACCTGTTGATTACCAACATCTGTGATTTGGCTATACTACAACATTTTAGAGTCGTCAGCGGCGTTCTCAGTGTTCTTAGTCACGGTAAAAAATACAATAAGTAAGAAAGTGCTTAGAGTCGGGTAGAGCATTCCTGTACCTAAGGCACCAAGAGAGTTATACGTTATTAAGTATTTGTAAGAGTCGGGTGGTGCATTCCCGTACCTTAACTCACTAAAGGTCCCCGTGAGGTAGTCTAGTCCTGCACGAATGTATAAGGGAATAAACTCTGTGTGATTGTTTACGTCGAATCTGTGTAATAATTGAGAGGAAAGAGCAGAAGTATATGTTTAGTGTCGACAGGAGACACAGTTTGCAGAGCTGAGTGCTTCATCAGACAGGGGAAGCTCATTTGTGGTCAGCTGCTGCCCTCTGGTGGCGAACAGGGTGTATAACAATATTCTGTGTTGTTTCACGCTGGACACTTTTGGATTCAGACTGTGTGCACGTCTGAATTAAGGACAGGGCAGTCAAATAAATAGAATTAGGACATTAGGAGTAACGACAAGAATTTTCCAGTATATTGATAAATAGTATAAGGCTGTAGTGGTGGTCTAATGCAGGGGTTCCCAAAGTGGGGGTCGAGACCCCGAGACTCCGAGTGGGGGTCGCGAGATGATTACAAAATAAAAATGGAAAATAAAAACAAATAATAATAATTAAAAAAAATAGAATAATCTTTTTTAATAATTTTTTTTTTTTAATTATCATTAATAATAACGTTTGCATAGACATTTTCAGGGGCGGACTAGCCATCTGTATAATTTCCCCGCAACGAGGCTTCCCCTTTGACAATCCACTAGCGCGGTGTTTCTCAAACCTTTTTTTCACTCCCCCCCGTCGACAGGGGGTCGCCAGTCTCTGGCACTGTTATTTTGGGGGTCGCGGGCTGAAAAGTTTGGGAACCCCTGGTCTAATGGATAGTGAGGTGTGCTGAAGATCGGAAGGTTTTGAGTTCAAATCCCCCCAGGAACACCACCACTAGTGTGTCCTTGAGTAAGGCACTTAGTCCTTAGTTACTCCAGGGAGAATGTCCCTGTAATCAATAATTGTAAGTCGCTTTGGATAAAAGCATCAGCTAAATGAAATGTAATGTAATGTATAAAAGGTGAACGCATAGCAACCTAGTCAGATAAAAAATACGAAGTTATAATGGAAGGAGAATTTGAATGAGAAGAGCGTGAGTTAGGAGCTTACGAGAACAGTGGGTTCAAGCAGAAAAATGTATTAGCAGTGGGATTAAAATGGCAGATCGTAAAAAGTCTTCCACTGATCTCCTTTTCCTACGCAATAAAATGATAGCAGAAGACAGAGTAGGGCCGACGAGATATTCGGAAATCTGTTTGTTGATTGTTCTGTCTGTTGGTTGTCATTGTTAACTACTAAAGGTCTTGTTTTATGTTGATAAATGTTTTGGTAATACCATAGTCTGTTGTTAAATGTTGAAAGAAGCCCCCCTTCTCTTGAAAAGGTTGAGAGCTCCAGCCGGGGGGTGTCAGTATTTGTCTGTGAAAGTATCTCCCCCTCTTTCTGATTCTGTAGAAGAGGAGATCCTTTGTTTTATCAGCCACGAGAGCAGCAGTGTGTCTGCTTGCTCTTTTCTCTGATGCCTGAAAGGAGTAGAGGATCAATGAGTGATCTGAAGTTGGAGTGAAATACATTGAAAATTAATAGATCAATGAGTGATTTGAAGTAGTAGATATATTGAAATAAATAAGAAACTATAATTAGTTGTTTTTAGCTTAGTTTTTGTAGGATACATTTACGTCACATTGTGGTTTTTATGAGAGGTTTTGAGAACTGATTGTTACCATTGCATTGTGAATTTCATGGTATTTGTCATCAACTAAGAATTGTACTTAAATATATTTCAAAGAAAAAATTATATTAGATACAGTAACATTAAGGGAAAGTAAAAAGAGGTTTACTGAGTATATGAAATACATTAAGGGTAAGGTTTTATTAAAATTAAATATAATAGTGGATTTTCCCACCTAGTGTGATTTATGAGAAGCTTCTGGACAGGAGCAGCTGCAGGGCGCAGTAAGGAAAGAGAGAGAGACAGGAAAAGTGTTGAGATGTTCAAGAGTGGGAGTTTTCACAATGCTTTTTAGTTTTTATTTAAACAATTAAGTGATAAGGACAGAAAGCTGTTCTGTGATGATTTATTTAGGTTTCAGCTTTAGTAATAACGAAGATTACATTTTGTAATAGTTCCTTTAAGTGTTCCAAAAAGATATTAATTAACTGTAATCAGATTACTTGTTTTTAAAAATATAGCGCTAAATACAGTTAGTTTTGTATTCTGTTACAAATCTAACCATGCTTGTAACACAACTTAGATAAACAATTTGAAAATGAATAGAATAAGCAAAAAGATTAAAGATGACTGTATAGTGGTTAAGGAGGGTTTCCTTGTTTTTCCTATTAACTTAGAACTGAAGTAATGAAGAATAGGTAGACTGCTACCATTAGTTTGTTTTAACATTCACATGTTTCAGCATTCCTGACCATATGGACACTCAGCCGTTTTATTTTGTAACCCGTTGGGGGAGAGATTTAAATAGAATTTTTCTCAGTAGCTGATTTGCTGTGATTTCAGCAGTATTGGATAGTTATGCACCACCTTTGGGTTGTACTCGGAATCAGTGTGTTGGTGGAAGGTTGCTCACTACAGAAACAGAATAACTGTGCAAAGAACGCTTCTGTGAGGAGGTTTTGACATTTTGCTTGTGCTTCGTTGTCAAGGCAACAGTGGTGTGAAGAGGAACTGCAGTTTTGGGGGATTTATACTGTGCAGAGGACAACGTGTGTCTGCTGATTATACCACATTGATCCAAGAGTTTCCATCACAATGCCAGAGAGAATTTCCTTGAGCCCACTGACCAGGGCCATTTCTAGCTTTTTGGGGACCCTGCCACTGACTACAGCTGCAGAGGACAACACATCACTGACTGTTCTCATTATGACACGATCTTGAGACAGACTTGTCTCAGACTGCTAAGACTCTGAAGAAATCATGTAATGATTTTACAGCATAACTGTGCAAGAGTTTCCAGAGGGTGGTGTAGAACATTATGCTTAGTGTTTAAGAAGAGAGGCTGATTGTTTAAACGATGGTTTGGAATGCTGAAAAGATTAAAGTTTAATATCCTTGTTTAACAAACAAGACATCTGATTATTATGTCACACATAATAATCTTGACATAGAAACTAGCTATGGGTAAAACGTGTGGTCGTTATACCATTGTTATCATGAACAAAAAATGAATAGGGAAATAATATCTGCTTGAAGATGAACGGATTTCATATCCTAGAAAGGATTAGTTATATTGTGAATACTCCACAAGGTATTTACTAATGTATTTTAAAGAACCAAATTTAAAGAAATTGAATTGACTTGATAAATAAGTAAAGATAAAAAATTGTATTACCCATTAATCAATCAATTGGTAAATAAAAAATAGCAGTAAAGAAGAAACTATTAAAGTAAAAGGAGAAAATAATCTTAACACACACTGAAGGTACTGTGGGATAAAGGGGGAGACATGATGGAAATATTCACTACACTTTCAGCAGTGTGTGTTTTGGAGTTGGGAGTACAGAGTAGAACAGATTCTTGTTTATTGTTTACAAATTATTCTTTTCGAGTTTTTATTCATGTGAGAATTGGGTAGTGTTTTAAGTTGTTACAGTATTCATCTACAGTTTTAAAGGGAGAGTTTTAGTAACCGTCAATAAAATCAGACAAATATTTATTTATATAGGTCATGTTGAAGGGAAAGCTGGTTCTAAACAAAATATAGTATTTCAATTTGAGGTATTGGTTTCACCATTGTGGCATATATTACTACAGGAGAACTTTTTATGGGGAAATAACTGTTGTTTGTATTCCAATATGTAGAGTTTAAAATAAAATTAAAATTAAAAACGGCTAATTTAATTTTGGAAAAGCAATATAATGAGTTAAAAAATACATGGTAGAGCTTTACAGATCCTAATAATGTTTTGATTCAAGAAGATAATGATATGCACAAGTTTCTGAAATAGATCTATTAGACATTTTAATATAGATTAGGTGTCAATAAACAGCAGTAGTAGTACTATAAGGAAGTTACATTTTTGGCTAACAAATTTCAGGAAATGTGGGAAGCAGCTGTCCCAATGAAAAGTTAGAGATATCTTGAAAATTAAAGTTGTAATCGTGAAGTAATAAATGATGGCGCGACAGATTTTCGTAGACAAAGGATACTGGCCTATGCTGAAATTGGAAAAAGTGTTACTGATTTGCATGTCGTAAACAAATTGATAACATTGATTATTGTTATTGATTAATTTTGAATATTAATGTAAAAGGCCGTTATCCGCAGGTTCACTTAAGAATGCCTTGCATGAACATTTGTAAGGCTTTGTGTTTCCTAGCGGCAGTACATTAATAAAGTGTATTGATAATTTGTTTGTTTAAAGATCTTGTTTAAAATTGTGCTGCAAAACACAGGAAAAACTTTGTTGCATTGTTTGACATCAACACAATGATGTCACTAGTAAAAACTCCAGCTGGTAGAATATCAAAGTGCACTATAGGACATGAGATCTCAAGACTGACTTTGCAAAGACTGAATGAATGTGAATTAATTTGTCAATTCCTGACTGTTACAGTAACACTGACCCACCGACAAAAGGTGATTTTATTTTGGCAATGGATTTTTGACTATGCCATATTAGTTGAACCATTGTGAGACATGACGCATGAACTTTGTCTGACTCTGCATGATCCCTGCATGGTTTGATGACTATGTAACTTGATTTTTAACATTGCTGATTCTTTTTGACAGGTGAAAGTTTTCCTGATGATGAGTCATAGGACTTTGAAATAACTTTGTAGGTGAAGATGAGTACTCTGAAGTATCTTATTTGGGAAACATGGTCTCTATAGTTTGGAGGACAATGTTTCCAGGAGGGGTATAATGGGTTTATTGTTAAATTTAGTAATTTCATTTTAAGAACCATGACCTACGCACAGTAGAACAGTCCTTAGGACTAAGACACAGTTTCGGAGCCGTCTATCACCCCCAATCTCAAGGAAAGGTAGAAAGGATGAACCAGAACATCAAACAGAAACTCAGCAAAGCATGTGAGGAGACAGGCATGAAATGATTCAACGCCTTGTCTCTGGCCCTTATGTCAATCAGAAGCTCTATTAACCGAGGGACAGGTTTCTCCCCATTTGTGCTGGCCTTCAGGAGCCCTGAGCGTAGGAAAGGAAGTAGAGGTCATGAGTTCGAAACCTTATTGCCAGCAACTTGAGGGGTGGGTATCAGACTTCTCCACACAGGTTGCTGACGCCAAAGGGGGACCCAAGGAGCACAAGGCCAACACAGCGGAGTTCGTCCAGGCCTAGGTGGCTCAACCCCAGGTTCTCCGATCCCCACCGAGTGACCCAGAGGACCTCTCATGCCGTCCGCCTAGGAGGAAAGGGAGACAACTGGTACCACTGGAGCCAGTGTGCGGTCGGGAAACCTGCGGCTGGGACCTTGGACGACATCAGGACGGACCTGGCCCTCGTCAAGGAAATTGACCCAGAAGGCGCCGTCAGCAGACCGGAGAAGGAGGATCGGGAGGACATCTCTACAGCAGTCGACCCAGAAGGCGCCATCAGCGGACCGGAGGAGGAGGATCGGGAAGACATCTCTCCAGCATCGACCCGGAAGCCGCCATCAGCGGGCCGGAGGAGGAGGATCCAGAAGACATCTCTCTAGCAGGTAGCCCAGAAGCCGCTGTCAGGGGGCTGGGGGGACAAAGACACGGCAAGCCAAGACGGCACAGGGGACTCCACTTTCCGCTGAAACAGGTTGATATAGCCGGTGTGGAACTTTGTTTTAATAACCCATTTTTGGAGAGACTTTGTTTTAATAACCCATTTTTTGAGAGACTTTGTTTTAATAACCCATTTTTTTAGGGAAAAGCTGCCCCTTCCCCTTCATACCAAATGCCCTTGTTGGCTTACGCGTCGGAGGGGGAAGAGCCCGATGACTCAGCCGACAAGGATAAAATAATTTTTTAAACATATTTTGGTCTCCCTCCACTGTCATAAGAAGTTGTTATGGTGGACTGTTCCTAAAGGTTTAAAGTGCTCTAAATCCCAGCTTCTGATGGATTTAGATAAATGTTGGGGGACAGACACAGTAGAAAAGAATGACAGTGGTTATGTTTCAAATGCTGTGTATAAGTTGATCTCTTGAGGTGAGATCAAAAGGGGGAATTCAAGGTAACAGATATTGTTCTAAACTGTATTAAAGTAAACATGTACTATTTGGGACTGTTTTCAAGTAATCCTATATATATAACCTTCTCACTTACACTCACTGACCCAGATACCAGCACACACACATTTTCTTTTCAAGGTTCTTTCTGGGGCCAATATATCTGTGTACAATGTTTGATTGTCTGGGAATGAATAGTCTGTGTGAAATATTCCTTGGGAAAGTAAAGGAGTGAATTCAGGTGCAAGATAAAGATTGACTCTGTCCTTGTTTACTTCTGAAGCTCTCACGCTCTGTTCAGAAGTAAAATACTTTTTCCCAGAACTCTGATTCGCTGCATGGGGCCCGACCCGAAGCCAATCCAACCAGTAAGAACACCTAGGGGAGTGAGCAGCCGACACAACTCCTCCCCACGGACTCTCTGATTCGCTTAGGAGTGAAATTTACCAAATAGAGATTTGGGGGGCAGAGCAACTCTTTCCCCAAATAGGTCTATGTATACTGATGTTTTTCATGCACGATGCCCCTGTTTCTGAATGGCTGGTCCCGATATCTGTATCGCACGGCAGTAGAGCGGGGAGCCCGGAGTGCTCTGTGACAGGACACTCTGTATTTTGTATTGTTGTTTTTTACCATTAAAATCAGATTATTGTTATAACTTTTGTTCCAGTGTTTTGAACTCCTTCTTTTATTAATCTGACCAGGCTCATCTAACGGACGGCGCGGAGCGGAGGTGGGCTTTAAGCCACCACCACTGTGTTTGCTCCGACAGTATCTAACCTGGTAGTCCCGCTCGATCAGAGCCCATTGCGTGAGACGCTGGCGTTGCCGGTGCAGGCGAGTCCATAACATGAAGGGATCGTAGCAAATACACATAACAATCAACCAAAAGCTAGACCCCACACAAATCTCAAGATACCGTAAGGCTAACAACAAAACTAAGATGACTAGCTGATAGCCTAGCAGACACTCTCGGATTACCGGGAGAATCGGACTGTCGGGAGGCTTGTCTGAGCCGGCATTTTGCGCTGGTCTCGCGACATCCTCGTGAGAAGGGGAAACCACATCGGCTGACTTTTCCTCTGCCACAGCTTCATCTAGAAGCATCGGCACCCTCTCAGCGCCGGGTAACGACACATCCAAATCATTCTTACACACCTGTGAGAGTATGACTGCACAGTCAGGGAAACTCTTGGGACTTGCTTCTGTTACCTCGGGTGACTCGGCGGACCTAGGGTTCAATACTTTTAATGCAGGTGTCACTTTACTACCTGCAATGTCATTTCCCATTATGAACACTATACCTCGTACAGGTAACGCAGGACACACAGCAACAGGGAAAAAAACAGTGACTAGTTTAGACGGCACGTGTACATTGTGTATGGGCCGTGGGATGTAACCCATCTTGATGCCACATAACGTGGAACCATATCCACAGGCTGACTGCTCAGAAAATGGCAGCGCAGAAGCAACGATCAAAGACTGTGATCCTCCAGTGTCACGTAAAATGTGCACAGGTCTCTGATCGGCAGTCTCACCAGTTAAAGATATTAATCCCTCAAATAGGAAAGGCTTAAACCCAGGATCAAATGTAGGAATAACAGTTGATTCCACTGTAATCAGGCCAATGCCTTTCGGCAGGGGGCATATCTTGTGGCTGCTCCTTACGCTTCAGAATCACACAGTTGGCAATGACGTGTCCAGGTTGCTGACAGTAATAGCACTCTCTCTCCTCTTTTCCCACATTATACATATTTGATGGCGGAGTAAATGGTGTATCTGTCACACGGCGGGGTTTGTCAGTAAAACCTGGAGAAAACGCAGATTTGTGGGTAAGCACATACTCGTCAGCCAACACAGCTGCAGCTGAGAGAGTATTTACTTTCTGCTTATTTAGGTACACCACGATGCGCTCGGACAAACATTTCTTAAATTCTTCCATCAAGATTAATTCTCTCAGAGCAGTATAATCCGCGGCTTTACAGGAAGCATTCCACTTCGCAAACATCATTCCCTTTTCTCTGGCAAACTCCACATGTGTTTGATTAGGACCCTTCCTATGGTATCTACATTTCTGCCGGTAAGCTTCGGGTACGAGTTCATACACTCTGAGGATTGCAGTTTTAACGGTGTCATAATCAAGACTTTCCTCCAACGAAAGAGCAGCCACTGCTTCCTGAGCTCTCCCGTGAATGTTGCATTGCACCAGGAGAGCCCACGATTCAGCCTGCCACCGCAATGCTGCAGCGATCCGCTCAAATGCGCGAAAATACGCGTCCAATTTCAGTCTGTGCGATTAATTTGCGATTAATCGCGATTAACTATTTTAATCGACTGACAGCCCTAAAAATAATACTTTATTACGAGTGTGCTTGCTTTTCTCTTTGGAAGTCATCACATAACGGCCCAGAAGAACATCCCAGGAGGTGAACTGTTGTGTCTGGGACGGTTTAATGCTACAGTTAGTTACAAGGGAAATAACTACCTATTTGAAGCATACAGTATGTAGTCCGTGGCCAGAGTGTCAATAACCTACTCAGCCGGGATCTGTCAGTGGAGATGAACCTGGTAAGGCGTGTTGATGAAGTGAAATTCACTACCAGTGAACATCTTCAAGCCTATGGTGAGCACGGCACACTAAAAACTGAACCTGTTAAAATCCAATTAAAGGATGGGGCTCAACCATATTCAGTGCATACAGCACGTTGTGTGCCCTTCCCAATGTTACAGATGGTAAAAGAGGAACTGCAGAGGATGGAGAAGAACGGTGTCATCGAGAAGCTGACACAGCCAACTGAATGGTGTGCTCCTATGGTGCCCGTTCTAAAGAAAACCACAGGCAAAGCCAGGATCTGTGTGGACCTGAAAAGACGAAATGAGTCAGTAAAAAGAGAGTGCTACATCTTACCTACCTCTGATGAAATAACTGCCAATTGGTGCAACTGTGTTGTCCTCTCTCGACGCTGCAAGTGGGTTCTGGCAAATCCCACTGCACCCAGTCAGCTGTAAATTAACAACCTTTATAACACCGTTTGGCAGGTATTGTTTCAAAAGGTTACCTTTCGGGATCTCCAGTACGCCTGAGATTGAGATCTTCCAGCGGAAAATGCTAGAGACTCTGCAGGGGCTGGAAGGCGTTGAAGTCTTCATGGACGATATCCTGGTCCATGGGACATCAACAGAGCAGCACGACGCCAGACTCGAGAAGGTACTACAGCGTGTTGAGTCAGCAGGCTTAAAACTCAATCAAGATAAATGCTCCCTCAGACAAAGCCAGCTACGCTTTCTGGGACATCTCATCGACCAGTCAGCAGTCAGACCCGACCCTGATAAAGTTGAAGCCATACATCAGCTGGCTCCACCAGGAAACTTCCATGAGCTGAAAAGAGTCCTGGGCATGGTGAACTACCTGGGTAGGTACGTTCCAAACCTTTCCACAATAGGTCAACCACTGTACGAGCTTCTGAAGAGCAGGAACATCTGGACCTGGGGTCACTCACAGCAGTCAGCTTTTGAGAACATTAAGAAGATGCTGACCATGGCACCTGTTCTTGTCTTCTATGATGTAGTTAAAGCCACTGCGGTGTCTACTGATGCCAGTAGCTATGGCCTGGGGGGGTCCTCCTCCAGCTCCATGAAGAGGAGTGGAAGCCAGTAGCCTACTGTTCGAGGCGTCTCACAGAAGCGGAGACACGCTACGCCCAGATAGAAAAGGAGTGCTTGGCTAGCGGATGGGCCTGTGAGAAGTTCGACAAGTATCTATGTGGCTTGGATCAGTTCAGGCTGGAGACCGACCACAAACCATTAGTGCCACTGATCAACAAACAAAGCTTAGACAACTTCCTCTTGATATGTGTGCGTAGGGCTGGGCGATATGGTCTCTAAATTATATCGCGATATTTACTGACTATATCGCGATACAAGATATATATAGCAATATTCGGAAATTCCCTCTAAAACACATTAAAAAAAAATATTTCACCCCTTGATGTTTACAGTCAACCCAGTATGATGATTCTAGTAATCCCTGCAACATATGTCTGCATTAAACCATTGTTATGTATACTGTCTTCATTAGTGGTTTCTATTAAAACGATTTTAACCAACACACAACAAATATATACTTAGTAAAAAGGGAATGTAAAATAATGAGACAAATGTGCGGTAAATCATAAAGTTGAGTTGAACTAAATAGTATTTATTCAATACATATTAAAATAAATGTAGGCCTACATACATACTGTTGCATATTTCTATGGGCAAAAACAGAGCTCAATGAAAAAGCGCAGAAACCCCATATCAAAACATATTGAAAGTGCAATAATAAAATAATAAATTAAAGTGTCACTGGAAATGTTAATGTAACATAAATAAAAGGACTTTTTAGACATTTTAAATCAAAGTGCATCTTTTCTTTTAAATCAACAAACCAGTGCATGATGTCATCATCCTTTTGGACCTGTCTGCTGCATTTGACACGGTGAATCATCAAATCCTCCTTCCAGGCGCGCCGGATTCTTTTTCGAAGTGGGGGGGCCAAAAAATTGCGTGTGTATGGCCCAATCCCAAAACAAGCCCTACACCCTACCCTTACACACTCTCCCTCCGTGATGGAGTGAACTCCGTGGATTGACACATGAGGCTCCTCCTGTCAGATGGAGGAAGTAAATACAGCAGCAAGCTTTGGGACGGCCTCGCCTCTCTCCGGCAGAAACAGGAGGTGCCGTAACTGTATGTAACAACGGTTTCAAATCAGCATCTCTTTGACAAAAAATGTAAATTTATAACTCAAATAAAACTCCAAACATCTTTCGTTGTGTTACTTTTTTGTAAAGCTCTTTTAGTTTTAAACCTGATGTTTATAAGCTTCGTAGTTTTTGCAACAGTCTGTACGCACAAATTTAACTTTTTCTAGACTAAACACAGGTATGATCCTAAGTTTTAAAAAAAATGAGGTTATCATGAGGTTGTTAACATCACAGTTTATCAGTGGATGTTTGCTGGAAGCCTGGAACTACTCGTAAACAGCGTGTTTCCTAACGGACCCACACAGTGTTGAGACCGGTCAGCAGTGATGTACCTGAACGCGTTCAATGAACGATCGTTCATGAACGCCTTCATATTTTGGGCGAACGTGAACTGAACGTACTGTATTTCCGCTAGATGAACGTAATTGAGAACGCGTTAATTCTCAGCGCTGTATAACGTCGTTCAAAAGTTCGTTCATTCTCAGCACTGTATTATAACGGCGTTCAAAAGTGTGCCAGATTTCATATGCCTTTCAGCCGAAAACCCAGTTAAAACACACCGTAAACACGCTTAAAAAAAAAGCGGAAAACCACCCAATCTGGCAACAGCAAGCTGCCTGTGACGCGTACGCACCTGTCACCCCTGGCTGTCGCACTAAAATATACGTCATCAGACTCCTCACAACAAACAATGTGGAACCGCGGAACCAGCGAGCATTGAATGAATTAGTATGGACGAAGCCGAGAGCAGCTGCAGCAGCACTCGCTCAGAGTCAGACTCTACGGCGTCGGCGTATGAGCATTTAAAAGAGTTTTACGTTAAAGTCAGTACTGACTCAGACGGAAAAAATCTGACGTTTGCCTGTAAACTGTGTCCGCCCGGTTTGAAAAAGCAAGTCCGTACATCGACGACGTCGACAGCAAACCTTAAACGGCACATTGAGAATAAGCATACGACTAGCCTTTCAAGGTATGTGCGAGTGGCGAATAAAAAAGAGAGCCAAAACAGATCCTCTACCACCCAAATCCCATTAACATCGTACAGGAGCGGCCCTGTTTTCACTGTCTCCCAGCCGCAGCTAGACAACCTGGTTTTGCAGTACATCACTGGAGACCTGCAGCCTTTGAGTAAAGTGGAAAGGCCAGCTTTCATAAACCTAATTAAAGGGTTGCAGCCATCCAAAAAGGTGCCATCAAGAAAAAGAGTACAGACACTGCTAAACAAGCAATTTCAAGAAAACATATGTGAACTTAAATCTGTACTCTCTGACGTCGATGCTGTGTGCACAACAGCAGATTGCTGGACAGCTGTGAATAAGTCCTTCATAGGCATCACTATACACTGGCTAAACAAAACTGATGTTTCTGAGAGACATTCTGCAGTACTGGCATGCCGGCGGATTAAAGGAGCACATACACATGATGTATTGGCAAAAGTATTGTCAGATGTGAACAAAGAATTCAAGATCCACAACAAGGTTGTGTGTACAGTAACAGACAACGCTTCAAATCTTGTCAAGGCATTCAACTGTTTTGGGATGGACATGGCTATTGATGCCGAAGAGCCAGAGACAGTGGTCAACTTTGATGAAACTGAAAGTAAAGATGCCAATGAACCAGATTCAGCCTTTGCTGCCGCCAGTGAGAGCTCAGATGAAGATGACCAGATGGAGCCTGAGCCTCTGTCAGATTTGGATCATCCCTCTCTCCCCCCTCACAGAAGGTGCATGGCTCACACCTTGAATCTAGTGGCCAAAGATACAGAAAAGGTAACTGAAAAATGCTACAAAGCAATGTCGAGGGCTGTTTTTGCAAAAGCATCTGCTCTGTGGAACAAGGTTAAGCGGAGTTCAAAGGCTTCTGATACTGTGGAGGAAAAGCTTGGGATTAGCTTTGTTGCGCCAAATGACACAAGATGGAACTCTGTATTTATTTCCATGGAGCGACTGTCTCGCATTACAACACTAACTACCAAGGCAGAAATGAATGTGAATGAGGTCACCTCTGCAAATGATGCCACTCCCCTACATGACAAGCTGCTCCTGCACAATGTGAGTGATGAGTTTGGCTTTCGTCGATTCTCACCAGATGAAGTCAACTTCATACACAAGTTTGTGGAAGTGATGAGGCCTTTGGCACTTGCACTAAACATCCTCCAAGCAGAGAAGAACATCTTTCTTGGGTACCTGGCTCCAACCATTGTGCAACTGCAATGTCATATGAATGACCTGTTGGATGAGAGCACAAAACCCACTGCTGCAGAGGGTCTCATTACATGCCGTCCCCTCATAAAGAGCATCTTGCAGTCACTGAGCACAAGGCTGGCAGGTCTTCTGGAGAAGAGGGAGCACATACTGTCCGCTATACTGGTGCCAAGATTCAAGCTTGACTGGGTCCAAGATGAGGAGAAACATGTGCAGTACAGATTGATGCTGAAAAGAGAATTGCAAACCAACTCTGATGACTCGGATGCAAGAGACTCAGGTCAAACCCAGTCCAGTGGCGAAAGTAACAAGAAAGATCCTGCAGCTTCATTCTTCAGATTTAACAGAAACCCTCAGGTTCCTCAAAAATCTGAAGTGGACACTTATTTGGATGCCCCAACCACAGATGGGTTTGATGAGTACATGCAGTTTCCAAAACTCAAAAGGCTGTTCATAAAACACAACACAGCACTGCACTCAAGCGCTCCGGTAGAGAGGCTCTTCAGCATCGGTGGTCAAATATTCAGGTAGGGATGAGCTGTGATTATATTCCTAATCTAATTATTTCAGTAATTGCCATTTGCCTCAGTACACAATTCCTTTAATACAGATTACTGTTACAATGTTTGCCACAATAATCATAATGTTAAAATGCCTTCTCTTCTTCTTCTTTCTTCTTCTTCTTTCATCTCATTCAGGCCCAGGAGAAACCGGCTGGGAGATGACAACTTTGAGAAGCAGCTGATCTTGAATGCCAACAAAAATATTTGAAGGTATATATATTATTGTTGTGACCTGTTTTTTGGGCTATAGAAGTACAATGTATTGCTAATGGAGATGAGTATATTGGTGTGCAGAGGTGAGCTGCATAAAAATAACAGTCAGAGCATATCTTGTTTTTGTTTTTACAGGAAGCAAGAAACAGCAGATCCACCAGGGAGAGACCAGACCACTTTGACCAGTGACAGAGGCTCTTCATTCAGATAAGGCATTTTCAGGATGGACAGAAAGTAACAATGTCCTTGCCCGTGCACACTTTTGGACTTTTTATTTTCACAAATTATTATTTCTGATTTAGTTATTTTAGTTATTTATTTGAACTGTAACCAGTGGTGACAGATCTTCACTCAGTATTTTCACTCACACTGGACAGAAAGTAATAGCAGTACTGTCCATGGGCCTTGGACTCTGACTGACTCTTTAAGTTATTGGTTTTTTTTTACCTATTTTTTTACCTTTTTTACCTCATTCATTTGGGCTGAATATTGCACCCAAGTTATGACCCAAGTAATAGAACTTTTTGTTCTTTGGGCAAACAAGTCAGGAAAAAAAAAGAATGCGACTGACTTAATGAAAAGAGAATTAATGTTTAAATGTTTTGCACTTTGAATATTGAACTTTGAGGTACAACCTTAGTTTCATACCTCAGCCTGGTTCCTACCTCGTGTTGTGTTAGTACAGAGTTATGTCGGCACATGTTTATATGTTATATGTTTGCACAATGACTACTTTCACTTTTGTTACTTTAAGTATATTTAGATAATTATACTTAATAAAGACCATTCAAGCAGCACTTTTTTTCCTCATGTTTTTGAAAATATACTGTAGAGATGAAAGCTGCAGCTGCTACTAGTGTGGACGGAATGGGCGGCAGCAAAGCGTTATGGAAATGCCAGTATTCTGATTGATGTCTGTGGTTCTATATGGGTTGTGGCAATCATTTTGATAAATAATAGCTCGCAGCAACGTATTGAAAAAATAACTATAAACTATAAATTAGTTCATTTTTGAAACCATGAACTTTGGTTCAACATTTTGAATTATGAACTATGAACTGAACTAGCTCATTTTAAAATGTGTGAACTGCGAACTGAACTAGTTCATGTAGAAAGTGAACTTTCCCAACACTGCCGGTCAGGTACATCTGGCTACAGGTGATGCAATTCATGAAAATTATTTCAAGAAATGGACATAAATTATTTATTTAACCGAACCAAACAACAATTCTTGTGAAAAGAACGTATAACAAGCTTGTTAACAAGACTGACAGTAACAGTCCAATAACAGTCCAATAACAGATGAGGGTGGAGCAACCTTCAAACAAATGTCCCACAATACATTAGGGTAAAGCAAAACAAAAATCCCCACGTGGCTAAATCTACTTAATCTTCCTAGATTTTGCCAAAGTAAACCTCCCTTCGCTCACTGGCAAAGCAGAAACTCCGGAGCACTTTTTTGAGGTCCAGGCCGTCGGTCAAATCTCTGTGGATGTGGAGGAAGAGAAGGTGATTTAAGCGGCGCTCGGACATAGTTGAACGAAGGAACGTCTTCAACCGACGGAGGCTGGAGAAGCTCCGCTCAGCTGTTACATTGGACATCGGCACAGTGAAATACAGCCGTAGAAGCTTGTCCACTTCACTGAAGAGGGATTGCGTGCCTCGTCCCTGTGCTGCCAGCATGTCCGCGATTGTGGCCACCTTTGTCACCTGAGTGATGGGTCTTTCAGCGGCGGAACTGTTGTGTGCCTGCAAAACTGCTGGAAACAGTGACAACTGGGTGGACAGCCGTTCCATGTCAACATCACCTGTGTACATGTCGACCAGATTTTGGGGGATGTTGATGCTGCCGAATCCCGGGGGGGTGTTTACTGCTGTGAGGAGTACCTGTTCAATGCTCATCAGCAGAAGCAGAGTGGGTTGGTTAAACCTGCGAATCAGCTCAGAATTGAGCAGGTCAACTACCTCAAAGAACTGGCTCCTGAAGTAGTCCTCTGGATTTTCCCACTGATGAGGTGCATCCCCATCATCATAACGGCGTGGAGTGCGCCTCCTTGGAGGAGGACTGGAGCACCCGAGCCACCTCTTCCGCAGAAGAAAACAGTTTAAGACACACTTTCAGTCCAAAGAAAACACTGAATTGAGTCATCAATGCCTGCAGCCCTGGTGTCTTTTTGCTTGCTTCGGTGTTCCCCCCCATTCGGATTATTTCACCCAAAGTGTCGTAGACAGCTTCATAATTGGCAAGCAAGGATTTGATTGCACTGCCTCTGGCTGTCCAGCGAGTGGGGCAGAGCGGTGTGAGGCCAGCACTGGCACCAGGAGAGGCAGTAGCAGCATCCCTAATGTTTTTAAAGATGGCGAGTCGTTTTGGTGAGTTGTTGATTATCTCATGTATGTCGTGAACTAAACTGAAGGCACCACGTACAATGTTGCTCTTTGAAGCAGCTTCCTGAAGAATTTGGTTCAAACTGTGATTTGTGCAATGCATTGAGACTGCTTTGGGATTGATGTCTTTAAAGCGTTTGGCCACACCTGACATTTGTCCCTGTAGAACAGATGCACCATCGTAGGTTTGCCCTCTCTTGTCACCAATGTCCAGGCCGCATCTCATTAACATGTCCTTAATAGTAAGGGTTATTGATTCTGCGTCAGTCTTAGGACAGTCATACATTCCTATGAAGTCTTCATGGACAACATAACCAGGTGATAACCATCGTACAGTCAGAGACAACTGTTCATGCCCGGAGCAATCGCGAGTTTCATCCACAATAACTGCATAGTGTTTTGCATTGCTTTTAATTTCAGTTAATAGAGTGGTGAGAGACTCCCGATACATTTGATTTATAAGTTCATTAATTGTCTCATGTGATGCATATTTCCCAGTGAGCATGAAGCTTTTCAGAGTGGGGTTTTTCTCAGCTACGAGTTCAACTAGCTTTTGGAAAATGCTCTCCTTATCCGCATTCCCCCTGATTGCTAGGCCCTGTCGGGTTAAAAACTGCAGACAGCGCAGTTGCTCCATCATCCCATCTCTTCTTTTTTCCTGCTCAATATGCTGTTGTTTGACAAGCTGTATGTTGACTGGTGTTTGACTGAAGAAAGCGCACTTTTTTTTAATAAACTCTGTGGAAATTAGACTTTTTGTGGCTGTCCAGGAGGCTTGGGCACTTTTTCCAGTTATTAACTCCGGTATTAACAAAGCTATCATCTTCACATTTTGAGAAAGTTACAAGCCGTTTGACAGCAGCAAATCTGTATATTTCACAGAAGGCCCGTTTAGTGGTTTTGCAAAGAATTAATCACTCTCTGTTTTTGTACCATTCTGCGTTGAAGTACCTTTCTCTTTGCCCAAATAATCTAGCTCTCTCCTTTTTTCCGACAGTTAGCTGTACAGCTTTACCTGTCTCAATGTCCCGACAACAAATCTCCATGCAGTCGGAACCAGCCTGTTTCGGTTCAACGACGGCGGTGGAGGCGGTGGTTTTGACAGTTTCTGCGGCCGCAGAGTTGCTGCTTTTGGGTTCATCTGGCTTCGCTGATGAAGGTCCAGGCTCTGGAGATGTGGATGTTAGGGATGTGACCTTCCAGTTAAATTTAAGTTTAGATTGACTGTATTTAGTTTTCTTCTGCGCTGGTTCTTCTGACATGTTTGCATGTGTATATTCTTTCTATCTGGTTAACGGCTGACACACACAGAACAACGTAACAAATAAAGTAAACAACGTAACACATAAACAAATCTAAGCTTTTTTATTGGTTGTAATTTACATGGATACATTTTAATGGTGTGACAATGTCCTATTTGATTGGGTTAAAATGTACATATTCTTCCTGTTATGTCTGCCTGCTTTATTTTTACCTAATGCAAAGTGACCTGCTCTATCAAAATCAGTCGCATTGACCCGAAGACACATTTTGAGTTGTATACTGTTGGAAAGAGGAGATTCCGAGCTTTATGATAACGGGATTGTTTTTGTACTGCAAATATTAAGCAAAATATGTCACATTGTATAATGACTGTTACAGAGTCATCATTTTCAGAAAAAGGCCTTCAAAGTTTCCTCTTCTCTGGATCGATCTGATTGATTATTAGCGGAGCAAATGATCAAAATAGTACGGAGGGAAGATATTTTCGTTTGGATTACTGGTCTGGGGGAAGCTGGCGAGCGTGTGTGTGTGTGTACGTGTGTGTGTTTGTGTTTGTTTCCTGGGGAAAACACTCACGAGAAACACCGGCTGTTGTTATGCCTGCTGTGACGTCAAGTTACTCCGTTCTCCGCTTGTAATTATGACGTTACAAGCTTCAAAGTTGTATTTATCATCTGAATATGCCGAAAAAAGTTTAATATTCTGAAAGCCAAGACCTTGTTTATTTGAAATCAGATGAAAACAAACTGTCACTGACCCTGCCGTGTTATCTATGATTACTATATGCCTTACATTCATAATTTCAGCCGGAGGGAGGGGGAGCAGCGCTGCGGAAGAGCAGAGTGGCGAGAGGCCAGCTGTCATCTTCCCTTTACAAGCTTCAAAAATGCCTGTAGCTAGTGAGATTGAATATAACAATACAAAATAACAAAATATACACAGCTAGATCAGATGGCGTTCTTTTTAGATGCGACTTTAGAGTAGAGGGGAATTATTGAAGCAGGATTTGTACAGTGTTCCGCGGCATCCGCCGCTGCGAAAATATGGGGCAGGGCTGAAAAGTGGGGAGCAAATGATCTGTGGCCCCCCCGCTTCCGGCGCCCTTGCCTCCTTCGCACTCTCCAAGAACTTGGAGTTTCAGGCTCTGCACTTTCCCTCCTCACCTCATACCTCAAAGACCGCACCTACAAGGTTACATGGAGAGGGTCGGAGTCCGACCCTTGTTAATTAACAACAGAGGTCCCTCAGGGCTCTGTTCTTGGTCCCCTCCTCTTCTCCTTGTACACAAACTCGCTTTGATCAGTCATTAGCCCGCATGGTTTTTCATACCATTGCTACGCTGACGAAACCCAATTAATTCTGTCCTTTCCACGCTCAGAGACCCAGGTCGTCGCACGCATCTCTGCTTGTCTAGCTGACATCTCTCAGTGGATGTCTGCTCACCACCTCAAGCTCAACCTTGACAAGACTGAACTGCTTTTCCTTCCGTGAAAAGATTGTCCCACTCTTGACCTAACAATCAACATCGGCACCTCTATTGTTTCCCCGACTCAGACTGCAAGGAATCTGGATGTGACCCTAGATAAAAAACTGTCCTTCACTGCAAACATAGCTGCTACAACCCGCTGCTGCAGATACACGCTTTACAACATCAGGAGGATACGTCCCCAGCTGACACAGAAAGCGACGCAGGTTCTGGTCCAGACTCTTGTCATTTCACGGCTAGACTACTACAACTCCCTCCTGGCTGGTCTACCTGCATGTGCCATCCGACCTCTGCAGCTCATCCAGAATGCAGCGGCTCGTCTGGTCTTCAACCTTCCTAAATTCTCCCACACCACGCCGCTCCTCCGCTCCCTTCACTGGCTTCCAGTAACTGCTAGAATCCACTTCAAGACAATGGTACTTGCATACCGTGCTGCGAATGGATCTGGCCCTTTCTACATCCACGACATGGTTAAACCGTACACCCCAGCACGTGCACTCCGCTCTGCATCAGCCAAACAGCTCACTGCACCCGCACTGTGAGGGGGACCCAAGTTCCCATCAGCAAAAACACGTCGGTTTGCTATCCTGGCTCCAAAATTGTGGAATGAGCATAGGGGTTGGCGATATTGAAAAAGATAATATCACAATATTTTTCAAGCAGCATCACAATAGACGATATTTATCACAATATTTTTTCATGACAGTTACTATGTTTATTTTTCAAGTTACTTAACAGTACAACCACCTACAAGCAGTGCTTAATTTGTAAATCATAAGGTGCCGGAACGCAAAGTACATATGACAGCTCAGGGATGACGAGACGCGTACAGGTCCCGGAACGTATACAGAAAAGGTGCTGAAAACAACATGAAAATGTCCACTTGCAACGCTGTGGGACTTACAAGCCTCAATTTCAAATAGTATCCATGGTATAAATGTTATGACGATAATTTACAATTTTTTAGGCTAGTACTAAAAGCTCCATTTGGGAGAGAGCAGGAGACCAGTGCCACCTCCTCTGCCAGAGGGTCTGGGTGTATGGGAGAAGGAATATGCTGTGGAGAGAGCTGCTGGGGTGGATGTGTTGGATGGAGTGATCCAGGTCTCCGTGAGAGCAAGGAAATCCAGAGACTGCAGGGAAGCGTAGCCAGAGATGAAGTCAGCCTTAGGGACAGCTGACTGGCAGTTCCACAGGCCCCCTGAAACGAGATGTTGGATCTCAGTGGAGCATGTGGGATAGACGAGAGCAGGCCGGTGAAATCGATTAGGAGAAACACGGGGCCAGTGATAATTGCGAGAAGACACATGAACAGGAATGCAGAAAATACACATGATTATAGCATGAGGGGCTAGAGAACCCAAGAGAATTGAATAAAACTAAATAACACCAGCGATACTTGGCGCAATCAGAGTAGGATTTGCCTCCTCTTTGCCTCCCACAGGACTCTTAATGTCTTTGTCAGTCTTCGTCTGGCTGACGCTGAAGCTGACGCTCCAGGAAAACGCAACCTAAGATGGATACCTGATTGCTCAGTTCTCACAGCTTTGGGGGCACGCCCCTGTAATTAGTTAACTATTTTCTGCTGATGGGCGACAGCAGAGTCTTCCTACCTATTGTAATGCACACTTGAGGGGCGTGACTCACTGAGACCTGAGTTACAGCTGGAGTTGAGCAGATCTGAGATTTTAAAATCTCTCAGAAATCGCCGTTTTAGCTACAATAACTACAGAACAATTATACAGAGTAGAATAAATGAAACAGAGAAGTCTATTTAAACAAGAATATAACTTACAGTGATTGCTGAGTCAGTATCGATAGTGTCCTCACCGAGTCTGGATGCACACTGAGTTATTCTCATTTGAAATGCGCTATTTAAAATGTTTTTCAGCTGGGAAGCGTTTTGCACTTCACGCAATCAGCAGAGTCTTCCTACCTATTGTAATGCACACTTGAGGGGCGTGACTCACTGAGACCTGAGTTACAGCTGGAGTTGAGCAGATCTGAGATTTTAAAATCTCTCAGAAATCGCCGTTTTAGCTACAATAACTACAGAACAATTATACAGAGTAGAATAAATGAAACAGAGAAGTCTATTTAAACAAGAATATAACTTACAGTGATTGCTGAGTCAGTATCGATAGTGTCCTCACCGAGTCTGGATGCACACTGAGTTATTCTGATTTGAAATGCACTATTTAAAATGTTTTTCAGCTGGGAAGCGTTTTGCACTTCACGCAATCAGCGGAGTCTTCCTACCTATTGTAATGCACACTTGAGGGGCGTGACTCACTGAGACCTGAGTTACAGCTGGAGTTGAGCAGATCTGAGATTTTAAAATCTCTCAGAAATCGCCGTTTTAGCTACAATAACTACAGAACAATTATACAGAGTAGAATAAATGAAACAGAGAAGTCTATTTAAACAAGAATATAACTTACAGTGATTGCTGAGTCAGTATCGATAGTGTCCTCACCGAGTCTGGATGCACACTGAGTTATTCTGATTTGAAATGCGCTATTTAATTAACGCCTATTGTCGCGAATTCGCCTCAAACCGCTTCTACTAAAAATGCAGCCGAGATCGTGCATGTGTTCCCCCAATGCCGGTTCATGTCTCTTCGATACGGACCTAGGAACGTTTTGCAAAGCACTTGTTTCTAGTAGGACCGGTCAAAGTGGGAGCTACATCCGGTCGACGAAGGCGGGCATATCCGGTTAGACGCTAATGAGTGGAGAAGGCAAATACGAATAGATACGTTCCTATTTGAGGTAAGTTATTGAAAAAAAAAATATGTTTGCTGTTTATTGTTTATTTGTGCAGCTAACGAAGCAGAATAGAATAGTTTTGACAGATATTTCGGAAGTTATTTGAAGTTTTTCTGTGTGTCGCGAATTCGCTACATTCGGCCATATTGTCTACATTGGTTACAATCGGCTTCATATTGGCTACATTCGGCCGTATCTAAACAATACTATATTTAGCGGTAGTCATACACAATTTCTATAGGAAATACAATTCTAGTAACTTTCTATAATCCTTATAAAGTTACAATGTTGAATATAAATGCAATTTTTGCCCTTTATTTTTGCTCAGGAGAAAAAATGAACACATCCATGTTTTATGGAAAACGAACTCCTGGAGTACAAACCAGGGTTCCACCATCAGATAGTGAGGACAGTTGTCTGAGTGAGAGTGGAGACAGTGATGAGGATGAGGATTATAGACCTGCACCAGGTGATGAGAATAGTAGTAATAATGTTATAATATCAGTGTTTCCCATTCATTGCGAGACTGGCAGAAAAGTCAGTGGGAAAACGCTGAATATTGTTATAATATTGTGCAGCTTTTTGTTGTTAGCCAAATATTTGTGGATGTCACAATGAGTAGCCTACATGTTTTGTATTATGTAAATAACGATGTCTGCATTCAATAGTGGCTTTTTTTTTTTTCATTTTGCTTGACCTCAAAGTATGGAAAGCTGTTTTCAAAGAACTTTTCTGTCTTACAACTGTACTCATAAATCATAAATAAAAATGTCTGCTCTTTTCAATAGTGACCTTTTTTTTTTTACACCAGGTGACGAAAGCAGCATCAGCAGCAGCAGTGATGACAGTGGCAGCACTGATGGAGACTCTGATGCGGTCCCTAGCACCAGTTCTGCAGCTACTGCTGCGAGAGCAGCTGCTACCACAGCAGCTGCTACAAAACAAAAAAGACAGAGGGTAGAGTGGAAGACAGCAAGAAGACAGAAAGAAGTCCCAGTTTGGCAAGACGCTCTTCCTGAGGCCGATGCAGTCAGACTGCCCATCCAATACTTCCGAGACTTTTTTGACACAGAGCTTCTAGACAGTATTGTGGAACAGAGCAATCTATACTGCACCCAAAATAATCCAAACTGTGCGCTGAAATTTGATCGTAATGAACTGGAACAGTTCATTGGCACAGTTGTTTACATGAGCATTCTGCACTTACCTCGATCCCGAATGTACTGGTCCAGTGCATGTCGACTACCACATGTGGCTGATGTGATGCCCCGTGACAGATGGGAGGCAATTAAACATTACATCCACTTCAACAACAACATGACACCAAACAACGAGGATCGACTTTTCAAAATCAGGCCACTGATTGATGCACTTCTTCCAAAATTCCAGGCTCTCCCGCAAGATCAAATGCTCTGTGTCGATGAGCAAATGGTGCCTTTCAAAGGCAAATCAAGTCTCAAGCAATATATCCCCAGCAAGCCACACAAATGGGGATATAAAATATTTGTGCTTTGTGACACAAAGGGGCTGGTGCATTCCTTTGACATCTTTGCAGGGAAATCTGACCCTCCACCAAACGGGCCAGACATTGGGGCAAGCGGAAACATCGTGCTAAAGCTTGCACAAGTCATTCAGGGTGCACTCAATCACCTGCTATATTTTGACAACTGGTTTTCCTCATTGCAGTTGTTTGTAGCTCTGGCAAACAACGGGATACCTACCCTTGGCACAGTGCGGCAAAATCGACTCCAAGGCTGCACTTTCAGTGCGGACGGAGAAATGAAGAAGAAGGGCAGAGGGACATTCGAGGAGAAACAGGCTGTTGTGGAAAATGTGGAAGTTAGAGCTGTGAAATGGTTTGACAACAGAGGGGTGATTGTTGCCAGCACTTTTGCCAGTGCCCAGCCTGTTTCCACTGTGGAAAGATGGGACAGAAAGCAAAAGAAGAGAATGACTGTGGAATGCCCAAACATCATTAGCCTGTACAACAAGTTCATGGGTGGCGTTGATGCTCTTGATGCACTTATTGCCTATTATCGCATCCACATTAGGTCAAAGAAGTACTACCATAGGTTCTTTTTTCACTTTGTGGATATGGCCATTGTCAACAGCTGGCTGTTTTATCGGCGTGATTCTGAATCCCTGAATATCCCGAAGAAGAAGCAGAGGGATCTGCTGTCCTTCAGAACATCAGTTGCACAAGCTCTCTGCATGCAGGGCAAGGACTTGTCCAAGAAGAAGAGGGGACGCCCTTCATCAGATCTGGAAAGAGAGTTTGAGAGGAAAAGACACAGAGGCCCAGCCAAGGCCATACCAGCACAGGAAGTCCGCGCAGATGCTGTGGGTCACTGGCCAGTGGTTGAAAGTTCACGACAGCGCTGCAAACTCCCAAACTGTAGGGGACAGACTGTGATCAAGTGTTCAAAGTGCAATGTTCACTTGTGCCTGAACAAAAATAACAACTGCTTCAGAGATTTCCATCAGTGAGACACCTTAGCTGTTTTGTTCTTGTTATTGTTATTGTTTTCATTGTTATAATGAATGGTGAATGATGTCATGAGTTTTTGAATGTCTGTTTGACATGTCATGACAGCTTCATGAGTAAGACAGCTTTGTTCAC
Organism: Notothenia rossii; assembly: GCF_949606895.1. NCBI lineage: Eukaryota > Metazoa > Chordata > Actinopteri > Perciformes > Nototheniidae > Notothenia > Notothenia rossii. The sequence continues at coordinate 54,245,829 of NC_136903.1, read as the reverse complement.
TCTAAGTGTTTTCTTGTTCTCTCTCTCACTCACACACACACACACACACACACACACACACACTCTCTCTATTACAAACAGTTCTACACGCTGTTTTTTTATTGTGGTTTTGTTGTCATTGTCATGAGTTTTGCATGTCTGTTGACATATTGTCATGAAATGAATACTATTTATATTTAAATTATTTGTTGGCATCAATAAAATGAATTACATGCCTGATATGGGAAATGTGTTTTAATTACTATTTTATCCATTAATGCCTGTTGTCGCTAATTTGCATCATACCCCAAATTACTATTTTATCCATTAATGCCTGTTGTCGCTAATTTGCATCATACCCAAAATTATATCTATTCTATGTGCTAAATTCAAATTAATAATCTCCACTTATTTTAGCATCTGCTTGAAAGCAAAAACACATAAAATAATTTTTTTTACATAATTGCATATAAATTCAGGCGTCAAGGGGTTAAAATGTTTTTCAGCTGGGAAGCGTTTTGCACTTCACGCAATCAGCAGAGTCTTCCTACCTATTGTAATGCACACTTGAGGGGCGTGACTCACTGTAGTATCATAGTATCTGTGCGTGTGTGTGTGTGTGTGTGTGTGTGTATCTGTCCCCGGGTGTTTGAAGAGCAAGCATGGGAAACCAAAGACAGTGTTTACCTCTTTGCATCCAGCTAGTCACACACACAGTTACAATAACACTCCCTGTAATTGACATAATTAATAGATAGTTTAGCTTCTCACCATCATTTGCTGTGGCCCACTGATGTTAACGATCGTAACTGAAAGGCTGCCTGTCAAACGTAAACATTCAGCCACGTGACTCGCAAACTCTCGCGAGAGTTTTACACAAGACGGATCCTTTCGAGCCATAACCCTGCACCGGGCGCTGACATTGGCGCCCGGTGATAATCAGATTTGACGACGCTGATTGGCTGAAATTATATTTCGGAGCCATAGCTTACAGATAGAAACAGTCAGCTGCTAGTGGCTGCCGCTGTACTGGTTGAGGGCTCCTCTCTTAGCGCCCAGACGAGAGAGGGTAATGATACACATTACCAGGCAGGAAACATGTGACTTATCAGTAACTTTAGACATCGTAACACCATTTTAAACGAGATTTTATTTTAGATTATACATTTTACTGATACCAATTATATAATACTTACCTTGTTCATTATACATTTAAATTAAAAAAATATATTTAAAAAAAATATAGATTTTTTTAATATTTTTTTTTATTTCAATTTTTTTAATTTTAATTTGTAATGTGGGAAGAGGTGGGGTGGCGCCCCTAGCGCCCATATGGGCCAGCCGCCACTGCCTGGTTGTCTTCTTAAATCGTAGGTAGTGTATATTCACATTAGTCAATGCCTTCAAGTAGTTGTATTAAGTACATACACTCCTGCATAGTAGCTGCAATGGAGCCTCCAGAAATGTTTCATAGGGGTGGCCAAATGGGGCCACTGAAAATCTTGGGGTGGCCCACCAAAACCAAGAATTTAATTGTTGTAAAAGTACAGACTCGATGAAAACAATGGCAAAGAGAACCAACTACTGATATACTTTGGTTTCTTATTTTACATTTTCTGATACTATTCATCTGAAGTGAATATAATACGGATAGTTAACATTTTACTTCCAACAACATTTAAAAGAACCTTGTTTTGTGTTATGTAAACATGTGTAGATGATTTATTGTTTTGTTTTTTATATATGCTAGTTGTTCTTTCCTTTTAAAAAGACAAATACAGCTTAATTTAAATAAGTTCCTTTATTATAAAGGCACAAAATGTTCAGCATTTTCAACACATACAATACACAACAGCAACACAGCATGTTCTTCAGTTATATTATGTCTCTAGGTTATAAATTGTTTTAGACTGAACAAAGCTGTTTGTGTCACACTGGGATCAAAGATGATTGACATGACTTTATTAAATCAAGTTTTAAAACATGACAATTTTATTTCAACAGGACCCAAAAACTCAAGGGGTATAAAAGGATGAATACATACTATGATTGAACACAAAAACACCATCTATTATTGACCTTTATAGCAAATTCAAAACATTATAAATGGTACAAAACACCACCTTTTAGTATTAGACAGAAAATAGGTGACGAGACATATTTCTATTTTTTTTTATTTGGCCACTTTGGTGAGAGTAATACATATAGCTTGTATTCCATTTGTTTTGAACATTTATATTTGTACTTTATAAACAAACTGGTTACCCTTTTTTTAAATTAGCATACAGAACATTATGAAAACAAACTTGACTAATGGTCGGCTCATAACCTCAGAACACAGAAGAGGAACAACTGCATAGATTCTCGTTTCATTTTGAAGGAGCTGCAGACGTAAAGTGTGTAGAAGACTTAAATGATTACAAAGGTCACAATCACATTGATAAAACTGTATTTAGGTTTTAGTTTCACTTTTACAAAACAGAGTTCCACATGCTACTTTCTAGCATGTATGGCCATCTCCTCACTAGCCCTATGCTGCTGCTCCCCTGCCAGGTCTGTCTTTCCTTTACTCATCTTCTTCTTAAAATAAGAAGAGATGTCTGTTGACTTTCTCTTCATTTTCTGCAAATTGACATTAGACAGTGATTAATAGTAGCCTACGCATTACACCAGCCCAGCATACCGACATCAGCTAACATTAGCTTAGCAAGCTAAACTAACGCTAACTAGGATAGCTGCTAAAGTGTGTTAACAGACAAATTATTCCTGAAGTCAAGCCAGCCTTTACTGAGCCCCGAGCCTGTTTTCCAGTTCTTCCAGCGTTTTTCTAATTTTAATGCCATTGAACACACATTTTGATCAGAATAACAGCTAAAGGTAAGCATATCTCCGTTTTTTGCTACCTAAAGCTAACACACTAAAGCCCCAAGTGTTGTTGAGCTTAACAGGCAACAAATGTATACGACTTACCTTCTAGAAGTCTGGTGGATTTTTGTCAAGTCAGTAGAAAAGTCAGTAGAAAGAAACGTTTTGCTGCAACCTGCTGCTGTCTGTGCGAATCTCAGAGTGGTGCGCGCAAGTATCAGAGTGGTGCGCCAAGTATCAAAGTGTTACCATGGTAGCAGAGGGAGAGGGAGTGGCTGCAGTATGAGCGTTGGAAGCTCAAATCAAGCGACTCGCTGGCTGTGTATTTGTTGTTAAATATCAGATAAACTACTATGCATACGTGACTGGCGAGGCGGTGTGTGTGGTGGGATGGCCAGTGGGGGGGCAAACAAATATATCAGGGTGGCCATGGCCCCCCCTGCTGGCGCCACTGAGTAGCTGCTAAAGCCATATACTCAGCTTCACAAGTTGATAAAGCGACAGTTGGCTGCTTTTTGGTTTTCCAGGAAACCAGTGGTCCGCTCTCATTAAGGCTAACACAATAACCTGACATACTCCATCTGTCGGTTAGATCAGCAGCCCAATCTGCATCGCTGTATGCTTGTAAGCCCAGTTTTTCACTCTTACACTTCCGGTAACACAGTTCCCTGTCGATTGTACCTTTCAAATATCTCAGTACACGTTTTACAGTAGTCCATTGCTCTTCTGTCGGCTCAGAAAAATACTGGGACAGTTTACTGACAACAAAACTCAAATCAGGCCTTGTGCACACAGCTAGGTAGATCAGGCTACCTACTGCTTCTCTGTACATCCTTCATCGGTACAGCATCATCTAAGTCAGGGGTGGCAAACTCATTTCAGTTAAGGGGCCACATACTGCCCTCTTTGATCTAAAGTGGGCCAGACCAGTAACATCATAGCATAATAACCCACAGGGCCTACATAACGACAATATTTCTGTTTAAGTGCAAATAAGTAGCTACAAGTACATTCGGAAAATGTCCACATGTAATGAGACGCAAATCGTTATGAACAAACTCTTTAAAACAGATCACAGTTTCCACCTGAACTGACTCACCACAAAATACAAATAAAAACGTGGGAGCTATTAAGTGAGGAGTTTGAGTTACCTCCCTTGCCTTGAAAATATAGAATTTTTATATTGGCAGTGCAGCCACAGTGTCACATCAAATCAAACTATTTTTGCCTAATGAAGCTGCTGATTGACATTATAATACACAATGTTCAGTGACAGAATAATATAACATTTTCAAATATTTCAGTAGGTTCTTATTTTCACAGAACTGAGGTCACAGAACTGATTAATTTGCTCCTGAAACTTGACATCTTTTAGCCCTCACAAGGGCATCAATATCAGGCTTAAAATCCTGACTAGCAGCCAATTTAATTATTTCATTCAGGCACTTGTGTGTGAGTCTTGAGCGCAGCTTTGTTTTAGTAATGTTCATTACAGAGAAAACCTGTTCACAAAGGTAGGTGGTCCCAAACATGCTCAAAACCTTTGCTGCCAGGGCTGTCAATTTTGGGTATCCTGGCAAAAGATACCGATAAAATGTGCCCAAGTCCGACGAGGCAAATTTGTCCTTTAAATCCTGATCACATTGTAAGTCGATTATCTCAAGTTGTATGTCGACGGGCAGATCCGCAGCCTTAACTGCAAATGGCGAGCGAAAAACTGCAAACTCTGTCTCAAGCTCACCAAAGACCTGAAACCGCCGCTCAAACTCCCGCAGCAATTCCGTAATTTTTTCTTTGTACCATCTCATGTCAGCAGTAACTCCAGTCATATGCACATTTCTTAGATGAGGGAAATGAGCAGGGTCACCACTTGACAGCTGTGTCTCCCACAAAGCCAGCTTCAACTTAAATGCGCGTATGCTGTCATAATATTCTGTGACAACTTTTTTGCAACCTTGCATCGTTATGTTCAGATTATTCAAGTGCTCTGAAATATCCACCATAAATCCAAGGTCCTGCAGCCATTCTGGGTTTTTTAATGCACTGGCTTACCCTTTTTCTCCATGAACTGTCCAATTTCCTCGCGTAGATCAGAAAAAACGTTTCAGCACGGCACCTCGGCTCAACCACCTTACTTCAGTGTGATATGGTAGGCTACAGGTGATGTCTTTATCACTGAGGAGTAGGGATGGGTACCGAGAACCGGTACTAAGTCAATACCGGTACCTGATTGGACGGTATCGGTATACCGTTAAGCCGCTGGACAAACGGTGCTGCTATCGGTATATCTGTTAAGTCTACTTCCTTAGTTTAACTTTAAACCATTCTGGTTGGTTGGGAAGCCTCATCCCTTGTGATGTATCCGGTTTGAGACCCCTCTGATTGGCCACTGTAAATGCCACTCGTCATCTCTCTCAACAGCGCTCTTATTATTGTTGTGAGACTCCCGCAGGCATGGCGGACAGAGCAAAGCGATCCAAGGTCTGGGTGCACTTGAAAAAAATGTAGTGCCGATATTGCAAGGTGCAATCTATGTACTCAATTAGTTGCTTGTAAAGGGGGTAACACAAGCAACTTAATGAAGCATTTGGAACCGAGACACTCATTGAATCTAAAACGGTCTAGCGATACTGCTAGTGCTAATAGCGCTAATAGTGCTAGCGGGCTTCAGCCGCGCCGTGTGTAAATGTGACCTGAGCGAAGGCTCGCAGGCAGGTTAGCTGCTGCGCACGGGTAATATGTTTTGTTTACCTGGGTGCAGTCTTGCAGGCACATCGCCTTGTCTTTTTTTAGTTTATTAACACCAAATTATTGAAAAGTATCGATAAGAGTATCGAAAAATACCGATACCGATAAGCAGTACCGGTACCGGTGCCGGTATCGATAAAATCCAAACGATACCCATCCCTACTGAGGAGGCTGTCGAACTGACAGTGATTCAGCCCTCTGGCTCTGATGAAATTAACCTTTTGGACAACCACTTTCATGACGTGATCCATTTTTAACGACTTACAACACAATGCCTCCTGGTGCAAAATACAGTGGAATGTCCAAAAACGATCTCCTCCATTTGCTGCTTGTACTTTCTCCCTGAATTTCGTTGCAACACCTGCTTTTTTCCCGATCATTGATGGCGCGCCGTCTGTAGCCAGACTGACAGCACAGGTCCAGTCCACTCCAACCCTGTCCAGTGCTTCAACGAGAGCGCTAAAAATGTCATCCGCTTTAGTGGTGTCTGTCATAGGAACCAACTCAAGGAACTCTTCGGTGACCGTCAAAGTCTCATCAACACCACAAATGAATATGGCCAGTTGAGCAACATCTGTAATGTCAGTGCTCTCATCGATTGCAACTGAAAATGCTACGAATGACTTGACTTTTGTTTTTTTCTGGCTATCCAAATCTGCTGAAAGATCGGCAATCCTATCCTTCACTGTATTCCTCGTTAGACTAATGTTGGCAAAAGCCTGTTGCTTCTCAGGGCACATAATTTCTGCAGCCTTCAGCATGCATGTTTTCACAAACTCAGAGTATGGCTTTGAGGCTGATGCTATTTCGTTAGCGATGAGATAGCTGGCTTTCACTGCTGCGTCACTTATATCTCGGCTCCGGGTAAAAACTGCCTGTTGTTTCTTTAGACCTGATAGCAGGTCATTTATCTTTTCTTTTCTCCGTTGTCCTTGCAAGCAGTCGTATTTCTCTCCATGGTGAGTCTCATAATGGCAGCGAATATTATAGTCTTTGAGCACAGCAACTTGCTGCGAACACACAAAGCATACAGGTTTTCCATTTACCTCTGTAAAAAAATAGGATGCAGTCCATTTTTCTTGGAAAACTCGGCACTCCGTGTCCACTTTTCTCTTTTTTGACAGAGACATTTGGGGATGAGGGTGTCAGATCAGGGTGCAATCACTACTCTTACTCATCACTTGTTTTACAGTCTGGCTGCGCTCTCACTGGTACCGGTGCGGTAGTGCGCCCACTAGTGGAAGGATTCAAAATAGCAGTTTTTTTTTCCTCCTCTCATAGCCTACTTAGCAAAGTCCTTCAGCTCCGTGGGCCAAGCTGAAATGCCTCCCGGGCCGGATCCGGCCCGCGGGCCGTATGTTTGCCATCCCTGATCTAAGTAGTTCAGTTTTTGCTCACAAGGTGTTGCTCTCGGTTTACAATCCTGCATGTTAAACCTTTCAAGTATTTTGTTCACATATACCTTCTGTGACATCTTTACACATGAATCAGTTTGATCAAAATCAATGCCTAGGAAAGTTTCCCCAAGTCTTTCATCCTGAATTTAGCTGTGAGCATCTCTTTAACAACTTTCAATGCATTGTTATCACTAGCTGCAATGATTATGTCATCAACCCATATTATCATTATCACTTTCCAGTTTTCAGTTTCTTTTGTGTAAACACAATGGTCAGCCTGGTTCTGTAGGAACTCATTTTCACTCAGATACTCATGCAGCATTTTGTTCCAATTTCTGCCTGACTGTTTAAGCCCATATAGTGACTTTTCTAGCTTGTACACCAACTTTTCACCTTTACTGGATTTGACCTCAAAACTTTCTGGCTGTTCCATGTATATCTCACAGTCTGGTGCGTGTAGGTAAGCAGTTTTAACATCCATTTGATGTAAAATCAGATTGTCCTGTGCTGCTTTTTGCATTAACACTCTGATACTGGTGAGGTTAGCGGTAGGTGAAAATGTCTCATCATAGTTTTCACCCCTCTTCTGACTGTATCCCTTGGCTACATATCGTGCCTTGTATCTTTCGGACCCATCAACCTTGGTTTTGATATCATACACCCATTTACCCCCCACTGCTTTCTCACCTTGAGGTAAGTTGGTCAGGATAAATGTGTCCTTTTCTTTTAGAAATTGCATTTCCTCATCCATTGCAATAACCCATTGTTTTGACTCAGATGAAGTTACAGCTTTCCTAAATGTTAAAGGGATATTGCACATTAATCTGTAACAATAGTCAATATTTGTCAGTAGCTGATCCTCACTTTCCTTACCACATACACTGCCACATAAGTAAGCTGGCTTCTTGAAGGATAACGCCCAAGCTCACTCTTGTCGTCTTCTGTCTCTGTTACCACAGGTATAGATACATGGACTAACGTTAGTATCACGCATGATTTTGCCAGATTTGCTCTGTACCTCAAAGTCATCATCAGAGACGGTTTCTGTTTCTCTTTCTGAATTGGTCTTGGTCACAAACTTCACAAGTCTAGATTTTTGCACTTTTCCACTGTGAGGGAAATAGACCATGTAGGCTGGACTATTTGTAATATCCAACAAAAATTCCCTCCTCACACCTTGAGTCAAATTTGTTGTTGTCTTGCTTATAGGCATAGCACACTGACCCAAATTTGTGCATTCTGGACAGGTTAGGCTGTCTACCTGTCAGCATAAAGTAAGGTGTCTGTTTTGTGCGGTTGTTAAAGCATCTGTTCCTTACTACAGCTGCTGTTTGTACTGCATAGGTCCACATACTTTTTGGCATCTCATTTTCTATAAGCATGCACCTGGCCATGTCAAAAAGTGTGCGCCAATTCCACTCAGCAGTGCCATTTTGATGTGGGGAATACGGTGCTGACTTGTCATGTCTAATCTTATTACTGCATAGTAATGCTTGGTAATGTTTACCTGTGAACTCTATGTTATTGTCTGACCTGATACATTTTACTTTCCCATATGGGGCAGTATCTGCCAGAAATCTCTCTGTTGCTTGCACTGTGTCACTTTTGTTTTTAAGGAAATACACAAACACTGCACTGGAGTAATCATCTTTGAATGATAAAGCATACTTAAAGCCTTCTCTGGATTGTGGATCTATTGGTCCTGCTATATCTGTGTGAACCAACTCTAGAGCTGCTTTGGCTCTTACATCAGGCTCCCTGTTCCTGGTTTGGGTAAACTTTCCTTTAGTGCATACATCACAATGTGGAGGTTTGTTTACCTTACCCTTAACTGACATGCCATTAACAACATTCTGTAACTTCTGAATATCATCATAATTACAGTGTCCCAGGATCTCATGCCATGTCTGTAAATCAGGGGTGGGGAACCTTTTTCCTCTCAAGGGCCATTTCAATTTTTTCAACATCCTCCGAGGGCCGTACAAATTATTGACCTCTTCTTAAAAATACTAAGATCACAGCCCATTCATTTCGCCTTTCTTTCATGCTGTGCAAAGAAAAAGCAACCTCTTAATCCAGATATCTTACCATGACTCGTGCATGCATTCACGTGCACGGTGTGGCATGACCACCAAAACAGAAAGTATATGGACACAATTTCCTATCCATATGGACGTGATTTAAGTGGGGGGGGACCTAACCTCCTCCAGGGGGGCCGGGGGGCATGCTCCCCCGGGAAGATTTTCTTTTTGTTAAAAGCATCAATCTGGTGCACTTTGAGAGCAACATTAGGAGATCTATGGATAGATCTCTCAACATCCATATGAAACAGAACTGTAAGCAGATTTATTTTTCTTTATGGATATTTTACAAATCACTCCTTTCAAACTGTATTCTTGTTTATTAATAACAACTTTTATTTACTGTCATATAGTATTTTATACCTGTTTACTTTATTCTCTTGTTTTTTTTATAACTATAATGATCATATAAAGATGTGCCTTTACCTCACTGGTTGGAGAAAAAGCTTCTTAAATTCGTTAGCATAGCTAGCTAACCAGATGCTAATAACAACAACGTTATTGACTGTATGATCAGTATGACAGATGAACAGATCGCCACTGGGCTTTCAACTAAAGACACAGCCGTGAAAAAACTGCGGCATGTGCACGGCTCCTTATGGGTACTGCAATTTTTGGAAGTGCTGAAACGACGTTCTGATGCTCTCCGTCAGAACTGCACCCCTGTCAGACGAGACATATACCACGTGATGACACGTAAGGCTCGTGTTGTGTTCAAGGACCCTGACCTTGGCCAGGAAAAACAGGCACTGGTTTGTTTATTTTTTTTGCTGTCTAGATTTCTTTAATTTTTTTCTTTTTTGCGTGTGGTTATAAATTACCTCGAGGGCCGTACCAAATTGTCTCGCGGGCCGTATACGGCCTGGGGGCCGGAGGTTCCCCACCCCTGCTGTAAATCATAACACCTGTTGCTTTGGTCATCACATTCATCATTTACTGTGTTCAAGAAATAAAGTCTGTTCAATTCATAAATGTGAAGATTTGTACCGTCTTTGTGTTGCAGGACGTCTTTGCCCTGCTTGAAGGTTACCGTTGCTCCTTTGGTAGTAGCTGCCACAGAAAAAATGTCTTGGGGGTACGATGGGATGTTCAACGCCTTATTCAGAGTTGTTTTGTGTCTTTTCCCCATGCTGTCCGACATAATAACAACAGCGTCCCCTCTTCCTTCTGCTACACCATTGCACCTAGGGGGTATACTATGAAGCAGGATTTTCGCTTAGCCGGCTAACTTCAGGGAAAACTCGGGGTTTCCGGTCCTACGAAGCTGGTTCTCTTTTTAGCAGGCTAGATCTCCATGGTAACTTATGCTGTGCGGCTAACCTGCCCCGGAGCAGGCTAAGAGCTCAACTCAGTGAAAGCACTGCCTGCTGACCAATCAGAGCTCAGTGTGCGGAATTTAAAGCGATCAAGTCATATTACAGGAGAAAGGAAATACAGAAAAGCTGCCGTTGCAGGAAAGATGGCCGGCAAAAATCACTGACTGTGTGAACGTGAACATTAATAGAATATCACCTCCCATCTTCAGAGCAATCTGACTGTTATAACATTAGCGTTAAGAAAGCTTATTTACATATCTGCCACAACATAAGTAACCGGATCAAAGTAACATTAAGTACAGTCCGCGGCACTGTGAGTGCAGACGTCGATGTGTCCCATTATCATTCATATCACATATCACATCATATATTTCCATATCTGAGTCAACTGAGCCGTATATGGCCGTGCAACACTCACAGTGTCACATACTGTATGCAGAAGTATTATTTTAAGCAACACATTAAGTTGACGAAACACTCGAGACAAATGTAATTAAAGTCAGATCCACTCGTGTCTTAGACGGTGCAGTGGTATCATGAACCTGTTAATGTACGCATTCAAACACTTTTTCTTTTACCAGCTGTATTCACCTTGCAGGTGCAACTATGTGGCTTTTATCCTGGATACAGTGCTTAAGTCATGGATGTTTAAAGTTTAACTTCTTCATATGTCTAATATTATAGTTGACTTTTCATTCAGGAAGTATGACACTGCGCTGTCAGTACGCTTATCCATGTTTGTGATTGGTCGAATGCTCCAAATACCACCCCTTTCATGTGAACGTGCACCTAACTAGATAGGGCACGGCTGGCTTGAACGATCCACTTGATAACCCGCGTCGTAGTACCGTTTAGCGAGAGCGCGTATGTTTTGGATTAGGCCAACCGGCTAACTCAAACATATCCAGGTTAGGTTGAACCAGCTTCGTAGTACCGGCCTCTGGTACCATCAGCTAATTCCACACAGTGGGATTCAGCCTGGAAGTCATCATCAAACCTCTTGAACTTTGTTACAAACGTGACGATATGTGAAGTTGCCCCTGTGTCCACCGTCAGTCCTCTCTCGGGGATGCTGTGCCCTGGCTGGACCTTGTTGTCCACGTCGTTGACTCAGAAAGCATACTCCTCGCCAGTTGTTTCATCCGAAGCTTTCCGCACGTCGTCCTCCCGTCGCTGCTTCCGCCTGCAGGCTGCATCCCGATGAGTGTTGCTTTTACAATGACTGCTTAGGTTGACACGTTCCGGCCTTGTGTCCACTCAGGCCGCATCTGTAACAAACAATGTCCGCACACTTGGTTCCTTTATCCCATGCTCTTGCTACAGAGGGTCGTTTCGCTCTCAACTGCTCCCGCGCCCTCATGACGTTGTCCTCTGGTGGCGGTGTACGCATTCGCTCAGTATCCTCATAGCTGCGGAGCTTAGTCTTAAATTCAGCAAAACGTATTGTCTGGTCAATTTGCGTGATGTGTATGGCGAATGGTTTAAATGATTCTGGCAGTCCCTTCAAAACCATTGCTACAAGAAGCCCATCACTTAATTTCTCCTCCTCGTTTCTCAAAGCGGTGATGGCGGTCTCTGCACGGATTATATACTCCGTCACACTTTCACTCCTTGACTTTAGGAGTGGTGTCTGTTCAGTATATAGGCTGATAATACGTGGTTTACCTGTGCCAGCATAATAGTCTCTTAAAATCTTCAATGCCTGCCGACCATTATCCGCCGCCTCCCTCATTACAAGGGACAAACTTTTGTCATCAAGAAATAGGATAAGCTCTGCATAAGCCTCTTCATTTTTCCCTTCATCGTCCGCCTCTTCCTCTTCCTCAATTATGTCCGTAGGACTCCTTAAAATAGTATTCTTCAGTCCCTGTAAGCGAAGATGGCCCAATAATTTAGTCTCCCACAGTTCATAGTTCTTTTCATTCCCGTCAAACACTAGCCGAGACCAGCGGCTACTGGAACCTGTGCCCAACCTTCTAATGGCATTAGCTTAGCTTGCTAATCCACCACACGTGCTACATTGCGACTTTCCATCGGTGGACAAACGCCGGAAATACTTATTTGGGTGTCTCTGGGCCCATAACCTGTTAGCAGAGTAAGCATCATTGCTGTTTAGCATCCAAATAAGCGGAGGATTAACGAAACATCAGAGACAGTGACATTTCATTCAACGGACCCTCCCATCATGACCTTTAACCTGTGACGCTATTGGCTTCCAGTCATGCACAACAAATAACACAAATTGGTAACACATTTACCTCAATGTTAACAAAAATATATGACAAATGAACTTACCAAAGCTGAAGGCTCACTTGAAAAGAAAAGCGGCACGGCGGTCCTTCCTCTGACAGAATGTTTCTATCACTTTGGGGATGAAGTCCTGTAGTTGCTGGATCAACTGGCTTTCAATTGAAAGCATGACCAATGCGTTAAGTCGCGGCTGTCCCATGGTGTTGCAAGTGAAAGTCTTTATCCTTTTGAGGGTGGAAAAGTTCCTCTCTGACTCGGATGTCATCATCAGAGTTGTTACTATTATTTTGACCAAAATAACAGTCTCTGCAAACGTATCCTCGAAGTTGTTCTCGTGAATGGATTTCAGCAGAGACAGGGCAGTGTTTCCAGTGTGAAGCTCACTGTGGCGGTAGAGCGTGGTCAGCTCAGACTTCAACTTTTCCTTGTTTCCCAAAGCAAGCCACAGTTTCACGGCGCTGTCAAGCTCAGGTGTAGGAAATGACAGGACGTGCTTTGGGAAGAACGAGCTTTGCAGCGATCAAATGGTCACTCTGTGAGAACCTCTGTTCCACCTGTGAGATGACTGTGTCACAAGCCTCCTTCATCACCGGCAATGTGCTGCTGACTCGTCGGCCTGGCTCGTCTGTTCCATCATGAGTGGTGGCGGCCAATGCATCAGTTTGCTGCCTCATTTTCTGGACATTTTCCTTGAAACGGCAGAGCGCGCCGTTGATCCCAGGTGCATCAATGCTTCGTTTTCGCAGAATGTTGTATAAAACATCCACTTCTGGCATAAGCAACGGAAAAAACTCCAGGAGCTGCATAAAGGCTCGGTCCCACAGTTTCTTTGACAGGCCGTATGCCTCACTTATGGTGACCGCATCCCATCCTGGTTGTGTGCGTATATGCTCCATACACTGAAGAAGTGCTTCTCGGGTCTCCCAAACCGCGTTCATAGTTCTGCTTTTAAACTTCCATCTCACAGCCGGTGGCCGTGGTATGCGTCTCTGTGTTACCTCTGCAAGAGCTGCAACACGTTTTGGAGCACCAGAGAAAAAAGTGGAAAAAGCAGCTAGATCTGCAAAAAACACCTTCAGGATGTTCATCCTTGCTGAACACAGTTGCTGCAGGGTCAGGTTCAGTTGGTGGGCGTAGCAGGGAACAAACTGAGCGTTTGGGTACATCTCCTTCATCACCGTCTGTACCCCGCGCACGTTACCGCTCATGACGGCCGCCCCGTCATAGGTCTGAGCGATTAGCTTTTCTTTCAGCTTCAGGGGTTCCAGAACAGCCTTGATGCTGTTCGAGAGACCTACATCAGTTTTGTCCTTTACTTCAACAAACTCCAAAAAACGCTCTGTAACTGTGAGGTCAGGCATAATGTATCGCAGCACAATACATGCAGTCTAAGAGTTCATTCTGTATGGTGCTTGTTGGGGCAGAACCTCTGCTCTGCGCCGTTCCTTTATGAGTTTGTTTTAAAAGAAGGAAAAGTCAAAGCACCAGGATAAGGGTTAAACAATAATCTATTTTAATGGTAAAACATACAATACATCACCCAATCACCTAATCATGAAGCACTCTGCAACAGCAGCTTCAAAATGCAGAATGCTCCGGGCCCAAGTTCTACCACCGCGTGAGACACGTCTCAGGAACGGCCAGTCAAAAACAAGAGTGCCGATCTTCAAAATGATCACAACATTTATACACAGGTGGGGAGGAGTTGTATCGCTTGCTCCTCCCTAGCTATTTTTTATTGGCGAGTTCACTTCTGAGCGAGCTAGCCAGTGAGTTGGCAGTGTTCCATTGGTCGGTTTCACTTCTGGGCGGGACCCCAGGCAGTGAGTCAACAGTTTGTCGATTCCATCTGTTGCTTCTGTGCGTGTGTGTGTGTGTTTCTGTCCTTCTGCCCTCAGGCAGTCCCCAATCAATGATTTGGAGTCATGACAGAGGACTCTTTAACAGAAATGAACACGTATCTTATCATGTAGCTTATCACACAACAGTCACATGTTTTCCCCTCTGAAAGCTATGCTTGTATAGATTTACCAGTCATCATCTCATGACATCTTTAGGATTAGGTAAATAACAAAGCTTAACTGTTCCCATGGCCTAAGGCCTTCCCTGAACTTCCCTTCACCCCAAAGTCAGCTTACCTTAGAATCAGAAGGACCATTGTCTCTCAAACTTGTGTGTGACCCAATCATCTCCTGATCTGATAAGAGTCTTGCAGGAAACGCACGTACATTTCAACACACCAACATCCTTATAGTTTCTTAACTAATGCATGCTGGACATGAATCACTAATTAACAGGACTTTAACTGCATTATATTTGAGGAAAATGTCCTTTGGCTTAATCAATAATAGGTTTAGCAATTAACAGAGGCAGCCAGAGACTCAGGGCCTCTTCAGAGGTCTGGGAACTGCAAAGCAGATGTCAAAGGTCATTTGTATTATTCTCAACCACAGATAGCCAAAAAACCACCCTTTTGATTACACATAAAAGTGGAAGAAAAGACTATTGCGCTATATTTAAAAGAGGAAAAATCTACTTTGTCCCTTCAAATTTAACACACACGAATATATGTGGTGACATTAAAATGATATACCAGAATTACACCTTATTGAACTTTCCTGCCATAACACGTTACTTTAATCCTTCAAATAATTCAAATAATACTTCATGCTTGATGTCCCTTTGAAAATGGGCTGAGCTTCGTAGTGCTGTCGGAGCCTGGAATTGCCCTAACACATTGTCTCGAAAATTGATCTGAATATCCCTGGATTCAGAGAGTCCGCCGACTCGTTGTGGCCCCGCAGTGCTGTCTCACATTTCCCACACAGTTTTATACAGGTGATGTTTCGATGCAGCACGTACCTGTTTTCTTCCACCTTCCTATTATGATCATCAATGACGCGTCTGTAGGCGCTGTCAATCTGTGCTGCAACATTTACCCTTCAGTAATCCCAATTTTACGGCATTTTCCAAGTGACTGTTGCTGCTCTCATGCTTCATTGTCCTCTCCGAAAGATGCTTCAAGTCCTTTTAACCTGTCCTCGACCAAGTACCATCTTCACCAAAAAGCAGGCAAGGAAAGCAAAAGAGTGAATTCTTCTGGATGCTCGCCGTTAGCCATTTATTTTTAGCAAACCACTCAGCGTTAAACCCGCGTTTAACTTGCCCGCAGTCTGGACCATTTGGAAGTCCGGTGGATGGTGGGCACCAAGGCGCTTCCAGTTTCTCTCCGAGACTAAGTGTCTCAAATGTGTGCTCCAGTAAATGGTCAACTTCATTCATTTTCTTTCATTTTTTTTTCTTCTTTTAATTGCTGGTGATGTTAGCTATTCGCAGCACTGCACACGTGAAATACTTACAGCCAATCAATTCTGAATTATGTGAGATGACGTATGGTGGGGATGGCAGCTCAATGCCCCTATGGTCATAATTCTTTTGCCACACACATTAAATTGAAAAATACTCTGAGCATGCGCAGTGTAGTTTTTACAGTCACCATTGACTTAGACAGTGAGAGGGAAGGGCATGCTCGGGTTTTGTCCCACATGGCTCAAAACGGCACTGTAGACACTAATTAAAAGAACACAGACTAAAACAGCAATATACAGACGAATCAGATGATTAAACATGATCTTAAAATATATTTTTTTATAAAAGATGTTGTAATCATTATTTGTAATACTTTCTGCTGACACTAGGTGAAAGTGGTTGAGGTCCTCAGATATATTGACAAAGGCTCTATGGCTAACGCAAAAAGCAAAGGAGATAGTGGACATCCCTGACGGGTTCCTCTGGATAAAGTAATAAAAGGAGATTGAACGCCATTAGTGGAAATACTAGCTTGTGGGGATGTATAAAAAAGGCGTATGCATGAAATAAATATATCACCCAGCCCACATTCACTCAGTACAGTAGGTAAATAGTCCCACTCAACCCTATCGAATGCTTTTTCTGCATCAAGTGAGATCACTACTTCAGGGGTCGTCGCGGTGTTTTTGGAGTAGATAATATTTAAAAGGGTGCGGACATTGTAAAATAGGTGATGTCCCTTTATAAATCCAGTTTGTTCTTCAGAAACTATGGTTGGGAAAATATTTTCTAATCGACTTGCCAAAGACTTAGCAAGTATTTTCGCATCCACATTTATTAAGGAAAGTGGCCTATAAGAGCTGCAGAGATCCGGATCTTTGTCTTTTTTTTAAAAGCAGACTTATGGAGGCTTGTCTTAAACTGGGAGGAAGAGAACCATTCTGCAGAGATTCCTTATACACAGGGGCTAATTTAGATTTAAATCTTTAACAAAATCCTACTGGGAATCCATCAGGCCCATCTCAGAAGTGTCGGATGGCGATTCAGACTTGTATAGAGAAGAATAGAATGAGCCAAAGACTGAGTTAATGGTATTAGGATCGGTATGCACGCCTGACGACGCAATTTGTGGGCCAAAAGGCGGCTCGCCTTATCACCATGCTCATAATACGTTGAACGTGAGCGTAATAGAGGGCACTCTGCATCAGTAGTTGTTATGAGATCAAATTCAGTCTGTAATTCAACTCGATCTTTGTGTAAATTGGGAGAGAGACAAATGGCTAATTGCTGATCGATTTTTTTTTTATCTTGCACGATATATATCATTAATTTTGGCAGAACAAGTTTTATTTAACTGCGCAGAATAAGAGATGATTTGGCCCCGTTGGTAGGCTTTTAACAACAAGTCATCCAACTCATACGACCAAATATGTCGTTTGTTCAAGCGCTTAATACGTCCTATAATTACGTTTTAAAGTTTTCGCCCACTAGTGCTCCCGTTGAATGCTAACGCTACAGATGGTCGTTTATTCACAAAAAACCCTCTCTGGAAAATCCTAAATTGTAAGATAGTTTGGCCATTAAAACGCTTTTTGATAAGATTTCTAGTGAGAAGTGTATATTGTACTTTTAGAATCCACGTCCAGTCGATATTTAGGATCTATAGTTTGATAGATATTACGAAGATGATTGAAAACAGTATTTCCGGTCTCGACATTTTCATAATAAAACCAATGAACATTTAATATTCATTACTAAAGGTAAAGCCGAATCATCACAGCGCACAAAACCTATTACCGCCGCAGATGGACCAAAAAAGGGAGCGTTTGAAAGAAAAAGGGGCGGGTCCGCTCAGTGAAACAATAACAACGAAACATGGAGGAACAGAAGTCTGCGTTTAAATCGTGTGTGTGTGTGCGTGTATGTGTTTGTAGAGGTGTGTGTGGTTAAAACACATCAGCCTGCGGTCGCTCTTAGCCTTTCTAATGATTCTGAAGGTAAACACAGTGAAGGCGGTGCGTGAAAGGCACTGTGCGCTCCTCTTCTCAGAGGCTGAGTTAACCCTCCCGCTACCTCCTGGTGCTGCAGCGAGTTCGACATTTTAATTCATTAATTAATTAATTACCTTTCCAACTCCTCATGCAGTTGACTGTTACAGGTCTATACAGGTTCATGGTACAATGCATAAGCTTCAAATCGAGAGACTGAAACTGTATTTTCCTTTACCGTTCTGCTTTAATTTCACAATAAAGTTAATAGTCATATGTTTGATATTATTATGTTTTATTAACTACACAACTGGTTTTTTAACCCGCGCCGCCTAGTGGTTGAAGCACGTTATTAAATGTTGTTGTTGAATACGTTTTATTTGATGAAAACATTTAAATATTAAGAGTAGCCTACATAGAAAATTGAAAATATCAAGAAGATACTGTAGTGATCTCTACAATAAAACAGTTAAGTGCAGGATGTCCAAAGATATTCACAGGAGGATGTGCAAAACAGACCAACTAATAAGGCTTTATTTAAACATTAAAGATTACTTTAAGTTAAGGTCTTCTTTTGAATAAGAAAAAAACGTTGGGGTTATCCATAGATAAATATGAAGTCTGACAAAGTACTTAACGTCCAATATATTGCATAGTTTATTTTGGCACTTGACAATCACCTTCCCTGAATTTGAGTCAGGTGTAACTAAAGTCTGATTGAAGGGTTGTTCATATTTCACATCATTAATCAGAATCTGCAAAGTAACTAAAATAAAATTAGTGGAGTAAAAATACCAGGTTAACCTCTGAATTGTAGTGGAGTAGAACAAAGTAGTATGCTGCTGTAACAAAAACATTTCCCAACTTGGGATAAATAAAGTATATTTTATCTTAAGATGATCGATGGCTACTGCCATATTTGCAAAATGTGCCTCTGAACCTTGACAAGTGCATGTGTCAGGCTTATCAATGAACAACAGGAGGGGTCACAGACATAAGACCAGCTGTTAAATAAAGCTCTTCTGACCTGAGGTATCATGTGGGTACAGATGTAGCACTGAATTTCAGACTCCAGCTTACAGCTTCCTGCCTACGACCTGCCAAAGACCAGTATAGAGGAATGTTAAGCCCTCCCACTATTTTCCAGATTTTCAATTTCAGGTTTTAACCAGGAGATGGCGCTTCATTCACAAAGACAGAAAGACAAGTTTCATGGACTTTAAGTTGTGTTTTGAAGAGCATTTGAACACATCAATATTTTAGATCAACTAAAGTATATCTAATCTTGTAATTCAATACAATATAGTCTTTATATATTAAATAATCATAATTATAATGTAAATGTTTACATTACACTTCTTTATTTGTTATGCTCATACTTTAACCTTTACAATCGTTTGCTTTAATATGCAGTATATATTTTGTATATTTTTGTGTTTGCTTCCTCCTGCTCCCTTTCGGACACATACTGTATGATTTATTATTATTATTAATATGAAGATATTATTAAGATAAGATAAGATGTTACTTTATTGATTGAACATTTTAGTTTAGAATGTGCTGTCCCACGGTAATTCAGAAGGCTCACAGGTCACATTCCGACCATTATTTAAAACAATAGGTGCTTTGACACCGTCTCCAGTTTGATTTGTATAGAGGGAGCTCTGTCAGTTTTCGAATTACCCATTTGCTTTCGGGGAGCCCTATTTTTCAGAACACATCCTGCTACTAAATATGTCACACGCACGCTCTGTTGACTGGCGCAGCAGCGCGGATGCGATCAATTGCTTTAAAAACACTCTTCTACTAATACAGACGGTGTCACTATGCCGGCGGATGTGGCCGTTGTTGAAGCGTCTTCAGGCTCCGCATCGGCAGGCCTCTCCCTCGGTGTGGAGCTGTCAAGCTCGACCCTAACGCCGCTTACAGCCGGCCAACTAAAAGTTGTTTTCCGTTCACGTTGTCATTTTTAGACTCCTTCGCTTCTTTGCTTGTGAATCCAAAAGCTGTGACGCTTGGCTGTTTTCGTTTTGACATATTTTTTATTACAAAGCCAGAGTTAAAAAAATATCAATATGAACATTTCAAATACCGCGCCGGCATCACCGCCATAACCATAGCAACGTAAGTAAGAATGCAGCTCCGCCACGTACAGATGGCAACACCCAGACATATTCACAAATATAAAACAAATATTCAGAAACTGTAATGAACAATAACTATTATTTATTTCAAGAACTGTTATTTACAGAAACTCAACATTTCTAATCTGTGTGACACAAATATGGACGATTGTTTTGGGCTCCCCCTATTTATCTCAACGTCAGCCTTCAGGGGAGCTCCCTCCCTCTTCGGGGGAGCCAAGCTCCCCCTAGCTCCCCCCCATTGCGAACAGTGTCTGTGGCTGAATGGCCAGCGATTAGGTGCGGCGCATTTATCATAGGTGATCAGAGTTAACTGCCTGCCGTCAGATTTCATTTAAAAAACAGATCTGATTTTAAGACTATTTCTGCGCTCATAAAGAATGATAAGAATAAGAATAATGCATATTGAACTGGTTTCATTAATTAGTGAGTTTATTTAACACTAGAACCGCCAATCGGGTCAATTTGTGTGATGTGTGCAATGTAACTTTTTTTCAATAAAATATTAAAGTCTCCCAGTCCGTGACTTTTCCTGAAAGTGTGTTATGTAGCACCCTATGTTGTTAAAAATGGCATTCTAATAGCGGGATTTGAGTGGTTTAGGTAGGCCTATACAAAAACCTCTGGCGGTTCTAGTGTTAAGGTAATTAGGTACAGTAGAAGCCCTTTTTTATCAATAACGAATTTAGCAGTTGAACATAAAAGTAAACTAACTGAGGGTCACTTGCAATGACAGTGTTGTGTCTAATTGTAAGCTTGTCACTCAGAGTAACCTACCGTTAATTTAGCTGCTGGAGAAGAAAGATCAAGGGGGGAGGGGGGGAGAGAGCTGTGGTTGATGGGCCATTAGTTGTGTAAATACACAGCTGAGAGCTGCCGTTTCATTCAGACTGTTTAAAAAACGGTAACAACGGACTATTTTTCTTAGCGGATGCATGTCAATTTAAATCAATACATACAACTATTTTTTAAATCAATACATACAACTATTT
The DNA here is from genome assembly GCF_949606895.1 of Notothenia rossii. Classification (NCBI taxonomy): domain Eukaryota; kingdom Metazoa; phylum Chordata; class Actinopteri; order Perciformes; family Nototheniidae; genus Notothenia; species Notothenia rossii. The sequence continues at coordinate 54,224,760 of NC_136903.1, read as the reverse complement.
TTTAAATCCATAAAAACATTTTCTAAATCCATAAAAGCATTTTAATTAATATTGGGAGTCATGTCGTTAGGCTACTTTGTTGAGAATGTGGCCATGTAATAAGCGGGATAATTTGCAGCGACTGGTTCCTTATGGGGAAAATAACACCCGTCATGTGTGTGTAGAGGTGTGTGTGGTTAAAACACTTTCATGAAGTGAAGGAATTTCCTTCTATAAAACAGCTGAGGGCAGCAGTGGGTGTCACGGACATGAATTCATAGATCAAGGCAGACTGGTGCACACACTCTCCTGTCCTGCCAGGCAACACGCCCGTTCTAAGCCGTGTCCCTCACTCCTCACATCCCCGAAAAGTGTATTATGTTGTTACATCTCAGATGTAATGTCTCAGTTTTGCTCTGTCTATGTTCAGTGATGCAAACTTGTCACCTTTCGGCGAAATTCGCCGTTTTGAATCCAAAATAAGTCGTTTGTGTGATTCATGTAAATCTGCAATAAAAATATTGTTGGGGTATGGGGGGGTCTGGGACCCGGAGTAATCTGCGCCCGTGAGCTGTTATGTGCCATCATGACACGCATGGTGTTCTTTTTTATATATTATAATGAAGTGCGAGCTGTGTGCTCGAGTCTTCCTGCCTGTCGGCTCTGCTCATGGATGTATAATAAGGCTCTGCTGCTCCGAGATGATGGTCTAGCTTCAGCAGCTACATTACCTACGGGTGCGTTCGTTAATATTAACTGTGCGTCCGGAGTCACTGTGGCACAGACTGGACCGCTGGTGAACAGCTGTTAGAACGGGCCGTTCAGGTGTTCAGAGCAGAGCTCCCTGTCGGAGCGGCAGAGCGTGATGTGAACTGAAAAGTTTTTCTGTGGCAATATTATTTAAGGAATCGTTGAGCTAGCTAGCTAGCATACATTGTCACTATCTGCGAACGTTAGCTTTAGCCTTCTATTTCTAATAGTTTTTTTCATAGGCTATAAACAGAGGTGGTATAAGTATATATTGTACTTGAGTAAAAGTAGAAGTACTCAAATCTTGTACTTGAGTAAAAGTAGAAGCACATAGATCTTGTACTAGAGTAAAAGTAGAAGTACTCAAATCTTGTACTTGAGTAAAAGTAGAAGTAGTCAGGTCTTGTACTTGAGTAAAAGTAGAAGTACTCAGATCTTGTACTTGAGTAAAAGTAATAGTCCCAGAGTGTAGGAATACTCTGTTACAGTAAAAGTCCTGCATTCAAAATGTTCCTCAAGTAAAAGTAGAAAAGTATTATCATCAAAATATAGTGAAAGTAGCGACAGTAAAAGTAGTCATTGTGCAGATTGGTCCATTTCAGAATAATATATATGATATGTATTATAATGATTGATCATGAAAGTGTTCTCAAAGCTGGTAAAGGTGCAGCTAGTTTGAATGACTTTGTATACTGCAGGGTAGCTTGTGGATTTACTCCAGGTGGAACTAAAGTCGGAATTAACACTTGATTATATTTCACATCATTCATCCACATCTGTAAAGTAACTAAAGGTATTACATACATGGAGTGGAGGAAAACTACAGCATGTACCTCTGAACTGTAGTGGAGTAGAAGAAACAAAGTAGCAAAACATTGAAATACTTAAATAAAGTACAAGTATCTCAAAATTGTGCCCAAGTATAGTACTTGTTGAGTTTATGAACTTAGTTACTTTACACCATGTGGCTATAAAGATAAAAAGACTTAAGCCTTGTACAGAGGCATGAAAATGTGCTGCCAAAATTATAAACTGACTGCTAAATTAAAATAAATGCTTTTATATATTTCTATTAGATGTGACTCTTTGGCGTTTCTGTTATTATTAACACTGCTGCTTTAGTTGTTCTGACTGCTAAAATCCTCTGTTATTCCGTGGGGTGGGGGAGCCGGGGGCTCGGATCCTTGTCACCTTTTTCATACCTGATGAGTTTGCATCCCTGTATGTTAAAAAGCCTCAGTCAACTTAATTCATGTAATAAAAACATCTCAGGTCAGTAACACTCAAAGCTAAATGTGCAATACCATGTTCAGCTATGTTACTATTTATAATGTTATTGTTGTTACATCAGAAGATGTACAAATTGAAATGATTTCTTAACTTACAGTAGGCTATTTTTTACAATGTGTGTTGCAAGGATTTATTAAATTTCAACAGGGAAAATTCATGGAGTCAACATTGGGGGGGACCAAAAATTCAATAAAAATTGGAATACTAATTTTCTGCCATTCTAAAGGAAAATACATAAAAAATCACTAACACATTGGATACTTTAAAACCTGTTAAACCCCATGCCCCTGCCCGTGGGGGCAAAACACAACAATAGTCACGAAACTGTGTCTCAGGCATGGGTGTAGGAAGCATCCTCAATGTGGGTGGGACAATTTGACGGGGGGTGTGGTCGGGCGGGAGACCTAACCTCCTCTAGGGGGGTCTGGGGGCAGATTTTTTTTTAAATGTTGAAGTTAAAAGCATCAATCTGGTGCACTTTTAGAGCAACATTAGGGACTAAATGTATGGATACATCTCATCAACACCCATGTGAAACAGAACTGAACAGATTTACTTTTTCTTTATGCATATTTTACAAATCACTCCCTTTTTAAACTGTAGTATGAGTTGGAATGATTTCATACCTGTTATTCTGTTATTCTCTTATTTTGTATAAATATAATGAACATATAAAGGTGTGCCTTGGAAACAATTGTTTTGCATCAATCTTGATACAGGGTACTTATTATATGTTATAGTTTGGATTATAGTTTTACTATCCCATCATTCAAGGGTGGTTTTCACAATAAGTAATGGTTTATTTTTTGCACGAACACAATCATTGACATTTTTTTACTATGTTCAATCTGAATTTACTTTAAAAACATCTATATTGATTCTGACTTTTCCTACATCCAACTCACAGGTTTATCATTGCTTTGAGAAAAAAGATTATTAATTTAACCATTTTTAGAAGTGAAGATATCGTCAATTGTTCTGGGAATGTCATTTTCAAACCTGAGACCTGAAAAACAGGCTTGGGGCTTAACTGGTTAAAATGTTTTACCATAATGTCTAATTGTGCATTGTATTACATCGCCCTATTTTATCTAGTTTAGCTTTTCTTGTTTTGTTGTTTGTAATGGCAGAGATTAGGGATGAATAAAGTACAACTATAACCATAATCACATTAAAGCATTTATATCCATAAAAAGGTCTGTGCCACGCAATTTCAGTAGAAACAGGAACACTTTATTGCCCTTTTGTTTTACAGCCACGACTCGCACTAGCTGCTTGCCGCTCATTTAAAATCAAAAAGACCCCCAACTTCCTCCCAGACACCCGCCCAAAAAGTCCAACCCTCAAGTAAAGGACCCAAAAGCCTTTTTGCGCTTATCGTTGGCACTGATAAAAGGCTGGCATATTCCTTCAAGGTCCAGTCTGTCCAGTTTCTTCTGGTGCACATGACATATGGCCACATTATTCAGCCTCGTTTGACTCATCGATGATCTAAGCCATGTCTTAAGCCTCCTCGGAGCACTAAAACTCCTCTCAGCCTCTTCAGAAGAGGCAGGGACGACCAACAGAAGCCTTACTAAAGCTTCCACCTGACCGAAGAGACCTCTCACCTCTGGCACCATTTCCCGAATAATGCTAGCAACATCTGAGCTTGTTTCATAGGTGTAATTAGCCCCAAACATGGCCAGCTGCACCTGCAGTAGTCTTGAATTCAATTCAGGATACTCTTCTACCACCTTGTCCATGTCTCCGTGTAGCAGCAGATTTTCAAGCTGCTGCAGCTTTTGGAATCCAGCTTGTTCAAACCTCTCTATGAATTGAGTATTCACTGTGTCCAAGGCATTGTAGAATTGGACTCTGCACAAGGACTGGGCATCGGGAGGGATATGGGCTGCAGCCTGACCGGTGTAACGCTTTGTAGGTTTGCGTACATGAGGGATCTGAATTGGTTGTAGGTCCAATTTTGTTGCCACAGCAGTTGCTTTCGAGAAAAATACATAAAAATGCTCCTCCGTTCGTTTGACCTGCATGCTTGTTTTGACATGGTCTACAGCCTCCAACATGCCTGAAACGGTCTGTTTCCTAAGCTGCAGGGAGGTGTTCAGGCACTCCAAATCCCCAATCAGGTCTTCAGCCATTAAAAGGCCGAGCACAGTGTTCCCTTTAAGAAATGTTCCATGAAGACCATTGGCGTTGGCTGAAGTTTCAGGTGAGTTGCATGATGCCATTTCTTCAAGGGCCATCAGCACTGACTCATACTGCTTGAGAACTGAGCGGATGGCAGGGGTACGTACAGTCCAGCTGATGGGACAGAGAGGCTTCAATGAGGTGAAGGTTGAACCATGCTCTGATTTTGCAATATTCTGGAAAATCAACTTGAACCTCCCAGTTTGATTAAAGAAGCCCCCCAATTCATGGACCAGACCCATTGCATCTCTTACTAGTGGAGAGGCTCCACAGGCAGCCTGCTTAATTAAGTTCACGCAGTGGGGACCACAGTGACAATACACAGCCAGCGGTTGTTCTTTCCTTAAAATGGCTTGTACTCCCTGCAATCGTCCAGCCATGTTTGCGGCAGCATCATAAGTTTGTCCTCGGAGTTGAGACAGAGGAAGCTGTAGGCGCGTCATCACATCACATGCCATCTTGGCAAAAAAAATTCCCCTGTTGTTGATGACACTTGGTAGATTCCCAGGAATTCTTCCTTTGGTTGTAGATCTGCATCTACAGAGCGCACACATATTGACTCCTGCTCAACTCCTGTTATGTCTTGGGTGCCATCAATGAAAATTGCGAACTGGACCACTCGCATTGATGTGAAGTATTATTTGAATTATTTGAAGGATTAAAGTAACGTGTTAGGGCAGGAAAGTTCAATCTGGTATATTCATTTTAATGTCACCTTATTTAGAATGTGTGTTAAACTTGTGATTTCTGCATTGAGTGACTTCTGCCTAGCAGATACCAAGAAGAGGCCCCTAGGGTCTCTCTGTTAATTATCAATAGTCCTTGCAATTAACAGGGGAATTCCCGGATACATTTTCAGATATAAGGCAGTTAAAGTCTTGTAGAATTAATGATTTATCTCCTACACATCCTGCAAGCCTTGAGACTTGGGTCACCCAGCAGTAAACGAGATAAACGTCCTTTTGAGCTTATCAATAAAATGTATTCATTCCTAGTAAGCTGACTTTGGGGTGAAGGGAAGTTCAGGGAAGCCATTAAGCCACAAGAACAATTAACTTATGTTGGTTGACTGATGCGGTGACTGTCATGGGACGATGGCGTTTGGATATTTACAAATATGGCTTTCATAGAGAAAAACAGGTGGCTGTTGTGTGAAAAGATACATGATAGGATGTTTGTGTGTGTTGATGTGTCCTGTCAAAGAGTCCTCTGTCATGACTCCAAATCATTGATTGGGGGGATCTGCCTAAGGGCAGAGGGACAAACACACACACACACACACACATACACTGTGAAGCAACAGATGGAATCAACAACTGCGGACTTACTACCTGGGGTCCCGCCCAGAAGTGAAACCGACCAATGGAACACTACCAACTCACTGGCTAGCTCGCTCAGAAGTGAACTCGCCAATAACAAATAGCTAGGGAAGAGCAAGCGATAAAACTCCTCCCCACCTGTGTATAAATGTTGTGATCATTTTGTTGCTCGGCGCTCTTGTTTTTGACTTGCCGTTCCTGAGACGTGTCTCACACGGTGGTAGAACCTGAGCCCGGAGTACTCTGCAGAGTGCTTCGTGATTAGGTGATTGGGTGATGTATTGTATGTTTTTGCCATTAAAGCAGATTATTGTTTAACCCTTATCCTGGCTGCTTTGACTTTTCCTTCTTTTGAGAACCCGCTCATATAGGAACGGCGCGGAGCAGAGATTCTGCCCCAACAGATGTTATTTCCGACACAATTTCTTTGATAATTGTATTGGCCATCACCTTCAACAGTTTGTTCTGCAATTCCGGATTGGTGAAATCAAGGGGACCTTTTAGCCAGGAGGTCAGCTCTGCATCGCCCGTTGCCTTGTACTTTAGAAGCTGGCTTAAATTCCCACTCTCCTTCTGATCGCCTCGAAAAGCCAGACCTTGCCGCGCCAAGTACCTCACACCCTCAACAATATTCATCAGATTTCTTCTTGCTTGTTGCTGCCGTCTTTCAAGCTCACGTGAAAGTTGCACATTAACAGGCTCTGGCTCCTGAATCCTAGTCATCACAGCTAATTTGTGACACTGGCTGTGTTTATGCACACTAAATTTCTCCAGTGCCTTCTTCCAATTGTTAAAACCAGTCTTGACAAACGCTGAATCTGCTTTTGACGCAAGCTTAGACTTTTGTGCTGCAAAGTATTTAGCACAATAGAAACAGAGGACCCCTTTTACAGAGGGGCTGTAATGGAGCCATGTATGATCTTCAAACCACTTCTCCTGAAAGTAGAGTATTCTATTTGATAGGGTTTGACTGGGTATGACTTTGACATTTGGATGATTTGGGCAAAAGTCCAAGCTCCTCCCCTTCCTTTCCTGTACCTTCATTTTCGCCGGCCTGGATGCTCTCTCTCTAATTGTCAAACTCACTCTCCCTGCTTGATGGTATTATCTGAAATACATATGAGGGTGATCTCATCTTAAATTAACATTAACATTAGACTGCTATGTTGTCATTATTCTGTCTTAACCATCAATATGGCTCCTTTCTGGCTTACCTCCATGTCACCAGCGCACACTCTCCCTGTCTGGTCGCCATGCTCACATTCTCTCTCTCTCTCTCTCTCTTTACTCTGAACACACCAGAGTGAACATGGAAGAAATATCAGTAAACTATTGACTAGAAAGACTGTTGATACACATTATACATATGGGGGGACACAGGAGTCTGTACATTAACATTAGACTGCTATGTTGTCATTATTCTGTCTTAACCATCAATATAGCTCCTTTCTGGCTTACCTCCATGTCACCAGCGCACACTCTCCCTGTCCGGTCGCCATGCTCACATTCTCTCTCTCCCTTTCTCTCTTTACTCTGAACACACCAGAGTGAACATGGAAGAAATATTATCAGTAAACAAGCTATCTGACTGGTAACAATACTCACTTTCTCACTGCTCTTAACTTACTTTTTTTCTTTTCTGAGGCTGCCCAAAAAACTGTCTAATGTCACTGCCACCCTTCCTCTTGCTCATGCTTACAGCTTGACCTCGGCGATCTGCAGTTGCTGATGCGATGAATACGGGTCAGCAGCGCTGGATATAAGATAATTAAACATGTTTATTAGCAATTCTGAGCGTTCTAAACCCAGCACAAGCTATGATGCACACTGCAAACCTCCTGCGTGTGAGTATCTTTTAAATGCTTCTGACGATTATGAAATACTATTTCATAATAATTGTAGAGTATTTATTATTTAATTAATTCTGGCACCTTTGGTATTCCATAGATGTCACACATCACAGTTTTAAATCTTTCCACACCCTACAAATTACAAAATAAAATTGAAATAATCCACATGAATAAATATCTATTGGATTACATCCAAAACGACACCGTCATTTTCCACATAGCTGACACTAGCCTGCCAAACCCTGGCTAACAACTGAAACCAGCTAGCCCACAGCTAGTTAGCTACTATTCCTGAAAAGTTCGGTTTTAACATCAGAACTACAAGTTACTTACACAAAGAAGCTAAACCGGAGGGTTCATTAACATTACCATTACGAAATAAAATAATATAGATTACTTTAGGGCTAACTAGAAAATATACCAAAACTGATGGAGGGCAAATTAAAACATGACTGACCTGCTTGGAGCATCAAGCTAACTGAAGGTGGACTGAGAAGTGCAACAGCGAAATACACCCCTGGGTACAAAATAAGGAACCAATTTACATATGAAAAGAAATATCATTTTGGTGAAGTTCACAATAACAGAAAATATAGATTTTCAAGTATATAAATAACCAAAATAAAGAAGTCATAGAATAGCAATACTATTTTTAATTAAAAAATTAAAACTTTTTTTTTTTTTGCTATTTATTGGGGGGGACATTTTGAGTGTATCTGAATATTGGGGAGGATGTTTCCCCCCAATGTATATGGTGAATACGGCCCTGAATTACAATGAATATTGTCATTGTTGAAGGCTTTTAGAGAAGGGTGAACTATAAGCCTGAATTACATAACATTTTATACCTAAAAACATAAAAGCCACAATAAATAAATCACAATTATTCTAGTTATTTTTACCTCCCGTATTGCTTTCAACCCACCAGCTTTTATGGTGTTGTTACGTCACTAACTTTGAGCTTGTCACATACAGTCTATGGTCACTCAGAGTAACCTACTGTTAATGTAGCTGCTGGAGAAGAAAGATCAGGGGGGAGGGGGGGGGGGAGCTGTGGTTGATGGGCCATTAGTTGTGTAAATACACAGCTGAGAGCTGCCGTTTCATTCAGACTGTTTAAAAAACGGTAACAACAGACTCTTTTTCTTAGCGGATGCATGTCAATTTAAATCAATACATACAACAGTGGCGGCCTGCCCATAGGGGCGCTAGAGGCGCCGCCCCCCCTCTTCCCACATGTTTGATTGTCATTAAAAAAAAAAAAAAAATACAAATATATTTCTAAAAAGAAAAAAAATATTTTTATTTTTAAAGAACAAGGTAAATATGATATAGTTGGTATCAGTAAAATGTATAATCTACAATAAAATCTCGTTTAAAATTGTTTTACGATGTCTAAAGTTACTGATAAGTCACATGTTTCCTGCCTGGCCGCAGCGTGTATCATTACCCTCTCTTTTCCGGGCGGTAGAAAGGAGCCCTCAGCCAGAGCAGCTGCAGCCAACAAGCTGACTGTTGCTATCTGTAAACTATGCCGCCGAAACATAATTTCAGCCAATCAGCGTCGTCAGATCTGATGCTCAAAGGGCGCCCTTTCAGCGCCCTGACCTGTGAGTTGTTTAGACTCGTATCCAAGGTGACGCTACAGTAGGGGATGGCTGCGTCTGCAGGTGTAGACTCCGTTACTAGTGGATCGCCGGAGCTGTAGATTAACATTTGCATGCTTATTGTAGTTGTAAGGGCAATGCCTGTGGCACCATGGAGCATATGTGTGGGCTGGACCTGTATTTTACAGGAAAGGAGTGATCAGCGGGTCAAGTTGTCGATTCTTGTTCAGTTTTCATCTTCCTCACCCTCTCAGACTTTGAGTTGCGCGCGCTACTAAAGAGATGCGCTACCATGGAAACCAAACAATGGTGTAGCTGTATTAAAGTCGGAGTGGAAACAGTCGTGAGTAACTCTGATTTTGTCAGAAATCGGGAGAAATGCGGGAGTGTCCCGCGAAAATCGGGAGGGTTGGCAAGTATGACACACACACACACACACACACACACACACACACACACACACACACACACACACACACACAATGTTCGTATTTAGTCTCCTGATTTTAAATGCCCAAGTATGGTTTTGTCACCATTTCTAAAGCCCCACCAAAAATATTTTCCACCAGCCTCCACTGACATACAACTATTTTTTAAATCAATAAAAACATTTTCTAAATCCATAAAAGCATTTCAATTAATATTGGGAGTCATGTCGTTACTTTGTTGAGAATGTGGCCATGTAATAAGCGGGATAATTTGCAGCGACTTGTTCCTTATGGGGAAAATAACACCCTTCATCCAGATGAGGATCCCTCCGCTACACTTTGGGATCCTGATCGACCGACGAAGCTCCATTAAAATATACATATTTTTGGTGCATTACTAAATTTAGGCACATTAATAACGTTTCAATGAAGTTGAATACAGTATATTCATACGTGTCAGTGATTTCATGTCAATTCGGCGAACATAAACATAAATGATCGTGGTGAAGATGATGATTAAATTAGGATTAAAAATCGAGAGCCGGGCTGCATTTCCTCCCGTTCGTTTTTTTCGAGTAACAAAATTATTTTGTTAAATAACAACATGGTGATGTTTTGTAAATGATTACATGTCTCTTATTTAGCACAGTAGTATGATATCCTTGATATATGGATCTTAACAAAGTTCCGCTGTACATCCAGCGTACTGTATCTGACTTTATTTCACATGAGCTCCAGTGTGGAACCCCACTGCACCCCCTGGTGGATCAATGATCCATTGCAGCTGGCTTCATTATAATTACATTTATCTATCACGGGGGCGGTCTCAAGTCAAGCTGGAGGTTTTCCCTTGAGCGAGGGCAGATCACGTACCAATCACGGCCCTCGCGTTTCAAACTGTCTGAAATGAATCGCTACATCTGTATATTATTTCACCCATTTATTAATTATATGTTTTACATTTGATAACACCACTGTGTTTCGTATCTCCTAAACCTCCAGGGTGTACACAGTTTAATACTGGCAACTTCTAATTGTGGGAAATACGAAAATGTCTTATAAAGAGACGTGCCATATAATGTTGCGAAACAAACAATAGCCAGCATGTGTAGTTCTGGGGGGGGCTGGAGCTGGGGGCTGGACCCGTCCAATTCCAGTTTTGGAAAGTCTGCCGTGGTTCCATTCCATTTCAAAGAGCTGTTGACGCTCAGCATAACCTTGTCGCACTGCCACTCCAACATCCAATCACAGGGCTTGATGACTAATCACAGGGTTTGTAAAGCAAGGCGGATGTTGTAGTCCCAAACGATAGCTGGGGATTCTGGGTAGTGTAGTGTCTTCGGAAACTGTAGTGTCTAAACTCCTAAAAAACTATTTGTTTGTCTGAATCGAAGGTTAAAAACACAAAAGCATTGTACACAATTTAAACCAATCAATATTGTGAAATTAACAAGGATAAACTGATGTTTTTTTAGTGGATGAGTACGGCAGATATCACTGTGTAATCATTTGACAGTGAGGGGAATATATCCGGTTTTATTATGAAAACTTCGAGACCGGAAAAACTGTTTTCACCCACGCTAACTTTACATTGAAGCTGCCACATATACACGTTATCCTGGCGAGACCTCAAATAATCTTTGTAATATCTATCAAACTATAGATCCTACACATCCACTGGACGTGGATTCTAAAAGTACAATATACACCTCCCGCTAGAAATCTAATCAAAAAGCATTTTTATGGCCAAACTATTCTACAATTTAGGATTTTCCAGAGAGGGTTATTTGTGAATAAACGGGAGCATGTTGTTTCTTACACGACCACTGGAGGTGCTACACTTTAAAACGTGGGTATGGGTCGTAATCAACCTGGTCTCACCAGAATGCGTGACTCCACCACGACTCCTTAACACCGCATTGCGTGGTGGAGTCACGAACTTTGCTACATTTGAGTGTCTGCACCACGCAAACAACCCCTATGTAAAGTGAATGAGGCTCCTTTGTCGTGGTGCACACACACATTTCTACAACGTCCAGCAGTGAGCTTTTATTCTATAAAACGTTTTTAAAATCTACTTTATAGCTTGTAGTAACTCACGGGAGGCTTCTTTTATTTTATTTGTATTCATAGTAATTTGTATTTTTCATCAGAATGTATTATGGTGCATTAGTTACGAATTTTTGTTCTCAAAAAACAGTGCATTGTGTGTCATACAACTGTGATTTTTATTAAATTAGTTTTTAAGGAAGGCCAGAGCTTCAGCTGTGTCAAATAGATTGTTCCCTTTAGTTAACCTCTTAAGACCAACTTCCAGGTTAAAGACACCTGTGAATAAATGTGTAGGAAAATGATGAATACACTAGATTTTCAAAAAGATATACAGAAATATACACTACAGTGACATCTGGCGTCGTTTTTGTTAGACATTTTCACTTCCGCATAAAAAAGCCTCGGCACGTGACCTCCCATGTGTGACGTAACATTGGGGAAACAAGGGGGAGAGCGGCCGGAATAACGTATTAATAAACATGGATCCCAATGCTAGTTTCGACACAGAAGACACCGAAGAAGTTGAACATGAATATTCGAATGCATATGACGGACCACAACCTTATAATTATGAGCCTGCTAGGCGTCCAAGAGACCAGGAGCAGCCAAGGATTAGAAGAAATAACGGCCATCGGAGAGAAATTGAGCTGTGGTGTGAGGAGAACCAGTGGAGAACTGGGCAGCTATCTTGGTGAGTGACCGGCGCTAGCTACAGAATGTTAGCTAACGTCAAATCACAACATTGGGCTATAACTAAAGTAGCATTGATAATATAGTAACGTTAGTGGCAGGACTGTTGATACTGATCCATAACAGAAACTAATGCGCAAGTATCAGCCGTATCTCGCGTTACCTAATGCAACTCCACACTACGGTGCTGTGAACTGGAAGGGAGACGCGAGATACGGCTGATACTTGACGATCTGGCGGAGAAAGGTTTTGGAGCCTCCGTTGATATGCCGTTGTAAATGGCTTGATGGAAAGCAGATGTGTAGTCGGGGAGGGTGCACAGCTGATTGTACACAGATGAGTGGAGGTTGAGCCGGGAGCCAGGAGTGACAGCCACCACGCACACACAAACAACACAGACAGGGCGAAACAAACAAACACAAAGGAGACGGCTGGAGCAGTACAGCCACCACAGCGTTACCTAATGCAACTCCACACTACGTCTTATGGTGCCGTGTACCGGAGGGGAGAGAGAGAGAGCAGCGAAGTGGGGGGAGAGAGAAGTAATACGGCTTCCTGATAAAGCTGTGGAGATTATGTGCTGCAGTTGGTGGATGCACAACGCACCCAGAAACAAACGCTAGCTCCGGTCCTTTTCCCGTGAGGGAAACTGTGGACTGGCTGGTATTTGTGCAACCTGCACAAACACAATACTGCACCATGATTACAAATGGTGAAATACAATGTAAAACTACCGAAAAATACAAGCTCACTAAAACACAACCGCTCAACTCAACGCAACTACTAACTATACCCGCGGTCAGAGAGTGGAGATGTTTACTCTTTGTGATGTAATATGACGCGTTTGACGTATGACCTTAAAAAATTGCCGTTTTTAAGAGCAGAGCTCAAAATTGCTCCTTTCCCTCTGAATTCCTGCCCTTATGTCTCGTAAAACATATCAAATCCTACATTCACTTTTTTAATTGTAATTTTCAAGCAAGTTTAAGCATAAATGTAGAAAAAAAAAAACCTGCAAGATGCTCTTTAAGCCTGTTTTTCAGGTTTCAGGCTCGAAAATGACATGCCCAGACAAAGTTCTATAACTTAACTTCTAAATGGGTTATATGAATAATTTCTTTTATCAAAGCAAAATCACATCTGTGAGTTGGATGTACAAGTGTCAGACTCAATAAAGATGTTTCAGTGTCAGAGTAAATCCAGATGGAACATAGTCAAAAAGTGTAAATTCTTGTCTCCGCCCAAATAAAACCCATTACTTATAGTGAAAATAACCCCTGAATGATGGGTTGGTAGCCTAAAAGCTTTAGGAATCCAAAGTATAACATATAATAAGTACTCTTTATCAAGATGGAGGCAAAACAAGTGAAAATTTACCTTTTTAGAGGTGTTTAGCAAAAAAAAGTCCAAGAGGACTAACCTTTGGGCACATTTGGGTACATTTGGTTCCATCAGTGTTATTTGACCTTTTTTAGGTACCAGACTGTAAAAATCATTGTATAACATTTAATTATCACTATAGGTATTAATTCCATAAAAAAAATAATAAAAAAAATAAAATAAGTGTGTGTGTGTGGGTGGAGTGTGTGGGAAGTTCCCTCTTTGCATGAGATGCATGTTACTTGCACAATAAAAATTAGGAAACATAGGAAACATTTGACTCCGACTGGAGCAGATTTATTTAAAAAAAATTAGCAACACACTATAAAACAAGCATTTTTTGGGTAAAACTTTATACAAACCCTGAAATAAATGCTACAGTATTACTCCAGAAAGTCATGCCAATGCCTGAAACAGTTCTTTTTGGTAGTGAAGCACAGAGGGACCTGACACTTCCTGCAGTAGACCGGTGTCTTCACCCTTCTGTTGCCAGCATCAGAGCACCTCCTGCAGTACCTCCTGACCTTGGTGGCATCTTCCCCATAATACTCGGGCATGCATGTGAGTGATGGTGGGGGGGTTGGTGGGCGGGGTGTTGCTGCTGCAGGGACTATAGAAAACTCAACCAGTTCTTTAGCAAGCTGCTCCCTGAAGGACTTCTGTGTTAGTGTTTTCGCCCCGGCGGGGTCACCCCTCCTCTTGTGCAGCTCCTTGTGGAGAATGAAGCTGTTCACCATGGAAATGTCCATAAAATGGTAAAAAAATGTCTTGTACCATTTCATTGTTTTGTGATGAACGCTGTAGTATCAAAGCGTCGGACACATCCACACCGCCCATGCTTCGGTTGTAGTTCACCACAGCGTCAGGAACGGGAACATTTTTGGTTTGCCAAACACCAGCCTGTTTCACGTTCCGCCTGACAGTTTTTCCACTGAAGGCCATGTGCACGGTGGAGCACATGGTCATTTCACGGCTGTCCATCCACTTTACAAACAGGAGCTTGCTTCTCCTTATCCAACGCAGATCTCCCCTTTCAGCCTTTTTCGGAAGGTCGTTCAACTCAGTCTGTGGAAAACCAACTCGATTTCTTCGAATGGTCCCACAACAGCCAATGCCTTTTGTTGACAAATCCCCAAATAGGGCAGGGCTGGTGTAAACATTGTCCACAAAGAGTGTGTAGCCCGCACCGAGCACAGGGAAAGTCAGGAGATCAATCACGGAGAAGTAGCTGAGTCCCTGGCCTTGGATGAACTCACTCTTCCTCGCATACACAAATAAACTCCACGTGTATGCTGTTGAGGAATCTGCCAGTTTCCTCAACAGCATACAGTTTGAACACCCACTTTGTTGGCTTTTCCTTCATATACTGTTTTATGCTGCTGCGTGCCTTGGAGGCGACCATCCTTTCATCAATGGAAATATTTTGATATGGCTGGAAATGTGCTTTCTAGGCCGTAGTGATTTCAGTGTACAGGGGCTTGACCTTGAAAAGTCTGTCGTACTCTGCAGTGCTTCTTTTGCGATCATTTTCCTCGTCTTCGTCAGGGTTGCTCTGTGCAGCGACCAAATGATGGCTTCGAAGCGATTCTGGGACATTTTATCAGCTGGGAAGCTGAAGTTATATGGCCATGTAGTCCTCCAGTAGTCTGTTTGCTGGGGCACGTGAACTTGGCCTGTGAAAATGATAATGCCCAGGAAAATAAAAAACTCTTCCTGAGTCAGCATTTTCCAAACTATCTTCTTCTCTGCCTGCAATCTCTTCAGGGCGTTTGCGTTTGTGTTTGCAATTAGTGTGTTAATCACGGTATTGCCAAAAAATAGTCTGAAGAGGGAGAGGGGAGACCATAATGCTGTGGTGTCAAACGTAGGCCCTGGGATCCTGGCTGACATGAACCTCAATGGCTCTGGGCGTCATTCTCCTCTGTGCTGTGCCACCTGGGTTCTTCCTCTGTCGTTCTGGTAGAGGCTGAACCACCTCAGCCATGCTTCCTGGGTGCTACAGCTTTTTTTTATGCTTTTCCCTTTCTTTTGCACGGCGGCTCGAATGGTGCATCTTCATCAGAAGATGCAGGGGCAGGCTGAGTTACTGCTGGTGCAGATTCCCGGCGTCGTATCTTTGGTGTGGCTGGCTCTGAATGACATCGTAGCTTGGACGCAGACGTTGATGGCTCTGATCCAGAAGCCATTTCATCATCGCCTTCCTCACTGTGAAAACAAATGTGGAAAAAACAAATAGATTAATACTCTGGCTTGTACTTTCAAAAATGTAACTCAAATCAGAAATAATTTCTCTTCAACAACAGCAGAACATCAATTTTGAGTGTGTGAAATAACATATCATTCAAAATGTATACCGTGTAAATTATGTGAGACGGGGTTCATATAATCTGTTCAATATTTAATATTAATATTCCGTCTGTCATATATTTATATATGTATGTGTATATATGGATGTGTATATTTTATATATATATATATATATATATATATATACATATATATACAGTGGGGCAAAAAAGTATTTAGTCAGCCACCAATTGTGCAAGTTCTCCCACTCTAAAAGATGAGAGAGGCCTGTAATTTTCATCCTAGGTATACATCAACTATGAGAGACAAAATGAGAAAAAAGAAATCCAGAAAATCACATTGTCTGATTTTTAAAGACTTTATTTGCAAATAATGGTGGAAAATAAGTATTTGTTCAAGAACAAAAGTTCATCTCAATACTTTGTTACATACCCTTTGTTGGCAATGACAGAGGTCAAACGTTTTCTGTAAGTCTTCACAAGGTTTTCACACACTGTTGCTGGTATTTTGGCCCATTCCTCCATGCAGATCTCCTCTAGAGCAGTGATGTTTTGGGGCTGTCGCTGGGCAACACAGACTTTCAACTCCCTCCAAAGATTTTCTATGGGGTTGAGTACGTTAAAGACGGTATGATACTGTGTGTGAAAGAATCTGGTGGTGTACTTGTAAGTCGCTTTGGATAAAAGCGTCAGCTAAATGAAATGTAATGTAATACCGTGTTAAATTCAACATGTATATGTCTTGTTTATTTCAACACCAAGAACAAGAAACTGCATCCATCTTCTTTGTTTTTTGTTGAGTGTGTGAAAGAACATTATATCACAAGATGGATGCCGTCGTGTTATTGTCACGTGTGTGAAATGAATATACTCTTACACCAAATAAATAAGTAACAGCTTTAGTGCGTTTTGAATCAATGCTGAGTCCAGCCAAATTTGACAGTCTCTTCTCTGTCATTGTAAACCAAATGCTTCTCGTTTTGCGCCGTCCCGTTCAAATGCAGTGTTGGGACTGTACTGTATTAATGAGTTACTGTAACGCCGTTATTTTTGGCAGTAACTAGTACTCTAACGCGTTATTTTTTAAATTCAGTAACTCAGTTACCGTTACTACATGGTGCGTTACTCCGTTATTTTTTTTATATAGTCTCGGCTCCCAGATGTTGGTGAGTGGCGCCAACAGCGAGGCGAACAGAGATGAGAACTGTACTTAAGTACAGTACTTGAGTAAATGTACTTAGATACTTCCTGTGTCACTTGCGGAGACGCTTTGTGGGCGTGTTTGTGTTTAGTTAGCCTAGTAACAATACTATCATGGCGACGGCGGAGCACAAGTCAAGTTTCTCCGCATGGAGATATGCTCACTATTTTACTTTTCTCGAGCATAAAGAAAATAATGTGTTAGTTAAGTGTAAGTTGTGTCTTGGCGGGTCAAAGATCCTATCTACTGCTCAAAACAGCAATTCCAATCTGTTAAAACATCTGCAAAAACAACATGCTGGGACGAAGCTATTAGTTAAGACCACAGACCCAGAGCCATCCGACGCCACCCCACCTCCACCTCCACCCAAGCAACAGCGGCTGGATTTCAACCGAGGGACTGCTAGTCAGGTGAAAGTGGATAAAGCCATTGCACGGTATGTTGTTGAACACGTGCAGGCTATTTCTACAGTGGAGTCACCCGCTTTCAGGGAGCTAGTAAACATGATACGATGTCCGGGCGGCACACGGCATATGGGACGCAAAACGTTTTCCAACTACCTGGAGAAAGAATATACCAAAATGGATAGCGAGCTAAAGAAAACATTTGAGGGGCTGGAATACATCTCGACCACCGCAGACATTTGGTCTGTCCACAACAGAAGCTTCCTCGGGATAACATCTCACTGGATAAACCCCACCACTTTACAACGCCAGAAAGCTGCGTTGGCCTGTAAAAGGATAAAGGGTAGGCACACGTACGATCTTATTGCTAGTGAGATTGACCACATTCACTCTTTGTATGGAGTGTCAACAAAAGTTACCTCCACGGTTACTGATAACGGCTCTAACTTTGTGAAAGCCTTTGCCATGTATCAACCGGAATCGCTCTCTGACGACGATAAATTGGCACTTTGAAACATATCTTTGTTTTTGTATAGACCACATTGCTTAGCAGAGTTCAGTGATGCAAATGCATGTCAAGTTGATCAACAGATTGTATTATTCTCCAATGCAATAACAGTACTTAAATGAAGGCTATAAGGGCATTAATGGGAGCTTTTTCTTTTTGGGAGCCCTTTTTTTAAGTGACTAAAACGTTACTTTTCACAGTAACGCATTACTTTTTGGTGTAAGTAATCAGTAAAGTAACTGAGTTACTTTTGAAATGAAGTAACTAGTAATGTAACTAGTTACTGGTTTTCAGTAACTAGCACAACACTGTTCAAATGACAATCACATTTCCATGCTCGCGCCAGGGCCGGGGGTGGGGTTACAAGGCTCGCGTCTTGTGCTGCATTCACTTGCACATTAGGGATTTTCTCTCATAAATGTCCGATGAGCCGAAACAAACCGCATGTTGGCTATCAGCATCACGTGCTGTCCAGCTACTTATTGATCCACGATTAACGGATATAAGAAGCTGTTTCTAGACCAAAGTGGAGGAGAGTCATCTCCTGTCAGACTGAGAGGCTCAGTGAGGTAAAGCAGGGCTGACATTATAAATGGCCTGCTGGCCCGGAAGCACTATTTAGACACCCCAGGCCAGCATAACGTACTTTCCACTTGCCCGCTCGGGCCACTATAAATATTGCTTTAAAAAAAAATGGTTTCATTTATTAATGCTAGAAAAATAGCGTTTCGTGAGTCGGTTGTCGTTGTTGGGTGAAAAGCAAACAGCTGTTTGCTGCGGAAGTGCAGCGCAAGCAGGTTCCTATGAGAGGCCGTCTAGCTCACAACGCATACTTGGTCTTGCAAACAATATCAGAATCTCACATGTACACCACCAGATTCTTTCACACACAGTATCATACCATCTTTAACGTACTGTCATTCCTTCCTTCATTTACTATCATACTATCATACATAAATAACTATTCTCTCTCACACACAAAAATAAAATCTCTTAAACGCACCATCATACTCTCGTACACACACCACTATCGTCTTTCACAAGCAACTATAATCTAATAGAACATTATAATAGTGTATGTGAAAGAGGATAGTAGTATGTGTGTAATCGGTAAACAATGTATGTAAGACAGAATAATAACCTATATAAGAGGGAATAGTATGTTAATAACAATAGTCATACTGTATGTGTAAAACAGAATAGCAGGGAATGAAAGGTCGAATAATAGCTTATAAGAGGTAATAATAGTTAATGTGAATGACAATATAGGTATGTGTATAAAACAGAATGATAGGGTGTGTGCATAAGATTAGTTATGAGTGTGAGAGAGTATGATTGAAAAGGAAGTGAGTTTGATTGAAAAGGAAGCTGGACTAAAAACGCATCAGTAGGCCACCAGGGTGGGTGGAGGGGGTCAGGAGGATGGGATTTTGGGCTGACAGCCCAGGAGCACAGCGGAGGACCCGGAAGGGATCTCGGGCGGACGGCCCGGGGGCAAGGCAGAAGCCGAGAAGGGGGACTCGGGAGGACGGCACGGGGGCAAGGCAGAGTCCAAGGTGGGGGACTCGGGCAGACGGCCCGGGGGCAAG
The DNA here is from genome assembly GCF_949606895.1 of Notothenia rossii. Taxonomy (NCBI): domain Eukaryota; kingdom Metazoa; phylum Chordata; class Actinopteri; order Perciformes; family Nototheniidae; genus Notothenia; species Notothenia rossii. The sequence continues at coordinate 54,205,220 of NC_136903.1, read as the reverse complement.
GCAGAGTCCATGGTGGGGCGAAGGCCACAGCGGGCGAACTCAGGGGGCATAGCATGAGGGCGAAGGCAGCGGCAGGAAGAGTCAGGGGGCCGGGCCCGAGGGCGAGGCATGACGAGTCAGGGGGCCGGGCCCGACGGCAAAGACCGCGGCTCTCAGGGGGCCGGGCTCGAGGGTGAAGACCAGACAGCTCCGGAGGCCGGGCAGGACTCGGTGTCGGACGAACAGGAACCGGAGCCGGTGGAACAGGCTTCCGCAGGATCCCCCACGGAAGAGGACCAGGAGTTGGCAGGATCCCCGGCGAGACAGGTGATGGCGGGGCCTCCAACGGAACAGGACAAGGGGTTGGCAGGACCCCCGGCAGAAGAGTAGTCGGCGGGACCCCCAACGGGACAGGACAAGGGGTATACAGGACAAGGGGCTGGCAGGACCCCCGGCAGAAGAGTTGTCGGCGGGACCCCCAGAGGAACAGGACAAGGGGTTGGCAGGACCCCCGGCAGGAGAGTAGTTGGCGGGACCCCCAACGGGACAGGACATAGGGTTGGCAGGACCCCCGGCAGGAGAGTAGTCGGCGGGACCCCCAACGGGACAGAACATAGGGTTGGCAGGACCCCCGGCAGGAGAGTAGTTGGCGGGACCCCCAACGGGACAGGACATAGGGTTGGCAGGACCCCCGGCAGAAGAGTAGTCGGCGTGGCCTCCAACGGTACAGGACACAGGGTTGGCAGGACCCCCGGCAGAGGAGCAGTCGGCGGGACCCCCAACGGGACAGGACATGGAGTTGGCAGGACCCCCAGCGGAACCTCCAACGGCACTTCAGTAGGGACTTGAGTAGGAACTTCAATAGGGACTGGAGAGGGGACTGGAGAGGGGACTGGAGAGGGAACTCGAGAGGAGACTCGAGAGGAGACTCGAGAGGGAACTCGAGAGGGGACTTGAGAGGAAACTCGAGAGGGAAATTGAGAGGGGACTTGAGAGGGGACTTGAGAAGAAACTGGAGAGGGGACTCGAGAGGGAACTTGAGATGGGACTAGAGTTGGGACTTGAGAAGGGACTAGAGAAGTGACTAGAGGTGGGACTGGAGAAGGGACTAGAGAAGGGACCTGAGAAGGGACTAGAGAAGGGACTAGAGGAGGGACTAGAGCAGGGACTTGGGAAGGGACTAAAGGAGGGACTAGAGAGGGGACTCGAGAAGAGACTAGAGAGGGGACCAGAGATGGGACTAGAGATGGGACTATGGCAGCTGGGGCCAGAGCTGGGTCTGGAACCATGGCCGCCGGGGCCGGAACTGGGGCCAGGACCATGGCTGCTGGGGCCGGAACTGGGTCTGGAACCATGGCCGGAACCATGGCTGCTGGGGCCGGAACCATGGCGGCTGGGGCCAGAACTGGGTCTGGGACCATGGCTGCTGGGGCCAGAACTGAGGCCGGAACCATGGCTGCTGGGGCCAGAACTTGGGCCGGAACCATGGCTCTTGGGGCTCGGGCTGCTAGCCTGGCCTTGCGACTCCTTCTTTTAGGAGCCGTTTGGAAGCTTCGTGGACCTCCAAAAGCCAGACAAGTTCCAGAGAACAGCTCCTGGACAGGAGCAGGAGCTGGGGCAGAAGCAAGGGTTGACTCCAAACGGACCACACCGATGCGTGTGGTGTCATAATGGGAATTGGGAGGCAGAGAGCTAGCATGCCTGAGGCTAGCAGGCAGGGGATAACACACCGAGAGGAACTCCAAAATCCAGCCGGGTAAGAATCTCACCAAGCCTGGTTTCTCCATAGTTATCTGGTGCGCCTCAGCCAGAGCAGCCTCTCGCTGCTGAACCCCGGACGCTCCCATCCATCGATCAGAGCAGGTATCCAAGGAAAAGGTCAAATCCAACAATTCCTGCTCAAAAGGATCTGCTGGGCCCGTATATTTGGTTGGTTCGTACTGTTACGGTTGAGTGAAAGAAGCAGGACCCAAATGCAGATAACTCTGATTAACCTTTATTTCAAGGATAAAAAGAAAATAACATGGACAAAAAACAGAACACTCACCGGTGAACTCATTCACAAACAAAAGACGAACCAACACTGAACACAGGAAGAGACGAGACTAAATACAGGGAGGGGTAATCACAAGACGAGAAAAAAGCCGGGCAGGGGAGGAGAAACACAAGGGCCACAGGTGAAAACAATCACACAACTAGACACACCAGGCAAACTAACGACAGGAGGAAAAACACAGGGAAAAGGACCAGACAATAACACGGGAGGAAAACATGACAGGGAGAACAGCAAAACACCCAAAACAAGACATACAAAACGTGACATAACACAATAATCGTAACAATAATGTTGTAAAGAGAGAAGGTAAAAACCCTGTATTAGTTTGGACCTATTTTTATTCCAATAAACTGATCCCAACTTTTGGATTGGGACAATTTAAAAGACACCTGCACTCTCCTCTCCTGCTTCAAAGGTAAGATTGCACCCCTGCACTCACACTTAGGTAGGGCCACACCTAATTTACTGATATCAAAATCCTTCGGGATCGCTTAAACAGATTTAAGAGAGTCGTCTGAATTGAAACAGCAGTTAATTGAACCTGGTTCTTCGGGTGGATCTGAGCCAAGCAGTACATTTACATAGACTCAATAACTTTGGTTAGGTCAATTAGTAGGTCTGAGTAATTCCCCTGAATAAATTATCAGCCCTCCCGACTCTTACACTGGCTCTCAAAAGACTTTGGCTGGCTGTTTAATCTATGTTCACACTGAGACAGTATAACACATAGAGAGAACATTACACCTGTTGTGTAAGTACATACAAGCAGGTCACACAGTATGATCACAAATACATAAACTCTTTTAAAAATCAGTTTGTATCAAGAAGTACACAGGCTGCATATGTGTTCTCAGCCTTTGAGAAACTTGACATGTTTTGGGATGTGTCTGAACCTCTCTTTAGTGGTTTAATAAAACAGATATTTAGATTTAGGATATAGATCATATTTGTTAAGTGTTATTATGGGATAATTACTATTATTGTGGTACTACTGCCTTATTAGGCCCATATTGAGCATATTAAGACCAAACAACTTCCTTACTTGCAATAAATAAGCACTAATTAGAGGGTTATTGCGGAAAAACTCTCAACTAATGGCCTATTACTTGTATAATCTGGTCATGTACAATAAGGCATCAATAAGTGTTTTATAATGACTAATAAATAGCCAATATACTGCTAATATGCATGTTAATTAACAACTAGTTGATGGTGAATTTGTATACCTTATTATAAAGTGTTAACACAAGTTCTTATTGCTGCTCAAATGTAGCTAGCAGTGCTCTGAGCAGCTTCAGGCTTTGTTTTCAAGGCTGTAAACCAGTCAAGGAATGAATATTTCCTGTTGGATCAACCTGACTTACTTTTAAAGTATACTCTCTCACAACCAGTACAATGTCCTCTCACACAAACTGTCATAAGCTCTCAAAAACACAAGCATTGTCTTTCACATACACTATCATTCTCTCTCACACACACTACTATACCCTCATACATACATATAATTCCTCTCTCACATACACTCTCATTCTCACACACACACACACACACACACACACACACACACACCCCCACACACACACACATACACACACACACACACACACACACACACACACACACACACACACACAACTATACCCTCATACATACTACAATTCCTCTCTCACATACACTATCATTCTCTCTCTCACTCACACACACATACACACACACACACACACACACACACACACACAGACACACACACACACACACACACACACACACACACACACACACACACACACACACACACACACACACACTCACACAACTATACCCTCATGCATACTACAATTCCTCTCTCACATACAATATCATTCTCTCTCACACACAAAGTTTTCCATCTTGCATACACTACTAGAGTATTATATTGTAGTATGATGTTGTATGTAAGTGGGAATAATAGTACATCTGTCTAAGAAAGTACAGTTTGGTATGTAAGTAACTTTGATTTATGGCCCAGACAAAAGTGTGGGAAAGAGAGTATGATTGTGCATGTAAAAGTGTTTAACTATATGTATAAAATAGTTTAATAGTGTATGTGTGAGATTCTGATATTGTTTGTAAGACCAAGTATGAGTTGTGAGCTAGACGGCCTCTCATAGGTTCCCGTGAGCGCGCTCGTTCACTACAGACTTTCTCGCCACCTAACCATTCGCCAAAATGTTTTTATTACCAGCAGTAATCGGCCAAGCTCCGGGCAAATAACAATCTTCAAATAACAGAATGTCACCGGAAGAGTTAAAGGAGAGTGACAGGGAGTATGAGAAGAAGAGGGAGAGACAGTTTCAGCCACACTGGCTTGATCGATGGAGTTGGCTTCAATATGATGCAAATATAAACAAGGTCTTTTGTCGGCTCTGTACATCAATGCCGACCTATGCTGACAAGTGAGTGAAGAGTAGAACATAAAGGTATTCACTATACGGAAATGTCCCAGCAGTTTGGGATAATGAAGGTTCTAATCTTGGCTATTACATAGCCATTACATTTCTAACTCCTGATAATGACAGGAAGGCAGAAAGCGCATTATACAAATAATAATACTCATAATAATGATAATAATATTTTAACATGACCACATATGAACAATTGAGGAAAATGAAGAAGAACTGATGATTCAAATGTTGTAGTACACAAACAAATGTGTTGTTCTTCACTATTAGTCGATATTTTGGACGAATGCTCTTGAGCCAGTGGTTACAATGGTGGCGGACCAGTGGAATTGTACCCTTAATGTCTGCCCCTGAGTGTTTAGATAGTTCACTGTAGTCTAAGTTATCTCAGTGGGTCTCAAACGTTTTGATCACAATATATGTAAACAAATATTTCCAAGGCACTCCTTTATAATTATTAGGATAAATAAAAACAGGTTTGAAATAATTCCAATGTATACTATAGTACAGGGGTCGGAAACCTTTTTGATATGAAGTGCCATTTAAAAAAAAAAAATTGTTATCAGCGTGCCAACGATCGAGAATTATCAACGGGGGGGGGGGGGGGGGTTGAGGAGCTTGACGCTCGTCAATTATCAGCCTTGCTGCGAGGAAGCAGTGTGTGGACCTGTCAGCGCAACTTATATGATGCCGAAATTAACAAACACATTTAAATAATAAGTTTAAACGGCATAATAATAAGGACGATCGTCCGTTCTGTGATTCTCCAGAGCACGGGTCATGCAGAGTGAGATGAGATCGCTGTCCCTCTTAAGAGAGAGAGAGAGAGAGAGAGAGAGAGAGAGAGAGAGAGAGAGAGAGAGAGAGAGAGAGAGAGAGAGAGAGGGGGGTGTGGCTTGTGCATGTGTGTTTGTGGATGGTAGAGCGACAGTGAGGGAACGTGTGTATGTTTCTGGAAGTGAAACGAGGAAGCAGAAAAACAGAGGTCTGTGATGTATTTTGTGAAACAGAAGAACAGCTAAATAAATGCAACGGCCTCCCAAGAAGAGCTCGCCTCTCTCCAGTCATTTAATAGGCCTGTGACAAACAGCCAAAAAGGGCTTTAGTTTTCGAGATACCGCTCCCGGAGTTAGGACAAAACACAACTCACTTTTTCCTCATCTCTAAGGCCTCCCATACATGAAATGGATTGTTGTATAAAAATATTTTACTGCAAAAGTGGTGAAATTGATATATAAAGTTAGACACCCCAAACTAAAAATAAAGCCTGGCCGTCTGGGGGTTGAGGCATATAAACTCATGTAGATTCACAATGGAAGGTCTGATAGGTTTAAAACTTGGCATACCTGAGGTCAGGACATCCCTCTGCATTATAGAAAAGATTGAATGTCAATATCTTAATGTAAATTGGAGATACAGTCATTTGAACACATACCTACAATAGGCGGAAATGTAAATCTATGTAGAATGTTCTCTTTACTTTGTAGTGACTCTGACATGGATTGCCAAATGAGGGCTTGTTGGAAAGGTGTGGTTCTACTGAATCCAGCAATAATAATTGTGTAAAGGTAGCTTACATACTCATGGAGTTATTTCACTAAACGTATAAGGTGTCCCAAATGGGGAAAATATGAAATAGTTCTAATTAAATCTATAGTATCACCAATTAGTTTTATTTTGACTTCACTTATCAGGGGTGGAAAATATTAACAAATTATCTTGAGTAGAAGTCCCTAAAAGGTATGACAACTTGAGAATTGTTATTTTTTTAAGTAAAATATTGCAACTTCAACATTAGTGCAGAGAAAATGCAGGCCTAAAATGCAATAGAACTACTAACGAAGTAGTAGTTGGACATCAGCTCGTCGCGGGCGATGTTGGTGGTCACAAACTGATCCACTAACAACTGCAACACCTTGATTTTACTCTCAAGAGGACCATAAGGATACTCATCCACTTCCTGATAGGGCAGAACGTGATGGTACGCGCGCAAAACCTCCGGCCACGTCATGCCGTCGATAAAATACAGAGTGGAGTTGACGCTGTCTTTGAGGTCGGCGGGGGCAAACGTGGTGTTGGAGGTGTCTTCTTCACGTAGGATGACCTTCAAGAGGGCAATATGTGTCTCTGCTCACTTTGTTTATCGACGGCCCAGCAACTCAAGCTTATGCTCCTCATAACAGCAAGTCATTCAGCTCTGTAGAGAATCAAGAAGTTATACTACAGTATTTGACTCCACCTGCTTTATCTGCATCTCATTGCCTACGTGGGTTTCTTCACAAACTGACAGGTAAATCATTGCAAATATTTTTGGACTGTGAAAAGATGGGACCTTGTCAAATAAAATGGCTAATTAGCTAACTGGAAAGTGACCTAGCTTAATGTTTCATTAATGTAACAGCCTGTCCAGTAGCCTATATTCACAATAGACTCTGTGTCTCCTGGCTTAATTAGTCTCACTGGTAACAATACTGTAAATAGAGCCTAACAAAAACAGTTTAAGTACAACATAGATACTGTACAAATTCTGAAGTGTATCTTTTTTTCTTTTTTTTCAATTTTACCAGAATGGAGAGTGATGTACAAACAGTGGATCCAAATCGTTGTATCATCTGTGGTCAACATTTCGAAAAAGGGAAGAAACAAGATCCATATGTCAAAAGTCCTACAGCAGAAGGCCTCCAACGTATACTAAATGTTGCTCAACAGAGAGATGATGATGTTCATAAAACTCTCTCTCCATATACAGATGATATACTTTCGTTTAAAATAAAGGTATCATATCATTGATCATCTAGAGCAAACTACTCCAGTAAGACCAATATCAGTGAGCAACAAGTTGCAAATGTTGAAAGTGAGAGCATACCTGCATCAGTCTCTTCAAGAAGACTGAGTAGGGTTGATACATTATCGTTTGACATACGAAGAGATTGTTTCATTTGTTGGAGGGCCAGATCAAGACCAGAACCTCTGACAGCCATTATGACTGGTACAGGTAAGAGTACCCGAGACAAGGTCCTTCATGCAGCATCAGAAAGGCTTGATGAAGTTGTACATCTTCGGCTGCTCTCATATCCGGATCTCTTCGCATATGATGCCAAATATCATAGAAGCTGCCTTAAACACTATATCTCTAAACTAAATATAGTAGCTGCCAGACGAAAAAAAGAATCAGAACAGCATACCAGTATCTATGACAAAGCTTTTATTAAGCTCACTGAACTCATTGACAAAACTGTTTTCTCAAAAGAAATGAAAGTGACGACCCTCAACTCCTTGGCTGGGAGGTTTGATGGCATACTGAAGACACTGAGGTCTGGGGAAGAAGATGAGACGGTCCAACACACTAAATACAGCTCCTGGAAACTGAAGGAAAAGCTCTTACTGCATTACAAGCACAGGCTGGTATTTGTAGAACGAGCTGGAAAGTCTGATTTTGTATGCTCTGAAAGTGTGCCCATGGGATTGGCAATGAGAGCTGTACAACTCGAAGACAAGCTAGAAGAGACAACAGCTTCTACAGCAGACTGTGAGACACAACAGCAAAGTCAAGGTCTCTCTGACAGGCAAATACTACATAGAGCTGCAGACATATTGAGAAAGAGCATGGAGCAGGTTGACCATGACCATAAATCATATGTCAGCAGTGATCGACTATCACGTCTACATTGCAGCAACTATGTACCAAACAATGTTTATGACTTTGTGAACTGGTGTGTAGATTCAAATGCTCACAGAAATTGCGAGACCTGTGATGAGGAACCAGCTTTGAAGGACAATCTGCGTGTCATTGCAATCTGCCATGATCTCATTGCACAGTGCCGTCACATCCATACGCCAATCACACTGGGACTTGCCATTTTGATTCATCATCAATTTGGCAGTAAGTCACTCATCAATGAGCTCAGTGCAATGGGGCACTGTGTTTCCTATACAGAGGTTCGACAGTTCCTCACATCTGTGGCAGCAGACCAGATATCAGGGACAGAGAGTGGTGTCTACATCCCAACTGGCCTCACTGGAGTCACTGAACATGGAATTGTTGATGCAGCCATCGATAACTTTGATCAGAATGGAATACTCTGGACGGGAAGCAAACAACTCATGCTATGGCATCTGTTGTGTACCGAAGAGGCCATGTCTCCACTGCATATGAATGTCTAGCACGAGTCCCAGAGAGGTCTCTCTCAACCTTGAACACAGCTGACTTGAATGGAGATAAACTTCACAGGTATTTTTGGATTATTTGAATTTGTATTCATTCCGTTTTCATGTGTATAGTCACAGTACAAATTCATTGGTGGGGGTGTTCAATATGAATACTTGGTGAGGTTTAGTGTTCTGAGTTGATATTTAATGCATATGATAACAAGCTTATCTTATTATTTCTGGTTACAGATACTGTATATCAAACCTCCAAAGCGACCAGAACCGCCCGAACTTCCCAAACCTGAGATACTACACATAAACACAACAGTCTCCAAAGCAGCAGAAGGCAGAGACCTGGTATGGAAGCTGACCCGAAACCAGAGCGAGAATCAACAGCATATTCCTGCGTGGTCTGCATTCAATGCCTTCACATCAGACACACCTTGTCCAGTAGCCAGTGTACTATACATGCCCTTCATAAGAGAATCACCCTCAGATTTGTCCACCATCTATACAGCTATGATACAGCTTGTACAGCTAGCTGAAGAACTGGGACAACACCATGTGCTTGTGACTGCAGACCTTGCAATTTATAGCAAAGCGCAACAGATATTGTGGAACAAACCAGAGCTCTTAAAAGGGAAGATCACAATGAGACTAGGAGGTATGCATATAACAATGGCTTACCTTGCAAGCATTGGAAAGCTCTATGGTGATGGCGGACTGTTTGACATACTCACTGAGTCAGACGTGTATGCAGAGGGCACAGCCCGACAGTTGCCTCAGGGGAAGCAGCTGGCAAGAGGAATAAGGAGCATAAAGTTAGCCTCTGAGGCTCTGTTCAGGCTCTTCTGGAAAGCCATGCAATCATGGCTTGAAAATAAAGGCAAACATGCAATAACTGGAGCACAAGAGCAACTCCTACAAGATGTACAGCATGCATTTCATGGTAATGAAAAGGCCACTGCTCAACAGCTTATCGGTGAGGTGGAGACGGAACTTACTGGGATCCAGAACATTACCCAGACTTTCATAGCTGAAGGGGCTAAGCAATCAGCAACTTTTGGATATTGGTTAATGTTCCTCAAGGGTGCTGATCTGTTGCTAAGGATCCTTCGTTCAGAACGTGAAGCCGACTTTCAACTTCACCTGAATAGCATGTGTGAAGTCATCCCTTGGTTCAGAGCTGCTGGAAGAACCAATTATGCCAAGTACATGCCGGTCTACGTTTCAGAAATGAAAGCTCTTGAACATGAACAACCAGAAGCATACACATTCATGCAAGAAGGCGGATTTGTTGTCCGCCGGTCAGAGGATCACAGCTTCAACTGTGTGGCGACTGATCAGGCACTGGAGCAAACCATTAACCGAGAAGGCAAGAGTCAGGGTGGAGTTGTTGGCTTCACATTGCGAAAGGCAGCTCTCACAAGATGGTTGATGACAAGGCATGTGACCACAGCATACGTGGATGCCATGAAAGACCTTTGTGACACTAATGCAAAGGGCCCAAAAGCACACAAAGAACATGGAGCCTCTAGAATGGACAGAGATGAGGGAGACATACAAAATATAATGGAAGCTGTGGAGCAGAAGCAGAACCCCTTTGACCTTGATAGTATCCCTGAGGAACTGATCAATATTGCAAGTGGTTAGGTTGCATCTGAGAAAGTTGCAAAAGAGCTGTCAAGTTTCCTCCAAGATGGTGCTGAGCAGAATGCCATCTTTATTGAACAACGCCTGGCAAAATCCAAAAAAACTAAGATCATCCACACTCAATCAAAGACCTGGTAAGGCAAAGAAGAGGCAACATCCAAGCAAGCAGATCTACACATGTCATTACAGGCAAAGCCAAAGTTCCTAACTACAGGAAATACCTCAAGGTCAGTGGTAACAAGGCTGCTTTATGCAGCTTTGTAAGCAACTACATAGCCAATACAGGGCCCAAGAGAATCTCCTCAGAGAACACAGTCATTTTGGCAGGTGGCTTTGAAAATGGTGAGGAGGTCAAAGTGGTCAGCAAGTCAGGTGTTGCAGGTGCTGACACCAGATTGGTATTAAATGCAATACATCTAGCAGTCTCATTCTCGGGTCGTCATCAGATGTGATGATACCGACGTACTGGTTTTGCTTGTGTATTATTCCAGCAAAGGAATGTTTGGATCCTCAACGGTGTTCATGCACTCTGGACATGGCCCAAGGGAGAGGTTTGTCCCAGTCTGTGCCATTGCAAAGAAACTTGGTGCAGCATGTTGTGCCACGCCCTCACAGGTTGTGATACCACAAGCAGCTTGTACAGAATTGGGAAGGCTACTGTGTTTACAAGACTTAAGACCTATCTGAGTGGCTTAAATGAGATGGCCAGTTTTGGACTTTCTGGAAGTCTGGAGGAGGCTATTCCTGTGGCAAGAAAGTATGCCCTCCTTCTGTATGGCCAAAAGAAAAGGGAGGATGGCCGTCCTTGCACCACCTTGGATGAGCTGAGGTACACACTAGCATCTACAACAGATTCATCAGCTGCAAATCTACCCCCAACAGAAGATGCCTTCCAGCAACATGTATTAAGAGCCATGTACCAGACCGCAGTGTGGTGTCACAGCCATGTGGCCAAGCCTCATCTCTGGAACCCAGTTGGTAGAGGGTGGAGGCTCAGAGAAGATGGGTCTATTGAACCAGTGATGTTCGTCAAAGAACCTGCACCTAAAGAAGTCAGAGACATCACCCACCTATACTGTAAGGACGGAAAGTGCAATGATAGCAGCAAATGCCAATGTCTTTCAGTAGGCTTGACCTGCACAGAGTTTTGCTCTTGCTCTGACTGCCCAAATGTGAGCCATGTTGTTTTTGATGACAATGTGGATGAGTGATAGAGATGTGTTTATATGCATGTATCCCCCGGCTCCCACTAGCTTAGGTTTACTTAAGTTTAGATAAGAACATTTAATTTGAATACTAAAGTTTGTTAATCCAAAAACCTGTTTCCTTGTCTCTGTGTCTCACCTTCTAGTCCCTGGCATATTTTGGCTGCAGCTGGCCATAACATTGTATAAAGACACCATAAACGATTGTTTACCTTATACGTTTAGTGAAATAACTCGATGAGTATGTAAGCTACCTTTACAAAATTGGTATTGCTGGATTCAGTAGAACCACACATTTTCAACAAGCCCTTGTGTGTGTTGCTATGGCAATCCATGTCAGGGTCACTACAAAGTAAAGAGATCATTCTACATAGATTTACATTTCCGCCTATTGTAGGTATGTGTTCAAATGACTGTATCTCCAATTTACATTAAGATATTGACATTCAGTCTTTTCTATAATGCAGAGGGATGTCTTGACCTCAGGTATGCCACGTTTTAAACCTATCAGACCTTCCATTGTGAATCTACATTAGTTGTTATGCCTCAACCCCCAGACAGCCAGGCTTTATTTTTAGTTTGGGGTGTCTAACTTTATATATCAATTTCACCACTTTTGCAGTAAAATAATTGTATACAACAATCCATTTCACGTATGGGAGGCCTTAGAGATGAGGAAAAAGTAAGTTGTGTTTTGTCCTAACTCAGGGAGGGGTAACTCAAAATGTTGGGGCCATTGTCACTAGCCTATAAGCTAAAGTGGGTTATTGAACCTGAAGCTTGTTGCTTCTGCCCTCCTCGACTACGGTCTGGGAGCCGACAGGGAAGTTCAACACAGATGGCCAGTCCGCCCCTTTGTAGCTTATTATTTCGATGAGAGATGAGCAGATCGCCACTGGGCTTTCAACTAAATACACAGCCACGCAAAAACTGCGGCATTTGTACAGAGCTGGGTAGGCCTACTGCAATTTGTGAAGTGCTTTCCTCCATGGTGAAACGATCAGCACTGCACCACGGAGAAAAGCGGCAGAAAGTCACCTGGAGATAAAGAGAGCGGGGCTGCGTTACGCGGTGCATGGCTTCGTTCTGCAGGTAACGGGGAGACGCGCTCTGGCGGCGGTCTCGTTCAGGATCCGAAGATACAATTTAAATATTTTGCACACTTATTCCACTTATTCCTAGTGTGCCACTGGTTACGGTGCTGCGTGCCAATGCTGGCACGCGTGCCAGGGGTTGCCGACCCCTGCAATAGTACATTAAACCAAAAATATAGTTTAAAACTGGAGAGATAACAAAATATGCATAAATAAATAAATGTTAACTAGGTCAAATAAGATATAAATGAACAACACAAATAAAATAAGTCATATGTATTTGTTATTGGCTATGGTAGGTTATTGGTTATGTTCACATATTTATTTGATTAATAAAACGTAAACCGATCTATATGGGTGTTTAAAGTTGTGCCCCCTAGATCAGGTCTAGTAATTCTGCTCAAAGTGCACCAGATTGAAGCATTTCACTTTAAAATGTTAGAACATTTCTTCCCGGGGGAGCGGCATACTGTATCCCCGGACCCCCCTAGAGGATGTGACATCCACACCCCAATTAAAACATGTTCATACAATACTAAATACATTTGAAGCCTTTTTTATGTATATAATGTCAATACGTTTCTCTTTTTTGTAGTGTATTGGTCTTTTGTAGAGATTTTTTATTTAATCTTTCTATATTCTATTGTGTATTCCTTGGATACTCTATTGATCTATATATTTTCTACTGTCTGATTTTCATGCTGGGGTGGGGGGCGCCAGCAAAAATCTTGCCTAGGGCAGAAAATTGGTCAGAACCGTCCCTGGTGTCATCCCCATAGCACCCCCCATTTGAAACATTTTCCCACGGTTATGACTACAGCCCTTTTCCCCCCATACTTTGAAGGCCGGTCCGTGAAAATATTGTCATACAGAAAACCAGTCAGTGGCGCAAAAAGGTTGGGGACCGCTGATATAGACAACTCCATGAAATAAAGTTACGATGCCAGCTACAACCAATGAAGCAAAATGTTTAAGGGGGAGCATTGGCAATGCGGGAACATCATGTTTAACCAAACACAAAGCTTTAGCAAAACCATCTGTTGTTCAGTTTCAATGCTTTGCTGCAACTCTTCAAAATTAAGTCATAAAGAGCAACTCAAATGTCAGTTCTGTGGCAAAGCTCTTGTGAAAGACTGTTTGGCCTGTTGAAACTCTCAGCCCCTCCATCTCTTTTGGCTTTTCCAACTCTCAGACAGCATCTACTGCTGCCAGTTCGCTCATCAATGCTTGAAGTGGCTGGTTTCCGTTTGATGTGGGAGTAAGTGCACTTACGTCAAGCCAAGCATCTGTGATGGTTGTAAATAAGTTTGAAATAAAATATCAATACGGTACATGGCTCCAAGCACAATAAACCATTTCTCTTTTGGAGTATGTCTATGTCTGCAAGTATTATGCTGGTAGTTGTTACATGTCAGAATGATCTCTTTAACACTAGAACTGCCAACGGGTAAATTTTACCCGCAGCTGTTTTTTGATTGTATGTAACTTGTTTTCAATGACATATTAAAGTCTCCCAGTCCGTGACATTTCCTGAAAGTGTGTTATCTAGCACCCTCTGTTGTTAACAATTGTCAATATGAAGTCAGATTGAAAAAAATCGGCCAAAAAAATGCCATTTATACCTATATCCGCCAGCGGGTAATATTTACCTCATTGAAAATGCAGCGTAAACATGACTTGTTGCTATAGCAACGCCTTTTGTCTACTGCGGTTCCTTATAGATAGAGAGAGAGATTGAGAGAGAGAGATAGATAGATAGATAGATATATTGATAGATGGATAGAGAGATAGATAGATAGTTATAGATAGTGTAACATCTTGGAGAATACAAGATCTTGGATGACTGAGCTCACGTTGAGGACGTAATGCATGTGTGCAGGTTACGTGCCAGTTGAATAAAGATGGACACTCGGAATGAGAGAAGTAGTCCGCGTCATCTGTTTATGTAGACAATTATATGTCCATTGAACAGAACATTACAGATAGATTGATAGATAGTTATAGATAGAGAGATTTGTACCTAAACAAAACACAAGTCTAACACCAAGCGTTTAAATCAGCACTCTTCGTGATATTTTATACTTCATGTAATCTGCACAAACTATATCATATGAAAAGCTGAGAGTCCACAGATTCTATTGGTATACGTTTCATCCCTGTGCGATCGAAACTCACTGTTCTGTATGATAAATAAAAGAACATTGTACCTTGAAAATCAATAGCGGGTAGATTTTACCCGTTGGCGGTTTTAGGTATACATCGACCTCTGGCGGTTCTAGTGTTAAGGAACACACACGCACATAATGCAAGTAATTCAACACACAAAAAATGAAAAACTGGCTCATAACAACTAATCCACAGGAAAAAATGCACCCATGCTGAGAAAATAAATTTGCTGCTTTAGAGATGACTCGATATACAGTATCTGCTCACCAAAATGTACTTTCCATTTTGATTTAAATTACACCATGAAAGGAAATAAATCACTATTACGGAAAGGAAGAAAAATGTCAGGTGCCATAGAAAGTGGGGAGTCAAGCATCAACCATGCTTCCATGAGGGCTTGAAAGGTGGCCAGAGAGGTACAGTATATATATTTTCTTAATTTTGCTTTCTTTTGACAGTGGTCTTTGTCGGCCAATCACAAACATGTTAGTTAACATTACAGAACACTGTCTTTCTGCAAATGGAATCAGGTCAATGACCCTTTCACACCAAGAACTTAGGAAGTGTGTTGTGTGCGTTCGCCATCATTGACCGTTTCTATCAGCTGCCCATTGATTTTTGTAATACTGGCTGGTAAAAAAACAGCGCCCAAGACAGCGCTCCTTGTGCTTTTTTAATTGTTTCTATGACATCTGTTTCGTCTGTCCTATAACTGACATGCATGCACACACCCACTTCCACAAACCCTTTGTATTGCTATAGTCTGAGTGGCCTCTATGGGCAGGCACGTATGTAATCCCAGTTCAAAAGTTTGTGTTCAGTGTCTGTTTGCCATTTTGTATGAGAGCCACATGGGGAGTAGGCCCCTGCCTTAATCCACCTCCATCCACTTTTCATCGCCCTTGAAACCAGGTCCCTGCTGTGATGTCACACTATGAGTGGTTGTTTGTGTGGTCGAACGGTTTGACATTAAAGGTCCCATCATATGCTTTTCTGGTTATTACCCGTCCCCTTGTGTGTTATGTAGCTTTTTCTGAATGTACAGAATTAGCACCTAATTTCGGACGTCCCTACCGCTGTGGGGCCGTGATCGGCACGGCATCGGCCCTCGCTGAAAGGAAAACCCCCCGCATTACTTGATATGCCCCCTTGATAAATGTATAATGAAACCAGCTGCAATGGATCATGGATCCACCAGGGGGAGCAGTGATTAAAAAGCTGCCACACTGGAACTCATGTGAAATAAACAGCTGATAGATTTTTGTCTGATTACTATAGCGGATATTTGTTAAGATCCATATTTCACGGATAGGGTAATATTCTGTACTAAATAAGAGACATGTAATCATTTACAAAACATCACCATGTTTTTTTTTGTTGTTTAATCCACGTTGGC
Source organism: Notothenia rossii (assembly GCF_949606895.1). Classification (NCBI taxonomy): domain Eukaryota; kingdom Metazoa; phylum Chordata; class Actinopteri; order Perciformes; family Nototheniidae; genus Notothenia; species Notothenia rossii. Next base: position 54,189,081 of record NC_136903.1, on the reverse strand, counting down.
GTACTACAACTACAAAAACAATCGGTTTGTTTTTTCATCAGGAAATGCAGCCCAGCTCACACAAACAATTTTTAATCATCATCCTCATGATAATTTAATGTATCATATGTTCGCCGAATTGACATGAAAGCACTAACAAATATGAATTTGCAGTAGTCAACTTTATTAAAACTTTATTAACGTGCCTAAACTCAGTAATTCACTAAAAATAGGTTTCTTTTTAACGGAGCCTCGTCATCTCCCCACGGGCAAACAAGAATATGTACAGTGTTAATAGTTTACTGTATTATTAGTGTTTAATCATTGTTGTGTTATGATAAAATCAGACCATTGCTTTTTTTAAATAGTCTGAATGAAACTCGGCAGCTCTCAGGGCCCAGGAGTTCAAAACTTTTAATCCCTATCTGATCAAATCAGATTTGGATTTTGGGGAGTTCAAAACCAAAAAACAGGATTAGGATCACTTTGATATTCGATTAGATCAGGACATCCAATCCAAGCTTTAATCTGAATAAAATCTTCAAAATGGGTAGTTCAAACCGACAACACAGGATTGGGATCAGTTTGATCCCCAAAAACTGGATTATCCTGACCCCATCAGAGGGGTGGGTTTCCAGTGGATTACCGGAGCAAAATGTACTGTACAATTTATTTAAAAATATGTTTCAATTGAAATAAGATGGCACATTTTGTTAACTGAAATAATACACAATGTTTAGCCTTTATGGGAAATACATTTTATTTTTTCCATTTTTGCTCACGTTTGTGGTGGCCTATTTTGTTTTCAACCAAATGTTGATGACATAAATGTTTATGCTCATAAAATTATCACAGCAAAGATTGTCAATCACAAATATCTTCAACAAAAAAAAAGTCCATCATCTGTCATTACCTTTCAAAAGTAATTGCGGACAATAGCATCTCGCCTTGCACCACCACTCAGTTTCTCATTTAGAGGGAAATCCATAGGTGGTCTTATCGATGTCAGAGAGGGGGACTCTGCGATGGACAGCGATATTGTGTAGCACAATACAAGCCAGGTTTATTTGGCATGCTCCTTGTGGTTCCACTCTCAGATAGTTGAGGCATGCAAAACGCCTCTTCAATACTCCCTTCAAGCGCTCAATGGCACACCTTGTTCTTCCATGGGCGTTGTTGTAGCGCATCTGTGAGGGAGTGTTGGGCGTGGGAAAAGGTGTCATCACCCATGGTAGGAGTGGGTAGGCACTGTCGGCTAATATAACTCCATTCGGCCTGTTGGTTTGGAATTCAGTGAACAACCGGCTCTCTCTGAAGATACGTGCATCGTGGACTGATCCAGGCCGTCTCACAACACAGTTGGTGATGGCAAGATCAGCATCTCCCACAAGTTGCACATTGATGCTGTGCCTCCCTTTCCTGTTGACATATTCCCACTCCCTCTGACGAGGTGCTTGAATATGTACATGGGTGCAGTCGATCACCCCAATGGTGTTGGGCATGTCTCCCAGAAGAAAAAAGTTCTGCTTCACTTTGGCAATCTGGCCATCATTGGGAAAAATCACAAAGTGATCCAGTAGGTGAGCCAGTGCATCAGACACAGCAGTCACCACTTCACCCACTGTTGTCCTGTGGACTCCAATGCCGTCAGCTATGACCTCATAGAATATTCCACATGCGTAAAAGCGCAGGGCAATGAGGACCTGTTCCTCTACAGTCAGAGCATGACTCCGCAAGGTTCTGCACTGCAGTTGTGGCCTGACCAGATCAGCAATGTAGTTGATGTCATCAAGTCCAAATCGAAAATGATTGTACAGTTCTTCTGTTGTGTGCTGTTGGAGAGGTTTGGGGCGCTCGGTGTGGACCCTTTGGCGGTAACCTCTCCTTCCAGCATGGAAGATGTGAATCCCTGCCATGACTGTGTTCTGACTGTTGTTTCAGTCAGCAGGCCTACATCAGCCTCTGAATAAAAAGTAATTGCAAATACACACCTGGAATGCATGTATTAGGTTGGTTAGGGCCTGTGGTTAATTATGTTATTCATAGCTAGGCCAGACCTATAAAACTAATTGCTGACCTGACCAAACCAGTGAGTTGGAAAGGTGGACAAAAAGGGGCCTAATTTTACATCTGCTGAGACCCATGCACTGCTGCAGGGTGTAAGGAACAATTACGACTCCATAGTTGGTAGCTTTAACAGAGAGGGTGGAGCGAGTAAAGTAAAGAGCGGAATATGGATGGAAGTTACAGACAATGTGAATGCAACAGCATCTGGACACAAGAGGACGGTGGACCCGGTGAGGTTGAGGTGGAAGAATTTGAAGCAAGATTAAAACTTTTAATCTCAATCAGATCCGATCAGATTTTGAAATCCCATTTTTTGTGATCCAGGATCAGACTACTCGGGCAGATTTTGTCCAAGTAGTTCAAAATTTGCAGTAAAAAAAATGAGTCAAACGTGGACAACACTCCATGTGAGTCTCGCTCTTTCTCTCTTATTGGGACAGACCTGAGAACATCATGCTCAGGAATATGGGAACTGATCTGTCGGTCAAATAGGCAACCTTGAGAGCATTGAAAGGCGGCTCTATAAATAAAATGCATTATCATTATTAAAAGAAGATTTTGGCAGGATAATTCAGCCCAACATTAGTTTTTACATGTGTCATGTCCATCAACTCAAAATGTTGCTGTTATATAAAGAAAGCTTCTTGGATTTCAAATAATTAAAATATTTCAAGATATTACCAGTATACATTCTAATGCTCTGAGTCAGTAAACATCAAAATGAGAAACAACTAAAGTGCGTCTTTCCAAAATGAGATAACTCTCGAGGACGGAAAGGTAAGCTTGTCAAAGATCTAACAATTTCACTTGGCTTCATTAGAGAACAAATAATTGAAAAGCTTCTAGTGTCATGGTTGTTTAAACAATGAATGAAACAAACATGTATTCATTCACACAATGGGATAATTTACCTTTGATCCATGATCCTAAAATTACAATAATCAAGAGACAGCAGATATCTGCAGCTAGGATTTGAGTGTTTTGTCTCAAAATACTTAAATTGCTTGGGTTTTCAGAAACTCAAGCTATAAGAAAAGTAAAGTACAATACATTTGATATGCTCTTTGCAGTATACTTGATCAGTGTTGACCCCTCACTAAAATATGTAATCGTAAGCATCCAGATTTTTCGAAAAAGGGGACAATACGTCTATGTATGTTTTCATTTTTTATAGTCATCTTAATTCCAAGATGCGTTTTGGAGTCGGTAAATAATTTGGTCTGTAAATGCACTAATAAGCCTTTGTGTCCCCCGGGGGACCGAAAAGACAGAGAAAGTAATTAGGTTTTCTAAGGCTGATTTCAATTAGTGATCCTATCAAGCTGAAATTGACCTTCAAACTTTCCATCTGTTGCTTGGCCAGACCTGATGTGAACTGTGTGTGTTTGTTTTGGATCTACTTAAGATACAATACAATACACCCATTTCCGTCTCTCATTCTGTGTGCTTTTTTAAGAGTTGCACTATACTTTTGTATATAGGGTATTATCTATGGACAATCTGGCTGATTCAAAGCCAAACCAGCCAAAAAAGGGCCATTTTACTGATGATTGGATGTTAAAGAGTCTTCTGGCAGCAGGTAAGACAACTTTTATGACTTTCATTTTGACTGATTTAGACCAAAGGATCCGTAATCCTCCAAGTTTATTTATTATCTTATTACCTGATCATAGTCTTGTTTAGAAATGTATATTAAAACAGAATCGCTATGTGCACAACATGATTTGTTTAAGTTCCAAACATACCTTTTTGGATGAATAGTCATAATTTTGCTGATCTGTTAAAGATCGGCTGAAATTTTCATCAGGCGCCATCTTCTGGTTCTAATTTAAATGTGCCAAATACATTTGTTATGGCTAAGTACACACCTTCCTATCAGTTCTACTTTATATGTGCTAATTAGCATAATGTTAGCATAATTGAGTGCTAAAGTAATATAGTCAATTTGCTAAATATTAGTATATTGTTAATGCCTAGATGCTGTCATGCTAGTGTTAGCATTTAGCTCAAAGCTCACTGGCTGCAGTCTCTTAGTCCTGTTCAAGTATTCATTGTCACTTCCACCTGTGTGAACACACTGTTAGACTATTGTGGTCTGGAATTAGGATGTAGCCAGTGTTGTATGTCCAGAAGGCCAATCTGGGAAACATGGAGAATTTTTCCAAAAGGCCAACTTCTCGTCCTCCAATATGAGCAACAATGGAAACACCTACCAGAAGCAACACTTCTGGAAGTCTCTTTCACATCAATCTGTACATCTTCTGCATAAATGTACCTTTCCCATCCCCAAACCCACTGCAGCGCTGATCCCGCCTCCACTACAAACCTCCCATTATGTCTTCATCATCAACAGAGGGCAAGGTACCAAAGAAAAAAAGAAGAAACGGAGGAGAGGGGGATAAAAGGAGGGCTGGTGAAAGAAAAACCTTTTATAGGGAGAGGACGAATCACAGTGAAATACAAACAGAGAGAGAGAAGAAGTGAAACAAGACACACAAGAAGATACAAACGACAAAATCAGAGGTGTGGTGAGGAAGGACAGAAGGGAGGCAGAGAAATAAAGACGTGCAGTGAGGAAAAGGGGGCTAAAAGGAGGGCGGCTCACTATAAAAACGTCTAGAAACTAAAAGCTTGGCAGACTGAGAGAAAGCGGACCCTGCAACCACAGGTAAGGCAAGCAGAACATTTGATTTGAACTTGTCTTTTTGCCAAACATTCCAAGAAAACAAGCGATGGAGATAAACGGAAAGAAAAGTATGAACACAGATGCTGAACAACTTGCAGCATGTACGGGACATTTAAAAACACTTTATTTTATGGTCCTCATGATTAATCTCTGTTGTCAGAGAAGAAATTGCTGAATTTAGTAGAAATCCTACTCTGTGAGATCGTAAAAAGATTTGTCAGAAATATTTCCCTCTTTGCCAGCTGTTTGAAAGGATTCTCCAGCTGTGGCATGTAAAGTGAAGTGGGTGCGACTCACAATAAATGAAAAAAAAGGTTTTTGTTCAATGTGTCTAATATTGAGATCGCTTTGGTCATGTGTTTTTTCACTCATTCACTGAGAAAAAGCTGGGAAGAGGTTGATCGGGTTGTGAATTCTTATGGAGAACCGTAAGCGTTTTCATAAACTCCTATAGTAAATCCCTGTATAATCAAGAAGGTTTACAAATTATTATTTTGTACTGTGTCCAAGGGGGAAAGAAAAGCTGTTGCTCTCAAGTGTTCTGTTTAGAGATAGCAACCTGTTTAAAGTTGTGCAGGAGTCCAAGCTGCAGCACTGAAAAACTGAAAAGTATTCATACATTTCATATGAATACATATTATTTAAAGCAAGATATAACATGACAATTATAATATTGTATTAAATGTGTAGGTTTATTTTATGACCTGTAACTGTGCAACTAAAAGTAAAAAAATATCTGTATTAAAGTCAATGAAAAATTAAGTGAGGTGTTTCAACAATTACACTTCGGATAAATAAATTCATATTTTAGCATATGGGATTAATATTGAATTATTGCTTTTTGAAAATGTTGAAAGAAAGGCTTTTAAAGTATAACAATTGTATAGTTTATGCAAAAAGTGAATTCTGCAATCTCACTTATGATACAAAAAAGTGAGAATTAACAAATACATTATTTTAAAATTGAAAAAGAATATGCGCGTTAACACATTTTTCTATTACCTTGTTGAACTAATGCCGTACATTCTGCAAGATGGTTTAGCACTACAACTAAATAAATAAAAAATAGAGAGATTCTGCACAATGTTGCATAATATGTTTTAGTAAAGAGATAACTATTTGTTATCACACTACACTCTTTAAATCTCAACATTTTAAGTATAACTAAAAATGTATCAGTTGTCGTGCATTGTAAAAATATAACAATCCTTGTCTGTAATTTAGAATAAAAATACAGATTTAACTGTAAAACATAAGCTTTATAAAGTAGTAACTTTAAATATACAGTTCATCTGCAATGAATAATACTGAAAACAACTATAGGGATATATTGTAGCTAAAGCTAAATTATAAACAATGTTCCCTGATGAGTGTATTGTTCTGTTGTCAGTGCCACTCGTTTGTACATTGAGGAATGCTTGTTACACAGCATCATTTGGTCAGAGACTTGATGGTTGAAGTCATCCCTTAGAAAGTTGATCCCTGCTGATCCTCATCCATGAGGCTCTCATCCGCTGAGGCACTACGGTAATTAAAAGGTAAATGAATGAAGCAGCAGCTTAATCCGAGCATTTATCTAACGTAAAGACACTCGGATGACTTAACATGTGGTTAAGAGTTTATATTATGATCTCATTCTTAAAAAGTTTTAGTTTGCTTTGATTTCAAAATGTGGTATCCTAACGACGAGGATTGAGAGGATCAGAAGAAGAGACGTGATCTTCCTCTGGCCTTTCAACAACTACGTCCAGATGTGAAACTCTTCCTGCAGAACGTAAAGGAAACTCGGACTGTCATGCACTTAGTATCCTCCGCTGTGATCACAAATATTTTCCTTGAAATAAACGGCCTGTGATGCGTGAGATGTTCGTGAATAACATTTTCATGACGGCTCAACATCAAAATGCTCTTGCAGTTTTGTGGCCTGTTTTTTAACTGTGGAGCTGTTTTCTGTCAGGGAGGAGCAAATGTTTTATTATTGTATGAAACACGACAAAACTTTCAAATGAAAAAACTTTCAAAAATCATGTCGTTACTTATTAGCACTAGATAGAAACCAGATCACCCTTATTACCAAACCCTAATCTGTTGCTGCAGTAAGGTGGACATGTTTCCATGCACTGTTGTATCCTGGATACTGGGACATCTGTTGTGCATGCATCAGGTATTTTATTGGTTTATTAGTGATACAAAACCCCGACTCCTGATGTGTGTGTGCTCCATACTCAAAGTGCATTTCCGGCACACTGTGTCCGTATTGACTTATTTTCAAATTAAGAGGATATTTCAGATGTCAGAGTTAATGTTTGTCAAGACTTTACATTTAATTATTACAAGGATACAAGGATTAATTGTTAAATTGCTTCACAACAATATCTTCCCTCTCAGATCTTTGTTCAGGCACAGACACCCGTTTACCCGTACACGAGGCCGAGACGACCACTTTCTTCTGGTGTAATGTGGAAACCAGGTGTCCCTGATTAGAGACCAGGTCTCTCGTTTACATGATCTTCGAAGGAAAAAGTCTTGTTAGATTCTGTAATTGAACTAAAGAACAAAACGCTCAAATAACTGATCATAGTAACAAGAATCATGTGTAATATTTAGTGCCTGAGACTTATCTTATTTTCTGTCCCAAAGAGGTTTTTCTTTCATTCATCAATGAAGCCCAAAATACGCAGTGATGCTGCCACTAATACTCACTAAAGCACCACATGTGGATTAATCCACCGTTGAAAATAGTTCCCAACAAATTCATAGTTTCCTCCTGTTTCACTAATTAAAATAACACTGACCAGAGGTTTTTGCAAATTATGTTTAAGGAAATTTGTCGAGGTAAATATCTTTATGGAACTTAAATCCTAATTTGAGCAGCTGAAAGGGAAAGACTGTCACACTGAAAAACCCAGGGGGAGATCTCGTTCCCATTAAAGACGGGGTCATAGTTGCACTTCCCTAAATTAGGTTCAGTATCAGAAACACACAGAAACAGATGCACACACCAGTACAATCAACACAAATACAAAGATAAACCAACACAATTAAAAGTTGTTTTCATTTGTGACCAGATTTAAGTGCAACAGTGAAAACAAAAAAAAAACACTTTAAAACAGCAGCAAAAAATGATCAGTTCTGTTTTTACGACTCTCTCTTCTGGCCTCTCCGTTCTTCTTATAGTCCTAACATGCTGTGATGAGATAGAAAATATCGCTTATGCAGACGGCTCCCTGTTATTACCTGTTGGCACAGACATTTTCCAACTTTAACCCATCCTGGGGAGTGTTTTTGAAATCCTGACAAGTGGGAAATTAAATATCAACAGTTATTAAGTGAGATGCTTTTACTTTAATAAGCTGAATGGGAACTAAAGGAAAAGTGAAAAGGTCCACACCAGTTCAAACCCCTACATCCACTGAAACAGATGAACGCCTACATTTGTTGAAAATGATAAGAAAATAAAAACACAAGCCTATTTGATTGATTTGAAATGAAACTAAAATATTTAAATAGTAAACTTCAGTTATTACAATGATCATTGTTATGGTTACTTGCTTTTCATTGAACACATCATACATACATAAGAACAAATACATGTATTATACATTAGATTGTATGAGGTACATATCGCCAATACTTTTATTGTTATCCAGAATGAAAACTTTCGTATCATGTAACTGTGTCTCTTATTTTGAAAAAGAGTACTTAATCCATTAACTTTATGGTTATTTACTTTACTTTTTTATCCAGAACACTTTCTTTTTTTAAAGAAGTACTCAATCCACTAAACATGGATTAATGAAAGACATCTTTATTTTTTTAATCAACATACTTCTAAAGATGTATTTGAGGTCAGATATTATCATAAGTTCTTGGTTACTTTACAAGGGGACATCCAAAAATGTAAGGGAACCCATTTTTTCTAAATACTTTTGTAATTATAATAATTGATGTGTACATGTGGCAGCACTTACAGATGAAAGGAGCAGACCCGGATGATAGACGGGACACACGTAAAAACTACCGTCGCACAGATTCACCCTCCGGAAGTATAGCCGCAAATCTGCCAGTCATTTCTCTCCTGTCCTTTATAGCGCCTCACTGAAAAGAGAACTAACGCAGATTCAGTTTTGTTATGATTGTTTTACGATCTCCTAACAAAAAGAGGAAGATTGTGCCACAAAGAAGTACTTCCCACATGCTGACCTTTGAGTTCTCTCGAGAAGGAGATTATTATTTGTTTTGTAGAAACACAGAGCCATACAATGTTCACTGAGGAGCCTAAACGTCACATTGTTGAATATATAGCTTTACCTAATTGGGTTTCTTTTTTATATATCTTGCATAAAAAATACATGCTGTTACACAACAGAATGATAGAAATTAAAATAAAAAGCAGTCCTATATTCCTTTTCATATGTGCAATTCAAGCTGCTTAACAATATGAAAAGATATCAATTTAAAATATTTTTTTTTGATTAAAACCTGCAATTGTCTTTACTACTTGAGATTGGATTAAAACAGATTTTTATACTGAATCTGTCATATTTTTCTATTTTTAGTTTCCTTTAAGCTCATAGTGCAGAACAAAACAAATTCAAAACAGTAATAGAAATACAAGTTCTTATAAAAACACAAACATACAATATAATGTCAAAGCAAAATGCATCTAAAATACATGGCTTACATTAAAAAAGACAAATAAGATAAATATGTTAAAAGACAACAATTCACAATCATCATTGATATTTTTCTTTTGAGCTTCAGGTTTAAAATGAAATTGTAATAATTCTTATCAAACAATAATGATAAATGTATTTATTTGGAAAAGTGGCCATTGTAGAGTCAGTCTCAATTATTTTAGCAATGAACCATCTCTGAACTGTGTAAACTTTCCCATTTAAGGTGAGCATAGGTCCAATAAATGTGAACTCTTACATGTTCAGCTGGTTTCTGGCTGTACTTTGCTCACCTCACTTACTATACCCCTGAGATTTGCTCGGAATAACAGAGCACCAAATGCTCAGTATCAGCAGCGTGAACACATTTTTTTGTTTTGTTTTCTTGTTTATGTTTCTACCACCTTACAGAGCTTGAAATCACTCGGAGCTAGTTTATCGGCTTGTTTTTGTTTTTCACAGCAATTGTACAGTTTGATTGAGTCTCACCGCTCTGATTATCCTGTTTCCAGCTGATCCTAAACTAACTGATAAACCTGCTGTGTGGAAGTGCATTATTCTGCAGGCTGTCAACATCCCACGCACAATTCAACATTTCCTTTGTGTTGTTTCTGAAACATGGAAATCCTTTGCCGTAAATCCAAGCAGAAGCTGAACTCAGAAGCTGAACCCTTTTTGAAAGGATACAAAACTTTTCAAACAGGCAGCAAGGGTTCAAATCAAAATATAGATTTTGGTGTATTATTTATTTGTTCTTATAAATTCATCACAGTAACAGGAGCTACATAGAGACAGTTAACCAGCGCGCTGTGGGCTGATGTGAATTTAATTTGTCAAGATAGACGAAAGTTGTTGAGCCTTGAGTTTGACACCCCCTGGTCTAACCGTTACATGTAATAGTTTAAAGCCCAAACCTAGTTAAGCTGCCTTGTATTTTTGATAAAGCTGTTTTAGTTTAAATCATAGTTTTCTTAAATTACTATTTTTTTTTTGTGTAAATGAAACACCAATCTGCAGCTTCTGCAACAGAGTAGATCAAATTTAAAAAAGGGACCCCGTGTGTTTACTTACACTGTAAGTGTGTGTGTGTGTGTGTGTGTGTGTGTGTGTGTGTGTGTGTGTGTGTGTGTGTGTGTGTGTGTGTGTGTGTGTGTGTGTGTGTGTGTGTGTGTGTGTGTGTGTGTGTGTGTGTGTGTGTGTGTGTGTTTGTTCACAAAGAGCACAGATAGGGAGCATTGGATAAATCCTTCCCAATGCAATTTAAATGTTCCTTGTTATTATGGCCGGAGCCAACCAGCATGACCACCTTTCGTGTGAAAACAGGTGTTCATAAGTTCCTATTCCCATTCCTAATATTAAATGTATTGCACCAGGATGAACATTTCTATCAATTTGTTTGTCTGATAAAAAGTAATATTTCTTAAATTAACCTGTAAACCTTCTTCTTCTTCTTCTTCTTCTTCTTCTTCTTCTTCTTCTTCTTCTTCTTCTTCTTCTTCTTAAGGATTACACTTGTTGAAGGTCATATACCAAGTATTTAAAGAAAAATAATTGTACAAAGTAAAAAAGAAAATTTGCGAGAAAGTTTCTCGTTGGCACAAGAAAATAACGCATCCTACACACGGTTCCGCTGGAAGCTTTCACTTTGAATGGGGTGACGTCACGCTTTGCCGAACTGAATTGTGGTTCCGTTGCTTCGCTTTGCCTGCGTTGCTCACGCTATAAGTTGAGAGAAGTTCGGCTTTTCAAGCGTCGACGGAAGTGCCAGCCGATCAAATGATATGCCAGTACAAGCGCTAGCCAATCAAACCGCATGCTATGTGTGTCCGGACAGGAGATTAATGTGATTGGTTGTTGGTCTCGCGCCAGACACGCTCACCGGCAAGCATTAACGCAACAAAACTGTGTGCAGGATACGTTACCAGTGCTCACAAGAGTCCACCAATTTGTAGCAGACTGCTATGTTTATGTGTGGAAATTAGGGTAATAGTCATTCATAGGCCCATGCAGACTGGTTTACTGACTATCCTGCTCTGCTAATTTATGCTGCAGCGTTAATACCTCCCAGGTTTTCTGTGCACACTGCTAAGGCCCCTTAGACAAGTGTAAATTGTGATATTGTGCTTTATAAATACATTTTCATTGGTTTATCGATTGTACACGATGCAGTCAGCAGTGTGCTCCGGTGCTTCAATAAGTAGCTCCACACCAAACTGTCCATAAAATGAAATCAAACTTTGAAATATAACTAAATTAAAGTCTGTACTGTTATTCCCCACATCTGCAGTGGGCTGGTGGTCTCCTGTACGCTCTGGCGTCTTGTGAGCACGATTTAGGTTTTATTTTTTTACATGTCCCTTTGGGGAACATCGTTTTCCTCCCTTTCTCTTCCTGAGTTCTTTTTTTTCCATTGAGGTTTTTCTTTTCCCAAAGTGAGGATTGTCGGAGGGCGGCGTATGCTGCACAGATTGTAAAGCCCCTGTGGTACATTTGTGTAACTGGGCTGTATAAATAAAATTGATATGTCCTGATTTGAAACCGTTACCATCTGTCTGTTTGCTCTGCAGTCTGTGTTTAACTACACTCTTCTCTTTACTCTAATACATGCTCTAATCTAATGAAAGTATGCAAACACAGCTTCATCCTTTTTCCAATCTAAAATGTACAGCTCATAATCAGGAATGATCATTCCCAGTTTGCAAATGATCACATAATGTACAGTTCTTAGTGAGACACTGATGCAATGCTGTATTTTATACTTCTGATAATCCGACCCATTATTTTTGGATTATTACAATTTAGATTCTTATCAAAACAGTGTTTGGGGGGCATATGCTTTTTGTGCAGTTTTATAAGAGCTAAAACACAAATAAGAATGTATAAACACTTTTGAATTATAAAGATGTGATGGCTATTTGCACCCATACTTGAACGTATGTGTAGCATTGTGGATTCTACATATACTGTATATATATATATATATATATATATATATATATATATATATATGTGTTTGTAATACTTAACATTTGAGTAGGTGATTAAGAAAAATTGTGCAAAACCTGTCACATCTATATTACATTTCAATATTTTCCTAAACAGAAAATGTATAACAGTTGTATACCTCTTCCCTCCTCAAGATGAAGATTTCTTATGAAGATGTATTGCTTGGGAAAATAATCTATCAATTTAAATGGGAAAAAAGCCAACATCTGCAAAGACTACTAAATATTTACCTACCAAAGAACGCTTAAGAATATAAAAAAATAGTGTAAACTGCACTTCACAGGAGCTCTCCTTTCAGCACCACTAACAGCTGCACCAAAGAAGCAGTGACATTCAAACTGTTCACATGGCAAACAATCATTTTAATTTTATGAACTTTCAGCCTGAGCTGTACTGTAAGTGGCAGTCAATATTTTTTCAGGTCAAATTCCCCTACTGGCATCCTATATTTCAGCGTTTTGGTTTAATTCCTGCAATGTATGTTGTCACTGCAATCTAACCGCTTCCCCGAGCCTGTTTTTCAGGTTTCAGGCTCGAAAATGACATTCCCAGAACAAATGACCATATCTTCTCTTCTAAAATGGTTAAATTAATAATCTTTTTTCTCAAAGTAATGATAAACCTGTCAGTTGGATGTAGAAAAGTCAGATTCAATATAGATGTTTTTTATTTTAAAGAAAATTCAGATTGAACATGGTAAAAAACTGTAAATTATAGTGTCCGTCCAAAACATATTTTGTACTTATAGTGAAAACTAACCTTGGATGATGGGTTAGTAGACTAAAAGCTTTAGGAATCCAAAGTACAACATATAATAAGTACCCTGTATCAAGATTGATGCAAAACAAGTGATATTTGACCTTTTTAGACAGATTTAGCAAAAAAAAACCTCTTCTGGGGCCATTTAGGTGGATTTTTCATATCTCTGGCTCCCCCTGCTGGATTTTGACATGTGACATCTCTTTCTAACCATCAGAGCCAATGGAATCGAGGAGAACTCCCACATAGTCCTTATTTGGTCATGTGTGTGTGTTAGGCTGCTGCATTGCCAAGACCGGAAGCAGCAGCCACTCTGGTGGCTACCATTAGCAGCTAACTTTTGCTCTGCGATTTTTACATAAAAATGGAACTATGGATTATAAATAATTCAAATTATTGCCCAGAAACTTTATCAACCTATGGATTAACCGATTCAGCCGCGTTTTTTCTCGTTTTAATGCCATTGAACACGTCTTTTGATCAGATTAACAGCTATGGTGAGACGATCTCCCTAGAAGCTACGTAAAGGTACGTGTTGTGATGTCTGTCTTTGCTTCCCCTGTCGCAAGTTCGGATAACTCAGTGATGATACTATATACTTAAATAATATGTGGAACCTCAGCTTTAATCGGAGATCTTGTATGTGCAGCTACGATAAGTAATAAGGGTACTTTTATCTTGAGTTCTGTGCCAATGTCCGTTAGCATTTTTCGCTAAGGGGTCATTTAGATGCTTCTTATGAGACTTGTGTTTTGTTTTGGTAAGAATGGTTTATATATTCAGTTAGCTGTGATTATTTCCGTTAATCTGGTATAACACATTAATAGGTTCTTAAATATTAAGATCCCCTGAGACACAGTGTCCTGAAAAAAAAAAACAGGGTCCCCGCCGGCGGGGACCTTGGGGCTTAACAGGTTTTAAGGCTTCACATGAAAACTGTCCAAAAACAATGTTTGAAAGCAGTCTCAGATTGGTTGTATTGGGCTGCAATACAATAACTTAATTCAGTGCCCAAACAGTACGTACCAGAGCTTTATAGAAATAGATTTGAGTTGGTTTGTAAAGGCACCCTAAATGCAGTTTGAGTGACCTGCAAATCACCTGCGATGATTCAATGTTTCTACTGCCCACACATCTGCACAGGTTTTTGTTGCTTGTTAACTTCCCCACCGATGTTTCTGTCATTGTTTCACCTCTTTAAATCAGCCCGCTTTGAAACAGATCAATGCACCCAAGTGTGGTTTCCAAAACCTCATGAGAAACAGCCACTCTGATCCTCTGTTGATGCTTTAAAGTCGAAACAGACGCTGGACAGGAGATGTATCAAGGTGGTTGGAGTTGCTGTTTAACACGTACAATGTGTGAGACATTCTTGCTCAATGCTTTCAAAATGTATGTTGTGGGTTTTTTAAACACTTTCCTGCGGGCTTCAGAGGTGGCTGCAAAGCCTTTTGTTTTTTCCTGCTTTACAAAGAACAGTGACTGTGATCATCTTATACTCAGATCTGTTTACTACTGACCCAAAAGCTGTCTACGATGAAAACGATAAAGACATGGTCCACAATGTGTCCCAGCTTTTCTTGCTATTCGGCCAGGCACAGCGCCAGGATTTCTTTTCTCCTGGTGCTAAGGCGGGGCTGCACCAGGCTACACCAATAAGTGGGGGTGCTAAGAAAATAGTCGATATTCAGGACTTCAGTTTCTTTATAAAGGAAGTTCTCGTTGTTTTCCTTTGAATCCGATCCAGCACAAAGCATCATTGAATCATATGTAGTTTTAACTGAGTTTTGCCAAAGAATATTCAACAAATATAACAAACAAACATTTAGCATGATCCACCAAAAGAGATGCCAAATTATTCACTGTTATAACCTTTTAATAAATGGGGCGAAGCCTGCGAGCTAGTTCAGGCAATCAACTCAAGCACCAATGATACATTAACACGTGACGCGCCTCGTCCCTCTTACAACCAACCAAACACATTCTCCTAAACATGCCGCTCTATTTAAGCTGCCAGGTCTTCCTGCCTCTGCCTCGCTATGCTGCTGATGTTGCTGCTGCTGCTTCCACACAGCTGCTGCTCGCCTGCCCCCCCCCACCACCCCAGCTTCCACCTGTAGGCTCGGGGGATAGTTATGTAATCATCACTTAAAGAGCCTGTGACACGATTTCCCCCCATCATCCAAACCCATCAATTTGAGTAAATATTGTCCCCTTGAAAACCGTTACTGAACTGATTTTGGATATTTGTACTTTGATAACCATTAATCTGCCCTTCAATGTTGACCATTTCCTGGATCTTCTCGGGGATTCTTCAAGTCCCGCCAAATTATGGGTGACGTCAATGCGGGCACAGCGCTCCAGCTGCACCGTTCAGGATCCCAGCATCTGCATGTAAACGCACGATGGCGCACACAGCAGCAAGCTCAGACAGCGATGACAGTTTAATTTTGAACGTGTCTGAGAGCTCATATGAGGCTGAAGGATCGGTTTATTTTGTATCTGTTAGAAGTTTAGGAATTAGGTGCGTAAATATGGGCGATCATACGGTCATGTAGCCAGTGGTGGACTGGGACTAAAAATCAGCCCGGGACTCTCGACCGGCCCACTTCGGTACAACTAGTAAATTGTCAACGGGGGGAGTGGGGGATGTGCTAGTGACTTATCCGACCGGCCCACTTCGGTACCGGCCCATCGGGATTCGTCCCGATGGCCAGTCCGCCACTGCACCCAGCCCAGCCCACGTAAACTGTCAACGGGGGGAGCCTCGCTGCGGGGAAACGGTGGACCTAGTGTCCCGATCGGAGTGGGAATAATAATAATAATAATAATAATAATAATAATCCGTGCATTTTATCCATTAATTTCCCCAACATTGTGGTAAAAAAAAACACACGTTTAATCCATGTTGGTGTACTACTACAACCAGTGGTGTAGTGGGGATGTTTAACTGGGTGGACGGGGTGGTGGGTGGACGGGAGACACTATGGACGCGCTCGTGAACTGTCAACGGGGGGGGGCTTGGGGACCTCTGTGTCGCCTGTCAGCGCAATTTACATGATGCCGTTTAGACAATATAATAATAAAGGGCGGTGCCGGCTGTCAGCGAACCGATCCGGCCTTTCTGCGCGACTATCACTCAAATGCGGGACATAGTCTCAATGTGTGGGACGCGGGACAAATAATACAAATGCTGTGTGTGCAGTCCCGCACAGTGAGGGACACCTGGTCACCCTACACACACAGTTCTGCCCCTCACACACACACGCTTCAAATCAAGTTGCATAAATGCTTGAGCTACGTTTTTATTATAATTACTGTGAAATCTGCCTATTATGTTTTCTTCATTATTACAACAAACACACACTTGCAACTGATAACACTGGCAATGATTTTAGATGTATTAGACTATTTAAAAAAGAAATCATGCTTCAAATAAGTGGGGGTACGGTGTACCCCCACGTCCAACGCCCACTACACCACTGAATGCAACTACAAAAAGCTAAGGTTTGTTTTCTCATAGGGAAATGCAGACCGGCTCAAACAAAAGATTTTTACATCATCATCCTCACGATCATTTAATGTATCATATGTTCGCCGAATTGACATGAAAGCACTAATAAATGTAGTTTCATCCACTTGAGTTTACAAAAATAATCGATTTGTTTTTATATCACATCCGACGGGAGGAAATTCAGCAGCACTCACTACCGATTTTTAATCCTAATTTAATCATCATCTTCACCACGATCATTTATGTTTATGTTCGCCGAATTGACATGAAAGCACTGACAAATATGAATATACTGTAGTCAACTTTATTAAAACTTTATTAACGTGCCTAAACTCAGTAATTCACAATTTCTACGCATGACAGCAAACTTTGTCCGTGTTTGGCTCTCTCGCCGCACAGTGAAGCGTTCCCGCATTGACGTCACTTCCGACTTCCCCCAAAACCTCAAAATGAGTCGAAGGAATTTTCCCGCGATGTTTGAAATTATTGATATTTATCGGAACGGTATCGCTTTTTCTTTTTTAAACTGACGGTTCGAGATTACTAGTAGCCCACTATTTCATTGCACAACAGTTGTTGGGTTCGTGTCACAGGCTCTTTAATGTTCTTTGTAAATCTGTGGAGTGATGAGGCCTGAGCCTAGACGCCAAACTCAAACTATATGCTGCTTCTAATAAACATATCAAAGAGAAAAACATGGGTTGTCTGACTGAAATAAAGTTTAGAAACACAAACTGTTTTTTCAGCATCATAATACACAATGGGCCTTTCACATTTCTTTAATTCCCCTCCTCGACTCCCCTCCTCGTTTCTTAGTCCCGCCCACAGGAGATGCGAGCGGAGGAGCCGAGGAGGGGAGCCGAGGAGAGAGGAGGGGAAGCAGCAGGCGGTTAGAGAAATGAGAACTGCTCTCCTCTGAGCGGTCATTTTATAGAGACGTCCATTAATGATGACAGGAGGCACAGCAGCCCTCTATCTGATGGACAGATGTGTTCATGATGACTTATATATTTACTTTTAATTCATTCACGCTGCGGTATAATGAGACAATAACAGGCTACAGATACGGACACACACACAAACCCATATATATTTATATAAATAATACATACAATTTCAAGTATTATCGCACTCTCATAATAACGTAACACTATCAGAGATTACGTTACAATGGGGAAATTAAATTACGGGCCAAAAGTTGTATTATTTGCAAGTATTAAAAGTAAGCATAGGACACCAAACCAACAGAGACCTATCTGTCTGCCGCATCTACACACAAACACACACACACACACACACACACACACACACACACACACACACACACACACACACACACACACACACACACACACACACACACACACACACACACACACACACACACACACACACACACAGTACCACACCTACAGCTCCTAAAGCATATAATATATCAGGATACAGCCGTTGTGTATTTTATTATGTGAAGCACTAAATGGTTTCAGAAAAATATCGACTCTTATATCTACTAAACTAGTGAAATGGAGTTGAGCAGACTATAGGTCTATAATGGTCACTCACACAACTGAACATTGATTTAAAAGATTATTGTTGATAAAAAACTAACAACATCGGTGAGGGATAGTGTCCTGATTCACAGTAGAACATTCGTAACAAGGTTTTGACGGGCGCACTATTCAAAATTTCCCAACCACTTAAGTTTCACATGAAATATTTATAATATATAAATAAATGACTCACCAGTGTTGTTTTAAATAAACGACGATGCGTCTGTTGTTGTGGTTCAGTGCAAAGTTTGTGCTGTATGCTGGCAATGGGTGGTACGACATTATTTGACTAATGATACGTTCAAGTGTTTCTCGGAAAAATCCAATATTTGTGTATTACAGATTGAGGAGTTGTTCCGACTATAATGTTCATTAACTTTTGAGAGGTAGGCCAATGTGGAAACAACATAGATGGTACTTTTTTCCCCCTTTTTTCTTTTATTTGTTCAGAGAGTTTAAAAAACAGATTGCTAGCTGTTGCATTAACCTACAGTATGTAACTTTTGTACCGCTGTATATTCCAAATGACACCTGATGGGGCTGAACAGGGGCTACCCAGATTCGTGATGGGGCTTTAGCCCCAGTTAGCCCCGGTTTAGTGCCGTCCTTGTATTCGGCCAAATGAACAATTCACCCTGCTTTGTTTTACATGTATCAACGGGAATTTACTGCAGCATATATTTATAATATGAAATACTTGAACGTATCAATTATCAATTATACAATTAACTACAGGGGTCCCTCAGGGCTCTGTTCTTGGTCCCCTCCTCTTCTCCTTGTACACAAACTCGCTCGGATCAGTCATTACCCTGCATGGTTTTTCATACCACTGCTACGCTGACGACTCTCAATTAATTCTGTCCTTTCCCCGCTCAGAGACCCAGGTCGTCGCACGTATCTCTGCTTGCCTAGCAGACATCTCTCAGTGTATGTCTGCTCATCACCTCAAGCTCAACCTTGACAAGACTGAACTGCTTTTCCTTCCGGGAAAAGATTGTCCCACTCTTGACCTAACAATCAACATCGGCACCTCTGTTGTTTCCCCGACTCAGACTGCAAGGAATCTGGGTGTGATCCTAGATAACAAACTGTCCTTCACTGCAAACATCGCTGCAACAACTGCAGATACACGCTTTACAAAATCAGGAGGATACGTCCCCTCCTGACCCAGAAAGCAACACAGGTTCTGGTCCAGGCTCTCGTCATCTCACGCCTAGACTACTGCAACTCCCTCCTGGCTGGTCTACCTGCATGTGCCATCCGACCTCTGCAGCTCATCCAGAATGCAGCGGCTCGTCTGGTCTTCAACCTTCCTAAATTCTCCCACACCACGCCGCTCCTCCGCTCCCTTCACTGGCTTCCAGTAACTGCTAGAATCCACTTCAAGACAATGGTCCTTGCGTACCATGCAGCGAATGGATCTGGCCCTTCCTACATCCAGGACATGGTTAAACCGTACACCCCAGCACGTGCACTCCGCTCTGCATCGGCCAAACGGCTCGCTGCACCCGCACTGCGAGGGGGACCCAAGTTCCCATCAGCAAAAACACCTGGGTTTGCTATTCTGGCTCCAAAATGGTGGAATGAGCTCCCCATTGACATCAGGACAGCAGATAGCTTGCACATCTTCAGGGGGAGACTGAAAACTCATCTCTTTCGACTCCACTTCGAGCGATAGAATTACTAACAAAGAACTGCTAACAGAGCACTTATATACTAATAAAGGACTGGCTTATCTAAAGCCAGTTTAGTAGCACTTGAAATGTTTGGCTCTATGAAACCTGATGTACTTATATGATTCTGTTTTCTTCAAGGTTGTATCTTCCTTGTTGAATGTACTTATTGTAAGTCGCTTTGGATAAAAGCGTAATGTAATGTAATGTAATAATACAATGGTTTGGGAAAATAGCAAACTGATCCTGACACTATATGGCTTTAGAGCATTCCTACCGTAAAGTACCACTGGCCTGCGGGAAACATGAATTATTCAGGACTGTGGAGTTTGTGTTTGTCATAATTTTCTTTTAGAAAAGAAATAAGTATAGAGCTGCAGTATGAGCCATGTTGCTTTAGGGACTGTAAAATAGAGGATGTTGGTGTATGTGGGGAGAGGGGGAGTTCTTAGGTTTGACTTTTAAAACCGTGTCCACTACAATAAAATTGCTTTTGGAAAAACGTATTTTTCCATTAATTAACAAAAAAAGGCAAAGCACACAACATGTAAAGTATGTTGATGTAAATTATCTTTGTGTTCTCTTTTTTCTGTCCTTAAGACAAAACCGCTGTCTTTTTATAAGCAATCATTTAGCTATGAGTCAATCACCCTTTTTTGTATTTATTTTCGTAAATTGTAACTATTTGTAAAAGCACAATAACACGCTGGCCTATAGATGAGAGTAACACCTACGTCACTTCCGGGCAAAATTGACGGCCCCGCCCACTTTTGGGGGAAAACAACTCTGTAATTTGAATGGCGGTCAATACAAATTCTGAAGCTTTTGCCAATCTGATGAGAATGATTTGAAAACCTTGGATTTTTGGATCTTCAAAGAGCCCGATTACAATGGCCAGTATGACAAACAGTTACATTAAATAATTTGAAATCGACAATCGGGCTCGATATATGGTTAAATTAAAATCAGTAGGCGAGGCTGCAATTTCGCCAGCTGTTACTCTCATGAGCGAGGCGGAAAATAATTGTTTTTATCATGCCTAAAAGCTGCTGTGTCGTTTATTGCACCTCAAACATTAAAACAAATCCAAAGTTACGTTTTTCTCTAAGAAAAAAGGACAGTAAAAGAAGAGCTCTGTGGCTTCAGGCTTGATCGCCATTCAATTGACAGCGTTGGTTTCCATCAAACGTGGGCGGGGCCGTAAAGTGGATCTATGGACATCAATCGCCAACTACTATATTTAACCATATATCGAGCCCGATCGTCGATTTCCAATGGCTTAATGTATTGTTTGCCTGTCTGGCCATTGTAATCGGGTTCTTTGAATATCCAAAAATCCACGCTTTTCTTACATTTCTGATCGGTTTGGCAAAAACTTCAGAATTTGTATTGACCGCCATTCAAATGAGAGCTTTGTTTTCCCCCAAAAGTGGGCGGAGCCGTACTTTTTGCCCGGAAGTAACGTGTGTTACTCTCATGTTATGGAAATGTTTATGTAATCAATGATAATTTGTTAAGTTATTTTAATTTTATATTTTTAGATCCGTGAGCCAGAGTTAAACCACTATAGAGTGGTGCAGAGATGACGTATTTTTGTAGGCCGTCACGGACGTAAGCTGCGCATGGGTTCCCTCGACAAAAAAGCAATGGGATTTCTCCATAGGATTTTGGAATTTTGTAAAAAATAAGATCTGTGGAAAACAAACCTGTTAGATAAATGCACGTTTTGTTCAGCCGGATAATATCTACATTTCTACCCTACTTTTATAATTTTCTAATCATAAATCTTATCGCCAGAAGCAAAATGCTAACGTTATGCTATAAACTAACTACAGCCGAGTACAGCAGGGTCGCACGACTTCAACGTCACGCCAACTTAAGATCCATATTCAAAAATACGGATCAAAATTGTACAAGTTAAAGCGTTTATTGTAACAGTTTTATGGCAAGCCATTTGAGTATTTATTCGATATCCTTGATATCAGACGGCAGCTGCCTACACTGGTTGGCTCTTTGATTTCACTTGTTAGATATATGGTCAAACTAGTTTGGCACTCTGCTTTACTAGTTAAATAAAACATTATACTAGTCACTCTTTTTCACTTTTGTATGACTAGTTACCAATATCTTCAAGTCAACCCTTAAAACTCATCTGTTCAACATCGCCTTCCAACAACAACTCACTCCCCCCCCCCACTTAAACTTCCATTTATGCCCCCTGTTTTATGTTTTTTATGTTTTATGTCTTGTCCTTGTATGTTTCTTTGTAAAGCGACCTTGAGGTTATGAAAGGCGCTATATTAATAAATTCAAGTTATTATTATTATTATTATTACCACATAAGCCTTACTAGTGACGCTAGGAGCAGCACTAGTAGCACCACTGTCCCAACTTGTAAGCTTTTTGATAAACTAGTGGCCCTCTGACCGTGCTAGGGACACTAAAAGTCTTACACATGAACTAGTGCGCTGCAAAAGCTCCGACATGTTAACTAGTTACAAAAAACTACCATCTGGTGGTAAAAATGAAAAAACAAGGATTGCAACCAACAAGCCAGGAAGCAAACTAAATTGAACAGTCTCAATAAGAGCCAGCTGTCAGGGAAATTATAAACAAGGTAATAAACCAAACACTTGATGAAGTTATTATTCTTGTAAGTCAAGTCTGGCTGAAAATCCATGGTGCTTAACAGAAAGGAAAGGAGAATGGAGAGACTATCTGGTATTTCCAACAGACAACATATCACACTACACTGCTGCAGCCCACACACCTATAAATATTAATCAATGTTTGATCAGTGTGAGAAAGGCAGCTGAGTTTCTTTATGCAGCACTGACGCTTGGTGGCCAAGTTCCTTTTTATTTGAAGTTTTAGTGCAGTCTGAAAAACATTATTTCTGAATGTGATCTTTTTATGTTTTGTCATTAAAGAGGAAACTGGATAAAATGGTTAAATATGTCTGCAAAGATAATATTATTGTAGGAGTTCTGACCCAGATGTATCCCTCTTATTTCAGTTAACACAACATCAATGATTGGTGTAACTAAGGTATACAAGCTGTCTAGACAATAAGGATCATTTTGACACTAAAAAGTAAATCCAGGGATCCCATGTATGTTGAAACAGTTAATGTGGTATTTACGTCTAGATAACTCTTTTAAGTTCTATGCAAAAAGTGTTTACTCAACCAAGCATAAAGTATTGTTCTACTTATAGCTGCTAATTCTCAGCAGCTACACTGAAGATGAAGATTAGTGATCATTTCTACAATGTCTGAGGCAGTGGGCACTAATTCCTGCTGCCGCTGCTCAGGGCCTACAAGGTTAGTCTGCTGGCAGGAACACTGGATGAATTGAACAGATTGTCAAAGCAACGTCATCAGAAAGTAAATGACTAGCAAAAGTAAAACGTTATAGTAAACATCACCACATTGTTAAACACAGAAAGAATTGGACACACCATCGTGTTAGATTTGCTAAGAAATATCAGGGACTTGTTATTGTTGCAACAGAACACCAGCTGGCATTCATCAAACTTATTTGCGGATGGCAAAACACATTGAAACGATCCGGAAATTACCAGAAGTCAGACTAACCCTTTGTGCTTCCAAAATTCCTAACAAACAAATTGTTGCCATAATGCGGGTGGGTAAGCAGATCTACATGCAGGTAAAAATAAATAAAGACAATTAACACCTAAACAAGACATTCAGGACTTTATTGTACTTTGTTTGACGTTGTTATCTTTACCCTGAGATTATCACACAAATACAATTCTATTTGAATAAAAGTTTCAAATAGGTAGGCTTTAATGCTAAAGAAAAACATTTTTATATATCAGTACATGATTTGAAGGCTAATAGAAAATATCCAATAGTAATTGAGATCTTTTTAGGTAATGGGCAGACCGACTGCACATTTTGTTTTTGTTATTACTTTACATTTTCGATAGCTGAAGAAAAAGACTGGCGAAGACACACACATTTTAGTAATTACTTGCAAGTAAACCAAGTAATCCTATACAAACTTCACCTTGGTCGTTGGGTTCTTGACATTTATCCAGTCTTTACAACTTCTCAAAGCACTTTACGTAAACATGGCTTCATTCACTCATTCATACAGAAGCAAGGGCTGCCATGCATGTTGCACCTGCTCAAGGAAGCTAACATTCACACACGTTTGTGAGCCATGAACATGTTTCAGTAGCTGAAATCGATCCAACACAAAAGGCTCAGACGGTACATAACGGACACTAAAAATATTAGTTCAATAAGATGTTTTCCTAGATTGTTTTGCACATCACCACAACAAATAGGTATGCAGTCATGCAACAACAAACGTGTCTATTAAGACATAATGTGAAGGCTAAAGACCAATATCGAAACGTTGACAAGATATTTCAGTGTGGACCAACTGACAGCTTATTTCCAGTGACTAAACCTTGTATTAAGAGGATCATTTATTCTCACCTTCTTTCCAAAAAAACATACATTTAAGTTTCTTTTTTGTGTTCTTTTCCAGAGAAAGATGCATGCCCTCCTGCTGCTGAGCTGCTTAGTCCTCGCTGCAACAGATCACTTCCTTGCCTCCGCACACATGATCCCTGATGAGAGTCTCACCACAAAGAGCGTTGTGTTATCTCACGCCCTGTCTCAAAGCCTTGACATAGCCCCCCCTCCTGTTGTTATTGTAGGTAAGTTTGCAAGTTTAACTGTGATTATTCACTTATATGAAGATAAACTATACAGTATATGGACACGCAGATGATGCATTTTTTTCTTTCTCTCAAATTCCTGAAAGCACCTTTATTTTCGTATGTCCTTTTTCAGAATTGCCAAAAACAGTGAAGAGGAACAAGAAAACAAAGAAACAAAAAAAGGTATTACCCAAAAAAACTAACCAGACTAAGACTATTTGCTTTATACATTTAAAATGTACAGAATCAACTTCTATGGTAAAAATCTCTGACAATCTGTCCTTTTTATGCATTGTCACCAACGCACATACATATTTCCATATTTTATTTTACTCAAAATGTTTCTCCTGTTCTCACTGCACTACTTTTTTGTATGTTATTCTAACAGTATGGTGATGTATTGTTGATACTTCTCTCCTTCTCTCTCAGAGAAAGAAGAAGCGACCTCGTCCTCCTTCTAACTGCATTCCCCTGGGGGGAAGCTGTAAATCTTCAAACAATGTGTGCTGTGATTTCTGTGCTTTCTGCCAGTGTCGGCTCTTCAGAACTGTCTGCTTCTGTCGGATGGGAAACCCAAGCTGCTGAAAAGCCAGCTGCAGACTAACTTAGCTCCAGCTATCAAAGCGAAACTTTATACCAAAGCAAGCCAGTTGAAGTCAACAGCATGACAGGTGAATAACTTCTGGGCCTTGGTTTGGTAATCTCAGAATCTATAGGCTATCGGTCTGACGACAGTTACGGTGTTGCCAGCGGATATTGGAATTCCGGATCCTGACTTCTTCCATAGTTCGCCAGTCATCATTGACAGTCAGATTAGGACCTTGAGAGCAGGTGTTTTAGGTCCAGACGACATTTCAATTAATCTATATGAACAGATATCTACGTATGAATGCTGATGAATGAAATAAAAAAGCTAATCAAAGTCTAAATTGTCCTCAGAAAAATAGCCGATGGGTTGCGAAATGTCATCCAATTTGTTCTGCCTCTCTCCACACGGACTGTTTGCAACCAACGCTCGCTCAAACATGATTGGTCAACACTTCTTGGACTGCAAACAGAAACCAGAAGGCTTCTGGTACTGAAGTCTCATTGGCGACAGATTCTGAATTCATATGCAGATATCTTTTTATAGAGATTATTGGTTTAAAACATTGCATAAAATTCACTGCATGAAAGCACTTTATTTCAGAAGACGGCCACACAGTGAACTTTCCTAAACTCTTTCAGGATGTACTGCTTGTAGGAATGTTATGACACTCACAAACCTTTAGATTTTTATTCTACTCTGAGCTTTAAGCACTCAAACAGAAATACACGAATGCACAGTGCAAAAATATATTATAAAGCAGAAGAATAACGTCCATGTACTACATGTTTTATTCAACTTTTTTTTTTTAATAATGTATGAACAAAGTGATATGATTTCACCTAAATTTAAAGAGTCATTTGACAACGATTCCCCGGAAAAGACTGAAACTAACAATGTGTTAGTACTGTACATCTTGCAACACTTTATGACTTTACCAACTTGTCAGGTTATAGCCCAATGTTCCCTAACAGTCTAACATACTGATACATTGAAAAATATAGGAGGAAGAAGATAATTTGTTGAGGGCTCTAGCTCATCGTTGTCAATACATTCTCAAAGCCATAACATGGAAGAAATGAGAAGGGATACTAAAAAAAATAAATAAAATTTAACTCAGTTAAAAATATATTCAGACAAGGAATGGTGTAGCATGTCAGGTTTCTCCAAAAGCATTTGCCTTTACCTTTAAATCATTTATAATTTTTATTTATCAATTCTTTAAATTCTGAGGAATTTAAACTCAGCTCAGAAGTCAGCTCCTTCAGGTTTAAATCCCATTTTTCCTGGGATCCTTTAGGCTGTGATTTCCAGTAAGTAATTGCTACATTATGATTAACACGTGTATTTTTGCGGTCCCTTTGGCAAAACATATTGAAAAGATAGTCCGAACTGTGGTTTTTTAACGACTGCCTCCTCCCTGGATAGTCACAAACTAAGCAAGCTTGACAAGCTGTTGCTTAAGAAGTCAAATCAGAGCCTGAATGCAACTATTGTAAGCTGTTTATGACAAAGTCGTCTGCCAAATGACTGGAATGTGAAGAGTTGCAGTGCAGACAAATGTAAATTGTCTCTCATCATAAAAGATTTGGAGAGGACATTTTGTAAATTCAATCAAAGGCAAGAAGTAAGCTTTAACCTGAATCAAGTCAAATATTTACTTTGTGGTCTTAGAACTTTAACCCAATATTTAGTAATTACTAACAATCACATTTCTACACTTAAATTACCTTTGATAATGTTACCTTAAAAGTGAGATTACCAAAATGATGATGAGCTTCCAGTTTGTTTCCATGGTTTGTATCAATTTTTTGTAACTTCCTGTCATCATATGTTTTTAGTATTGTCTTATTTAAACATAGTCCACAAATCTGGAAATCTTTCAACCAAGAATTGTTCATGTTTGTTAGACAGCTTTAACATTACTGCTTTCAAAATTGCCGCCTAGGCAATATGTTTTTAGTGGCAGAACATTTTGTTTGTCTAACTATTTTACCGTAAATGCATTCAGGCTGGTAAATAAGACTGTGTATAAAATCTAACTGCTGATCCCTCTGTTTATTGTTATTTATTGACAACAATTGAAATAGATTCAACTTGAATTTGAATTTTAAATGGTAACTGTTTTTTGATTTTGAAAAAACACCAGTGGTGTAATAATGTTCTCCCTCTGTTAGATGTGTAGCCAATAGTTGGTAAACCATAACAAATGCGTGAGTTAAATCAGGGCAGTTTTTTCAGCCCCCTAGTGGTTAGGAAGCCCATTTTCTGATTTAAGCAGTTTAAGATTGAACACTGAACAATCTATCACATCTAACAACTAGTAACAATTGTTTCACATGTAAAATAGTTATCAAATGATATGTAAGTGACAACAATTAACACATTTTTGAGGAAATATGTACATATTATATTCTTTAAGGTTGCCTGACAAAAATACCATCTCACCTTAAACTCACACTGACTTTACTGGACTGGATTACGAGTATTGGTGCATTCCTGCAGTCCTCCCTGAACTGGGCTCTGAAGCATCTGGTTTAGACAGAAGTGGGAGAGAACGATGAGGAAGAAGGATTACCACAGAGAGCTGGAGGACAGACAGAGTATGTAAAGGACGGGTGCTGAAATCCTGCTTAATTACGTCAGGGTCTGCCATTTTGTGAATGCTTTATTCAAAACTGTATATTCAATAAAAGTATGAAAGCGTGCAAACTGTTTGTTTTGTCCAAATCCAGTATCCTCCCAATGCAGATAAAGAGCATAAAGTCCGTAAAAACTTGTTCTTGTTATTTCAGCTTTAAAGTGATGTCCATTAGTTCCTATTAAAGGGGACCTATTATGCAAAATCCACTTCTCCATGTCTCTTCTACATCAACATGTGTCCCCTCTTCTTCATGTCTCTTCTACATCAACATGTGTGTCCTCTTCTTCATGTCTCTTCCACATCAACATGTGTCCCCTCTGTGTAAAGAGACTCTGAAAGTTTCAGGAACAAAGATTCTCTCTTTTTGTCCTGATCCGTTTCTATAAAAACCTGTCTGATCAGATTTTGGCCACTTTATGATGTCATAACTATTGTTTGGCTTGTGTAACCATTAACCCCCCCCCCCCCCCCCCCCCACCTTATCACCTGAATCTCCTCCGAGAGCACCATTGTGTTCTTTTTCACCAAATATATCTCAGAGGGGCGTGGGGAGGGGCTCCTTATTTTCATCTAAAGACAGAGAATCAACAATTCTTTATAATATATTGATGAAAAACAGTATAATAGGGGACCTTTAAGACATCACCTCTGAATGTGATTAGCAATTAGTTAAATCCTTTCTAACAGAGGAAGAGATACATTTGGCTCAGTGACAGAGTTTCATATTTCCCAAACTGTTTTATATGTATTGCCACCCATGGAGTCGTGTTTTACCAACTTCACTTTTCCAAATTATGAACATCTGCTCCCCCAAAGAAGTAATAAAAGCAGCCTGTTTTTTTAAGGAGCCCCTGGCAGAGGAAGAGTCAACACATAGTTTTAATCCAGGGGAACTTTTCCAAAAGCAATGTTTGGAGTCAGAGGTGACAATGTCTTTAAGTGCTGTGAGACACAAACGGTGTACAGTCATGATCGTAACGGAGCAGAGGGTCAGTGAGCTTGTTCCCCATGACATTTTACCTTAATAATAGGATCCACCATATTTCAGAATTCAATCCTGGTTTCATGGGAGGCAAAGCTATAAATCTCAGAGGTTTGAATCACATTTTGTAAAGGTAGAAAAACATGACGGATGTTATTTAATATTCAAGAATGCAGCATCAAGTCTTTGTGTTTCTGGCTTCTTCACGGAGTTACACATTTTTCAAAGTACCATAGTTGTTGAATATGGTATATCTGAAGGTCTGGCACATGGCTTACACTTGATACGTGTGATGTGTAACCTAAAGGGTGTGTTAGTATTCAGGGAATATTTTAACAGTCATGGAAAACACTATTCATAACTATGTTTTCATTGGTGTTTTACAAAAGGAAAATATGAAATATGAATAATGGGCACTTCATATCTAAATAGGGAGTGGGTCCTCTTTCACAGAATGCACCATTTTCCAACACAATTTTTCTAATGTAAATCAGAACGGACAAGCCAGACAGTGGCTCTAGAATATCTTTAAGCAACTCTAACGTTAACTGAAGTTCAGCGTAGTTCTTCAATGTGATTGTCAAATGCTATTAATGCCTGCATTTCATTACCATTAGTAGTGTAATGGTAAGGGTGGCCTAAGGGTCATCAAAGATACAACGGCATTATTACTGTGTGGCTTGTTTTGCTTTTTTTGTCTGATTATTACATTAACCTTACTTAGAAATCTTTGTACTTGCTTATAGAAATATACTACATACATTGTACATTACTGTCCTCATATTCGTGAAAAGAACGATCTGATCATTGATCAATTTTCTTTACTTGTTGTGTTAGGTTTAGTTGTGATCAGCTGTGCAGGCCAGTCTCTAAAGACTTTCCAAGGGATAAACATGCTGCTGCCGGAGTACTGACTGGAAGTATTGCTGATAATATGTCTACAGTATCATATCCTCTTAAAATACTCTGTCCAACAATATCAGTCTCATGAAGAAATGCTTTTTGAAGCTTATTAAAATAGCAGAAAAACATGCATTCTTATACTCAGGAGGGGAATTTGACAGAGTATTTCTCAAAAGATACACAGTAAAAGTACTTCAATGTATTGTTAGTAGTAGGCTTACTAATACAAAGTCAAACAGAATACATTTCATTAAGAACTAATGGTAACATTGTATTTGTATCATTCATCAAAGATAGCAGAAAAACATGCATTTTGTACTATGGAGGGCCCTTTGACAGAGGATTACTCACAAAGTACACTGTAAAAGTACTTTACTTTATTTCTGGTAGCAGTCAAACTAGTACTGAGTCCAACAGTGTCAGTTCCATTTAGAACTTGTGGTAACAAATATTTGTATCATTCATCAAATATAGCAGGACATATTTTTAAAGGCTGCTGATTTGAAAAAACAAACACGAGAAGCATCTCTGAAGAACCAGCACCTTGCCCTGGTAGAGAGGTTTGTGTGCCCTGATGAACCTGGGGGCTGTGTTGTCTGGAACCTTGTGTTCCTGGTAGGCAAATTGGTCTCAGGCAAGGGGCCAGACTAAGAATGGTTCAAAAGACCTTCAAAAGACCTCATGAAAGAAGACACAGGAATTGAGGATACCGGGCGCGGAGGAAGCCCCTTCTGGAGCCAGGCCCAGAAGGAGGACTCGTCGGCGAGCGTCTGGTAGCCGGGCTTGCCACGGAGCCCGGCCGGGCACAGCCCGAAAACACACCTCCGCTTCTCCGTCCCGCAGGCCCACCCCCTACTGGAAACAGCGATGGGGTCGGGTGCCAGAAGGGTGGCAGTGAAAGCAGAGGGTCTCGACGGACCAGACCCGGGCGACAGAAGCTGACTTTGGGGACGTGGTACGTCACCTCTCTGGGGGGGAAAGAGCCGGAGCTTGTTCGGGAGGTGGAGCGTTACCGGTTGGATCTGGTTGGGCTCACCTCTACGCACAGCGTCGGCT
Source organism: Notothenia rossii (assembly GCF_949606895.1). Lineage (NCBI taxonomy): Eukaryota > Metazoa > Chordata > Actinopteri > Perciformes > Nototheniidae > Notothenia > Notothenia rossii. Next base: position 54,158,305 of record NC_136903.1, on the reverse strand, counting down.
CTGGAATCTTACTTCTGGATAGGGGTTGGACTCTATTCTTCTCCGGAGTTGCTCAAGGTGTGAGGCGCCGGGCGGGTGTGGGGATACTCAGTCCCCGGTTGGGTGCTTAGTTGTTGGAGTTTACCCCAGTGGACGAGAGGGTCGCCTCCCTACGCCTGCGGGTTATGGGGGGGAAAACTCTGACTGTTGTGTGTGCTTATGCACCAAACAGCAGTTTAGAGTATACAGCCTTCCTGGAGACCCTGGAAAGAGTCCTGTATGGGGCTCCTGAAGGGGACTCTTTAATCTTGCTGGGAGACTTCAAAGCACTTGTGGGCAATGATGGAGACACTTGGAGGGGCGTGATTGGGAGGAACGGCCCCCCTGATCTGAACCGGAGTGGTGGTTTGTTACTGGACTTCTGTGCTAGTCATGGATTGGCCATAACAAACACCACGTTCGAACATAAGGATGCTCATAAGTGTACGTGGTACCAGAGCACCCTAGGAAGAAGGTCCATGATCGATTTCATTATCGTATCATCGGACCTGAGGCTGTATGTTTTGGACAGTCGGGTAAAGAGAGGGGCGGAGTTGTCAACTGATCACCATCTGGTGGTGAGTTGGGTCGAGTGGCGGGGGAAGCCTCTGGATAGACCTGGTCATCCCAAACGTGTAGTTAGAGTAAACTGGGAACGTCTGAAGGAGGCCCAAGTTCAGGAGGCCTTCAACTCACACCTCCGGCGGAGCTTTTCGGGCATTCCTGTGGAGGTTGGGGACATTGAACCAGAGTGGTCGGTGTTCAAAGCCTCTATTGCCGAAGCCGCGGCAGGGGGCTGTGGTCTCAAGGTCTTAGGTGCCCCAAGGGGCGGTAACCCTCGAACCTCCTGGTGGACACCGGTGGTCAGGAAAGCCGTCCGAATGAAGAAGTAGCCCTTCAGGGATTTGTTATCCCGGGGGACTCCCGAGGCAGTAGCAAGGTACCGACAGGCCCGAAGTGCAGCAGCCCCAGACGTGGCCGAGGCAAAGTAGCGGGTGTGGGAGAAGTTCGGAGAAGACATGGATAACTACTTTCGGGCGGCACCAAAGTTGTTCTGGAAGACTGTTCGACACCTCAGGAGGGGGAAGCAGGGAACCATCCAAGCAAGTACAGTAATGATGGGACGTTGTTTACCTCAACTGATGGAGTGTTAGGGCGTTGGAACACTTTGAGGAACTCCTGAACCCGACAACTCCGCCCTCTATGTTAGAGGCAGAGCTGGAGTACGACGGGGGATCAACACCAATCTCCCGGGGGCAGGTCACTGAGTTAGTCAAACAACTCAACAGTGGCAAAGCCCCGGGGGTGGATGAGATCCGCTCAGAAATGATGAAGGCTCTGGGTGTTGAGGGACTGTCATGGTTGACACGTCTCATCAACGTTGCGTGGAAGTCGGAAACAGTACCGAAGGAATGGCAGACTGGGGTGGTGGTTCCCCTTTTCAAAAAGGGAGATCAGAGGGTGTGTGCCAATTACAGAGGCATCACGCTACTCAGCCTCCCCGGGAAAATGTACTCTAAGGTACTCGAAAGGAGGGTCAGGCCGATTGTCAAACCTCAGATTGAGGAGGAACAATGCGGATTCCGTCCTGGTCGTGGAACGACGGATCAGCTTTTTACTCTCGCAAGGATCCTGGAGGGGGCCTGGAAGTACGCTTATCCGGTCTGCATGTGTTTTGTAGACTTGGAGAAGGCGTATGACCGAGTTTCCAGGGAGTTACTGTGGGAGGTGCTGCAGGAGTGTGGGGTGAGGGGGTCTCTACTCAGGGCCATCCAATTTCTGTACTCCCAAAGCGAGAGCTGTGTCCGGGTCCTCGGCAGTAAGTCAGACCCATTTCCGGTGAGGGTTGGCCTCCGCCAGGGCTGCGCTTTGTCACCAATCCTGTTATTAATATACATGGATCGAATTTCGAGGCGTAGTCGTGGGGGAGGGGGTCTGCAGTTCGGTGGACTAAGGATTGCACCACTGCTTTTTGCAGATTATGTGGTTCTAATGGCTTCATCGGTCTGAAACCTTCAGCACTCACTGGATCGGTTCGCAACCGAGTGTGAAGTGGCTGGGATGAGGATCAGCACCTCCAAATCTGAGGCCATGGTTCTCAGCAGGAAACCGATGGACTGTCCACTCCAAGTAGGGAATGAGTCCTTACCCCAAGTGAAGGAGTTCAAGTATCTTGGGGTCTTGTTCTCGAGTGAGGTAACAATGGAGCGTGAGATGGGCCGGAGAATCGGAGCGGCGGGAGCGGTACTGCAGTAGCTTTACTGCACCGTTGTGACGAAAAGAGAGCTGAGCCAGAAGGCAAAGCTCTCTGTCTACCCTCACCTATGGTCATGCAGGATGGGTCATGACCGAAAGAACGAGATCGCGTATACAAGCGGCCGAGATGGGTTTTCTCCGCAGGTTGGCTGGTGTCTCCCTTAGGGATAAGGTGAGAAGTTCAGTCATCCGGGAGTCACTCGGAGTTTAACCGCTCCTTCCATGAATTTCGCCCCGCCCCTCGCTCCGATGACCATTAGACCATTTAGTAAGGTAAAAAGCAAAAAAGCCTCTCAGACACTCTTCCCTTTACTTATTAAATACAAATTTAAAAAATGGTCCGAAGATACACACAGACTTAATGTGGAACCCAACACTAAAAAGACAAAACATAAAATCATATCCCCAGATTATGGTAATGTTGTGTTTTAATGTCAAGTTAACGCATTAATAACGCGTTAATAACGCGTTAATAACGCGTTAATAACGTATATAGCCGTCCGCTTGCGGCAGACCACACTTCCACGCTCACAGGCAGGCCCTGACTGAGAGAGACCTTACATGTATTGTTGTTGTTAGCATCTGGTGTTAGCTAGCTGCGCTAACGGATATAAGGAGCTGTTTAAATGAAAACAGAGGAGCGACATTTCGCCGACAACTGCGCTGAGCACTTGACTTTATGCAGGTAGCCAGACAGTGGGACATTGTACGAAAAGTCAGCACACTCAGCACGGATAGGCGAATATTTGTAATGTTCAGAGGTTGTTGTGTTTAATATTCATGAGAATATTTGTCATTGTTCAAATGATAATAAACATTTGCATAAAGCATATTTGTCCACTCATATGTTGATAAGAGTATTAAACACTTTAAATATTCCTCTAAGGTACATTTAAAACAGATAAAACATGTGGGATTAATTTGTGATTAATGGCGATTAACTATGGACAATCATGCGATTAATTGCGATTAAATATTTTAATCGACTGACAGCCCTAGTTTTAATGAATACTGCAGGGATATTCACAGTGATAATAGAGCACCGTAGTGTTCATTTCAGCCCTTGGAACTTGGAATATGACCCACATTAGGCTGTAATTCCCATGGATGGAATTTCAGTAATTATCCTACTTTAATAGTGTTGCATTTTGTCTGTGGTGCCTAGAATTGCTGTTATGATCAGAGTAATGTGTTCCTCATTGGTCGTTAAAACAAGTATGATAATAGGTCAGATATTAACATTCCCATCCTCAGCCTCATTCGCCAGTCATGGCGTTTTAACATGGCAACTAAAGCAAAGGCATGGCTTTAATAAAGGGAAATCCAGAGTAATGCATTTTAAGGATTGTTTTTTTCCAGACTTAATGAAGATTGAATTTATGGATAAGCTATGGTGAATGAAAGGTCACTATTAGTGGAGCCTCACATCGGCGAAACCACACTAATTGCTCCCTCCACAAGATGAGGCCCCCTCCGCAAGGTGAGGCCCCACGCAGTCTGCGTGATCGGCCTGTAGGGAGGGGCGGCCCTGAGGGTTAGACTAACAATCAGAGGATCAGTGGGGTGTACAGGTGTTGAAATTAAGATCCTGCTTCCAATTGAAAGTAATTCTTAAAGCAAATATGTTGACTGTAAAAATGAATTTATCCCAGACACTCTATATATAACTCTAATAATAAGTGATGGCATTTAAGTTTACGACATCATTATGTAATTAAGCTGCAATTTCAATTACTGCACAAAAAGAGGAACATTTGGAAGCTTCCGGCAACAACAATGTTAAGAGGTTTAGATATTAAGTGAAATGTTAGTTTCAGTTCAACTTCCGAAAGTATTAAAGTGTTGGCTAGAACACTAGATTCTCATTCATAACATTCTGTTTACTACCTGCTAATGGCTATAAACAAAGAAACTCTGTGAAGCCGGAAGTCAAGTTAATACTCACAAAACCGGAAGTCGAGTGGAGGGAACATCCGGCATCAGTTTCAAAATAAAACAGTGTATTCATTTGAAGTTCCAGCACACATATATTGATTTTATGTCTTACAATATTCAGGCTATTTATTATAAATAATGTCAATAAAACTGTTATTATTAAAAATAAAAATCATAAATATGGTTGGTATGATGTCGCACTACAATAATGTAGGAACAATAGCTCAAAGCCAAATATTTTGGTCTCATAAAATAGAAAAACTAAGTCACGTGAAGATGGCACCGGGTTACGAAGCTGGTTAGCTTGCATGCAAACTTGTCTTAGAATACAACTCTAGCACAATAAACCTGGCTATCTATCAAAGCCATCTACTGTTACCCGCAGTGGCAACTCATCATTAGGGGCAGGCTGTGCCCACCTAGTGTCAGCAGAAAGTAATGCAAATAATAATTCCCAAAATATGCAAAAAATATATATGTTAAAATATATTTTAAGATCATGTTTAGTCATCTGATTCGTCTCTACATTGCTGTTTTAGTCTGCATTCTTCCAATTAGTGTCCACAGTGAGCCTATTGAGCCTTATTGAGTGATGTGGGGCAAGCCCCTCTGTCTGCTTTTCAAATAAATGGTTTCTGTAAAAACTACACTGCGCATGCTCAGAGTATTTTCCTATTCAATTTCATCTCATAATTCAGAGAGCTGATTGGCTGTGAGTATGTGTGCCGCGAAAAGCGTAGATGTGAAGAGGAGACGAGAGAGAGCAGCGCATAGCGATTCAAATCTGTAAAACGGAATGAAAATGAATGAAGTTGACCATCTACTTCAGCTTTGGTAAGTTCATTTTATGTCATCTTTTTGCATAGGCTATTGCTCTGCTGGATCGATTGACATTGTGACCTCGGTGATGAGTGTCTTGTGTTTTCCTTATACCCCCCCTCCCCTCTCTCTATCGGAACCATGGAAAGCCTACAGATATTGGTTTACGTGTTTAAAAAAGCACCAGAAGCTTATATATACACATCTACTGTACGTTGTTCGTGCCCAGTAGTATTATTCATCCCGCTTTCGTCTCATTAGTATGCATACAAAGTGACAGGTCACACCTCCCCCATTATGCAAATGAGCTAAGTCCCGCCTCCCTTTGTTCGAGGTGTGAGATCCCAAGTAGGTGTGATATCTCAAGTAGGTGTGAGATCCGTCGATAGGAGGGGGGTGATGTGTATTCACAGGTGTGAAAAGCCCCCACTGTTGCGCCATATGGTGTATAATAAAAAATGTTTCAATCACATTAGTATGCATAAAAAGTGACAGGTGGGCCCGCCCCCAAGTGTGTGAGTGTGTGTGTGTGTGTGTGTGTGTGTGTGTGTGTGTGTGTGTGTGTGTGTGTGTGTGTGTGTGTGTGTGTGTGTGTTTGTGTGGGTGTGGGAACCTTCACTGATGTCCTCCCAAGGAGGTGTGTGTGTGTGTGTGTGTGTGTGTGTGTGTGTGTGTGTGTGTGTGTGTGTGTGTGTGTGTGTGTGTGTGTGTGTGTGTGTGTGTGTGTGTGTGTGGGACCTTCACTCCAGAGCTATAGGTGCCTGTCTTAACACCCCATGGCCCTCTAGTCGGCCAGAGGCTGTAAAAGTCCTGGAAAGCAGGCAGGCACCTCGTTTGAGAGATGACTGTGTGTGTATTAGAGAGCCTGAGGAGACACATTTTTACCGCCCATGCTTGACTGTTTATCTGTGCACTTTCAACTGTATATAATACAACACAAAAATGCCCAGTGCTGCTAAGAAATAAGTTCAGAAAGCTCTGAAAGCTCTAACAAAAGTAACTCTCCAGGTATTTCAGACAGAGTATGCGGATTCGGTCCGATCAGAACAAAGAAAGCACCTTTTGCCTTCCGACTGTCACACTTTCCTCTTTCTATGGCCAGTGTCTGTAGAGTTGGGGGAGACTGTCTCCCCCCTTCCTGCCATCTCTCTCTGTTTCTGCTGATGTGTAAAATATACAAAATAACGTTTTATATACTTACTCTCTTGTTAAAAGGCGATGAAGTTTGCAGCGTAAGCCAGCCATCAGTGTTCTAGTTTTAAGGCTTTGCATACCTCAAAGTGTGTCTAAAAGTATCTTGGCAAGAGAAAAAAAAGAAAAAAGCCAAAATTCGCCTAGGCCATTAAAAAGAAACCAAATTGCTGCTAAGAAATAAGTTCAGAAAAGCTATGACTCCAGTGGAACACTGTTAGAGTCAAAAGTAACTCTCAATGTATTCAGACAGAGTATGCAGATTGGGGCTGATCAGAACAAAGAAAGCACCTTTTGCCTTCCTAGGTGCGTGTGTGTGTGTGAATCAGTCACGGATGTCTTCACATGGAGATGAAGACTCCTGTCTCTTAACACCCAAGGTCCTGCAGTCGGCTGAGGCTGTAAAAGTATAGAAAAAGCAGGTAGGAGGGGGTTGAGAGGAGACTCTGGGGTGTCAATACAGATGTAGCGATTCATTTCAGACAGTTTGAAACGCGAGGGCCGTGATTGGTACGTGATCTGCCCTCGCTCAAGGGAAAACCTCCAGCTTGACTTGAGACCGCCCCCGTGATAGATACATGTAATTATAATGAAGCCAGCTGCAATGGATCATTGATCCACCAGGGGGTGCAGTGGGGTTCCACACTGGAGCTCATGTGAAATAAAGTGAGATACAGTATGCTGGATGTACAGCGGAACTTTGTTAAGATCCATATGTCACGGATATCATACTACTGTGCTAAATAAGAGACATGTAATCATTTACAAAACATCATCATGTTGTTATTTAACAAAATAATGTTGTTATTCGAAAAAAACGAACGGGAGGAAATGCAGCCCGGCTCTCGATTTTTAATCCTAATTTAATCATCATCTTCACCACGATCATTTATGAGTTTATGTTCGCCGAATTGACATGAAATCACTGACACATATGAATATACTGTATTCAACTTCATTAAAACGTTATTAACGTGCCTAAACTCAGTAATTCACCAAAAATATGTATATTTTAATGGAGCTTCGTCGGTCGATCAGGATCCCAAAGCGTAGCGGAGGGATCCTCATCTGGATGAAGGGTGTTATTTTCCCCATAAGGAACAAGTCGCTGCAAATTATCCCGCTTATTACATGGCCACATTCTCAACAAAGTAACGACATGACTCCCAATATTAATTGAAATGCTTTTATGGATTTAGAAAATGTTTTTATTGATTTAAAAAATTGTTGTATGTATTGATTTAAATTGACATGCATCCGCTAAGAAAAATAGTCCGTTGTTACCGTTTTTTAAACAGTCTGAATGAAACGGCAGCTCTCAGCTGTGTATTTACACAACTAATGGCCCATCAACCACAGCTCTCTCCCCCCTGATCTTTCTTCAACAGCAGCTAAATTAACAGTAGGTTACTCTGAGTGACCATAGACTGTATGTGACAAGCTTACAGTTAGTGACGTAAAAACACCATAAAAGCTGGTGGGTTGAAAGCAATACGGGAGGTAAAAATAACTAGAATAATTGTGATTTATTTATTGTGGCTTTTATGTTTTTAGGTATAAAATGTTATGTAATTCAGGCTTATAGTTCACCCTTCTCTAAAAGCCTTCAACAATGACAATATTCATTGTAATTTAATAAATCCTTCCAACACACATTGTAAAAAATAGCCGACTGTAAATTAAGAAATCATTTCAATATGTACATCTTCTGATGGAACAACAATAACATTATAAATAGTAACATAGCTGAACATGGTATTGCACATTTAGCTTTGAGTGTTACTGACCTGAGATGTTTTTATTACATTAATTAAGGTGACTGAGGCTTTTTAACATACAGGGATAGAAACTCATCAGGTATGAAAAAGGTGACAAAGATCTGAGCCCCCGGCTCCCCCACCCCACGGAATGACAGAGGATTTTAGCAGTCAGAACAACTAAAGCAGCAGTGTTAATAATAACAGAAACGCCAAAGAGTCACATCTAATAGAAATATATAAAAGCATTTATTTTAAATTGTGTAGCATTCAGTTTATAATTTTTGCAGCAATGTTGAGCATTTTGAAAATGTATTTTTGTGCCTCTGTGCAAGGCTTAAGTATTTTTATCTTTATAGCCACATGGTGTAAAGTAACTAAGTTCATAAACTCAACAAGTACTATACTTGGGCACAATTTTGAGATACTTGTACTTTATTTAAGTATTTAAATGTTTTGCTACTTTGTTCTTCTACTCCACTACAGTTCAGAGGTACACGGTGTACTTTGACTCCACTACATGTATTTAATACCTTTAGTTAGTTCACAGATCTGGATTAATTAAGTGAAATATAATCAAGTGTTGAATCAGACTTTAGTTCCACCTGGAGTAAATCCACAAGCTACCCTGCAGTATACAAAGTCATTCCAACTAGCTGCACCTTTACCAGCTTTGAGAACACTTTCATGATCAATCATTATAAAACATATCATATATATTATTCTGAAATGGACCAATCTGCACAATGACTACTTTTACTGTCGCTACTTTCACTATATTTTGATGATAATACTTTTCTACTTTTACTTGAGGAACATTTTGAATGTAGGACTTTTACTGTAACAGAGTATTCCTACACTCTGGGACTATTACTTTTACTCAAGTACAAGACCTGAGTACTTCTACTTTTACTCAAGTACAAGATCTGAGTACTTCTACTTTTACTCAAGTACAAGACCTGAGTACTTCTACTTTTACTCTAGTACAATATCTGTGTGCTTCTACTTTTACTCAAGTACAAGATTTGAGTACTTCTACTTTTACTCTAGTACAAGATCTGTGTGCTTCTACTTTTACTCAAGTACAAGATCTGAGTACTTCTACTTTTATTCAAGTACAAGTCCTGAGTACTTCTACTTTTACTCAAGTACAATATCTGAGTACTTCTACTTTTACTCAAGTACAATATATATATATACTTATACCACCTCTGTTTATAGCCTATGAAAAAAACTATTAGAAAAAGAAGGCTAAAGCTAACGTTAGCAGATAGTGACAATGTATGCTAGCTAGCTAGCTCAACGATTCCTTAAATAATATTGCCAGAAAAAACTTTTCAGTTCACATCACGCTCTGCCGCTCCAACAGGGAGCTCTGTTCTGAACACCTGAACGGCCCGTTCTAACAGCTGTTCACCAGCGGTCCAGTCTGTGCCACAGTGACTCCGGACGCACAGTTAATATTAACGAACGTAGGTAATGTAGCTGCTGAAGTTAGACCATCATCTCGGAGCAGCAGAGCCTTATTTTACATCCACCATGAGCAGAGCCGACAGGCAGGAAGACTCGAGTACACAACTCGTACTTTATTATAATATATAAAAAAAGAACACCATGCGTGTCATGATGGCACATAACAGCTCACGGCCGCAGATTACTCCGGGTCCCAGACCCCCCCATACCCCAAAAATATTTGTATTGCAGATCTACATGAATCACACAAACGATTTATTTTGGATTCAAAACGGCGAATTTCGCCGAAAGGTGACAAGTTTGCATCACTGAACATAGACAGAGCACAACTGAAACATAACATCTGAGATGTAACAACATAATACACTTTTCGGGGATGCTTGGGATGTAAGGAGTGAGGGACACGGCTTAGAACGGGCGTGTCGCCTGGCAGGACAGGAGAGTGTGTGCACCAGTCTGCCTTGATCTATGAATTCATGTCCGTGACACTCACTGCTGCCCACAGCTGTTTTATAGAAGGAAATTCCTTCACTTCATGAAAGTGTTTTAACCACACACACCTCTACACACACATGACGGGTGTTACAAGTCGCTGCAAATTATCCCGCTTATTACACGGCCACATTCTCAACAAAGTAACGACATGACTCCCAATATTAATTGAAATGCTTTTATGGATTTAGAAAATGTTTTTATTGATTTAAAAACTAGTTGTTTGTATTGATTTAAAAAATAGTTGTATGTATTGATTTAAATTGACATGCATCCGCTAAGAAAAATAGTCCGTTGTTACCGTTTTTTAAACAGTCTGAATGAAACGGCAGCTCTCAGCTGTGTATTTACACAACTAATGGCCCATCAACCACAGCTCTCTCCCCCCCTCCCCCCCTGATCTTTCTTCTTCAGCAGCTAAATTAACGGTAGGTTACTCTGAGTGACAAGCTTACAGTTAGACACAACACTGTCATTGCAAGTGACCCTCAGTTAGTTGATTTTTATGTTCAACTGCTAAATTCGTTACTGATAAAAAAGCGCTTCTACTGTACCTAATTACCTTAACACTAGAACCGCCAGAGGTTTTTGTATAGGCCTACCTAAACCTGTCAAATCCCACTCTTAGAATGCAATTTTAACAACATAGGGTGCTACATAACACACTTTCAGGAAAAGTCACGGACTGGGATACTTTAATATTTTATTTAAAAAAAGTTACATTGCACACACAGAACACACATCACACAAATTGACCCGATTGGCGGTTCTAGTGTTAAATAAACTCACTAATTAATGAAACCAGTTCAATACGCATTATTCTTATTCTTATCATTCTTTATGAGCGCAGAAATAGTCTTAAAATCAGATCTGTTTTTTAAATGAAATCTGACGGCAGGCAGTTAGCTCTGATCACCTATGATAAATGCGCCGCACCTAATCGCTGGCCATTCAGCCACAGACACTGTTCGAAATGGGGGGGAGCTAGGGGGAGCTTGGCTCCCCCGAAGAGGGAGGGAGCTCCCCTGAAGGCTGACTTTGAGATAAATAGGGGGAGCCCAAAACAATCGTGCATATTTGTGTCACACAGATTAGAAATGTTGAGTTTCTGTAAATAACAGTTCTTGAAATAAATAATAGTTATTGTTCATTACAGTTTCTGAATATTTGTTTTATATTTGTGAATATGTCTGGGTGTTACCATCTGTACGTGGCGGCACTGCATTCTTACTTACATTGCTATGGTTATGGCGGTGATGCCGGCGCGGTATTTGAAATGTTGATATTGATATTTTTTTAACTCTGGCTGTGTAATAAAAAAATATGGCAAAACGAAAACAGCCAAGCGTCACAGCTTTTGGATTCACAAGCAAAGAAGCGAAGGAGTCTAAAAATGACAACGTGAACGGAAAACAACTTTTAGTTGGCAGGCTGTAAGCGGCGTTAGGGTCGAGCTTGACAGCTCCACACCGAGGGAGAGGCCTGCCGATGCGGAGCCTGAAGAGGCTTCAACAACGGCCACATCCGCATAGTGACACCGTCTGTATTAGTAGAAGAGTGTTTTTATAGCAATTGATCGCATCCGCGCTGCTGCGCCAGTCAACAGAGCGTGCGTGTGACATATTTAGTAGCAGGATGTGCTCTGAAAACTAGGGCTCCCCGAAAGCAAATGGGTAATTCGAAAACTGACAGAGCTCCCTCTATACAAATCAAACTGTAGACGGTGTGAAAGCACCTGTTGTTTTAAATAATGGTCAGAATGTGACCTGTGAGCCTTCTGAATTACCGTGGGACAGCACATTCTAAACTAAAATGTTCAATCAATAAAGTAACATCTTATCTTATCTTAATAATATCTTCATATTAATAATAATAATAAATCATACAGTATGTGTCCGAAAGGGAGCAGGAGGAAGCAAACACAAAAATATACTGCATATTAAAGCAAACGATTGTAAAGGTTAAAGTATGAGCATAACAAATAAAGAAGTGTAATGTAAACATTTACATTATGATTATTTAATATATAAAGACTATATATTTTTGAATTACAAGATTAGATATACTTTAGTTGATCTAAAATATTGATGTGTTCAAATGCTCTTCAAAACACAACTGAAAGTCCATGAAACTTGTCTTTCTGTATTTGTGAATGAAGCGCCAGCTCCTGGTTAAAACCTGAAATTGAAAATCTGGCAACGCCCTCTTGGAAAATAGTGGGAGGGCTTAACATTCCTCTATACTGGTCTTTGGCAGGTTGTGTATATATATATATATATATATATATATATATATATATATATATATATATATATATATATATATATATATATATAAGAATAAGCCTAAACAGCATTTTCTCTGTCATAAAAAACAAATGTGATGCTAATTTGTTAAACAACTAGGAATAATCCGATTGGTGGGTTTTTAGAGCCATAAACCTAGCTAGTGCAGCTGGGTTTTTTATAAAGGGTTACAGATTCACCAGAGAGAGGCCATGTAGTGAGTGACCGTAGCAGATCATCTGTGTGCTTTTTTCCTGACCCCGGATCTGATCTTTTGGAAGAAAAACACTGGTAAGTACTTTTTCATTTTATAATAGCATGTAATTATTTAATTTTGCTTGGCTTGGATGTTGTTGTATTTACTGGCTTTTTTATTTATGAGTAAAGTATCCAAAATACTGTTTTTAATATACTTACTCATTTCTATTAAAAGGCATTGAATTCCCCGCGCGAGCCAGCCAGCAGCGACCCCTCAAGAGGACTCCTTTCTGGAGTTTTTACACACACGTCCTGCCCTCGTGTCTGATCTCAGTGTGTAACACCTGTGACTGGTTCATACACATCCCAAACGAGTCGGACAGACACAGCCCCTCTTCAGCAGGTGGGGTCGACCCTCAACACAGAATCTGCTTGAGAATCAGGTCGATATTGAACTCATGCCCTGACACACTCCTGACGAGTTATCATACCGGTAAATGCCTTTTATGGTTATTTTATCAGATGAGCGTTAAATGAATTGTTTGTTAAATGTATAATCCTGTGTTCAAAAATACTATCCTCTTTTTTTATTTTTTTTATTTTCTGTCTTTTTTCTCTATAGAGCTATCCCCTATTATCAAGAGGACCCCTGCTGCTGTTGCGGTCAACTTTTCGGTCACACCAACTGAATAAGCTGAACGGGTCTCATGTAAACTGCTAATGATGTATCCGAATGGTATGTTGGCTTTATGTCCATAAATGTAGAAGCGGTGTGAAATGTTTCTTCAGTGGTGCCACATCTATTTTTGATTTTCTTTTTTTTTCTTTTTTGAGGGGGAATGATTTCATAAACGGTCAAACATGGATGATTTAACAGATGTAGACAGGTATTTTCTTCGGGATATACATAACATAAGTGAGCTAAGCAGTGATGAGGATTACAGGTTTGAAGACCTGTCATTTCCTCGGGGGTCGGGCAATATCAGTGAAATAGCAGGCTCAGCTGAAAACGAATCTCCTAGCCCCTCAGAAGCAGAACCCCACACAGCTAGAGAACTGTCTTTTCTTGAGGATATGCGAAACATGCATGAGTTAAGCAGTGAGGAGGAATACGCTTTTGGAGACATGTCTTCTCCTCCGTGTTCAGGCAGTATCAGTGAATCAAATGACGAAGCAACAGTTGCATGCGTACATTCCCCCTCCTCTGAAACAAACTCAATCTCTCCAGCATTAAATGACGCTATGGAATGGGCACTAGACTCTTACCAGAACAGGGGGCTTTTGAATCAGCTCCCAGACGATGTACTCCATCCGAATGGACAAAATAGCAAAGCTTCAGCCAATGCCGTATTACCAGTTTCCACTGTGCAAGATGGTGGATATATTAGTGACACTCTGAGTGACTCTGAATCATCAGTCTACACCAGGGGTCGGCAACCTTTTTGATATGAAGTACCATTTAAAAAAATAATTGTTATCAGCGTGCCAACGATCGAGAATTATCAACGGGGGGGGGGGGGGTTGAGGAGCTTGACGCTCGTCAACTATCAGCAGGAGGGCGGGGGAGCCTCGCTGCGGGGAAGCAGTGTGTGTGGACCTGTCAGTGCAACTCACATGATGCCGAATTTAACAAACACATTTAAATAATTGGTTTAAACGGCATAATAATAAGGACGATCGTCCGTTCTGTGATTCTCCAGAGCACACATGCTATGATATTAGGGTCATGCAGAGCGAGATGAGATCGCTGTCCCTTTAAGAAAGAGAGAGAGAGAGGGGTGTGGCTTGTGCATGTGTGTTTGTGGATGGTAGAGCGACAGTGAGAGAACCTATGGAGAGAACGTGTGTATGTTTCTGGAAGTGAAACGAGGAAGCAGAATAACAGAGTTCTGTGATGTATTTTGTGAAACAGAAAAACAGCTAAATAAATGCAACGGCCTCCCAAGAAGAGCTCGCCTCTCTCTAACGTGGGTTATTGAACCTGAAGCCTGTTGCTTCTGCCCTCCTCGATTACGGTCTGGGAGCCGACAGGAAAGTTCAACACACAGATGGCCAGTCCGCCCCTTTGTAGCATATTATGTCGATGAGAGATGAGCAGATCGCCACTGGGCTTTCAACTAAATACACAGCCACGCAAAAACTGCGGCATTTGTACAGCTCCTTATGGGTACTGCAATTAGTGAAGTGCTTTCCTCCGTGGTGAAACGATCAGCACTGCACCACGGAGGAAAGCGGCAGAATGTCACCTGGAGATAAAGAGAGCGGGGCTGCGTTACGTGCATGGCTTCGTTCTGCAGGTAACGGGGAGACGCGCTCTGGCGGCGGTCTCGTTCAGGATCCGAAAATACAATTTAAATATTTTTGCACACTTATTCCACTTATTCCTAGTGTGCCACTGGTTACGGTGCCGCGTGCCAATGCTGGCACGCGTGCAAGGGGTTGCCGACCTCTGGTCTACACAGTCCAAAATGGTGGATATTTTAGTGACACTCCGAGTGACTCAGAATTACCAGTTTCCTCCATGCAAAGTGGTGGACATGTTGATCAGAATGACATTCCGAGTGACTCAGAATCACCAGCCCCCTCGTTACAACATGGTGGAGGCGCCAGCCGAAATGCCTCAACATGTGTTTTCTCTCGACCTGTATTCAATAACAGAGAACTGCGTCAGTCTCTAGTCCTAACTCCTCCTAACGCTGGTGTAGACTTTGCGGCCTATTATAGGGTTCTGATGAGCAATGTACATGCTATGCTACGTGAGGCTTCTGCACGGGTAGAGAGGGAAGATCTTGTACAGATTGAACTGCAAGGTGAACAGCTACAGGCTAACGTGTCAGCCATTTTAAATGCCCATGGTGTTAATAATCTGAATGATTTTGAGGATGCCCTGTTCAATGCAGTGCAGTCAAATTTGGAGGTAATGGCAGACAGCAATCTTGAGCTTGTGGTGCAAATTGTTCAATCACCCCGTGGCGGTGGTGAGAAACGATTGGCTAGTAAAATGTTGGACAGTGAAATTGTCAGAAAGAAGAAGAGGTTTCTTTACGTTGTTCAGAACCCTTCCAACCAGCTGTGTTTTGCTATTAATTTAGCCATGTTGTTGCATAACAACATCACTGATAGCGAAGCTTATGAACTCGGTATACAGATTCAGAGGAGGGTGGGTTTGACAGATCAGACAGCTGTGACATTCAACGACATTGATAAATTCGAAGAGAGTTTGAAATGCAAGATTGTGGTGTTTTACAGAGGCGACGATGATCGTGCCCACTGTAAATTCCAGACAGACGGCCCCAAACGAGACAAAACTGTGTTTTTGTTCCTCTTCAAAAACCATTATTATGGGATTAAAAACTTGAAGGGGCTTTTAGGCTCTCCATATGTCTGCGAACTTTGTTATACAGGCTACAGCTCGAAGTGGACACACACCTGTACTGGTCATTGTTTTGTCTGCCTTGGCCCCTCATGTACTCGGGAAGAGTTTAAACCCATCTTTTGTAAAGATTGTAACAAAACGTGCCGTACGGTTGGCTGCCACTCTCGACATAAAAAACAGACACAGAGAGCATCAGACATTGCCAGTAACTGCGATTTACACAAAAAGTGTGTAGATTGCCAACTTTCTTACTACACCCCCAAGAGTAGTGCAGATAAAACACACAAGTGTGCGGTGAAGAAATGTAAAACATGTGGCGAGAAATTACCCTCTGCTTCTATAGGAGAGTGTGAAAAACATCTGTGTTACATCAGAGTGTTACCCAAAGAGACAGAACACAATGAAAACATTGTGTTTTATGATTTTGAGACAATGGCGGGGGCAGAAGGTGTACATGCCCCTTTTTTGGTGTGTACAAAAACCCTTGCAGGCGAAATTTGGGTCGCTGAGGGTGCCGACTGTGCACTGCAGTTTCTGGCACATTTTAGGGGCCTCAAATTCAAAAATGCAACCTTCATCGCTCACAATGCTAAGGTTTTTGACAGCTATCTCATTATCAATGCAATGATTGAGCAAGGGGTAAAACCCTCTTTGATAATTCAAGGAAGTAAAGTGATCTCTTTTACTGACCAGGATTTCGGACAAAAGTACATAGACTCACTGTCTTATCTCTCTATGCGTTTAGCAGCAATGCCAAAAGCTTTGGGATTTGAAGATAAAATCAAGGGGTACTTCCCTCACGGTTTCAGCTCTGAGGCCAATCTGAGTTATATCGGACCTTACCCGCCAGCACACTGTTATGGGATTGAGCGCATGACAACTGATGAAAAGAGTGACTTTTTCACATGGTATGAGACGGTACGCACAGGTACTTTTGATTTTCGAAAGCAGGCATTGCTTTACTGTAAAAACGATGTTGACATTCTTGCCCAGGGCGCCACTTTATTTCGAAAAGGGTTTCTCGAGGAGACAGGAGTGGATCCTTTTAGTCGGGGGACCATCGCTTCTGCGTGTATGAACGTTTTTACAACAAATTTCTACCGCCCAAGACCTTAGCAATTTCCCCACCCGACGACTACCGCCGTGAAAACAAGACGTACTCGGACGCAGGTATTCAGTGGCTGGAGTGGGTGGCCCAAGCCCAAGGTGTATTTATTCAGCATGCGTTGAATGAGGGCGAGAAACGAGTGGGTCGTTTTGTCGTGGACGGTTTTGCTGAAGTTGCGGGCGCAAAGATTGTATGGGAATTTCTTGGTTGCTTCTATCACGGGTGTCCATCTTGCTATAAGGGCCATGAGAAAAACCCCTTGACAGGTGGCACATTTGAGCAGCTCCATGCTGCTAGTGAGGAAAAGCTGCATGAGCTACAGTCTGTTCACGGGGCCAAAGTGATCGTTATGCGGGAGCTTACGTGGGGTGAGATGTAAAAATCCAATCAGGATTTGCAGGCTTTCCTCAGTGAATACAAAGCTCCAGAGCCACTGACCCCTAGGGAGGCTTTGTACGGGGGCAGGACATGTGCAGTGAAGTTGAGGCACACGGCAGCGGCCGATGAACTGGTTCACTATTGTGATTTCACCTCGCTCTATCCTTTTGTAAACTGTACAGGCCTATATCCACTTGGACACCCCCAGATCATATTCCGAGATTTCAAAGATCCTCAGAGTTATTTTGGGTTAATCAGAGCCACAGTAGACCCTCCCAAGGGCCTTTACTTTCCAGTCTTGCCCTACAGAACTGCAGCGGGCAAGCTAGTGTTCACCCTCTGCCGTACATGCGCTGAGCTTAACAATCAACAGGGGCCCTGCATGCACAGCAAAGAGGAAAGAGCATTAACAGGAGTTTGGGTGACCACAGAGTTCAACAAAGCCCTGGATATGGGGTACAAGCTGACTCAGATCACAGAGGTGTGGCATTTTGAGAACAAAAGCGACAGCATTTTTGTCGACTATATACACACATTTTGGAAGGCCAAACAAGAAGCATCAGGTTATCCTTCAGAGGCCACAGATGATGAGAGCAGAAAAAGGTATGTGACAGACTACCATGCTAATCAGGGGATCTTGCTGGATGCAGATAAAATCAAATCAAATCCAGCCAAAAGACAAGTGTCAAAACTATGTCTCAACAGTTTCTGGGGCAAATTTGCCCAGAGAAGCAATCTGACTCAGACTAAGATTGTGACCAAAACAGAAGAATTTCTTAACCTCTTGTTTTCAGCTAAACATAAGGTTAAGTATTTCTCATTCCTCAACGACAGGACGGCTCTTGTTCAGTGGTGTTACGGAGACAATTGCTATTCTCCTCCCAACAAGGTAGATAACATGTTCATTGCAGCATTCACCACAGCGTATGCCAGACTGAAACTATACAGTGAGTTGGAGAAATTACAGCACAGAGTTTTCTACTACGACACAGATAGTATAATATATGTGACAAGACAGGGGGAGACTCCACTGCCCATGGGGGTTTATCTGGGGGATCTGACAGATGAACTGGGGGGCGACACGATTGAAGAGTTTGTTTCAGCAGGCCCTAAAAGTTATGCTTACCAAACCAAAAATCAGAAAAAGGTTGTGATGAGAGTGAAAGGGATCACACAAACGCACAAATGTTGTGAACGAGTGAACTTTGACAGTCTAACAGATCTGGTGGAAGGCTACGTTCAAAACTCTGAGAGGGGGAGGGTAATTGAGGCTCCGCAACACAACATTGTACGGAATAAAGAGGGTTTCGTTTTGAGAAATGTGTCATTCACCAAAAAGTTCCGAGTTGTGTTTGATAAGAGACGTCTGCTAGACGAAGGAAATACTTTGCCTTTTGGGTATTGAGAAATAATAAGAAGAGACAAAAATGTTTTCACCCAGCCAAATTGATTTTGAGCCCAGACTACGTGTGCATGCAGGGCCCCTGTTGATTGTTAAGCTCAGCGTATGTACGGCAGAGGGTGAACACTAGCTTGCCCGCTGCAGTTCTGTAGGGCAAGACTGGAAAGTAAAGACCCTTGGGAGGGTCTACTGTGGCTCTGATTAACCCAAAATAACTCTGAGGATCTTTGAAATCTCGGAATATGATCTGGGGGTGTCCAAGTGGATATAGGCCTGTACAGTTTACAAAAGGATAGAGCGAGGTGAAATCACAATAGTGAACCAGTTCATCGGCCGCTGCCGTGTGCCTCAACTTCACTGCACATGTCCTGCCCCCGTACAAAGCCTCCCTAGGGGTCAGTGGCTCTGGAGCTTTGTATTCACTGAGGAAAGCCTGCAAATCCTGATTTGATTTTTTATCTCACCCCACGTATGCTCCCGCATAACGATCACTTTGGCCCCGTGAACAGACTGTAGCTCATGCAGCTTTTCCTCACTAGCAGCATGGAGCTGCTCAAATGTGCCACCTGTCAAGGGTTTTTCTCATGGCCCTTATAGCAAGATGGACACCCGTGATAGAAGCAACCAAGAAATTACCATACAATCTTTGCGCCCGCAACTTCAGCAAAACCGTCCACGACAAAACGACCCACTCGTTTCTCGCCCTCATTCAACGCATGCTGAATAAATACACCTTCGGCTTGGGCCACCCACTCCAGCCACTGAATACCTGCGTCCGAGTACGTCTTGTTTTCACGGCGGTAGTCGTCGGGTGGGGGAATTGCTAAGGTCTTGGTCGGTAGAAATTTGTTGTAAAAACTTTCATACACGCAGAAGCGATGGTCCCCCGACTAAAAGGATCCACTCCTGTCTCCTCGAGAAACCCTTTTCGAAATAAAGTGGCGCCCTGGGCAAGAATGTCAACATCGTTTTTACAGTAAAGCAATGCCTGCTTTCGAAAATCAAAAGTACCTGTGCGTACCGTCTCATACCATGTGAAAAAGTCACTCTTTTCATCAGTTGTCATGCGCTCAATCCCATAACAGTGTGCTGGCGGGTAAGGTCCGATATAACTCAGATTGGCCTCAGAGCTGAAACCGTGAGGGAAGTACCCCTTGATTTCATCTTCAAATCCCAAAGCTTTTGGCATTGCTGCTAAACGCATAGAGAGATAAGACAGTGAGTCTATGTACTTTTGTCCGGAATCCTGGTCAGTAGAAGAGATCACTTTACTTCCTTGAATTATCAAAGAGGGTTTTACCCCTTGCTCAATCATTGCATTGATAATGAGATAGCTGTCAAAACCCTTAGCATTGTGAGCGATGAAGGTTGCATTTTTGAATTTGGGGCCCCTAAAATGTGCCAGAAACTGCAGTGCACAGTCGGCACCCTGAGCGACCCAAATTTCGCCTGCAAGGGTTTTTGTACACACCAAAAAAGGGGCATGTACACCTTCTGCCCCAGCCATTGTCTCAAAATCATAAAACACAATGTTGTCATTGTGTTCTGTCTCTTTGGGTAACACTCTGATGTAACACAGATGTTTTTCACACTCTCCTATAGAAGCAGAGGGTAATTTCTCGCCGCATGTTTTACATTTCTTCACCGCACACTTGTGTGTTTTATCTGCACTACTCTTGGGGGTGTAGTAAGAAAGTTGGCAATCTACACACTTTTTGTGTAAATCGCAGTTACTGGCAATGTCTTATGCTCTCTGTGCCTGTTATTTTATGTCGAGAGTGGCAGCCAACCGTACGGCACGTTTTGTTACAATCTTTACAAAAGATGGGTTTAAACTCTTCCCGAGTACATGAGGGGCCAAGGCAGACAAAACAATGACCAGTAGGCTACAGGTGTGTGTCCACTTCGAGCTGTAGCCTGTGTAACAATCTTCACAGACATATGGAGAGCCTAAAAACCCCTTCAAGTTTTTAATCCCATAATAATGGTTTTTGAAGAGGAACAAAAACACAGTTTTGTCTCGTTTGGGGCCGTCTGTCTGGAATTTACAGTGGGCACGATCATCGTCGCCTCTGTAAAACACCACAGTCTTGCATTTCAAACTCTCTTCGAATTTATCAATGTCGTTGAATGTCACAGCTGTCTGATCTGTCAAACCCACCCTCCTCTGAATCTGTATACCGAGTTCATAAGCTTCGCTATCAGTGATGTTGTTATGCAACAACATGGCTAAATTAATAGCAAAACACAGCTGGTTGGAAGGGTTCTGAACAACGTAAAGAAACCTCTTCTTCTTTCTGACAATTTCACTGTCCAACATTTGACTAGCCAATCGTTTCTCACCAGCGCCACAGGGTGATTGAACAATTTGCACCACAAGCTCAAGATTGCTGTCTGCCATTACCTCCAAATTTGACTGCACTGCATTGAACAGGGCATCCTTAAAATCATTCAGATTATTAACACCATGGGCATTTAAAATGGCTGACACGTTAGCCTGTAGCTGTTCACCTTGCAGTTCAATCTGTACAAGATCTTCCCTCTCTGCCCGTGCAGAAGCCTCACGTAGCATAGCATGTACATTGCTCATCAGAACCCTATAATAGGCCTCAAAGTCTACACCAGCGTTAGGAGGAATTAGGACTAGAGACTGACGCAGTTCTGTGTTATTGAATACAGGTCGAGAGAAAACACATGTTGAGGCATTTCGGCTGGCGCCTCCACCATGTTGTAACGAGGGGGCTGGTGATTCTGAGTCACTCGGAATGTCATTCTGATCAACATGTCCACCACTTTGCATGGAGGAAACTGGTAATTCTGAGTCACTCGGAGTGTCACTAACATATCCACCATTTTGGACTGTGTAGACTGATGATTCAGAGTCACTCAGAGTGTCACTAATATATCCACCATCTTGCACAGTGGAAACTGGTAATACGGCATTGGCTGAAGCTTTGCTATTTTGTCCATTCGGATGGAGTACATCGTCTGGGAGCTGATTCAAAAGCCCCCTGTTCTGGTAAGAGTCTAGTGCCCATTCCATAGCGTCATTTAATGCTGGAGAGATTGAGTTTGTTTCAGAGGAGGGGGAATGTACGCATGCAACTGTTGCTTCGTCATTTGATTCACTGATACTGCCTGAACACGGAGGAGAAGACATGTCTCCAAAAGCGTATTCCTCCTCACTGCTTAACTCATGCATGTTTCGCATATCCTCAAGAAAAGACAGTTCTCTAGCTGTGTGGGGTTCTGCTTCTGAGGGGCTAGGAGATTCGTTTTCAGCTGAGCCTGCTATTTCACTGATATTGCCCGACCCCCGAGGAAATGACAGGTCTTCAAACCTGTAATCCTCATCACTGCTTAGCTCACTTATTTTATGTATATCCCGAAGAAAAGACCTGTCTACATCTGTTAAATCATCCATGTTTGACCGTTTATGAAATCATTCCCCCTCAAAAAAGAAAAAAAAAGAAAATCAAAAATAGATGTGGCACCACTGAAGAAACATTTCACACCGCTTCTACATTTATGGACATAAAGCCAACATACCATTCGGATACATCATTAGCAGTTTACATGAGACCCGTCCAGCTTATTCAGTTGGTGTGACCGAAAAGTTGACCGCAACAGCAGCAGGGGTCCTCTTGATAATAGGGGATAGCTCGATAGAGAAAAAAGACAGAAAATAAAAAAAATAAAAAAAGAGGATAAGTCTTTTTGAACACAGGATTATACATTTAACAAACAATTCATTTAACGCTCATCTGATAAAATAACCATAAAAGGCATTTACCGGTATGATAACTCGTCAGGAGTGTGTCAGGGCAAGAGTTCAATATCGACCTGATTCTCAAGCAGATTCTGTGTTGAGGGTCGACCCCACCTGCTGAAGAGGGGCTGTGTCTGTCCGACTCGTTTGGGATGTGTATGAACCAGTCACAGGTGTTACACACTGAGATCAGACACGAGGGCAGGACGTGTGTGTAAAAACTCCAGAAAGGAGTCCTCTTGAGGGGTCGCTGCTGGCTGGCTCGCGCGGGGAATTCAATGCCTTTTAATAGAAATGAGTAAGGATATTAAAAACAGTATTTTGGATACTTTACTCGTAAATAAAAAAGCCAGTAAATACAACAACATCCAAGCCAAGCAACATTAAATAATTACATGCTATTATAAAATAAAAAAGTACTTACCAGTGTTTTTCTTCCAAAAGATCAGATCCGGGGTCAGGAAAAAAGCACACAGATGATCTGCTACGGTCACTCACTACATGGCCTCTCTCTGGTGAATCTGTAACCCTTTATAAAAAACCCAGCTGCACTAGCTAGGTTTATGGCTCTAAAAACCCACCAATCGGATTATTCCTAGTTGTTTAACAAATTAGCATCACATTTGTTTTTTATGACAGAGAAAATACTGTTTAGGCTTATTCTTATATATATATATATATATATATATATATATATATATATATATATATATATATACACATTGAAAATATGTACATACACATTACAAACATGTAGATAGTAGACAAAAACTAAAAAAGAATTTCCCAGCCTTTCTGTGTTCCGATCAGCTCTGAATCCGCATATTTTGGTCTGGATATACAGATGTAGCACTGAATTTCGGACTCCAGTTTACAGCTTCCTGCCTACGACCTGCCAAAGACCAGTATAGAGGAATGTTAAGCCCTCCCACTATTTTCCAAGAGGGCGTTGCCAGATTTTCAATTTCAGGTTTTAACCAGGAGCTGGCGCTTCATTCACAAATACAGAAAGACAAGTTTCATGGACTTTCAGTTGTGTTTTGAAGAGCATTTGAACACATCAATATTTTAGATCAACTAAAGTATATCTAATCTTGTAATTCAATAATATATAGTCTTTATATATTAAATAATCATAATGTAAATGTTTACATTACACTTCTTTATTTGTTATGCTCATACTTTAACCTTTACAATCGTTTGCTTTAATATGCAGTATATTTTTGTGTTTGCTTCCTCCTGCTCCCTTTCGGACACATACTGTATGATTTATTATTATTATTAATATGAAGATATTATTAAGATAAGATAAGATGTTACTTTATTGACTGAACATTTTAGTTTAGAATGTGCTGTCCCACGTTAATTCAGAAGGTTCACAGGTCACATTCTGACCATTATTTAAAACAATAGGTGAGTTTGAGGTACAGTTTGATTTGTATAGAGGGAGCTCTGTCAGTTTTCGAATTACCCATTTGCTTTCGGGGAGCCCTAGTTTTCAGAGCACATCCTGCTACTAAATATGTCACACGCACGCTCTGTCGACTGGCGCAGCAGCGCGGATGCGATCAATTGCTATAAAAACACTCTTCTACTAATACAGACGGTGTCACTATGCGGATGTGGCCGTTGTTGAAGCCTCTTCAGGCTCCACATCGGCAGGCCTCTCCCTCGGTGTGGAGCTGTCAAGCTCGACCCTAACGCCGCTTACAGCCGGCCAACTAAAAGTTGTTTTCCGTTCACGTTGTCATTTTTAGAATCCTTTGCTTCTTTGCTTGTGAATCCAAAAGCTGTGACGCTTGGCTGTTTTCGTTTTGCCATATTTTTTTATTACACAGCCAGAGTTAAAAAAATATCAATATCAACATTTCAAATAGCGCGCCGGCATCACCGCCATAACCATAGCAATGTAAGTAAGAATGCAGCGCCGCCACGTACAGATGGCAACACCCAGACATATTCACAAATATAAAACAAATATTCAGAAACTGTAATGAACAATAACTATTATTTATTTCAAGAACTGTTATTTACAGAAACTCAACATTTCTAATCTGTGTGACACAAATATGCACGATTGTTTTGGGCTCCCCCTATTTATCTCAAAGTCAGCCTTCAGGGGAGCTCCCCCTAGCTCCCCCCCATTTCGAACAGTGTCTGTGGCTGAATGGCCAGCGATTAGGTGCGGCGCATTTATCATAGGTGATCAGAGCTAACTGCCTGCCGTCAGATTTCATTTAAAAAACAGATCTGATTTTAAGACTATTTCTGCGCTCATAAAGAATGATAAGAATAAGAATAATGCATATTGAACTGGTTTCATTAATTAGTGAGTTTATTTAACACTATAACCGCCAATCGGGTCAATTTGTGTGATGTGTGTTCTGTGTGTGCAATGTAACTTTTTTTCAATAAAATATTAAAGTATCCCAGTCTGTGACTTTTCCTGAAAGTGTGTTATGTAGCACCCTATGTTGTTAAAAATTGCATTCTAATGGCGGGATTTGACAGGTTTAGGTAGGCCTATACAAAAAACCTCTGGCGGTTCTAGTGTTAAGGTAATTAGGTACAGTAGAAGCGCTTTTTTATCAGTAACGAATTTAGCAGTTGAACATAAAAATCAACTAACTGAGGGTCACTTGCAATGACAGTGTTGTGTCTAACTGTAAGCTTGTCACTCAGAGTAACCTACCGTTAATTTAGCTGCTGAAGAAGAAAGATCAGGGGGGGAGGGGGGGAGAGAGCTGTGGTTGATGGGCCATTAGTTGTGTAAATACACAGCTGAGAGCTGCCGTTTCATTCAGACTGTTTAAAAAACGGTAACAACGGACTATTTTTCTTAGCGGATGCATGTCAATTTAAATCAATACATACAACTATTTTTTAAATCAATACATACAACTATTTTTTAAATCAATAAAAACATTTTCTAAATCCATAAAAGCATTTCAATTAATATTGGGAGTCATGTCGTTACTTTGTTGAGAATGTGGCCGTGTAATAAGCGGGATAATTTGCAGCGACTTGTAACACCCGTCATGTGTGTGTAGAGGTGTGTGTGGTTAAAACACTTTCATGAAGTGAAGGAATTTCCTTCTATAAAACAGCTGTGGGCAGCAGTGAGTGTCATGGACATGAATTCATAGATCAAGGCAGATTGGTGCACACACTCTCCTGTCCTGCCAGGCGACACGCCCGTTCTAAGCCGTGTCCCTCACTCTTTACATCCCAAGCATCCCCGAAAAGTGTATTATGTTGTTACATCTCAGGTGTTATGTTTCAGTTGTGCTCTGTCTATGTTCAGTGATGCAAACTTGTCACCTTTCGGCGAAATTCGCCGTTTTGAATCCAAAATAAGTTGTTTGTGTGATTCATGTAGATCTGCAATACAAATATTTTTGGGGTATGGGGGAGTCTGGGACCCGGAGTAATCTGCGGCCGTGAGCTGTTATGTGCCATCATGACACGCATGGTGTTCTTTTTTTATATATTATAATAAAGTACGAGCTGTGTACTCGAGTCTTCCTGCCTGTCGGCTCTGCTCATGGTGGATGTATAATAAGGCTCTGCTGCTCCGAGATGATGGTCTAACTTCAGCAGCTACATTACCTACGGGTGCGTTCGTTAATATTAACTGTGCGTCCGGAGTCACTGTGGCACAGACTGGACCGCTGGTGAACAGCTGTTAGAACGGGCCGTTCAGGTGTTCAGAACAGAGCTCCTTGTTGGAGCGGCAGAGCGTGATGTGAACTGAAAAGTTTTTCTCTGGCAATATTATTTAAGGAATCGTTGAGCTAGCTAGCTAGCATACATTGTCACTATCTGCTAACGTTAGCTTTAGCTTTCTATTTCTAATAGTTTTTTTCATAGGCTATAAACAGAGGTGGTATAAGTATATATATATATTGTACTTGAGTAAAAGTAGAAGTACTCAGATATTGTACTTGAGTAAAAGTAGAAGCACACAGATATTGTACTAGAGTAAAAGTAGAAGTACTCAGGTCTTGTACTTGAGTAAAAGTAGAAGTACTCAGATCTTGTACTTGAGTAAAAGTAGAAGTACTCAGGTCTTGTACTTGATTAAAAGTAGAAGTACTCAGATCTTGTACTTGAGTAAAAGTAATAGTCCCAGAGTGTAGGAATACTGTTACAGTAAAAGTCCTGCATTCAAAATGTTCCTCAAGTAAAAGTAGAAAAGTATTATCATCAAAATATAGTGAAAGTAGCGACAGTAAAAGTAGTCATTGTGCAGATTGGTCCATTTCAGAATAATATATATGATATGTATTATAATGATTGATCATGAAAGTGTTCTCAAAGCTGGTAAAGGTGCAGCTAGTTTGAATGACTTTGTATACTGCAGGGTAGCTTGTGGATTTACTCCAGGTGGAACTAAAGTCGGAATTAACACTTGATTATATTTCACATCATTCATCCACATCTGTAAAGTAACTAAAGGTATTACATACATGGAGTGGAGGAAAACTACAGCATGTACCTCTGAACTGTAGTGGAGTAGAAGAAACAAAGTAGCAAAACATTGAAATACTTAAGTAAAGTACAAGTATCTCAAAATTGTGCCCAAGTATAGTACTTGTTGAGTTTATGAACTTAGTTACTTTACACCATGTGGCTATAAAGATAAAAAGACTTAAGCCTTGTACAGAGGCATGAAAATGTGCTGCCAAAATTATAAACTGACTGCTACACAATTTAAAATAAATGCTTTTATATATTTCTATTAGATGTGACTCTTTGGCGTTTCTGTTATTATTAACACTGCTGCTTTAGTTGTTCTGACTGCTAAAATCCTCTGTCATTCCGTGGGGTGGGGGAGCCGGGGGCTCGGATCCTTGTCACCTTTTTCATACCTGATGAGTTTGCATCCCTGTATGTTAAAAAGCCTCAGTCACCTTAATTAATGTAATAAAAACATCTCAGGTCAGTAACACTCAAAGCTAAATGTGCAATACCATGTTCAGCTATGTTACTATTTATAATGTTATTGTTGTTACATCAGAAGATGTACATATTGAAATTATTTCTTAATTTACAGTAGGCTATTTTTTACAATGTGTGTTGGAAGGATTTATTAAATTACAATGAATATTGTCATTGTTGAAGGCTTTTAGAGAAGGGTGAACTATAAGCCTGAATTACATAACATTTTATACCTAAAAACATAAAAGCCACAATAAATAAATCACAATTATTCTAGTTATTTTTACCTCCCGTATTGCTTTCAACCCACCAGCTTTTATGGTGTTTTTACGTCACTAACTGTAAGCTTGTCACATACAGTCTATGGTCACTCAGAGTAACCTACTGTTAATTTAGCTGCTGTTGAAGAAAGATCAGGGGGGAGGGGGGGAGAGAGCTGTGGTTGATGGGCCATTAGTTGTGTAAATACACAGCTGAGAGCTGCCGTTTCATTCAGACTGTTTAAAAAACGGTAACAACGGACTATTTTTCTTAGCGGATGCATGTCAATTTAAATCAATACATACAACTATTTTTTAAATCAATAAAAACATTTTCTAAATCCATAAAAGCATTTCAATTAATATTGGGAGTCATGTCGTTACTTTGTTGAGAATGTGGCCATGTAATAAGCGGGATAATTTGCAGCGACTTGTTCCTTATGGGGAAAATAACACCCTTCATCCAGATGAGGATCCCTCCGCTACGCTTTGGGATCCTGATCGACCGACGAAGCTCCATTAAAATATACATATTTTTGGTGAATTACTGAGTTTAGGCACGTTAATAACGTTTTAATGAAGTTGAATACAGTATATTCATATGTGTCAGTGATTTCATGTCAATTCGGCGAACATAAACTCATAAATGATCGTGGTGAAGATTATGATTAAATTAGGATTAAAAATCGAGAGCCGGGCTGCATTTCCTCCCGTTCGTTTTTTTCGAATAACAAAATTATTTTGTTAAATAACAACATGGTGATGTTTTGTAAATGATTACACGTCTCTTATTTAGCACAGTAGTATGATATCCGTGACATATGGATCTTAACAAAGTTCCGCTGTACATCCAGCATACTGTATCTCACTTTATTTCACATGAGCTCCAGTGTGGAACCCCACTGCACCCCCTGGTGGATCAATGATCCATTGCAGCTGGCTTCATTATAATTACATTTATCTATCACGGGGGCGGTCTCAAGTCAAGCTGGAAGTTTTCCCTTGAGCGAGGGCAGATCACGTACCAATCACGGCCCTCGCGTTTCAAACTGTCTGAAATGAATCGCTACATCTGTATTGACACCCCAGAGTCTCCTCTCAACCCCCTCCTACCTGCTTTTTCTATACTTTTACAGCCTCAGCCGACTGCAGGACCTTGGGTGTTAAGAGACAGGAGTCTTCATCTCCATGTGAAGACATCCGTGACTGATTCACACACACACACGCACCTAGGAAGGCAAAAGGTGCTTTCTTTGTTCTGATCAGCCCCAATCTGCATACTCTGTCTGAATACATTGAGAGTTACTTTTGACTCTAACAGTGTTCCACTGGAGTCATAGCTTTTCTGAACTTATTTCTTAGCAGCAATTCGGTTTCTTTTTAATGGCCTAGGCGAATTTTGGCTTTTTTTTTTTTTTTCTCTTGCCAAGATACTTTTAGACACACTTTGAGGTATGCAAAGCCTTAAAACTAGAACACTGATGGCTGGCTTACGCTGCAAACTTCATCGCCTTTTAACAAGAGAGTAAGTATATAAAACGTTATTTTGTATATTTTACACATCAGCAGAAACAGAGAGAGATGGCAGGAAGGCGGGAGAAAGTCTCCCCCAACTCTACAGACACTGGCCATAGAAAGAGGAAAGTGTGACAGTCGGAAGGCAAAAGGTGCTTTCTTTGTTCTGATCAGACCGAATCCGCATATTCTGTCTGAAATACCTGGAGAGTTACTTTTGTTAGAGCTTTCAGAGCTTTCTGAATGTATTTCTTAGCAGCACTGGGCATTTTTGTGTTGTATTGTATACTGTTGAAAGTGCACAGATAAACAGTCAAGCATGGGCGGTAAAAATGTGTCTCCTCAGGCTCTCTAATACACACACAGTCATCTCTCAAACGAGGTGCCTGCCTGCTTTCCAGGACTTTTACAGCCTCTGGCCGACTGCAGGTCCATGGGGTGTTAAGACAGGCACCTATAGCTCTGGAGTGTTGGTCCCCACACACACACACACACACACACACACAAACACACACACACACACACACACACACACACACACACACACACACACACACACACCTCCTTGGGAGGACATCAGTGAAGGTTCCCACACCCACACCCACACAAACACACACACACACACACACACACTTGGCCCACCTGTCACTTTGTATGCATACTAATGTGATTGAAACATTTTTTATTATACACCATAAGGCGCAACAGTGGGGGCTTTTCACACCTGTGAATACACATCACCCCCCTCCTATCGACGGATCTCACACCTACTTGGGATATCACACCTACTTGGGATCTCACACCTCGAACAAAGGGAGGCGGGACTTAGCTCATTTGCATAATGGGGGAGGTGTGACCTGTCACCTTTTATGCATACTAATGAGACGAAAGCGGGAGAATAATACTACTGTGCCCCACCACTTTTGTAAAAATCAAAACAAAACAAAAAAATCAAGAAAAAATTACAACAATAGAGGAATTCTATACTTACATGTAAAGGTACCTTTTTTTTAAGCACCTCACTTTTCCCAATGAAAGTTCAGTCAATGAACCGGAAAACATAATGTAGCTTGTTAGCTTAGCTTGCTAATCCATTAAGATGTGTAAAAAGCCGGAAAAAAGTTGCGGTGCGGAGTTGAGTCGTTTTTATGCTGTTAAGGGTTTGTTTAGCTGTGAATAAGACAGAGAAACCGTGGAAGATTAAAGTTGGCTTGTTCCTAACTTCCTGTTCTTCCTATTGTGAAGTTTAGCTGCTGCATGATAACTTTGTTACACTGGATTAGCAGTGTTGATTTATTTGGAATCTTGTTTGGGGGTATGCTCTGTTTAAAGAGCGGAATCTGCTTATTAGCAGCAGCTTCAGAGAAAATGTTAGAAATTAAAATCAATGTTTTGATGGTATAATGTATCTTAAACATACCGTCAGTTTAAATGCTGTTTTATACTTAAAGACCAGAAATTCTAGTGTACAACCAGTTAAGCTTTTATTCTGAAATTCCTTCATCTCCGGTTAGCATTTAGCATGTGGCTAATATACCATTTCCTATAGAAATGAATTTAGTAGCGAAATGACATGGAGTGATGTACACCGAAACCTACTGATTTTAACAGTACAACTATAGACGTAGAGATATTATTATTGCTGAATATTAAATGAAGGTACAGTTTATTTGAATAAAGTTATTGTTTACAGACGTGAGTAGCATGTTACAACATCCGGAACGACCGGAAACCAAACCAGCCATAAAGTATTTTCTGTATTTTTTAGAGTATTGAGTACAGCGTTTAGAATGTGTTAAATGAAAAGTGATGAAAGAGAATATGAGGAGAAGAGGCGTGTTAAGCATATATTGAATGTGAAATGTACCAATCCTCTGTTTAAATGCAACAATGGACATAGAGAACCGCAGTGACGCGTCGTAAAACCCTGAAGTAAACTTCTTCCGGTTCCTTCGCTAAAAAACCAATGCAAATTCTCCATAGGATTTTGGAAAATAGCTCGAAATAAGGTCTGTGGTTGACACACATTTAAGAGAGGGATCACGTTTTGTTCAGCGGGATAATCTTCACATGTCAACCCTACTTTTATAATTTTTGAATCATAAATCTAGTCGCCAAAAGCTAAATGCTAACGTTATGCTATAAACGAACTACAAGCCAGTACAGCAGCAGGGTCGCACGACTTCAACGTCACGCCAACTTAAGATCGTTTCAACTGACTTGCACTGAAACTGCACTTTGAAAACTTTAAATATATTAACATTTTAAACTGTATACCCCGGTTATCTAGGTCCGTTTTGTTTAATGTATACCACGTTTATCTAGGCCCTTTTTGTTTTGTTTTATGTATACATGTCACACTGTGGGAAACGATATTTCGATATTTCTGGATGTATAACACATGTAGAATTTTTGACAATAAAGCTGAATTTGACTTTCGCGTGCTTGCATATTTTAACAAAGCTTTTCATTTTAGCCACACTGAATTTAACTAGAAGTCATGGCTGTGTCAATTACCAGTCTGATATCGTTTTACAAAGATGACAAGAAGAGTGTAGATAGAGGAGAGAACCACTACAAGTCAGGACACGTAACAATGCAGCCTAGATGAAGGTGTGCTTACCGGTGTTGTCAGGGCTAGCATGAGGGACAAGGTTTATAGTGTCGGTGAGTACTGATAGCAAGAGTACCGTTAACCTAGAGTTAATTTATTCACATTAATTCCCATCAACAAATCAATTGTATGTGTCACATGAAATCTTTATTAGGCAAGGCAAGGCAAGTTTATTTATATAGCACTTTTCAACACAAGGCAATTCAAAGTGCTTTACAAAAAATGAAAGACATTAAGAAAATGGCATTTAAAATCAGTCATTAAAAAGAAAAGCTAATAAAAGAAACATTAAAAGAAAAAATACATGGATAAAAGTTACAGTGCAGTCCAAGATATGAATAGTTCAATTAAAAGCAGCGACAAAAAGAACAGTCTTCAGCCTGGATTTAAAAGTAGTAAATTGCAGCGGACTTGCAGGTTTCTGGGAGTTTGTTCCAGATATTTGGAGCATAATAACTGTACGCTGCTTTACCATGTTTAGTTCTGACTCTGGGGACAGAAAGCTGACCAGTCCCTGAAGACCTGAGAGATCTGGATGGTTCATCATTTAGCAGGAGGTCAGAAATGCATTTTGGTCCTAAACCATTCAGTGCTTTATAAACAGCAGCAGTATTTTTGAAATATATTCTTTGACACACAGGAAGCCAGTGTAAAGACTTCCGAACTGGAAAGATGTGATCCACTTTCTTAGTGTT
Organism: Notothenia rossii; assembly: GCF_949606895.1. Classification (NCBI taxonomy): domain Eukaryota; kingdom Metazoa; phylum Chordata; class Actinopteri; order Perciformes; family Nototheniidae; genus Notothenia; species Notothenia rossii. Next base: position 54,125,823 of record NC_136903.1, on the reverse strand, counting down.
GGTAAGGACTCGAGCAGCGGTGTTCTGAATCAGCTGCAGCTTTCTAATAGATTTTTTAGTGAGACCTGTGAAGACACCATTGCAGTAGTCCAGTCTACTGAAGATAAAAGCATGGACACGTTTTTCCAAATCCTGCTGTGACATTAGTCTTTTAATCCTAGATATGTTCTTTAGGTGATAGTAAGCTGATTTAGTAACTGTTTTAATGTGACTGTTGAAACCAATAACTAATTTAACCCGCTGACAAGAGAGCCCACCTCCGAAGATCGTGACTAGCTGAGGGACAGACTCGGGGGCAGGTTCTCAGGAATTTCTTGGCTTCTCTCCCCCGAGCCAGAAGAGGAACACTACAGCTTGGAAACACTTACTGTTCCTGAAATTATCAAATCTGTTGGGCATCAGGGACCTGAGGCAATTGTGGCAAGCATGGCATTGTCTGAAGAGCAACAGAGGGCAATTCAGGTGGCTACCACTGGTCAGCGAACCAACCCAAACTGGCATTTGTTCAGGAAAGGAAGGTTGACTGCCAGCAACTTTGGAGCTGTCCTGTGGTCAAAGTGTGTGACTGCTTCCTTTATTGCCAGGGTGCTAGAGCAACAAAAGGCCCTTGATGGTATTTCGTCTGTACAGTGGGGGACTATGAATGAATGTGAGGGCGTCAGGGCATTCACCACTGCAACCCAGATGCAGGTCCATGAGTCAGATTTGTGGCTCTCCCTATCAGGATTGTTGGGGGCATCTCCAGATGGTCTGGTAGGGTCTTCCGCTGTGCTGGAGATAAAGTGTCCCTACGGAGCCAGGGAAATGACAATTAGTGAAGCATTGCAAATCAAGGGCTTCTGTGTCAGTAAGGAAGGAGAAACATTCAGCCTGCGTGAGGAACATCCTTACTGGCACCAAGTGCAAGGTCAGCTTCACCTCACTGCAAGGAAGAAGAAATTAAAAAATGGTGAATTGTTTTTAATTTACATTTACTCGCCTTTGCAATGTTGTGGTTGTTAGAGTGTTAGGTTTCCTGTCAGCTCGTCTGTTGGGAAGATATAAAATATTAGTTTCATGGAAGTCACACCGTCACATATACTGTAAGAGCATTAAGACATACAGTACATAGGCTAAAACAAAACATCTAAAGATATAACCTTGCACTTTGATAAGACTCGTGAACATTTTCACTATTTTGACATTTTTATAGATGAAAATTGAAATAAAGAGATAAATGGTAGATTAATCCATATTGAAAATAGGTGTCAGCTGCTACACTAATTATAATAGTTATATTTCTTAATTAATTAAGATAAGATATTACTGTATTGATCCCAATTTGGGAAATGTTTCTGTTGCAGCAGCATAACAAGAAAAACAAAATATAAGTTATTATATATACAAAAGTATGTGAGGGATGGAATATTAAATTGAATATAAATGTAAAATGTACATGTGATTTTACGTCCAAGAGAAGCTATGGAGCAGAGAGTTCTCTGCCAGCCAGAGGTGATTTGTTATTAGTTCAATATGTCAAACTGATTTCCCTGACTACAATCTTTAGTTACATGGTGAAACGTTATGCTGCTTGTACTAATTAGACTTATCATATAAGCCACACAGGTTTTAATAGGATGTATTCATTATCTTTACTTATGTTGCGTTTTTTTCAGCAGCGCCATCTCTAAAACGGCGATACAGTCACTACCCATTATTTACATTTTACCGTGACATGGACAAAAATGTAACGTCAGCTTACCTCATGGCACGAATCCAGACTCTCCTTTGGAAAACATTGGCCGGGAAACGATAGAACAAGCACGTTTCATGCGAAGACCTGTGGCTGCAACCCGGAGCAAAGCAACAAACCGTTGCGTAGCTAACTAGTAGCGCAAGCTTTAGCTAACGTTAGCTAACGAAACGAACTGCCAAGTAAAATTGGAAAACACTGGTAATGAATTATTCTATAATTTGTAAAACTACGGTCTTAAAAACGACAATTTCAAAAATACAGATTCTAATGGTCAGATATAGATATACAGATACTAAAGATAGGCAGGTACTTGCTTTCAAGCAGAACACAGGGGAAAGCAAACTTAGCGGGAGTGTTTACGTGTTCGGCGTAATGACGTACAACGGCCTCGACAATTTCTGTAGTCCTATTCAGCCATTCGGTAACAACCATCGTTTTTCAGACACGTAAACTCTTCAAAAATCCCCAGTGGGGTCACTGCTGGTGTATTTAATGTCGTAGAACAAAACGTGATTTATCTCTTAAATTTGTGTCAACCACAGACCTTATTTCAAGCTATTTTCTAAAACCCTATGGAAAAAATGCATTGCTTTTTGAGGAAGGAACCGGAAGTGCTAAAAATGCTAACTTACTTCCGGGTTTTACGACGCGTCACTGCAGTTCTCTATTAGAGACGAGGCGAGCCGGCTCACAGGGAGGAGCCAGCAGAGGATATATAACAGCTGGAGAGGAGGGGTTCGCTCTCTCTTCTTGGCTCACGAGGACCAGATCACAGCTGTTTTTCTGACTGAACAATATCCTGCTTGTAACATACCCGCGCCTTTTTTAATTAAAGTACCCAATTGAACCTTTTCAGAGACTCCAATTCGTCTCCTTTTTTAAAGCTTCTCTCCTGGACGCGAGAATAACGATCACAGTTTACAATCTGGTGGATCCCTGACGTGATCTTCGTTGGACCGGGAGAGACTAACAACCAGCTGTTTTCCGGTGACGCGGCATCCGTTCGACACACAAGCGAGCTCTAATAACTTCGGTAAGAGGAAACCTGTTACATTGAATTCCTAATAGTTTATGTAGGACAATTTTAGATTTGTGTGTTTGACGGCTGCCGGCGGATCCAAAAAATAGCTGTGCATTTAATCTCAAAACAACCAAATTTATAACAATAACAATTCTATAAAACGTGGCGCTGCTCTGTTGCAGGCAGGGTGAGTTCACACTTTCTTTTGTTCTTCTATTTAACCCTGCATGCTATTAACCATGTGTGTGTGTTGAATTTTAAATTTAAATGTGTGTGGTCATTGTACTTCGGATAGGTTTCTTGTTGCGTTTTCACGTAGGTGTCTCTTGTTACGTTAGTAGTTAGTTAGCCTATGACGTAAGGGTATATATGCCCATTTAACGATTTTTGTTAAGATCTATGGGACATAGCGAGTCGGTTAAGCACCGAGTAAGTGAAAACCAACAAGGCATAGCGAGTTAACTCAGGGTTAAGTAACTGAAGTCAGTGCTAGTCGAAAACAGTTGAGAGCTGTTTTTAAAAAAGTCCTTTTTGAGGAAAAGGCTTGGTTAAGGTCTAAGCCTGTACCAGTGGTTAAACTGTTCTGTTTTCAACCAAGATATTGCAGGGTGGATTACGATAATCAGAGTTAAAGCAGCAGTGCATTAATATGACGACGGTCTGTTAATAGTCGCTGATAGGCCTCCATATAGGTCCCACCAAGTGTTGTTTTGGCTTGTATTTCAGGTTTTATAATACCACACCAGTAGTTTAATTTGTTGGTTCGTTTAAAGATCACCTCACCATTGTTTAAACTCCTCTCTGAGAGCCACATGGGCTATTTTCAAATCTCTTTGTCAACAGGTCAGAGTTCGAAATAAACGGGTGCTATCTTGTTTACACCTTACATGTTGATTAACAAACACAGGGCAGTCGCCATTTTGTGAAATGCAAATTCAAAGCACTCCTTTGTTTGTGCTTATGCAGCTGGTGGCAGGAGATGAGGCATTTTACTAGGCATACCATTTTGTAAAGAACAGCATACTTCTTGTCAGAGTTGAAACTAGAAAATAGTCAGGCTACCTTACCGTTGGAAGTTTGGTATTTGGAGGGAAGGAATATTGTATCTGATTTGTGAAATATTTCTGCTTGCAAGTGTGTATTGGCGGTGTTTGAGATATTCTTGTTTGCAAGTGTGTATTGGCGGTTTTTGAGATATTCTTGTTTGCAAGTGTGTATTGGCGGTTTTTTGAATATTCTTGTTTGCAAATGTGTTTTGGCGGTTATGTGCTGTGTTGTTTAACCATAGTGTGATTTTCTTCCCATTTTTAAGATATTTTTAAGGAAAATAAGCTTCTTCTTGTTAAAAAGAAGTCAGTTTTGCAACGGCTATTCCCTAGTAGATTGAGCTGGAAATTACAACAGCACACTCTGCTGGTAATACAGAATTATTACACAGATAGAGGGAACACCTCTTAGGGAAAGATACATTAACATTTTGAAGTTTAATTCTAAAGTGTATAAACAAACACAGGTATCGCCACTCGCCAGAATAGAATTGCAAAGTGGTTTCTAATTATAAGATGAGAAACTTTACATAAATAACATAACCTAGACTATAGAATATTCAAACAAATTTATTGAAGCTAATACAAATTATTACATTTGCATTTACATTTCGGTATGCACTGTACACGGTAGATTTAGATTTTCACCAGATTTCTAATTTTCATATTTCAAAGTCAAAACCATACACTGTACCATTTTTATTTTTAACATTTCATATTTTAAAATGTGCATAATTTTTTTCTTTTAATTTGCTTTATTAATATTTTACATACAACTTAAAAAATATATATACATATATATATATATATATATATATCTTTAAAAAAAAAAAAAACTTAAAAAAAAAAAAAAAAACCTTGAGCAACTAAAGAACAATCAAAAATCAAACCCAGATTTAAAGTTAAGTTCGGATGACATAGGGTATCATTTATCAGGAACGAAGGTGCTAGTCGGAGGATTAGTGCTTCAATCTTTGATAACTTAATAATTTCATTCGAATAGGAAGAGAGCATGTCACCGAAAGAAACTAAGTTGAGACCAGACGCAGAGCCAGGCTCAACTGTAGATATCAAGGAAAGGGTAAAAATCAGATCAGATGCTTTAACCTTTCCAATTAAAAGACAGAAGACATGGAGCCAAATAGAGAAACTGTTGGAACAGTGGCAAACAAGAGGACTGATTCCAGCTGATGATCAACCTGGAACAACAAAAGCCCATAGAAGAGCAGTACTCGACTATGAGCACAAACAATGCCTACAACAGCTAACTATATGGAGGGAAGCTGAAGAAAGATTTATAAGAGTTACAAGTCTGATACTCCACCTGGAATATGCCAGCCTATTGGCACGCAGCATAAATGTGGTCTAAGTAGCAGACCTGCCAGTGAGGGAAGACATAGCAGAAAAAACAAAAGACGCTCTAGTTATCCAAACTCCGAAGCTGTATCTAAACCTGGCCGAAGTCCCTCCTCCCTTTCCAAATGTTGGAGAAGTCTTGCAGTTGAATGGAGTTTCCACGGACAAAAGTGACAAAGGATTGGAGTACGGAGTAAGAGTGCTAACCAGTAAATCAAAACACCTGATGGAAGAGAACATACGATTAGAAGAAATCACAGAAGAAAGAAGACGACAAAGAGAAGCACAAAAGACAGAAATGGTAGCATTACAACTGAGACCCTTGAAGATACAAATAGCTGAGAAAGATACCGAAGCTAATATAAACAAGAAAGCGGCAAAGCAAATGGCAGCTACATCAAAGATGGCCATTGAACCAGAAAAGGCAGGCCAGACACCTCTAACAATTCAAGCTCAGGAAGAACCAGAGAAGGCAGGTCAGACACCTCCAACAATTCAAGCACAGGAAGTGCCAGAGATTCAGATACAGCATCAACAAAAGGGAAAATGGAGAGAAGGGCAACGAACAAGACGAAGAACGGATGAAGGCTGCTACAAATGTGGTCAGCTGACACATTGGGCTAGAGATTGTCCACAACAACAAATGAAATACCCACCACATGCACCAAACAACGGCCCTCCATGCATTTACCCCAGGGGAGGTTTCCATGATGACGACAGAAGCAGGGGGTCCCAGGGATGTCAAAGACGAACAGCATCGCCAAACATGAACCAAATACCACTGACAGCCTGGTATCAACCACAACAATGAGGAAGCTTAGAGGGCCAGACCACCAGGTGATGCATCTTCAGCACAAGGGTATTTAGAAAACCAGCTACATTGAGCCATATCTGTCACCACAGGAGGAAGAGTTGGAATGTTATTAAAAAAATCGGGAGTAGAATATTGCATTTACATATAATGTATCCACAGATTAGAACACTTAGCAGACTATTTTTGTAATTATGAGAAGGATACAGATTACAAGTGATTACAGAAAACTATTGTGCCGACACAGCTAGTGAGGTCAAGAAGACGGGCTTCCACCCAAAATATGCAAGGGGTGGCAATACACCTGACGTGAAGCTATCCAGACCTGAAAACAGAAACTCGATTCTGCTGTGGTGAAGTCTGGCTACAAAGGGAGGTGTTCCAATAGGGTCGCTTGTCTCAAACCAGTGAAGAAGTCAACAAGAACCCAGCAGAACTAGAGAGTGATTGTTAGTGGGAGAACAGTAACGGGGCGACAGAAACTGGCCCAACATTTTCCAGCCAGTACATAGATGGACCCCGTCAGAAGACCGGGGCTGTGTTTAAAGGGGAACTTCATTTACTGTTAGTGGAAGTGTAGTTTTTAGTCAAACAATTATGTGATTTATTGGAGTCAGATTACATTTTTCTCATAAACACAATCTTATAATCGGTCTGAAGTATCTGTTTTAAGGCATGAGCTGCAGATTAAATAACATAACACTGATTGAGAGCTTGGAGGAAGAAGTTGTAGGGTTTTTACAACAGTTTCAAGAATCAGTTTTTATTTATTTATTCTTGAGTAACTTTACTGATTTATAGTGTAGTGCGTAAGACAATATCTCATTTTGAGTGAGGGGCACCAGCCCTTCATGCGGGTCACCCTCTGTGAGAATAGTTCATATTTTCCCTCCAGTTGGAGAAATGAAGCTCAGCGCAAGTTCAGGCAGGAAGACCTATCACTTCGTATTGCGCGTCATGGCAATACTCGCTCCCTTCACTAAAGGATAGGGAGCGCCACTCCCCACTCCTCAGCTAACCTATCACTTCCCTCCATTCACAAGCCTAATCATCGCACCTGTTAATCCCTCTATATATGCTCTCCCCTTTTCCATCAGCTGTCTTCCAGGTGTCAACGCGCAAGCAGCAGCAGGGCTACTTCCCAGCTCCGGGTATTAATCCATCAGCTCCGCAGTCTTGCGGATTAAGCTACAGGGGGCGTTCCCCAGTTGGCTAGCGGTTCTAGCCGGCCACCCCGCAAACCCGGATGCGGAAGAAAAAGACAAGGATACTGAGCTCCACGGAAGTTCCTCCCGCTTAATGGAAATGGGCTACTTCAGGCAAACAATTGACACACGCCTTCAGTCTCTCGAGAGGGCATCACTGGCATCAGGGCCGCTCAAATGCGGCGCTTCCGGCCTTCACGCGGAACGGGCCCTCATCGCTTGCGAAGCTTCACCCACTTCCGGCTTCAACCACAACCCCTCTTGCAGGCAGGCAGGGCTCAAGCTACATCTCATCGAAGCTACTTCTCCTCCCGGCTCAGTAGCAGTACTGGTCTCTAAGTGCGTCTTAGGTGGCAAGCAGGTAGTGATGGCGAGATGAAGCCTTATGAAGCTTTGAAGCTTTCCAGCAATTGGTTCGCAAAGGGTTCATGTCATGAGGCTTCATCATGGGCTTCATTTGAACATAAACCCCTGTTGGTCAAAGCGTGTAAAACAGGCAAATTGGAAATCTCAACAGTTGCGCTCTATCTCATACCGAGTTCCCAATGAGTAAAGCCTTAGAATAACTCTAAACAACGAACATAAAATCCTATTTTCATGTTAACAATATTGTTTTCATTCCAGTTGAACGATTGTGATTGAAAAGCCTATAGGAGGCTGGTAAACATTGCAAAGAGGGATTCGTATTCCTTAATATTATTCATAAACTTAACCACGTTGTAGCCTGAGAAGGCTAAACCATATCAGGAATACATTTATTAACTGAATTATCTCATTTAGCTGTAGCTTCTATAAGCAAACCCTGCGGTCGTGGGTCGGCTGCTTTCCAGCGAGCCACAGCCCACACGCTGAATCTACCCAAAAAAAAACACTGGATATATCTTATCTGCATTTATTCATTTATTTATTCATGTTTTATTCCTACATTTATTTATGCTTGTATCTATTTATACTTATGACATTTTCCGACCTCTATATAAGTGAGGGTCTGAGCTCTTTTAATTCCATCGTGTCACCAGCGGACCCGGGTACAGGAGGGGTAATATGGTTTTGTTATACATCCATGGGTATTATGAGCGTTGTGGCTCAACGGTTCAAATGAATCGCTTCCCGAAGCAGTCACGTGGTATCGACAGGCAGCGAGGTTCGCTTGTCATCGATGACGTCACTGGCCCAAAATGATACAAGCCTCGATACATGCTTCACAAAAAGATTGGGGATTACTCGACACACGCTCCGAAGCCTCGGCGCAATACGTAATATCACTACTAGCAGGTTCAGCGCACAGCAGGCTCGCCTCCTTTCCCTGCGCCTCACCGCTAAAACAGGTAAGAAAAGAGAAGAAAGAAAAGAGAGAAAGGAAAGAAGGAGAAAAGAAGAAGAAAGAGAAAAGCAAAAGAAGAGAAGAACGAAGAAGAAGAGAGAGAAAGAGAAGAAGAAAAAGGAGAGAGGAAAAAAGAGAGAATATCGTTGCTTTAGTTTAGGATTAAGGTGAGTTCCAGGCAGTGTCGGGTGTAACGCGTTGTGTAACAACTACTACCCGTCACAATGCTCAGTAAGTACCGCAGTTTCAAGCTTCACACAGCCACGGATGCTGCCCATCCGTGGTTTTTGGGGGTTTCTTTCAGGGAGAAAGAGATGTTCATGTAAGTTGATAGAAGACAGTCTAATCACCCAACCAGCACATCAGCATCTACGTCTCACCGTGGCGTAATTAAACTGCTAATTAAGCTAGTCCTATACCAGGGCTCGATAGTAACGGTTGCCATTGGCAACCATTCGGAAATGTCAACCACTTCTTGGACTTTGGTTGCCATCAGTGGCAACCAGTTTTTAACATAAGAAATAAGGACAGCAAACGTGCACCCCAAAATAGATAAATGTTCATATTCGTTTTTAAGAGTGATATTTAATTGTTGTGACCAGTCGGAACCTGATACTTAAATTGCACGTGCATTGGCGTGATTACAGAGCCAGAAGCGATGCACGTTTACTCGCGTGCGCCGTGTGTTTGTTTTACAACAAAATGGCGGAGCAAAAATAAGTTGCTTGACTGCTATAAAAGTTCAGCCAACACCTCAACTTCTCCAATGAATGTTCAAAGTGATTCAACTGATGGAGCGTAAGGTAAAACCCGAACGAAAAACAAAGAGGAATGTTTTCTATTCACTTCCGGTAAAAGTTCCTTCAAAATAAGAGTCCCGATCTTATTACTACAAAATAAAAGTGCAAAACGAAACTTTACCATAGAAAATGGTTGCATTAAATGATAATCACTCTATAAAAAGGTAACACATTTTAAATATAGTTAGACATATTAAAGGTAATTTACAGCATCAATAATTAATATCAAATGTTTAACTATGAATGGTTTTCATTTATTTAACATTAGAAATGTATTAGTCTGGCCAATCCAAGACTTCATGCTGAAGGGCCAATGGGTCTATGGTGGAGGTCAGCACAAAGGTCAAGAAAACCCACATTTGAAAGGGAGACAACGGATGATCAAGAAACTGGTGACTTGCTCAATTCATTTGTGAGGGATCTATGAAGACAGGACAACAGCAGCACTACTGGTATTTTGTATACCAGCAATTGAGGGTGGACAAGTTTACTACCACTTAGGTTCAAATAAGTGCGTTAATTACTTATTGTAAAGCATTTGAACATTCTCGTGTCACATGTTCATTATTAAGTGGATGTATAACTGTATAGCATCTTAATTATTTAAAATATAAGGTATCAAAAAGGGCAACCGTATTTTCAGTTGGCAACCAAAAGCGGATGCCTGGTTGCCAACCTGGCAACCACTTTTAAAAGTTAGCGTTGAGCCCTGCCTATATCATGGGTCATGTCTCAGCATTTACCTAAGCAAATATTATTTCATGCTGCTCATATTGCACTCATATATTTGGTTCATGCTCACATGGCTTATGTTAAGCAGGGTATGATATTCATGCATCATTGTACTCAAGCTAACAGCCGCATTACATTGTCTACATCTCCCTCTTCGCCGGGCATCGGCTCGTGCCGGCTATCCAAGATCTCTCCAGTTTACCTCTGGTAAACATGCATATAACTGGTGGTGGTGTCTTAAGAGCATTTCAGGGCTCGTTCAGGATAGGTGCAGCAAACCTGCCGCAATCAAGGTAATTGTTCCTCTTCCCTACAACAACCGCTTCTCATCCTACATTCGTCCGAACGCCAGTGCCGTGCTGGCTATCCAAAGGTCTCTCCAACCTTCAAATTGGTACGTATCCATATAACTGGTGGTGGTTCTTAGCATGTCAGCACGTATATTCGCCCCGCGGCTCATGTTTATCCTTACATGTCTATCCCTGTACGTTCAGGTTATAAACTTCGGGTCTGTATAAAATGTGTCCCTGCGAAATCAGGTTGCCCCGTACGTCCGGGATGCCCTATACGTCCAGGATGCCCCGTTCGTCCGGGATGCCCCGTACGTCCGGGAAGCCCTGTATGTCCAGGACGCCCTGTATGTCCAGGATGCCCCGTACGTCCGGGATGCCCCGTATGTCCGGGAAGCCCCGTATGTCCGGGACGTATGTCCGGGACGCCCCGTATGTCCGGGATGCCCCGTATGTCCGGGATGCCCTGTATGTCCAGGATGCCCTGTATGTCCAGGAAGCCCTGTACGTCCAGGGAGGATGCCTAAATCCCCACATGTACTAACCTCTCTTTTCATCCATAGATTTCCACTGCATCCCACAAGGTAAGATTTCATCACGTTCAGTACTTCATACCTTCACTTCTTTTGGGGGTTCATCGGAAACGGTTCTTCCCTTCCCGAATGACATCCTACAAAACCTGGGCCTAATCGCCAAACACCATTTCATTCACTTGTTATAAACTGTCATCATTATGTTTCATTTATATAATGTGACCCGATAATAAACATGTATTCCATACATCACGTCTCTCCTGATTGAAATGAAGCTCAGCGCAAGTTCAGGCAGGAAGACCTATCACTTCGTATTGCGCGTCATGGCAATACTCGCTCCCTTCACTAAAGGATAGGGAGCGCCACTCCCCACTCCTCAGCTAACCTATCACTTCCCTCCATTCACAAGCCTAATCATCGCACCTGTTAATCCCTCTATATATGCTCTCCCCTTTTCCATCAGCTGTCTTCCAGGTGTCAACGCGCAACCCTCCTCCACCCCTTCGCCTCCTGCTTCCAACTCAGGGCCAAGCTCAACCTTCTCCCTTCCAACCGGACCGAACCACTTATCACCACCACCAGTGTCTAGACCCAGGAGGGTTCATCGGAAACGGTTCTTCCCTTCCCGAATGACATCCTACAAAACCTGGGCCTAATCGCCAAACACCATTTCATTCACTTGTTATAAACTGTCATCATTATGTTTCATTTATATAATGTGACCCGATAATAAACATGTATTCCATACATCACGTCTCTCCTGATTGAAATATTATTTTATCATATGTTAGTTCAGCAGTGTCAACCAATCCTCTAATCCTAGAATTATTGAGACGCATTAGCAACAACAGGGGTATTGTTTTTCGGAGCAACAATAATGCATAATACCATGACAAAAGCCATTATTGAAACAAGTAAACTATTTTTTGTGCTAATGGCAGATTTTTTGTGAATATGCATTTATGCCATCAGAAAGTCATACATCATACTATATTTTTGTACGCCTTGTGGGTACACGGAGAAGTTATATTTATTTCATGCAACGTTATGGGTTTTACATGTCTTGTTCATAATAGGGTAATCATTGCAATATTAATTGAGCATGTTATGCTCAAAGGAGGGAGTGTCATGATTATACAGATATGTTGATTCGGTGACGTTGTAGTTAATAATTGATAACAACAATAGGTCTCATAACAACAAGAGGTATGCCAAAGCTTGGGCCTTCTCCAAGGAGGGAGTGGCCAGTTTTAGATATTAGACGAATAGAAGTGGATGAATATGTCAGAACTCTGAGTAATATTATGCAAGTTTTGTCTACACAGCAGGCTAGGAAAACTACAGAGATACCAGACGAGACACCAGAAGAGACTCTTGTTCGGCCAGGTGATTGGGTGAGGGTGAAAGTTCACAAAAGACAGTGGGCTGATCCCCGGTGGACGGAAGCGTGAAAAGTTGTAACGAACTTCACACGTGCTCCGGTTTAAAGGTAAAGAAAAAGGAGCAAATTGACACCACCTCACACATTGTCACCCTTCACTGGCAACTTCCAGAACATTATTGGGAGTTAGGACTGATTTGGCAGAGCTGGAACAAAACAATAAATAGAAATAAGATAAAGATAGAAACAGCTCAAAAGACAAATTGTCTATAGATTTTTATAGATTGTACATTAATGTGAAAACCTATTTTTTTGTTTTACATCTGAAAAAGAGTCCAATTTTTGTATATGTTATTTTAGTACTCATTATTTAAATTCTGTAACTGACACAACCAGGGATAAAATAGAGATGATGTCAAGAACAAAGCCAAACCAATTGTGGGGTCCCCTAGGGATAAGAGTCAGAATAGCATTGTTGATTGTGCTCATTACACTTGGCACCTTTCTGGTTGGAAGGGGAGTACAATATCAAGTAAAACATGGAACCATTAGTTCAATCATAAAGAATGCCCACATCACTAACAAGATTCCAGCTGTGTTTCAGAGACTTTCACTTATCCCCAGAGCCAAAAGATCAACTGAGCAACAAGAGGAGGAGTTAGAAATACTCATTCCCAAAGGTGAGGCGGTTATAATCAAGATGATTCACCCCCCTATATGCAGTTCTTGTATCAAATGATGAGATGGGTTTAAGTGATCGGGATATGTAAGTAAAGGGGATTAACAGATTAGGGGAATCTCTAAATACACTGGATCCATGTTTTAGTCTGTACCAGAAACACCCCCTGTTAAGTTTAAGAGGCATCCAGAACCAACTACAGGTGACATAAAAGGCACACTCTCATCGGTCCCCCAAAGGACATGAAGTTCCAAGCTGAGCCACGGGATTGGGCACAAGAGCAGAGTGTGGGACATGAGAGCGGAATACGCCCTCCATGCAACAAAAAATGCAAAGCAGTTGGGCCACTCAAAAGAGTTACAGCGAAAGGATCCAAGAGCAGATGGACTGAGGAGAAGGTGGACAGAGAAGAGAGGACAGGACGGAGGAGTTGGCATGGTCCGGCAGAACGTGAGGGGGTCATGGCTTGACAACCAGAGGGGGAGAGAAGGAAAACGGGAGTGAGTGAGTTTACACATAAACACACTTATTCACCAACGAGAAATACGTAAAGAAAAAGATTTATTAGCCATGAATTAATCAATTGGTGAATTTATAAAGAGGAAACTATTAAATAACCCTAAAAACACACTGAGGGTAGAACATATTATTCAATCTTTTCATCATATGAACAAATTATTCTTTAAGAGATTTTTATTCATGTGTGAATTTGGGGAAGATTTAATTTGTTACAATATAAATCTACAGTTTTTTAGTAACCACTCTATAAAAGCAGACAAATCTTTATTTGTATGGAAAATGTTAAAGGTAGAGCTAGTACCAAGCCAAAGATAGTATTCCAATCTAGAGTATTGATTTCTCCATTGTAGCATGGTTATTACCTCAGGAGGGAAGATTAAGGTGGAAATAACAGTTGTTTGTCGTCCAAGATGTAGAGTTTTAAAAAGACACTGGGCAAAGAGCGATAGCAAATTTTAATTTTGAAAAACTAATATAATTGGGAGTAATACATGCGGGCCTTGGATCACTCATTGTGATGGTGTATATTTTTTACAACAAATATCTTTCAGGGAGAAGGGGTCGCTCGACCCACCCTGCAGATGTTTTAAATCTTACTTGCAGCTTCAGAGGGAGCGCACGGCACCAGAGTATGAGTTTTAAAAGACAAGCGCCACCAGCTCCTAAAGGTCATCCATTCAATCAGTGATGACCTGACATTTAGAGATGTTATTTAAAGGAGAAACATATCTGCCATAAGTATAAATTCCTGAATTGAACTACAAACCATTAATGAAATGATTTATGTTTTAAAGTCCTTGTTAAAGGAGGAAGTAATTATCACATGCTCGACACTAGGGATGTAACGATATACCGAATATCGCGGTATCGCGGTAAATAAACTTCCCAATACCGTCGTGAGACTGACAAAATCTACCGCGATTTTAAAAAAAAAGATTTATTTTTTTAAACCTTTATTTAACCAGGTGGTCCCATTGAGATCATCGATCTCTTTTTCAAGAGAGACCTCTCTAACATGGCAACAAGTAGGTTACAACATGAAAATAAAACAACAGATAACACAAAAGGACATCGTATTTACAGGGCTACATTTACACACCTAGAGACATTGACAAGTATCAACCATATCTCGCCCTGTCAATAAGCCTGGCGTTAGACTTTTTCGCTGTCCGTCATTTCGACAGACAGGATCGTAAAATATCCGTCATAATCCCTTATTACCCGTCGGGTCTGAAAAGTTCACGATAGAGCATGCTCGTGAACTGTCAACGGGGGGGAGCGGTGTTATGCCGTGTGTGCATGCACCTCGCGGGACGCGCACAGCGTAAAGCAAGACCTCCCAGACATGTATTGATTTGTACGGCAAAGTACGGTTTGGAAACTATATCATTTCCTTTTGGAGGGCATGCATAACACGGCATAACACCAGAGCCTGGCTGCGGGGAAACGTTGGCGCTGTTCCGAGTTTGTTCTAATCTGTCAAAATGACAAACTGCTTTCAGATTTTTCCGTCATTGTTAAATAAAATATTCGGTTAACGCGACCACTGGTGTCCCAGCAACATCAGTACCAAGCGACAGAGTTTTTTCCAGAGCAGGGGATATTGTAAATGCCCAAACATCCCAGCTTATAAATACCTGGAAATGTGGACATTCTCATATTCCTAAAAACCTGTCTGATGATGCTGAGTGAGTGACTAGTGAGTTTGAGTTGAGTTACTTGAAAAACTAAAGTGAAACTTGATTTATTTTATTGCAGGGTCTGATTATTAAATGTCCTTGTTTATTTGTGAGATGCAGTGGCATAAAGAAAATGCTTACTTTGTTTGGTAGTACTAGTAGGTAAAAAAACACTGGTTTTCTTGTTCCAGTCTGTTACTGTCACTTTGTTTTTGACACTTTAAAATACTGCTATCCTACAAAAATGCTGTAAAAATCAGATTTATTATGTAATAAAAAAACATTTTCCGAGTAAAAAAATGTTTTATTGAAGAAAAAAAAAAGTCTGATTTTTTTTCTTCCCTTTATTATTCAATATCGCGATAAATACCGTACCGTGGACTTGTTATCGCGATATTATCGTACCGTGAGTTTTTGGTATCGTTACATCCCTACTCGGCACCCAAGGTTCCACACACTGTTAAAGGGGTTAGGATAGCTATTTAAGTAGACCATAATTGAAAATAAATGAGGATAATGCGTTATTGATATTCCACCGGTTCTCACACCATTTCAGGGACTTTATCACTGCATTAGAACAGACCACCCAAAGTTACTGAGTAGGAACTTTTAAGTGATGCAATTCTACAACTGTTGTAACTGAACAAAATCTGCTCCCAGAAATGACTGTCTAGAATGCCGTACCCCAGAGTAGAACATACCGATTGATCACAACGGCCCCTTCTAGAGAACATATTACTTTCATACCTTAAATGGTATGAAAGGAGGGAGGGTACATTTCTCATGAGGAGACAGTTACAAATGCTAGCAGAACAAGACGACCCACCCCCGTATACAGATGTTGATGAAAATGATGAGTTAGTTTGAATGATGTAGAATGATATGGATGTTCGGAGATGAGATTGATCAATGAATGTCCAGCCAATGCGATTCTTTAAATGATGAAATCATGTGAAGAAGTGAGCAAACTAAAATGCTAAAATGGAGTGAATCCATTTCAATTTACTTTACACCATCCAAGATAGTTTATTTTATTATTTATTATTTTATACTATTCTAATATGGTAGATCTCATGTTTTATAAATCATTGCTAGTCTAAAATGGTTTGTTTCTTTTCACTTTGTAAAAACAAGTGCCTTCCCAGATAGCAAAATATGAGTGAATCAATGTTGAAATATGGTTAGGTAGAAATATTGAATCCATGTTGAAACCCGGACATTGAAATTAAACAGAAAGCGCAAATTGTTTTAATGTTGAATAAACGTTGGACTTTCAACCATAACTGACACTATCAATGTTGATTCAACCATAATCTAAATAGGAATCTACATGCACATTTTTGGTTGATTTTACATTGAATCAATGTTAGGAATCAACATTGATTCAACCATCATCCAAATGCGAATCTACATGTAAATTGTAGTTGATTTTATATTGACTCAGTGTTAGGAATCGATATTGATTCAACCATCATCTAAATGGGAATCTAAATGTAAAACTTACATTAAAATATTCAACTTTTCTAAGAATACTGTAACACATTAAAAAAGTGAATGTTTTTCACCAATGAGTTTTCTGCGTATAGGTCTACATCTTAACAGACTATTAACAAGTGCAACATCAATACTGTACTGAATGAAGTGGTCCAAACTTGTAAACACACACTGCAAAAACTAAGCCTCAAAAAAACAGAAAAATAAATAGTAAAATGAGTAATATATTACTTAAAATAAGAAAAATTATCTGCGAACAGAACAAGAATAATTCACTTGCCAAGCCTTTCTTAAAACAAGTAAATACATTTAGCCTAAAAAGATCTACGGATATCTTAAAACAAGTGTTTTTAAACCAAAATTAAGTAAATTTGAATTGAAGCAAGGAATATCTTTAAGAATTATAATCTTATAAGGAAAATGTGCTTGAATTCAGCATATTCTACTGCTTTTGTCCCAAAATTCTATTTTATGTTCAGTATAATCCAGTGCAGCTTCACTTTAAACAGGTACATTTGTCTGGATAAAAATAAGATTTAAGAATTATTTTCTTAATATGTAGAAAAATCTACTTAAATTCAGCATTTGGTGCTATTAAAGTATTCTTAAAATAAGGCTAAATACCAAGAAACGTAGAGACAAAACCTTCAAAAATCTTTAATCCTATCAATATAAACTTTGACTGCTTGCATAAAGAAAAATAAGAGTCTAAAACGATTTCTTTTAATGTTTTTATTGTTTTCAAACAGCATAGTAAAGGTCAGTCATCAGATATGTCTTTAGAGAAAAAGAGAACATTATTTCACTGTAAAATGCAACGCAAGTGAAATTCTCATGACACTTTTGACTCAGCGAACAATTTTGAATAGGACTACAAGTATGAGGGGCCGCTATGGACATTATTCAGAAATACCGTTCACATACACATGTGAAACACTCACACAACTAAAACAAACATAATTTACAAACTCTTACAAAAATCTCTCATATACATATATGAAACGCTCTCATACACACATGAAATCCAAAGTTATTCACATATACTAGGGATGCACCGAATATTCGGCCGAAAATGGTTCAAAAGGCCCTGCACCGAAAAAATATCACCGAATGTCAGAGAACAGGGTTACGTTGGTAAGCTAACGTTTTGTTGTGATGACGTAATCAAAACGAGGCGACAAGCACGGCGCGCGACCATGCTCGCGGCTGGCTCACAGCCAACATGTCTGGCGCTTGGAGATATTTAAAAATATCATAGAAAGAGGCGCGGATTGCGATATGTAAAACGTATTCAGCTGACATTTCTCGAGGGGGTGTAACTGCAAAGACTTTCACCACTTCGGGATTACTCCACCACTTGAAATCAAAACACCCGGACAAATATGCGGAGTAAGATCAAACCACAAGCACTGACAGCGAGAGACTGTTCAGCGCTGCCTCTCATGTGCTTGATGAGAAGAGGAACAGACTTATGGCTCATAAAGCAGAGAAGCTAATGTTCATTAAAAAGAACCTCCCACTTTTCCTTAATAAGTAGACAAGGCTGGCTTATCATAAGCTTATCTAGTTCTACATGTCTACTCTATACCCACTTACCTGAACAATTTTTCATTGTGAGTTATAATTCACCATCTCAGGTTATCATTAGGGGGAAAGGACAGCAGCACAGTGTTCAATATATTGTACTTTCGGTATCTAAATGATACAATGTTGTTTACATTGCTCATGAGGACAGACCACCTTATTTGCAGATTCTTGAAATTGTCATTTAATTTGTAATTGATTGTGGATTTTGTATCCAGTTTTCCCTTTATGTATCTTTATACAATGTTTACTACGTTGCTTATGAGGACAGACAGCCTTATTTAAAGATTATTGAAATTGTAATTTAATTTGTAATTGATTGTGGATGTTGTATCCAGTTTTCACTTTATGTATCTTTATACAATGTTTACTACTTTGCTTATGAGGACAGACAGCCTTATTTACAGATTCTTGAAATTCAATTGTAATTTCATTTGTAAATAGTTACATTCATGTGAATTTATCCAGTTTGCACATTTGTATGCATGCACTTATAGGTGCATTTGTTGTTGTTGTTGAAGGCCTGGCTGTTACAGTCTTTATTTACACTATTTAGTTGTAGGCCTACTGGCCTAGATGTTTATGCAGTTTTAAAGCACCTTGGCTTTGTTCTGAATGCACTTTGTTGTAGTTATCCTACAGAGAAAAGAAAATGCACTTGACTTGGAATTAATGTACTGTATGCATTCAAAAGTGCTGAATAAATGTTTTATGGACCCATAATAGTGATTATTATTTAAGTTAAGTTAAGTTTTGCCATAACAGGGTATATACAGGAATCCTGAAGTCAAATTTAATACCTTTTAAGACTTTTTTTAAGACCCTTTCCATACATTTTAAGACCTCATCGCCACTTCAAGCTCTAACATTGGCGACACACTTTACCTCACATTTACTATATACAGTATTGATTGTAAGATAGCACAACTAAACCGTTTATGATAACTCCTTATCATAATTCAGATAGAACAAAGCACAAGAGAATGAATTTTGTGACCAACCCAATGCAAGGTTTATTAGAAAAATTATTTGACCAATAAACAAAACAAATGACAAAATGTTGTACTATGAAATATACATTAAACTTTGGTCAGCTTCAGCGGGGTAATGCCATGTAGGAGTTCACAAATACCCATCATGGCATGTGCCTCAATTCATTGGCTTTGCTGTCCCACTCTTTTTCGGTTTGTTCCAGCTCAATGCATTTCTCTTTGTGCCTCCTCCTGAGGGTGTTGGACTTTGTTAGCAGTTGAGCCATTAAAGATCCAGCTTTTCCCTCAGCCTGCTCAGCAAGTTGATCAGCATCTTTCTGAAGGACGCCGCACACTTCTTTTAGGATCTTCCTTTTCTTTTTGAGCTGTTCTAGCTCATCTTCAACTGCTCTTCTCTTGAGGCTCTGTGTGGCACTCTGTCTCTTCTTCTGTTGTTGATCCAGGTAAATCCTGTACCTTGATCTTGCGAAGGCTGCAGAAGCCAGGAGCTCCTTAGTGAGTGGCACCTTTAGAACGCCCCCACAGACACTAACCTGGTCGCAGATCAACCTTTGTGCCTCCAGGGATTCTTCAAGGAGGTTGACAGTTTCAACCTCCTTGTTGACAGAGAACCCCCTTTCAACCGTGGCTTGACCATGGGACAGAAGTAGAAGGCTCTGGCAGAATCTCCGCAGCTCAGGGTATGTGCTGAGAGCTTTGTGCAGGAAAACATCGAGCCGCTGCTCAAATGGCTGGAAGGAGAGGAAGCCTTCACCTCTACCCTCAACAGACAGAAATCTTTGAAATTGCTGGACGATCACATCACCTACAACATTGACAGAGAAAGGGAAAGAAGTAATTATTCATATGTCATTATATTTCATTCCACAGTCATCTGCTTCATCCGTTGTTTGAGAGATACATAGCTCGCAGCATCTGTACACATAAAAAGCACAGTGTACAGGACTGTCTCAGAAAATTAGAATATTGTGATAAAGTTCTTTATTTTCTGTAATGCAATTAAAAAAACAAAAATGTCATACATTCTGGATTCATTACAAATCAACTGAAATATTGCAAGCCTTTTATTATTTTAATATTGCTGATTATGGCATACAGCTTAAGAAAACTCAAAAATCCTATCTCAAAAAATTAGAATAGTTCCTCAGACCAAGTAAAAAAAAAAGATTTATAACAGCAAAACACAATCAAACATTTGAAAATGTCCATTAATGCACTCAGTACTTGGTTGGGAATCCTTTTGCACGGATTACTGCATCAATGCGGCGTGGCATGGAGGCAATCAGCCTGTGGCATTGCTGAGGTGTTATGGATGCCCAGGATGCTTCAATAGCGGCCTTTAGCTCATTAGCATTGTTGGGTCTGGTGTCTTTCAGCTTCTTCTTCACAATACCCCACATATTCTCTATGGGGTTCAGGTCAGGGGAATTTGCAGGCCAATCGAGGACAGTAATGCCATGGTCAGTACACCAGTTACTGGTGGTTTTGGCACTGTGGGCAGGTGCCAGATCATGCTGGAAAATGAATTCCTCATCTCCATAGAGCTTTTCAGCAGACGGAAGCATGTAGTGCTCTAAAATCTCTTGGTACACAGCTGCATTTACTCTGGGCTTGATGAAACACAGTGGACCAACACCAGCAGCTGACATGGCTCCCCAAACCATCGCTGACTGTGGGAACTTCACACTGGATTTCAAGCAACTTGGATTTTGCTCCTCTCCAGCCTTTCTCCAGACTCTGGCGCCTTGACTTCCAAATGAAATACAAAACTTGCTTTCGTCTGAAAAGAGGACTGTGAACCACTGTGCAACTGTCCAGTGCTTCTTTTCCTTAGCCCAAGTCAGACGCCTCTTCCGTTGTCTTGAGTTCAGAAGTGGCTTGACCATGGGAATACGGCTATTGTAGCCCATTTCCCGGACACGTCTGTGAACAGTGACTTTTGATACCTGGACTCCAGCTTCAGTCCACTGTCTTTGAAGCTCCCCCAAATTCTGGAAGCGACTCTTCTTCACAATGCTGTTAAGGCTGCGGTCATCTCTCTTGGTTGTGCAGCGTTTCCTGCCACATTTCCCCCTTCCAACAGACTTTTTGTGGATGTGCTTTGAAACTGCACTCTGTGAACAGCTTGCTCTTTGAGAAATTTCTTTTTGTGTCTTACCCTCCTGATGGAGGGTGTCAATGACGGTCCTCTGGACAGCAGTCAGATCAGCAGTCTTCCCCATACTTGTGATTTAGTTTACTGAACCAAGCTGAGTGTTTTTCAAGGCTCAGGAAACCCTTGCAGGTGTTTCGAGTTAATTAGACGATTCAAGTGATTCGTTGAACACCCTACTAGTATACTTTTTCATGATATTCTAATATTTAGAGATAGGATATTTGAGTTTTCTTAAGCTGTATGCCATAATCAGCAATATTAAAATAATAAAAGGCTTGCAATATTTCAGTTGATTTGTAATGAATCCAGAATGTATGACATTTTTGTTTTTTTAATTGCATTACAGAAAATAAAGAACTTTATCACAATATTCTAATTTTCTGAGACAGTCCTGTATTGTAGATTTCCTAAAACAAATTTAAACAAGAATGCGTAATAATTAAATCCACACAAGCTTCTATTGTCCCTAAACAATACTTGTTCCTACCAGCTGAAACTCCTCCTGCCAACTGCTTGTCCTCCAGGAATCTTTGGACTACACTCTTCATCTTGCTGATGCACCACTCTGGATCCCTGCTCATGTTTGTGGGATCCAAACATGCAATGTTCCTGACGACTGGAAATTTGAGGGGGCTTTTCTCCTGCACTTTCTTGACCATTGCAGCCAGGCCCTTCATGCACTCTTTCCTGAACGTGAGCACAGAAAGCTCACCTACTCTGCCTCCTGGTTTGCTCTGAAGTGCCTGACAAATAATACATAGACTGTAAATTGTGCAGAAAGGATGATTTACAAAATAAAGTTTATATCAACCTCTCATTGAAATGACAAAATGAGTTTCAATATACATTTATTTGAAACTACACAATATGTAATGCAAGTTCATTTAATTTTTTAACAAATGTCCCTTCATTAGCATAATAAAATGGTAAAAAGGTCAATTTATCATATTAAACTGGCTGGATCAGTGTACAGGTAGAGCAAAGACATAGTAGGCCCATAACTGTATAGATCTATACATATACAGTACGTCTCTGAAAATATATCAAAATTACCTTGATGACAGATTCAGCACCAAGGCCTATGTCAGCATTCATCGGGGAGACCCAGTTCTTCTCATCAGCTGCATCGACTTTGGTGAGCTTCAGGGGGGTGATGTCCTCTAGGAGTTCACTCTTCACAAACCGTCTCAGTAGACTCTACCATATTATTAAGAAATAACAAGAAATCAATGACAGAACCATTCGTGTGGATTAATCAAATTCAGTTTAATTACTGTTATTATTACCTTCAGTAACTCAGCCAAGTCTTTAGCTAAGAAGGGCATCACTGGCTCATCAGTTTGAAATTTTAACAGGAAGGGGCTGAAGGTCCTGGATATCGCAAAGAAGAACTGCAGCTTGGCTATGATGAGTGGATCCCCTTGTGCTGCCGCAATGGTGTCATAAGAGGCTGTGGCAGGGTTTGGGATCTTCTTGTTTTTGACACCATCCACGTACTTCTGTAGCATCGGCCAAATTTTAACCGCTCTCTCTGCCACACGGACATTTTCAACCCATCTGTGGCCGCAGAATGGTAGTGGGAAGCAGGAGGACCCTGTCAGACTGGTGAAGTCCTCTCTCCTCGCAGGAACGTTGTGGAAGAGGTAGTGCATTGCTCTCAGGAGCCTTTCAAGCTGCCACATCGTAAAACCGGCCTTTACTGCGTTGTGGAGAGTGTGAAGGCCACAGCTTCCAACAAGGACAAGCTGAGCACCTCCATAGAGCTCTGCGTGCTCTTTCTGTAGAAGATTCACCAATTTGAAGTTGACGTTGGGTCCATCCATGCTGACAGACATAAGCTGCCTCATCTTCAGTTGTGCACCACATTCCTGTGAATTAACAGTAATAAATTAATGACAACAATCCTTGAAAGTGTATTCTTGAAATACAGGGTCATTCAGATGCACGGTAAGGTGCAACTATAGGTTTGTCACTCATAACATTTAAATTAGTCATTTATTTGGTGTTCAAATGTCATGAAGCAAGATTGCAATATTAACTTACATTTTATAATTGAAACACATTACTGGTGGTATCTCCGTTCTCTCCTCCCACTGTGAATCGCGAGAAAGTTTCAGGGCGACAGAGACACAGAGCGTTCCCGTAACCATAGTAACTCACTCTCACCAGAGGGAGAGACGCTGTGCTGCTGCTGACCAGAGCCGTATAATATAATCTATCTATTCTATCTATACGGCGCTGCTGCTGACTTAGATTACTCTGAGCAGCATGCTTAATTACCATATAATAGATCTTTATGTATATTTTTCGCATTTCCCCCGGTAATAACTTTTGTCGTAAAAATGTGTTTCTAGTCGCATCTTAAATAATACTCGCTAATTGCCTAAGAGCGTCTAAAAAGATGCCAAATCTACCAAAAATAGCCATGTGTGCAACAAAAGATTCAGTCGTTTACAAAGCACATAACTCATATTCATAATATATGTTTTGAAAATAAAAAAAGACCTGGGATTGAAGAAAAAAAGACCCGTGGCTCAGGCAGGCCCTAAACATGAAATGCAAGTAGACTAGAGATACACTTACTTTAATGTGATGCAGCAAGTCCTCGGCTCTTCCGTGTCCCAAAAATTGCGACCCAAGATACCTGGCCCGTACACAGCCATCATCCCAATAACGAATGTGGACGTCCATCTGTTTTTTCTTGGTGGCTTGATTAAGGCTCTCGTCAAACATCAGCACAAACGGCCCAGCCTTGTTGATGCTATTAACGAGCTGTTCTTTAAAGTAAGGGGCCAAGCCGAATCGGACTATGTACCCTGTTTTGTCTTTTCCACAGGCGAACTTCTTGGCTATTTCCGAATCTGGGAACATAGCTCGGAAAAGATCGGAAATCCCTTCATTGGAATTGATGGATTGGTGTTTAATTACGGTGTTGAGGCACCACAGAACCTCTGCCTGCAGCGTTGGAGTGGCGCCCAGCATCACTCGGAGGTCAGCAGTAGCGCTAGATGAAGTGGCGGAGGCTGTAGTAGCTTCAGCGATAGTGGGTGGGGGCGGTGATGTTACGCAGAAATGCGCGATTGAGACCTGCTGTCTGCGTCCCACAGCGGCTTTGTGGCTAGCACTTAGCATGTGGGACCGGACAGCTTTGATCCCCATCGAGGCAACACTAATCGCCTTCCGACACATGCAGCAGTAGGCCTCACGGTTATTCCCAGACACGGGCCTCAGCCATGGTTCGAACTCCGTATCCTCCAACCATTTGGATGAAAACTTGCATTTCCCCATGTTGTAACTGGCGTAAACTGACCTTCGCGCGCTATCAAGCAGCAGTCATCAGTGAGCGTGCAATGTCCTGTTCAGATGACGTAAAATCCAACGGGATGAAAAAAAAAAATAACTACACAGAATCACACTACACACCTACGCAATGATTAAATTCAGGCAAACTTTAGAATATAATTTATATACTTATTGCAAACAAGCTACAAAATTTAATACCTTGGAAAATGCAATTTAATACTTTTTAATACTTTTTAAAAGCCTTATTTTTCGCTAAATTGATTTATCACCTTTTAATACTTTTTAAGACCCCGCGGACACCCTGCATAATCATGTCTTTTTCCATAATCAGGTAGCTGAACAACATTGGTAAAAAATGTATACATTATATATATATATTTCTATTAATCATTTTCGGCCTTTTGGCATTCGGCCAACTGTTTCCTATTTTCGGTATCGGTTTCGGCCAAGAATTTCCCATTCGGTGCACCCCTACCATATACAGTACATGTCAAACGCACTCATATACACATGTGATACGCACTCACACACCTGAAACGCTCTCCCACAGATATGGCAGGGGTAGACATTAAGGGTGAAATGCCACTGGCCCTCCGGGCCGGTGGAATTGTATTATCACTGGCCCCACCATTGTAACCACTGGCCCGGAGTTTTGGTCTATAAAAAATCGACTTATAATGAAGAAAATTAACACATTTGTTGCAATAGCAATTTATGCACAAACTACATTACTACTTGTACTACAACATTTGAATCATCAGTTCTTCCTCATTTTCCTCAATTGTTCATATTTGGTTTATTAAAATAATGATATTGTGGTCATTGTTAAAAAATGTCTGCAATTATTATGAGTATTATTATTTGTATATTGCGATTTCTGCCTTCCTGTCATTAGGAGTTAGAAATGTAATGGCTATGTAATTGATTAGATTAGAACCTTCATTATCCTAAACTGCTGGGACATTTCCCTATAGCTAATACCTTTATATTTTCTACTGTTCACTTACTTGTCAGCATAGGTCGGCATTGATGTGCAGAGCCGACAGAAGACCTTGTTTATATTGGCATCATATTGAGTGGTGCAGTGACGCGTCCTAAAACCAGGAAGTAAGCTGCTGGTTCGCTCGACAAAAAGCAATGGGATTTCTCGACAGGGTTTTGGAAAATAGCTGGAAATAAGGTCTGTGGAAAACAAACCTGTTTGATAAATGCACGTTTTGTTCAGCCGGATAATCTCCACATGTCTACCCTACTTTTATAATTTTCGAATCATAAATCTGATTATAAAAGGGTTTTAGGATGCGTCACTGCACCACTAGAAGCCAACTCCATCGATCAATCTGGCTGAAACTTTCTCTCCCTCTTCTTCTCATACTCCCTGTCACTCTCCTTTAACTCCTCCGGTGACTTTCTTTTATTTGAAGATTGTTTTTTGCCCGGCGCTTGGCCGGTTACCGCTGGTATTAAAAACATTTAGGCGAATGGTTAGGTGGCGCGATAGTCTGTAGTGAAGGAGCGCGCTCCCGCTCACGGGTGCCTGCTCCCGCTGCGCAGCAAACAGCTGTTTGCTTTTCACCCAACAACGACAACCGACTCACAAAACGCTATGTTGTAGCGTTAATAAGCGAAACAATTTAACTCAATTGCCAATCAAAATACCAATATTTTTAGTGGCCCGAGCGGGCAAGCGGAAAGTACGTTATGCTGGCCCGGGGTGTCTAAATAGTGCTTCCGGGCCAGCGGGCCATTTATAATGTCGAGCCCTGTATGGGATAGTGTGTTTTATATGTGTGTGTGAGAGCGTTTCAGGTGTGTGTGAGAGTTTCAGGTGTGTGTGTGAGTGCGTATCACATGTGTATATGAGTGCGTTTGACATGTATATGTGAATGACTTTGGATTTCATGTGTGTGTGAGCGTTTCATATGTGTATATGAGAGATTTTTACATATGTTTGTAAATTATTTTGGTTTTAGTTGTGTGTGTGAGTGTTTCACATGTGTATGTGAACGGTATTTCTGAATAATGTCCCTAGCGGCCCCTCATATATACAGATGTAGCACTGAATTTCAGACTCCAGTTTACAGCTTCCTGCCTCCGACCTGCCTAAGACTAGTATAGAGGAATGTTAAGCCCTCCCACTATTTTCCTAGAGGGCGTTGCCAGATTTTCAATTTCAGGTTTTAACCAGGAGATGGCGCTTCATTCACAAATACAGAAAGACAAGTTTCATGGACTTTCAGTTGTGTTTTGAAGAGCATTTGAACACATCAATATTTTAGATCAACTAAAGCACATGTGTCAAACTCAAGGCCCGCGGGCCGAATCCGGCCCGTCTACAATTTTGATCAGGCCCGCATATCAATTTATATCATCAATACAATGTGGCCCGCTTAAATGTATGATACTGTTCTGGCGGCACGAAGAGCCTACGCCGTAAGCTACGCAAATTACGTTGTTGGTACCTGATTGGCACAGGCAGAATGCTCTCAATTCCTATGGCCAATTGCGGAGCCTACGTAGCAGCCAACACAGAAGCATTAACGGTCTGCTAGCCCGCACCTGTTAGCTAGTAACACAGAGAATGTCAAAAAAAAGGAAGATTGATGTTGAAGGGAGGCTATTTCAAGAGAGGTGGGAGATAGAATACTTCTTTACTGAGTATAAAGAGAGGCCTGTGTGTCTTATTTGCAATGAGACAAAAGCCGTGTTCAAAGAATATAATTTGCGTCGTCATTTTGAGACGGCCCACCAGCAGCAATATGCCACCATGGACAGGGAACAGAGGCTTCAGAAAGTCACGGAGCTCAAAAAAGGCAGGCAACAACAGCAAAATATGTTTCATAGGGCCAAATCTTTAACAGATGGAGCTGTAAAGGCAAGTTTCATCATAGCAGAGGAAATCGCTAAATCAGGGAAGCCATTCACCGAGGGGGACTTTCTAAAAAACTGTATGCTTAAAGTTTGTGACATTGTCTGCCCCGCCAATAAACAAAACTTTGCCAATGTCAGTCTGGCAAGAAATAGCATAGCCAGCCGTGTGGATGAGCTTTCTGACGATTTGCAATCACAGCTCAAAGATAAAGCAAAAGAATTTGTAAACTACTCAATTGCTGTGGATGAAAGTACGGATATATCAGACACGGCTCAGCTGGCGATTTACATCCGCGGAGTGGATGCACAGTTGTCTGTTACTGAGGAGCTTTTGGACTTAAAACCGATGCACGGAACAACCACCGGCGAGGATATTTTCAAAAAGGTGGATGAGTGCATCAGTGGAACCGGCTTACCATGGAATAAACTTGTGGGGCTGACGACCGATGGGGCGCCTGCTATGTGTGGGCAAAGGAGTGGACTGGTAGCAAAGGTGCGAGAGAAGATGAAGGAGACGGGAGGAGAGCTGACTGCTTACCACTGCATTATTCATCAGGAGGCCCTGTGTGGAAAAGTGCTAGGTATGGAACATGTCATGACAGTGGTTACGAAAACGGTGAATTTCATCCGAGCACGGGGCTTGAACCACCGCCAATTCAGGGCACTTTTGGAGGAGAGAAATTCGGAGTATGAAGATGTGCCATACCACACAGAAGTACGCTGGTTAAGCCGTGGCAAGGTGTTGCACAGATTTTATGAGGTGCGCGAGGATATTGCTAGTTTCATGGCTATGAAGGGGAAAGCTGTCCCCGAGCTGGCCGATGAAAAGTGGATACATGACTTGGCTTTTATGTGTGACATAACGCACCATCTCAACGCACTGAATGTGAAACTGCAGGGACGCAAACAGCTGATCACGGACATGCGCGATGCAGTGAAAGCCTTTCGGACAAAACTGCGATTGTGGGAGAACCAAATGCAGCAGGGAAACTATGTTCACTTCCCGACCTGTCAATCTGTTGCAGACAACCTCAACACTGCTTTCCCGAATGAGAGATGCGCAGAAAAACTGAAAACACTCGAAGCCGAATTCGAAAGGCGATTTTCCGACTTTGAGACCCAGAAATTCAGGTTTGACCTTTTTACAAATCCATTTTCAGTTGATGTGGAAAGCGCCCCAGATAACTTACAGTTAGAACTAATAGAACTACAATGCAATGGGCCACTAAAGGCCAAGTTTGACTCTGTTGGGGCAGGTGAGTTTGCTACATTCATCCCAAGCACAATGCCACAGCTCCGCCTTCTGTGTGCCCGTGTCCTGAGCATGTTCGGGAGCACATCTTTGTGTGAGCAGATGTTCTCTCTGATGAAGATCAACAAGTCTTCTCACAGATCCCGACTCACAGACAAACACCTTGGCTCCATTCTGAAAGTGGCTACAGCTCAGGACTTTCAGCCAAGAATAGATGAACTTGCATCAAAGAAAAGATGTCAGGTGTCTGGTGGCTTAAAATAGCATGCCAATATTGATGTGTCAAATCTGGGAAATTAGCTGCATGTGAGTTTTCCTTGACTGAAAAGTTTATTTGTACGTTGGTTGACATTTATGTGCACCTGGTTGCAAATCAGAAGGCTACAGTTTATATGGGACGTGTTAACAATATGATCAAAGATCTGTTACTGTTACTTTTTTGCTTACTATTTAGTGTCCCACACAACCATATTCAGGACTTTAAAACAAGCCTTTTGAGAGTTGTAGAATGTGGGCAAGATCATTCACTATTCATTATTTAGCTTTTACATCAGGCCATACCTTTTTATATAATGTCCCAAATAACCTTTTTTTAAATAGTCCTATTCAGGCCTGTGAAAGAGGTTGCTCTGAGTTGGCTGCCTACCAGTTCAAATGTATTCAGAAGGCATTGTTTTGCTTGACTAAATGCTATGATGCTAAGAAATTTTGTTTTTTGTCGACTTAGTTTGGGCTTTATGTTGACCAACTAATGTGAAAAGGCTCTATATATTTATATATATATAAATGTACATATGGTACTGGTCTGTGAATTAGGTTAAATGTGTGTTTTGCTTGACAGTGAGGTTAGTATGTAAATGTTGGGGGTTTTATTTGCAGCTGATGTTATGCCAATGGGACAGACTGCAAGGGACAACATGTTGAGATGTGTTTTACTTTTATACAATGTTCCACACAACCATTTAATTGTTGTATCAAGGCTTGTGATATCTGTTGAAATGTGGGACAACGTTCAATATTTGTCCTTTTATATTAGGTTGATTTGTGTTTGTTTATTATTCAACACAACAATGTTTTCATATTGTTGTCATATTCAGGCCTGTGCAACAGGTTCTGAGTTGGCTGTATGCTAGCCAGAAAGCATTATTTTGCTTTACCAAATGCTATGATTGCCAAGCAATGTGTTTAAATATATATGGGAAGGCTATATAGTACATACAACAATACATTGAAAGATATGTTTTTATGTTGTTTATTGAATAAAAAAGGTATGTCAGTAAAGCATATGTCCGGCCCTTAATGTGATTCCAATTTCCCAGAGTGGCCCTTTGTGAAAATGAGTTTGACACCCCTGAACTAAAGTATATCTAATCTTGTAATTCAATAATGTATAGTCTTTATATATTAAATAATCATAATTATAATGTAAATGTTTACATTACACTTCTTTATTTGTTATGCTCATACTTTAACCTTTACAATCGTTTGCTTTAATATGCAGTATATTTTTTGTATATTTTTGTGTTTGCTTCCTCCTGCTCCCTTTCGGACACATACTGTATGATTATTATTATTAATATGAAGATATTATTAAGATAAGATAAGATGTTACTTTATTGATTGAACACTTTAGTTTAGAATGTGCTGTCCCACGGTAATTCAGAAGGCTCACAGGTCACATTCCGACCATTATTTAAAACAATAGGTGCTTCCACACCGTCTACAGTTTGATTTGTATAGAGGGAGCTCTGTCAGTGTTGGAATTACCCATTTGCTTTCGGGGAGCCCTATTTTTCAGAGCACATCCTGCTACTAAATATGTCACACGCAATATGTCACGTTGACTGGCGCAGCAGCGCGGATGCGATCAATTGCTATAAAAACACTCTTCTACTAATACAGACGGTAGGGTGCATCAAAAAAATCATTTTTAACCTGCTGATCTGTTAAGGGGATAAAAATGTTCCAATTCATGTTGTAATAACGTATGCAAAATATTTTTACAATATGAGGTGATTTAGAGGTGCAACGGCCATCATCTTTTATGGCAAAAGGGGGTAACCAGCATATATATGCATGTGTTTACCTTTTGTTTATTTTTTATCTACTTTAATATTACTGTCATTACCAACACATTGTGCATAATGCACTCTAGCTACAACTTCCATTTCAACATTCAACATAATGTTTATTTGGTAGCCATGCTAACCTGAGACAATCGAGGACAATGCTAATGCTAATGAAGCACAATTCTGTGAGGCAAAAAGACTCCACCCTTGATCTGAAGACATTTGAGGTAATCTACTCTTTATTCTTTGTGTTGGTGTACTTTTATTAAGGATCATTGCCATATGAGTTGGTATATTTAATGAGTAAAATAAAAATGTCTATCAGTTTTATGTAATTTTGTGTTAATTACATGCAGCTAGCTACTGTTTGCTAGTCATCCTGCTAACATTAGTTATTTGTCTAAGGTTCGCCTGTGTGCATGTTTTATGTCTTATTATAAGTGAGCATGTAGTGGGCTTGCAGATCTGCTATTTTTGGCAAGTTTCCCCTCTGAATGGATGCTAAGGTTCAAGTGGATAATGCATGCTAAGGTATTTTTTTTTATTTCATTTACTAAGGTATATTTGTAACACTATCCTTATTCATCATTTGACTGTAGAAAACAAAAGACTAATACATTATTTTGTGTTAAACCACTTTATATTTTCAGGCAATCTAGACCACTACCTGCCCCAGTATCCGGCTCTCATAAGATGCTGCCCTCGCCCGTAGGCTCACGCCAGAGGAGCCGTAGCCTGGTCTTCGGTCTGGGTGCAAGCATCACCAATGCGGATGGCATGATTACTGGGGCCAAACTGCCAAGTGGTCGTCAGATCTTGCGGTGCATGCTGTACAACTGTGATGTGCAACTACATGACAAGCGACCCGGTATGAATGGAGCCTTGTCACGCTTCATGGCAGCCAAAGTAGTCCTGGAGCAGGTGCGGCCATTTTACGCCAAGGCCAATATCCCAATGGTGAGCGATCGGGGTGCGTGCAACAAGATGGTGGAGCTAGTTGACGTCAACAACAAGCTGCGGCGCATTCCACAGGCCAGGCGCTCCAGTAAGGCTACAGCTCGACAGGTGGATGCAATGGAGCGCAGGCTAGATTCAACATTCCCACTGTGGTCTCCAAACGCAGAGGAGAAGATCCGCAATCCAGAGGACATTGCTTTCCTGGCTAGCATGAAGGGAGACAGAGTGGCCACATTTGGCGCATTCGACGCCAAGTTGCAATCCAAAGTAAAGCGGCGACAGAAGCGTGAAGCTGGGGCAGCTGCCCGGCAGTCACACTTTACCAGTGAGCAGCAGGAAATGAAAGTGAAGTCCAGAATGGCGATGTTGGAGAGCGAAAGTGATGAGGATAGCGTTACAGATGAAATAGCCACTCTACCGGCTGAGAACACACCCCCTTGCAAGCATAAGAAGACTGGCACCACAGCCTTCATTCCACCCAACATCCTCAGCCGGCCAAGTCTCGTGTCACTGGCTACACGGTTGAAGATCACACCGATGCAGCAGGCTGCCTTCACGCGCGGCTTGATCACAGAGTCGGGCGGCAATTGTGCAAATATTTCAGCATCCTACGCGACAGCAGATCGATCACGCCGCCAAGTGCTGGAGGTTGTCAATAAAGAACACCAGAAGCAGTGGACACCATCTCCCATGTGCACCCTGCACTGGGACAGCGAGTTGACACCGACGCTCAGCAATGTGCGCCAGTTGGAGGAGCGTTTGACAGTGGTGGTTGGAGATGCGGAGCAGCTCAAACTGCTTGGTGTGCCAGCATATACAAAGGGGAAAGACGAGGCGTGCGGCGAGATCATCGCCCGCCTGACATGCAAGCTACTGCAGGACTGGTGCTGTGCCGACCAGGTTGTCAACATGGCATTTGACACCACTGCATCAAACACAGGTCATCTCACAGCAGCCTGCATTGCCATCCAGGTCTCACTTGATAGACCACTGCTTTGGTCCGGGTGCCGGCATCACATTGGTGAGGTGCTCCTCAGCCACATCTTCACTAACCTCAAGGTGGAGGCATCACGCTCACCAGAGGTTACCTAGTTTAAGCGTCTGCAGGACAACTGGAACTTGTTGCCGCACAAATACAGTGGCCCATTGTCCCGCTACATTACTGCCAACGCCGAACAACCGTTCCTGGGCAAGTTACGTGCTGAACTCACTGTGTCTGCTGCAGCAGTGATAGACTACAAGCGAGGCGACTACCATGAGTTTGTGCAGCTGTGCCTTGTCTATCTGGGTGCAGATGATGCAGCACAGACTCCAGTTAACTTCCAACGGCCGGGAGCTCTGCACAAGGCACGCTGGATGGCCAAGCTCCTCTACACTCTCAAGCTGGCTTTGATGGAGCAGCATATCGCCTTGCTTCCCCAGGGCACCATCACCACACGGCAGCAGGTGCCGAAGATTCGGGCGTTTGCCAACTTCATTACGCACATCTACGCAACATGGTGGCTGACCTGTGACACAGCCGTAGATGCCGCATGGAATGAACTCAAACTCTACCACAACCTGTACACTTACAAGTCTGTTGACGAGGGCATTGCAACCTCGGCCATGAAAGCACTGGAGAGGCACCTCTGGTACCTGACCGGTGAGATGCTGCCCCTGGCACTCTTCAGCAACAAGGTGCCAGCTGATGAGCGGCGTGCACTTGCGGATGCCATCTTGGAGCACAAGCCAGATGATCTTCCCATGCGAGCCCCACAGCAGCGCTTTGGCACTGGTTTCGGCAAGCCAAAGTTTCCAGTCCTCTCGCCGACCACCAGGTTGGCCGACCTCGCCAACCCAGACTGCTGGTTTGGAATGCACCAGCTGCACATCGATCCAGCATTTCTCTCACTCACTGTAGAGGATTGGGCTACCAGTGCATCATTCCAGGCAGGTGTGGTGAATGTGCGTGCAATCAACGTCGTGAATGACTGTGCCGAGCGTGGAGTCAAACTCACATCAGACTTTGTGGCAGCAGCCAAGAGTGAGCAACATCTGCAGAATGTGCTTCAAGCAGTTGAGCATGACCGCTGTGAACAGCCCAATCTTCGCCGCTGCAAGCGCAAGCTGAACACAGTGAAAGGACTAAACTAATGACATTGAATTGAATTGAATTGACTAGGACTACATTTTCAACCATTTTGCAGTGATGTTCAATACAAATGTCAACGTTTCTTCTTAAATAAACACATTTAGGTCCTTTCAAAAACATCTTCTCGATAACTATTTGTTGTATTTTTGAGAAATTGCCATGTTATGTTATCCATAAATGGGAGTTATAAAAGCACCGAAAATGGCACTTTTTGGCAAAATGGCAAAATTTGACATGCTGCGTTGCGCCTCTAAATCTGAATGAAATTTCCTCAAACTTTGCACAAATCATTTGTATAGACATTGGAACAAAATGCAACACCTAACAGTTTGATATTTTGAGATTAAATCTTTTGCATTGCATTTTGATGCACCCTAACAGACGGTGTCACTATGCCGGCGGATGTGGCCATTGTTGAAGCGTCTTCAGGCTCCGCATCGGCAGGCCTCTCCCTCGGTGTGGAGCTGTCAAGCTCGACCCTAACGCCGCTTACAGCCGGCCAACTAAAAGTTGTTTTCCGTTCACGTTGTCATTTTTAGACTCCTTCGCTTCTTTGCTTGTGAATCCAAAAGCTGTGACGCTTGGCTGTTTTCGTTTTGACATATTTTTACAAAGCCAGAGTTAAAAAAATATCAATATGAACATTTCAAATACCGCGCCGGCATCACCGCCATAACCATAGCAACGTAAGTAAGAATGCAGCGCCGCCACGTACAGATGGCAACACCCAGACATATTCACAAATATAAAACAAATATTCAGAAACTGTAATGAACAATAACTATTATTTATTTCAAGAACTGTTATTTACAGAAACTCAACATTTCTAATCTGTGTGACACAAATATGCACGATTGTTTTGGGCTCCCCCTATTTATCTCAAAGTCAGCCTTCAGGGGAGCTCCCTCCCTCTTCGGGGGAGCCAAGCTCCTCCTAGCTCCCCCCCCATTTCGAACAGTGTCTGTGGCTGAATGGCCAGCGATTAGGTGCGGCGCATTTATCATAGGTGATCAGAGCTAACTGCCTGCCGTCAGATTTCATTTAAAAAACAGATCTGATTTTAAGACTATTTCTGCGCTCATAAAGAATGATAAGAATAAGAATAATGCGTATTGAACTGGTTTCATTAATTAGTGAGTTTATTTAACACTATAACCGCCAATCGGGTCAATTTGTGTGTTGTGTGTGTGCAATGTAACTTTTTTTCAATAAAATATTAAAGTCTCCCAGTCCGTGACTTTTCCTGAAAGTGTGTTATGTAGCACCCTATGTTGTTAAAAATTGCATTCTAATAGCGGGATTTGACAGGTTTAGGTAGGCCTATACAAAAACCTCTGGCGGTTCTAGTGTTAAGGTAATTAGGTACAGTAGAAGCCCTTTTTTATCAGTAACGAATTTAGCAGTTGAACATAAAAGTCAACTAACTGAGGGTCACTTGCAATGACAGTGTTGTGTCAAAATGTAAGCTTGTCACTCAGAGTAACCTACAGTTAATTTAGCTGCTGGAGAAGAAAGATCAAGGGGGGAGGGGGGGAGAGAGCTGTGGTTGATGGGCCATTAGTTGTGTAAATACACAGCTGAGAGCTGCCGTTTCATTCAGACTGTTTAAAAAACGGTAACGGACTATTTTTCTGAGCGGATGCATGTCAATTTAAATCAATACATACAACAATTTTTTTTATCAATACATACAACTATTTTTTAAATCAATAAAAACGATTTTCTAAATCCATAAAAGCATTTAAATTAATATTGGGAGTCATGTCGTTACTTTGTTGAGAATGTGGCCGTGTAATAAGCGGGATAATTTGCAGCGACTTGTTCCTTATGGGGAAAATAACACCCGTCATGTGTGTGTAGAGGTGTGTGTGGTTAAAACACTTTCATGAAGTGAAGGAGGTTTTCCTTCTATAAAACAGCTGTGGGCAGCAGTGAGTGTCACGGACATGAATTCATAGATCAAGGCAGACTGGTGCACACACTCTCCTGTCCTGCCAGGCGACACGCCCGTTCTAAGCCGTGTCCCTCACTCCTCACATCCCAAGCATCCCCAAAAAGTGTACTATGTTGTTACATCTCAGATGTTATGTTTCAGTTGTGCTCTGTCTATGTTCAGTGATGCAAACTTGTCACCTTTCGGCAAAATTCGCCGTTTTGAATCCAAAATAAGTCATTTGTGTGATTCATGTAGATTTGCAATAAAAATATTTTTGGGGTATGGGGGGGTCTGGGACCCGGAGTAATCTGCGGCCGTGAGCTGTTATGTGCCATCATGACACGCATGGTGTTCTTTTTTATATATTATAATGAAGTGCGAGCTGTGTGCTCGAGTCTTCCTGCCTGTCGGCTCTGCTAATGGATGTATAATAAGATCTGCTGCTCCGACATGATGGTCTAGCTTCAGCAGCTACATTACCTACGGGTGCGTTCGTTAATATTAACTGTGCGTCCGGAGTCACTGTGGCGCAGACTGGACCGCTGGTGAACAGCTGTTAGAACGGGCTGTTCAGGTGTTCAGAGCAGAGCTCCCTGTCGGAGCGGCAGAGCGTGATGTGAACTGAAAAGTTTTTCTGTGGCAATATTATTTAAGGAATCGTTGAGCTAGCTAGCTAGCATACATTGTCACTATCTGCTAACGTTAGCTTTAGCCTTCTATTTCTACGTTTTTTTCATAGGCTATAAACAGAGGTGGTATAAGTATATATATATTGTACTTGAGTAAAAGTAGAAATACTCAGATCTTGTATTTGAGTAAAAGTAGAAGTACTCAGGTCTTGTACTTGAGTAAAAGTAGAAGCACTCAGGTCTTGTACTTGAGTAAAAGTAGAAGTACTCAGATCTTGTACTTGAGTAAAAGTAGAAGCACTCAGATCTTGTGTGTGTGTGTGTGTGTGTGTGTGTGTGTGTGTGTGTGTGTGTGTGTGTGTGTGTGTGTGTCAGATCTCTGTTACAGTAAAAGTCCTGCATTCAAAATGTTCCTCAAGTAAAAGTAGAAAAGTATTCTCATCAAAATATAGTGAAAGTAGCGACAGTAAAAGTAGTCATTGTGCAGATTGGTCCATTTCAGAATAATAGATATGATATGTTTTATAATGATTGATCATGAAAGTGTTCTCAAAGCTGCTAAAGGTGCAGCTAGTTTGAATGACTTTGGAACTAAAGTCTGATTTAACACTTGATTATATTTCACATAATTCATCCACATCTGTAAAGTAACTAAAGGTATTAAATACATGTAGTGGAGTAGAAGTACACCATGTACCTCTGAACTGTAGTGGAGTAGAAGAACAAAGTAGCAAAACATTGAAATACTTAAATAAAGTACAAGTATCTCAAAATTGTGCCCAAGTATAGTACTTGTTGAGTTTATGAACTTAGTTACTTTACATCATGTGGCTATAAAGATAGAAAGACTAAGCCTTGCACAGAGGCATGAAAATACATTTTCAAAATGCTCAACAGTGCTGCCAAAATTATAAACTGACTGCTCCACAATTTAAAATAAATGCTTTTATATATTTTTATTAGATGTGACTCTTTGGCGTTTCTGTTATTATTAACACTGCTGCTTTAGTTGTTCTGCTAATATCCTCTGTTATTCCGTGGGGTGGGGGAGCCGGGGGCTCGGATCCTTGTCACCTTTTTCATACCTGATGAGTTTGCATCCCTGTATGTTAAAAAGCCTCAGTCACCTTAATTCATGTAATAAAAACATCTCAGGTCAGTAACACTCAAAGCTAAATGTGCAATACCATGTTCAGCTATGTTACTATTTATAATGTTATTGTTGTTACATCATAACAGGGGTCGGCAACCCCTGGCACGCGCGCCAGCATTGGTACGCGGCACCGTAACCAGTGGCACACTAGGAATAAGTGTGCAATAATATTTAAATTGTATTTTCGGATCCTGAACGAGACCGCCGCCAGAGCGCGTCTATCTGCAGAAGGAAGCCATGCACGCGACGCAGCCCTGCTCTCTTTAACTCCAGGTGACTTTCTGCCGCTTTCCTCCGTGGTGCAGTGCTGATCGTTTCACCACGGAGGAAAGCACTTCACAAATTGCAGTAGGCCTACCCATAAGGAGCTGTACAAATGCCGCAGTTTTTGCGTGGCTGTGTCTTTAGTTGAAAGCCCAGTGGCGATCTGCTCATCGAAATAATATGCTACAAATTTGGGGCGGACTGGCCATCTGTGTGTTCTGTTGAACTTTCCTGTCGGCTCCCAGACCGTAGTCGAGGAGGGCAGAAGCAACAAGCTTCAGGTTCAATAACCCACTTTAGCTTAAATGACTGGAGAGAGGCGAGCTCTTCTTGGGAGGCCGTTGCATTTATTTAGCTGTTCTTCTGTTTCACAAAATACATCACAGACCTCTGTTTTTCTGCTTCCTCGTTTGACTTCCAGAAACATACACACGTTCCCTCACTGTCGCTCTGCCAACCACACACACACATGCACAAGCCACACCCCTCTCTCTCTCTCTTAAAGGGACAGCGATCCCATCTCACTCTGCATGACCCTAATATCATAACATGTGTGTTCTGGAGAATCACAGAACGGACGATTGTCCTTTGTATTATGCCGTTTAAACCAATTATTGAAATGTGGTAAATGTGTAAGTTTCGTTGAAAGGTCCACACACTGCTTCCCCCCCCCCCGTTGATAATTCTCGATCGTCGGCACGCTGATAATAAAAAAAAAATTAAATGGCACCTCATATCAAAAAGGTTGCCGACCCCTGCATCAGAAGATGTACATATTGGAATGATTTCTTAACTTACAGTAGGCTATTTTTTACAATGTGTGTTTGAAGGATTTATTAAATTACAATGAATATTGTCATTGTTGAAGGCTTTTAGAGAAGGGTGAACTATAAGCCTGAATTACATAACATTTTATACCTAAAAACATAAAAGCCACAATAAATAAATCACAATTATTCTAGTTATTTTTACCTCCCGTATTGCTTTCAACCCACCAGCTTTTATGGTGTTGTTACGTCACTAACTGTAAGCTTGTCACATACAGTCTATGGTCACTCAGAGTAACCTACTGTTAATTTAGCTGCTGAAGAAGAAAGATCAGGGGGGGAGGGGGGGAGAGAGCTGTGGTTGATGGGCCATTAGTTGTGTAAATACACAGCTGAGAGCTGCCGTTTCATTCAGACTGTTTAAAAAAACGGTAACAACGGACTATTTTTCTTCGCGGATGCATGTCAATTTAAATCAATACATACAACTCAGGGTATATGCAGGAATCCTGAAGTCAAATTTAATACCTTTTAAGACCTTTTTTAAGACCCTTTCCATACATTTTAAGACCTCATCGCAACTTCGAGTTCTAACCGGTTACATTGGCGACACACTTTACCTCACATTTACTATATTGATTGTAAGATAGCACAACTAAACAGAGTGCAGACTACTGAAGCCTCCTTTCCACATGAAATTCAACTTCTCTGTGAAGGTCAGGTTTAATGCAGTATGCTGCTTTGTTGCTTCTGTAGACTCTGTGCTCTTTCATTCCAGTAAAACTCCTCAGAAACCATTAGAAACGAGTATTTGACCAATAAACAATACAATTGACAAAACTTTGAACTATGAAATATATTAAACTTTGGTGAGCTTCAGCGGGGTAATGCCATAGGAGCTCCCTCACAAATACTCAGGGGTTAAATTGGGCTGGGGCTGTCCGGGGCTAAGCCCTGGCACATAGGACGATGCTCTGACGTCATCACCCTCACACATTTGTCATATGTTTACAAAAAACGATATATGTTAAGACTTTTCTCGTTCTTCATATAGACTATATTTAGGGTCGATATGTGTTGACTTTACTTTAAAATAGCAGATCTCTGTGACCGGATATAGTTTGGCTTAGTGAACATGTGTCTCTTCCTTGGAGGAGCAGCATCACCCGGACTCCGCAGCTCCTCCGAGGCTCCTCCGTGCAGAGAGCCTGCACTGCAGCGGTGTGTGTCAGCGACGTGCAGTCAGGGGAGGCACGGATTGGCCATCGGGATCCTGATCGACCGACGAAGCTCCATTAAAATATACATATTTTGGGTGAATTACTGAGTTTAGGCACGTTAATAACGTTTTAATGAAGTTGAATACAGTATATTCATATGTGTCAGTGATTTCATGTCAATTCGGCGAACATAAACATAAATGATCGTTGTGAAGATGATGATTAAATTAGGATTAAAAATCGAGAGCCGGGCTGCATTTCCTCCCGTTCGTTTTTTTCGAATAACAAAATTGTTTTGTTAAATAACAACATGGTGATGTTATTTAAATGATTACATGTTTCTTATTTAGCACAGTAGTATGATATCCGTGACATATGGATCTTAACAAAGTTCCGCTGCATCCAGCGTACTGTATCTGACTTTATTTCACATGAGCTCCAGTGTGGAACCCCACTGCACCCCCTGGTGGATCAATGATCCATTGCAGCTGGCTTCATTATAATTACATTTATCTATCACGGGGGCGGTCTCAAGTCAAGCTGGAGGTTTTCCCTTGAGCGAGGGCAGATCACGTACCAATCACGGCCCTCGCGTTTCAAACTGTCTGAAAGGAATCGCTACATCTGTATAAGTGCCCTAATCACGAATCACTGGAACTTGTTCCAGTTGGCCATAGCCTTTTTGTATGAAGTAGTCATGTCACAGTCGTGAATGGCGTCCAAGAGGACTTCTGTCTGCACCACAGACAGAAGTGTTGCAATGCACTTAGGATAGGTGAGGTGAAAGGTGTAATAACATGCCATGAGATACATCACGCTTTTATGAATGTCCTTTTTTGGGAAGGTGAGCATGGGCATGGTTCCAATGGCCAGTATACAGTTGGTTTCGCAGATGATGACAACAGGGCTGGAGAGTGGTCGTGTCTGAAGAAAGGTGTTGGGGTCTTCTGCAGACTGACACAAAAACAGACAAAGAAATCATCACAAAAAGCTAATCAAATATGATCACAACATTTCACTCTTTGTGTCGACATGAGAAAATTCTTATAAATGTTCTTACCTCAAGGACGTGGAGCACAGCCTCACTTGCATGCCTTAACCTCTTGGGTGGGGCCATAGGTGATGGGAACATCTCTGGTAAAGCCTTCATCATGGCAATTGAGTGCTTTACTGTTGAAAAAAAAAGAAGTTTCATTCCGTTTCCTGCAGTCAGTTAATAAACAGACATGGTCAGAGATAATAATCACCTTTGACAAGCTGCGGAGGCCTCATGAGCTTTTTGAAAACTCCATAAAACTGTGCCCTCTCACAAAAGGTCCCCCACCGGGTCTTAAGTTCCATTAAGAAGTGGGAGTTGCCTTGATTGAGGACCTGCCGTAGTTCATCCATTAGCTAAGACAACGAGAGAGAAAATATATAGGAGAAACTTTAAAATCTACATTCCAAGGGTTAGTAATACGTCTCATAATTGAATTTCCAAAAAAAGATTCGTATGTGTATAATGTGATTGAAATGGTCACTTAACAAAAATATTACAGTGCACATAGAAATACCTATGTCTGATGCACACACTATTTTTAAATACGTATTGTGGACCAATACTACTAACAAAATAATGTTGTGTTTATCAGAAGCACATTTGTGAAATGTGTTCTTTTTAAATAAGTGGAGGGTTTTTATATATCTATGCAGAATAAATATGTGTATTCAATCAGCATATGAGTCATTTATTTATGAATAATGAGACAGATCTGATTTAATTGTCATACCATTTCTCATTTCAAATTTGGTCTAACGTTAACCGAATTAGGAAGCATAGTTGTACATAAAACGAAAATATTTGCTTACATGATAAGCTTTAAGAATCTTGGAAGGCCTGTCCTGCTCCTTTGTAACATCAGAGTCAATGAAGGCCCTTGTCGCTTGGATTTCGACATCCATCTTGTTTGGTCTGGCCTTGGTTTTATATATCGCCTGTAGAGTCTTATAGTGTCTCGCCTGGGTCTGTGGGCTCTCAGTTTCTGATGCTAGAAAACATAAACCCCACTATTTTCATTTCTGATGTTAAAGTTTAAATGAGACATTTCACAGCCATAGTGACTGACACAGGACAAACATAGATGAGTAATCTTGAATAAAAAAGGGTTCTAAAATAGCTTATTGATATTGTTACATTTTCTTGAAGAGATTGAACTATCTACTATTTCAATTTCTGTACTTACCACATAACTGTTCAGCCTCCGGGGCGCTGCATCGAGATGGTGGTGATCTCTCCAAGATCAAGGTTGATGCGGTGGATTCATCAGTCTCATCAGTGGACGTCTCATGGATGCTCTGAAAGCTTAAACTCCGAGGCCTCTTTCTTGAAGGAGTTGAACCCTGCTTCTTTTTGGGGGTTGTCACATTCTGGATCCTTTTCAAAAGCTGCTTTTTCACAGTTTCCTTACAAGACACACACACACAACAGATTGTGTTATAACTCACATTAAACAAACTTGTATCAAACAAAATACACCACACAAACAGTTGCACAGAGCTCTTATTGAACTCGATAAAACACATCACTCCCAGTTTGATAGGCAAATGATTGCAGTGCTTTGTCTGAACCATGAGTTGAAAACTTGAATAGTGACATACCCACTCAGCTCTACTGGTTTGAGATCTGTCCCGAAGCATTGGGTAGTACTCAATTAGACGTTTCGCCATTACAGTGAGTTCACGGCTGCATGGATAGTTAAAGTCATCCCCAGCTGCTCTTTTAATGGAAATCATGCTTGTGACTGTATTCCTGATCAATCGACAGCGAAGATCTTTGGAAAGGACGTAGTCTCCTTCTTCTCCAGCACGGTGCTTTTCAGAAAAGGTGCTTTGTGATTGCTCCAATTCTGCGTCTGTGTATAAGACATACAGTGGACTAGGAAGCTGTACGGTTCTGCTGGCACCATGTTGGGGTTGTGGGCTTTGAGAGGGGAAGGAGGGTGGAGAAAAGACAGGGGATGGAGAGGGGTTGGCAGGCGGGAAACAAGGAAGGTTGGGGGGTGGGAATAGGGCTGAAATCACAAGTCCCATGAGAGCTACTCGGTCTACACAGGTCTCTCTCCTGGCCCTGTATAAAAGATATATATATATATATATATATAAATAATGGTATTTACAATGAAAAGAGCACTACACTGTGACAAAAATAAAAATCAACACAACCAAAAAACTCCACTTCTTCAAATAGCTGCATGATGACTAGGAAAGGCTTACTTGGTAACAGGTTTAAAGTCCCTCAAATGTTAGAATCTGGAATTACCTCATTATCATAATGAGTGAGTCTGCAAATGGTTCTTCTTCTTCTGAAGGGCTCAGGCCCGGGAAGGACATCACGCAAGTCCTCCTTAGATAGGCTGGGCAGCATGTCTCTGCTTATATTAGCAGCTGAAAACAGATTTAACCACACAGTTAATAATAAGGTAAAAACCAACTAATAACATATTTATCTAAATACATCAAATGAAAGAGTAATGTACATTTCTGGCTGGCTTCACAAGATTTTATTTAACATTAAAACATGTATTGCACTTACTTATAATTTAAATTAAAAAAATTGCAGTTACAATAGCCCGCACTATCATACAACAACGCATTGTGAAATGCTGTCTACAACAAAAAAGGGCGCCAAAGATGGCTATGCTAAATACTTTACTGTCAGTTGTGAAAGGCTCATTTGCTTCTTGACATTATCTCTGGCAATAATACAGTATAAATTAAAAATGTTAACCACGATTTGTCATTTGTGCAGTTATTAACAGCTTACAGTAGATATTAGCTATGTTAACACTAGATATGTAGCCAGCTAGCTAGCTTACTTTGCATGCTAACTTGTTGTCCAACCGATTCAAATAATGTAAAGCTTGCTGGAGAGGTGCAGCATAAAATACACAATTACATTACCTTTTAATGCTGCAATTGCTATAGAATCCATGCCCGGATATGTGATATCTCTTCCATTTTCATACATGGCGTAGTTAAATGTGAAATCCCGGAGGTTCAGTCTTCTGCCTGAAGGAAAGCTAGCCAGCAACCCTGAAGCTAGGTGCAGTGGTGCACCTGAC
Organism: Notothenia rossii; assembly: GCF_949606895.1. Lineage (NCBI taxonomy): Eukaryota > Metazoa > Chordata > Actinopteri > Perciformes > Nototheniidae > Notothenia > Notothenia rossii. The sequence goes on along the minus strand of NC_136903.1, from coordinate 54,081,835 downwards.
CTAACACACGCCCTTAACGGACCCTTTTCGCGGTTCCCATTGGAAGGTACCATTTCTTTAAAAAAAGAGGGGTGACAGAGATATTGTATATGTTACAAATATTAGGAATATTAATAACTGATGCAGTTATAGGTAACATTTCAAACATCTGTTTCTAGATGCACATCATTCCACAAGTTATTCCCAGGCATTTTTATGACGTGTATATATATATAGGAACATGACTCACCGGTCTCCCCCATACAGCTAGAGAATGTGATAAACCCACTTCATTAGTTATTTTCCAGGGCTAACACATAGTGATGGGATTTATGGCTCTTTGCAGGGAGCCGGATCTTATGGCTCCGTTCCTTTCAAAGAGCCGTTCAAAAGAGCCGTTCTAAAGAGCGGTTTTGTTAAAGGGGGCGGGGTTACTAAATGTATCTGCGAAATAATCACCAGTATAATGATTGACTGTATTGCCAGACCTAATGTCAATAATCTGCATTGTAAACATGACACAAGGTGACGCCATATCCATGTCAGTGAATGTACTACTTTGAATTTACCCTCTGTATGTGTTAAGTAAAAAAAGTTGCCTTGCCTTGAATGAAATTCACGCAACTCTTAATATTAGAACACTTTTTATTGGCAATATAACAAAACAAGTACAATAAACTTTTGTGCAAAACAGATTTTAGTGCAAATGGAACAACAACACCAAAAACATTTAGGAATAAATAGGAAAACTACTTCTGAACAATATTTAAAGTATTATAAAAACAGAGTAAAATAAAATAGAGAAAAATCTGTGAGCTGCTTTGTCAAAAACAGGAGATGAGCTGCTCCTGGCCTATGGCCTTCTAGCAGCTTGAGCATGCGTTATGCCATAATCTATGGCAAATTTGCATTAAGGAAAGCAAGTTCCCTCACTTTTGAGGGCTTAAGGCGATTTCTCCTCTCTGATACTATTTGTCCAGTCTTGGAGAAAATTCTCTCTGACGGAACTGACGTTGCCACAATGCAAAGCCTTTCAGCCATGAGCTTGGTGAGCCTGGGGTATAAGGTGGCCCGACTTTCCCACCACTTGAGAGGATCTGAGGATTTTGGAAGAAGGGGCTCCTCTAGGTAAGACCGCACCTCCATGATGGCATCTGCTGTGGGATTCCTTGTTGATACTGCACCAGCGACACGGTCATGGAAATACCTCCAAACAACTGATCCTTCTGCAGCACTGCCCGCTCCTTCCTGTTGATCTGGTTGCTGGCTGGGTTCGCTGCTGCTGAGAGTGACTCTTCCTGCTGCAGTTGCTATTCTCTGGAAAGCCTCATCTGCAGCTCTGGCATCCCCGAATGCTACCTTTTTGAATCTTGGGTCAAGTGCCGTAGCATCTCCAAGGGTGTGGTTATATTCCATTCTGAGGAATCTACTTGCCATGTTTGCACATAGTGAGTTCCCCAAATCTGATGCTTGTTGTGTTGTTGCACTTCTCTGATAGCTGACTGTGACTTTCTGCAGTCCCTTTGCCAGCAATATTACCATTGAGGCAGTCACGTAGCTAGTGAGAAAAAAACAGGGAATATTGAGACAATTATTATAAAGTGTTAACAACAATGACACACTATACTATATACACTGGTATCTACATCATTTATATAATACAAATAAAATGGTCTCAAACATTCATAATTCGTTATCTGGTATTTTTGCATGCATGCTATAGAAAGCTACAGCTGACCAACTCTAACTAATAACACACCTTTCTGCACTGATCTCAACAGTGACTTCTTGAAAGGGCTCCAGGATAGTGCACACCTCCTGCAGTATGCTCCATTCTTCTTGGGACAGAGGGCTGACTGATGCATTTGTGATGGCCAGGGTGGAGATAATGGCATCCTTGGATTTCAGAAAACTCTTCAACATGTCATATGTAGAGTTCCATCTTGTGATGCAGTCCTGTTTGAGTCGTAGCTCTGCCATCCCCATTTGGTTTTGAGTGGCCTTCAGTTTTTCTGCACCCACTGTGCTCCTGTGAAAGTATTCCACTGCCTCTTTCACTTTATCCAGAATGGGTTTTAGGCCTTTGAGGGAATCTCTGGCAATCAAATTGATAGTATGTGCCAGGCATGGAAGGTGGGTCCATTTTGCTATTTGTATAGCCTTTGCAAAAGCCTTTGCTTTGTTAGCAGCATTGTCAGTTACGCAGCAAACCACTTTACCTTCCACTTTCCAATCTTTTGCAACATTGAGAAGCTTTTTGGCCAGATTGTCTGCTGTGTGCCGTTCACTAAATTCAAAACAGTCCAATAGGCAGGAGGACATCTTGAAATCTGCAATGAAGTGGCATGTTACTGCCATAAATGAGGTTGTAGCCCTTGATGTCCAACAGTCTATGGTTAAGCAAACTGCTGACAGTTTAGACACCTTTTCCTTCAGTGATGCTGCTTCTCTCTGATACATGTTTGCAATTGTCTGGGATACTGCCTTCCTTGATGGAAGACTGTAGGAAGGGTTGAGAGCATTGCTGTATCGCTTGAATCCTTTGTCTTCCACAATACTGAATGGCTGGAAGTCAGTTGCAATCATTTTAACAAGCTCTTCATCTATCTTCCCCTGTCTCATTGGGGTTATGACTGGTGCTACATAACTGTGGAGATGAGTCTGTTTTGTTTTAGGTATTGTGCCAGTGGTTCTATGAGAGCTTGGTGCCTGGCCAGGCACTAATGTAGGCCTAGTGGTAGTTTCAGATGATGACTGACTTGATGTGGTCGGGGTTTCAGCAGAAGCACTGGCGCCGTCTCCGTCATTATTATTGGAACCTTGTTGTCTCAACTCGGCCACTTGCACCGTCGGATGCTGTGTTTTTAAGTGGCGATGAAGATTATTGGTTGACCCTGCTTTAAATGATATTTTTCCTTTACAAATGGTGCACTCCGCTTTATCACTGCCTGGATTTTGTTTGAAGTGCATCCAAATGCTGCTGCGTTTTCGCGTTTGGCTCATCATTATCCATCCGCAAAACACGTGGGACGTCTATCTGTCCTGTACCACTTGTTATTTCTCTCTCGCGTAATCCTTTAAGACCCACCCCATCTCACTCCTCGTGCTGAAACCTACCAATCAGAGTAGGGGCGGGTCTTCACAGAATACGTTTGGGGAACAAAATCAAGCTTTTTAAAAGGCGAGTGGATTTTGGCAGGCAGTGAGGGCGGACCAACGATTGAACGATAAAAAGAACGGCTCTCACCAAGTACGACTCGGTTCCCCTCGTTCGTACCAAAGAGCCGTTCAAAAGAATCGGCTCGTTCGCGACCGACACATCACTACTAACACATGAGATGCGAGATTCGGAGGACATTTGCGGAGATCCGAATGTCACGTTTTTAGTTTTGTATGTCTAGGTTTGGGTGTATTTTGCTGTTCGGTTCTCCCTGTCATGTTTTCCTCCTTGTGTATTGTGTGGTCCCTCTCTCTGTTTTTCCTCCCTGTCGTTAGTTTGTAATGTTAGGGACCCAAAATAGTGCCACTACAAAGTACTACCAATCGAATCCAAATTGCCTGAAACGTGCCCCTAACAGTTTTTTGGGTGGTCAATTTTGGCCTCAATCCTTTGTGAATTTTTCGGATTTATGTGGAATATTTCTCCCCACACCCCCCACCACCACACACAGAATACACCCCCCCCCCCTACAGAGTACCCCCCTCCCTCCCCCATCAAGAAAAAAAGAAAAGAAAAGGCAAACAGCATAGATTCAACATTGATTCAATGTTGGCATTTCAATCATTAAATTCGACCACAATACAACGTTGATTCAATGACATCTTTTCAACATTTAAGGTTGATCCACCATCAATCTTCAACCTTAACCAAAAATCAACATTTTTGACCATAATTCAACGTTGATTTAACATATTTTGCTATCTGGGTTAACACTGAACGTGGTATGGGAACGGTTTCTGTGAAAGGAGGGAGGAAGAAATGTTCTAATACCAAGCCATTGCTGCTATTTTGAAGAATGATATTGAATGTAAACACTAGAAGTTATGCACAAGGGAAAACTTTTATGTTTGGGCAAAGTCAAAGTTTTTTTGTATTATTGTAAAGTTAAGGCTATAGAGAGCCGCAGTGACGCGTCCTTAAACCCGGAAGTAAACTTCTTCCGGTTCCTTCGTCTAAAACGCAATGCAATTTCTCCATAGGATTTTGGAAAATAGCTCGAAATAAGGTCTGTGGTTGACACATATTTAAGAGATGGATCACGTTTTGTTCAGCCGGATAATATCCACATGTCAACCCTACTTTTATAATTTTTGAATAATAAAGCTAGTCGGCAGAAGCAAAATGCTAACGTTATGCTATAAACGAACTACAAGCCAGTACAGCAGCAGGGTCGCACGACTTCAACGTCACGCCAACTTAAGATCGTTCCAACTGACTTGCACTGAAACTGCACTTTGAAAACTTTAAATATATTAACATTTTAAACTGTATACCCCGGTTATCTAGGCCCGTTTTGTTTAATGTATACCACGTTTATCTAGGCCCTTTTTGTTTTATGTATACATGTCACACTGTGGGAAACGATATTTCGATATTTCTGGATGTATAACACATGTAGAACTTTTGACAATAAAGCTGAATTTGACTTTCGCGTGCTTGCATATTTTAACAAAGCTTTTCATTTTAGCCACACTGAATTTAACTAGAAGTCATGGCTGTGTCAATTACCAGTCTGATATCGTTTTACAAAGATGACAAGAAGAGTGTAGATAGAGGAGAGAACCACTACAAGTCAGGACACGTTACAGTGCAGCCTAGATGAAGGTGTGCTTACCGGTGTTGTCAGGGCTAGCATGAGGGACAAGGTTTATAGTGTCGGTGAGTAGTGATAGCAAGAGTACCGTTAACCTTTTAAGACCGAGTTAATTTATTCACATTAATTCCCATCAACAAATCAATTTTATGTGTCACATGAAATCTTTATTAGGCAAGGCAAGTTTATTTATATAGCACTTTTCAACACAAGGCAATTCAAAGTGCTTTACAAAAAATGAAAGACATTAAGAAAATGGCATTTAAAATCAGTCATTAAAAAGAAAAGCTCATAAAATAAACATTAAAAGAAAAAATACATGGATAAAAGTTACAGTGCAGTCTAAGATATTAATAGTTCAATTAAGAGCAGCGACAAAAAGAAAAGTCTTCAGCCTGGATTTAAAAGTAGTAAGTTGCAGCGGACCTGCAGGTTTCTGGGAGTTTGTTCCAGATATTTGGAGCATAATAACTGTACGCTGCTTTACCATGTTTAGTTCTGACTCTGGGGACAGAAAGCTGACCAGTCCCTGAAGACCTGAGAGATCTGGATGGTTCATCATTTAGCAGGAGGTCAGAAATGCATTTTGGTCCTAAACCATTCAGTGCTTTAGTATCAGCAGCAGTATTTAGAAATCTATTATTTGACACACAGGAAGCCAGTGTAAAGACTTCAGAACAGGAGTGATGTGATCCACTTTCTTAGTGTTAGTGAGGACTCGAGCAGCGGTGTTCTGAATCAGCTGCAGCTTTCTAATAGATTTTTTAGTGAGACCTGTGAAGACACCATTGCAGTAGTCCAGTCTACTGAAGATAAAAGCATGGACACGTTTTTCCAAATCCTGCTGTGACTTTAGTCTTTTAATCCCAGATATGTTCTTTAGGTGATAGTAAGCTGATTTAGTAACTGTTTTAATGTGACTGTTGAAACCAATAACTAATTTAACCCGCTGACAAGAGAGCCTACCTCCGAAGATCGTGACTGGCTGAGGGACAGACTCGGGGGCAGGTTCTCAGGAACTTCTTGGCTTCTCTCCCCCGAGCCAGAAGAGGAACACTACAGCTTGGAAACACTTACTGTTCCTGAAATTATCAAATCTGTTGGGCATCAGGGACCTGAGGCAATTGTGGCAAGCATGGCATTGTCTGAAGAGCAACAGAGGGCAATTCAGGTGGCTACCACTGGTCAGCGAACCAACCCAAACTGGCATTTGTTCAGGAAAGGAAGGTTGACTGCCAGCAACTTTGGAACTGTCCTGAGGTCAAAGCGTGTGACTGCTTCCCTTATTGCCAGGGTGCTAAGGCAACAACAGGCCCTTGATGGTGTTTTGTCTGTACAGTGGGGGACTATGAATGAATGTGAGGGCGTCAGGGCATTCACCACTGCAACTCAGATGCAGGTCCATGAGTCAGATTTGTGGCTCTCCCAATCAGGAATGTTGGGGGCATCTCCAGATGGTCTGGTAGGGTCTTCCATTGTGCTGGAGGTAAAGTGTCCCTACGGAGCCAGGGAAATGACAATTAGTGAAGCATTGCAAATCAAGGGCTTCTTTGTCAGTAAGGAAGGAGAAACATTCAGCCTGCGTGAGGAACATCCTTACTGGCACCAAGTGCAAGGTCAGCTTCACCTCACTGCAAGAAAGAAGAAGAAATAATAAAATTGTGAATTGTTTTTAATTTACATTTACTCGCCTTTGCAATGTTGTGGTTGTTAGAGTGTTAGGTTTTCTGTCAGCTCGTCTGTTGGGAAGATATCAAATATAGTTTCATGGAAGTCACACCATCACATATACTGTAAGAGCATTAAGACATACAGTACATAGGCTAAAACCAAACATCTAAAGATATAACCTTGCACTTTGATAAGTCTCGTGAACATTTTCACTATTTTGACGTTTTTGTAGATGAAAATTGAACTAAAGAAATAAATGGTAGATTAATCCATATTGAAAATAGGTGTCAGCTGCTACACTAATTATAATAGTTATATTTCTTAATTAATTAAGATAAGATATTACCGTATTGATCCCAATTTGGGAAATGTTTGTGTTGCAGCAGCATAACAAGAAAAACAAAATATAAGTTATTATATATACAAAAGTATGTGAGGGATGGAATATTAAATTGAATATAAATGTAAAATGTACATGTGATTTTACGTCCAAGAGAAGCTATGGAGCAGAGAGTTCTCTGCCAGCCAGAGGTGATTTGTTATTAGTTCAATATGTCAAACTGATTTCCCTGACTACAATCTTTAGTTACATGGTGAAACGTTATGCTGCTTGTACTAATAAGACTTATCATATAAGCCACACAGGTTTTAATAGGATGTATTCATTATCTTTACTTGTGTTGCGGTCTTTTCAGCAGCGCCATCTCTATAACGGCGATACAGTCACTACCCATTATTTATATTTCACCGTGACATGGACAAAAATGTAACGTCAGCTTACCTCATGGCACGAATCCAGACTCTCCTTTGGAAAATATTGGCCGGGAAACGATAGAACAAGCACGTTTCATGCGAAGACCTGTGGCTGCAACCCGGAGCAAAGCAACAAACCATTTCGTAGCTAACTAGTAGCGCTAGCTTTAGCTAACGTTAGCCAACGAAACGGACTGCCGAGTAAAATTGGAAAACACTGGTAATTAATTATTCTATCATTTGTAAAACTACGGTGTTAAAAACGACAATTTCAAAAATACAGATTCTAATGGTCAGATATAGATATACAGATACTAAAGATAGGCAGGTACTTGCTTTTAAGCAGAACACAGGGGAAAACAAACTTAGCGGGAGTGTTTACGTGTTCGGCGTAATGACGTACAACGGCCTCGACAATTTCTGTAGTCCTATTCAGCCATTCGGTAACAACCATCGTTTTTCAGACACGTAAACTCTTCAAAAATCCCCAGTGGGGTCACTGCTGATGTATTTAATGTCGTAGAACAAAACGTCAATTACCTCTTAAATTTGTGTCAACCACAGACCTTATTTCGAGCTATTTTCCAAAACCCTATGGAAAAAATGCATTGCTTTTTGAGGAAGGAACCGGAAGTGCTAAAAGTGCTAACTTACTTCCGGGTTTTTCGACACGTCACTGCGGCTCTCTATTGAACCATTCCATTTTGATTGTATGTTTCTAATATGAGTTATGTACTATGCAAAGTTCGGATGAAGAACTCATTGATTTCAGTATTAGATACACACCTTTTAGGTGTGTAAAGAGGGACTGTTAGAAATTAAAATCAATGTTTTGATGGTATAATGTAGCTTAAACATACCGTCAGTTTAAATGCTGTTTTATACTGAAAGACCAGACATTCTAGTGCACAACCAGTTAAGCTTTTATTCTGAAAATCCTTAATCTCCATTTAGCATGTGGCTAATATAATGTAGCGATCTGCATTTATTGTTCAAGTGTTCTGTTAACTGTTTGTGTCAGGCTTCTGTGAGGAGAGCAGGTAGGGGCGGGGTTGGGGAGCAGAGGGTTTGGTGTGTGTGTGTCTGTGTGGGCGCGTGCAGGTGAGTGAGAGGTTGGCGCGAGAGGAGAGAGAGTGAGAAAGGACGGATGAGAGCCGTTGGTTGTTAATAAACCTGTTTAACTTGAGAACGCTTCACTCGTCATTCCGACACGTCCGGGTGGACGTTACATTGGTGTCAGAAGTAAAAAAAACAACAACAAAAAACAGAGTTTTATCCGCTAATCGCCGGTAGCCGCAGCTAGCACTGACTCGGCTAACGTTAGCTCTGCTTCATCGGCCGGTAAATAATGGAAGCACAGATGAACCGGACCGGAGCTCGTCCGAAAGTCAAGGAGGAGATGGATGGCTTATGGCGTGACTCAGAAGACAATTTATGGCGTGAATTAAATGCTGCTGCCGGTTTCGACTCGGCCGGCGGGAAGCGGCACGTCGGCGCAGGGACCTCCCCCGGGAGTGGCGCGGCGCCGGTTGTAAACAATGATGGCGGCGCCCGGCTCCAAGTTAAAACACCGAAATACAACGGTAAAGCCGACTGGGAAGCCTTCCATGCCCAATTTGAACTGTTATCACGGGCTGTGGGCTGGTCTGAGGACAATAAGGCGCTCCAGCTGGCCCTGTGTATTACAGATGAAGCTTTATCCTGTTTGCTACTGCTCAGCCCGGCTGAAAGAACTGACTATGGGGCCTTGGTTGGGGCTCTGAAGCGGCGGTTTGGACAATGCAGCCAGCCTGGGGTGCTGCGTTCGGAGCTGTCAAGCAGACAGAGACAGCCGGGTGAGCCGCTCTGCATATTGGCTAATGACATTGAAACCCTGGCGAGAAGGGCATACAGCCACATGTCCCCTGAGGTGCAGAGCGAGCTGGCTAGGGACCAGTTTATCCGGGCCATAACCCCCAGGGAGCTGCGCGTCCAGACACAACTGGCACATCCCCGCTCTCTGCAGGAAGCACTGGAGCTGGCGTTGGAGAGAGAGGTTGTAGGAGGGGCGGCAGAGAGCACGCACACGGGAGGCGGCCCGGTTGTGAGAACGGTGAGACAGGAGGAGCCAGGACAAGAGAAACCAGCATGGGCGGCTGAGTTGACTGAGCTAATCCGTGCTATGGCACTGCAATCGCCGCAGGGCAGCAACCGTCCTCGTCGGGGTCCTCTGGTGTGTTGGGGGTGCGGCCAGGTCGGCCATATTAGCACAAGGTGCCCCATGAATGCTGATATTCAGGGAAACGCCCCCGGGTCTGTGTAAATGGGACGTCACAGACCCCCGCCGTTGGGTCCCATCCTGCCTGGTCTCCAGTGGACAGAGCCCAGCTGCACGGAGGGGGGAGCGGGGCTCCGCTTCCCCCAGAAGCAAACGACATCGCAGAGTCTGTGAGGGTGGTGGGCTGGACTCACGCGGGGGATTTCTGCCATGTCCCCGTCACCCTGGCAGGGGCCCCATGGACGGCCCTTGTTGACACCGGCTCCACAGCGACACTGATGAGACCGGACGTGGTCCCAGCGGGGACACGGTTGACACCCACTCTGGTGAAACTGCGAACAGTAACCGGTGAGCTAGCCCCTATGCTTGGGAGAGGGGTGGTGGTTATACAGGTGGGGGGGCTGTCAGTGTCTGTTAAGGTGTGGGTTGCGGCAGTACAGGACTCCTGCATATTAGGACTTGACTTTCTGCGGGTTGCACGCTGTGTGCTAGACCTGGGGAGGAACACGCTGGCCTTTCCAGGGGGTCCCACAGTTGAAATGGTGCACCCCACACTTGCCACGACACCACACCCACCTACATCAAGAGTGACTGAAACACTTCCCCCACCCCAAACCCCCCCCCCTGCAGCCATGCCCCCTGTCATCAATGCTAACCCCAGCCCCAACCCCACACCCCGTACTCCAGTTGATGTACGGCCCCCGGCCCCGGAACAACAACCTGCAGCTCTAAAGGGGGACAGACGGGCGGCAGTGAAGGAGGTGTGGAAACGCAGCTGTGATGACTTAAAACCCGAGCAGCGGGAGGAACTGTGGCAAGTGCTGTGGGAGTTTAAGGACATTTTTGCTCTGACAGAAGAGGAAGTGGGCCTGACACACCTGGTGCAGCACGATATCGACACGGGCGACGCACGGCCCGTCAAGACACGCCCCCGCCGCCTTCCCCTGGCCCATCAGACAGCAGCAGACAGCGCTATTGATGAGATGCTGTCAGCTGGCATTATTGAGCCCTCTGACAGCCCCTGGGCCTCGGGGGTTGTGATGGTCAATAAGAAGAAGAGTTCAAAGATGAGGTTTTGTGTGGACTACAGACCGCTGAACAGTGTGACCAAGAAAGACTCATACCCGCTGCCCCGCATAGATGAGTGTTTGGACTTGGTGTCTGGCTCATCCTGGTTCTCCTCTTTAGACCTGCGCAGCGGGTATTGGCAAGTTCCCCTCAGCCCAGAAGCCAGACCAAAGACAGCTTTTTGCACTGGGAGGGGGCTGTGGCAGTTTCGAGTCCTCTCCTTCGGCCTGTGCAACGCTCCGGCCACGTTTGAGCGGCTGATGGAAAGGGTGCTCGCTGACGTTCCCCGACAGGAGTGCCTGGTCTACCTGGACGATATCCTGGTCCATGGTAGCTCCTTCCAGGCGGCTTTAGGAGCCCTGCGGCGGGTTCTACAGAGGATAGCAGCAGCGGGGTTGAAGCTCCACCCCGACAAGTGCTGTTTCTTGAGGAGAGAGTTGGAGTTCCTGGGGCACCGAGTCGGAGGAGAGGGCATCAGCACGCTGGAGGAGAAGGTGCGGGCAGTAAAGGACTGGCCAGCCCCCATCAATCTGCGGGAGCTGAAGAGCTTCATTGGGTTAGCGTCGTACTACAGGCGGTTCGTGCGTGGCTTCTCTTGCATAGCTGCACCCCTGTTCCGCCTGCAACAGAAAGACTGTGATTTTGCTTGGACTCCAGAGTGTGAGCTGGCCTTCAGCTCTTTAAAGAAGGCCTTGACGGAGTCTCCCATCCTCACTCCCCCAGACCTCAGCCTACCGTTCGTCCTGGATACGGACGCCAGTGACGTCGGGGTGGGGGCGGTGTTGAGCCAGGTGGGGCCTGGGGGGGAAAAAGTGGTGGCGTATTTCAGCAAAACCTTCAACAAAGCTGAACGGCGCTATTGTGTGACACGCAGAGAGTTGCTGGCAATTGTGAGAGCAATCAGCCATTTCAGGTACTACCTGTGTGGCCTGTCCTTCACAGTGAGGACTGACCACGCAGCCCTCCAGTGGCTGATGTCCTTCAAGGAGCCCGAGGGACACATTGCACGCTGGCTAGAAGGACTGGCGCCGTACGTCTTCACAGTGGAGCACAGGGCGGGGGTTCGCCATACCAACGCTGACGCCCTGTCCCGGCGCCCCTGTGCTCCCAGCGGCTGTCGGTACTGTGAAAAGAGAGAGGACCAAGAAAAGGAGCTCTGTGCAGAGGAGGAGCGAGACCACAGGCATAAACCAGCCGAGCCGGTCTGCAGAGGTGCACGGATCATCGACTCACCCGAATGGAGAGCGCGGCAGGAAGAGGATGCTGACCTACAGCCAGTGCTGAGGTGGGTGGAGTCAGGACAAAAGCCACTGTGGAATGAAGTTGCTGGGTGCTCGCTTGCCACCAAAGGACTGGTTGCAAAGTTTGAGGCTCTCCGGACGAAGGATGGAGTGCTGCAGAGAGCCTGGAAAGAGCCTGCAACGGGGGAGGAGAGGTGGCAGGTGGTGGTCCCCAGGGCGCTGAGGGAAGAAGTGCTTAAGGCCTCCCATGGAACTACTGGGGCAGGACACTTTGGGGTCTCCAAAACCTTGCGTCGACTCCGCCAAAGCTGTTACTGGGGCCAGCTCAGGAGAGATGTTGAGGACTTCTGCCGCCGCTGCGACCTTTGTACGGCGTACAAAGGTCCCACTGATCAGTCACGTGCCCAGCTTCAGCAGCTAGCGGTGGGGGCCCCGATGGAGAGGGTGGCGGTGGACATAATGGGCCCATTCCCGTGCACAGAGAAGGGGAACCGTTACGTCCTGGCCGCCATGGACTATTTTACAAAATGGCCAGAGGCGTATGCTATACCAGACCTGGAGGCGGTGACCGTTGCAGGTGCCCTGGTGGAGGGCATGTTTGCCAGATTTGGAGCGGCCGAGGTCATTCACAGCGACCAAGGAAGAAACTTTGAGTCGAGGGTGTTCGCCGCTATGTGTGACCGGCTGGGCATGCAAAAGACGCGGACTACTCCTCTGCACCCGCAGAGTGACGGACTGGTCGAACGGTTCAATAGGACTCTGGGAAAACAACTCGCTATCCTCACCGCGGAGCATCAGCGTGATTGGGACATGCACCTCCCTCTTGTTCTTTGGGCCTACAGATCGGCTGTGCAGGAGTCCACCTCATGCACACCGGCCCTGCTCATGCTGGGGCGAGAGCTGCGGACACCAGCAGAAATGGCTTTTGGCCGACCCCCCGACTCACCAGCGGTTCCTCCGGGACCGGAATATGCCAGGAGGCTCCAGGATAGAATGGAGTCAGCACATGCCTTTGCCCGCGATCAGCTGCAGAAGGCGGGCATGAGACAGAAAAGAAACTATGACACGAGGGCTAGAGGGGGGGACTTCAAGGCCGGGGACCTGGTGTGGGTGTATAGTCCAAGAAGAAAGAAGGGCCGGTGCCCTAAGTTGGACTGTCACTGGGTGGGCCCTTGTGAGGTGCTGGAAAAGCTGGGAGAGGTGGTCTATAGGGTCCAGCTGCCGCCTAGAGGGAGACGGGTGGCCCTCCACAGGGACCGGCTGGCCCCATACAGAGGCGATGCACATCCGCGGCCTAGACCCCCAGCATCGTCTAGGAGAAACCAGACAGTCACTTCCCCCGATTCACTGACTGTGTCCCCTGCTGACCCCCCACATTCACCCCCACCCCCAAACTCACCCCCTGTTCCGGGACAGGATGTTCCAAGCCGGCAAGCGCAGCCGCCTGTGTTCACTCCAAGGCGGCCTCAGAGACCAAGAAGAGCCCCGGGCCACCTCAGAGACTTTTTATGCATTCCCTCGGGGCGAGGGACTTAGTAAGGGGGGGGCAATGTAGCGATCTGCATTTATTGTTCAAGTGTTCTGTTAACTGTTTGTGTCAGGCTTCTGTGAGGAGAGCAGGTAGGGGCGGGGTTGGGGAGCAGAGGGTTTGGTGTGTGTGTGTCTGTGTGGGCGCGTGCAGGTGAGTGAGAGGTTGGCGCGAGAGGAGAGAGAGTGAGAAAGGACGGATGAGAGCCGTTGGTTGTTAATAAACCTGTTTAACTTGAGAACGCTTCACTCGTCATTCCGACACGTCCGGGTGGACGTTACAATACCATTTCCTATAGAGGTGCATTTAGTAGCGAAATAACATGGAGTGATGTACACCGAAACCTACTGATTTTAACAGTACAACTATAGACGTAGAGATATTATTATTGCTGAATATTAAATGAAGGTACAGTTTATTTGAATAAAGTTATTGTTTACAGACGTGAGTAGCATGTTACAACATCCGGAACGACCGGAAACCAAACCAGCCATAAAGTATTTTCTGTATTTTTTAGAGTAGGCCTATTGAGTACAGCGTTTAGAATGTGTTAAATTAAAAGTGATGAAAGAGAATATGAGGAGAAGAGGCGTGTTAAGCATATATTGAATGTGACATGTACCAATCCTCTGTTTAAATGCAACAACGGACATTAGAGACGAGGCGAGCCGGCTCACAGGGAGGAGCCAGCAGAGGATATATAATAGCTGGAGAGGAGGGGTTCGCTCTCTCTTCTTCGCTCACGAGTACCAGATCACAGCTGTTTTTCTAACTGAACAATATCCTGCTTGTAACATACCCGCTCCTTTTTTTAATTAAAGTACCCAATTGAACCTTTTCAGAGACTCCATTTAGTCTCCTTTTTTAAAGCTTCTCTCCTGGATGCGAGAATAACGCTAAAACACATTTTTGACCACAGGGCTCATTTTCTAAAAACACAATTCTCAGAACCACACACCCAAAGTGTAAAACACCTCATATATCTTGCAAAATGAAGCACTGCACCCAAAACTACATAAACACTTACCGAAACCTAACTTTTACACCAAATGGCACGCTTCACTTATAGTACAAGACACTTTGTCCAACTGACTACACACTGTTGTGCTTTGTCTAAAGCACACTCATCTTTTCCCTCTATGTAGAGAATTCTGTATAAAGATTGTTCAAGTCTACCAAAATATGTGCAGGGACAAAAACTTTTGTTATACTTAGATTTTTCTCCAAAAATTGGGGCAACATTCATGCAGAACAAATAGTAACAGTTGTGTAAACAAAAATGATGCCTCAAACACAGTAAATGTAAAGGAAAACTTTGAGGAAAAAAAACAGAGGAGAGAAAAGTGCTTAGGGTGCATCTCGCCACCTAGCTGGGTCTGGCCACAGCACCTCATCCCCATCACAAGCAATATCTTCCCTGGCTAAACATCGAGGGAAGAAGCGTCTTGAGTGTCCTATCCATCCCTGGATAGCACACATCAATGTCATCACCAAAATGTGCAGAAACACCAATATGCTGTTGAAACAAAACATTTGTATTTCTCTCGACAACAAAATGTATGCACAGCAAACACAGTTGCAGTTGTGTGAACCAAAAGCATGCTCTCTATCGGATACAGTAAATGAAAAGACAGCTTTAACCGTTATGCTGCAAATAAACTCTTCAATTGACTTCAGTTCAGTGGTGTAGTCTACTTTTTTGTAGTGGGTATACTGTAATAATTGTATTCATCCTGTCTCGAAGCAACATCTCATGAACACCATCACACTTACTAATGCATAGACTAGTCTTGAGACTGGTTATGTGTTATCAACATGTCAATGTATTATAAGCATTTTTATGTGACTTTTAACTGCCAGAGACATTAACAATAAAAAAATAAAAGAATGAACAATGATGGAAAAAGCCCACTTATCTTCTAGGGTTGAACAATTAATCGACATTTTTATCAAAATCTCAATATGGTCTACTGCAAACACTGTCTCTGACACAGCTCTCACCAAATTTCCAACTAAATCCTGTCCACCCTTCTCCGTGAGCTCCTGGGCTATTTTGTGTGCTCTGGACGTCTCATGTCGTCTAATCTTGTTTCTCAAAGAGGCCAGAGATGTTGATCTGCTTGAATCTGAGGACTGGATCTTAAAGTGCACCCACTCCTCAGACATAGACACTTGTTGTTCTGTGAGGACACCTGTTGATTTTGTAGCGCTGCAAAGAGCACAACCTGGAAATAAACAAAACCATGACTAATTAGCATAATACAAGTTTTTACCAATAATATCTGCAGAAAAGAGCCAAGATTTACTCAAAAGTATTTAATAAACTGCTTACAATATTTACATCATGGCTAACAAATGCATGAAAAGCAGATAAAAGGAGAAAAATGTTCCACTTTTTCAATAGCTAATTATTTGACAAAGTTCTACTGATAACTAACATATAGTATTATAAAACGGACAAGTCAAATCAAGCAATCTGATTGGTTCTTAGCCGTGATATACTGAGCGTATACCACGGGTAGAATTGTAAGTTACTTTTCACAACAAGTCAGTATCCCTCCGCGTCTGAGAAAAACAGTATACCGGAGCAAGAAAGCAGCGGAGAAGTAACGGGGCAGAAGCTGGGCAGAAGCCCTCCTTTTTGACGCAGCGGTCCAGACATAGACATCAAACGGCAAAACATATTCAGTGTGCAGTTCCTTTGGCATTAGGGCAGGGATATCTAGATACTTTTGAAGGTTTAACATAATGAATTGTGCTACTTTTAAAGCAAGCAACGATGTTTTCAAATCTGTAATCAAAGAGGTCCGCAAAAACGCTATCGACCAATCAGATTGCTTGATTTGACTTGTCAGTTTTATAAATATATTTAAATTTCTTCCGTTACGAAACAAACTTACAAAGCATAAAATGGAAACATTTAAGATTAACTTCGACCTCCGGGGGGGTCTTACTATAGTATGTAGGAGTGGATTGAGCAGTTCCTATCTCCAGAAAAAAAAAAAAGCACCTAAATTACGACATGCAGAGCTACGTGAAGAGCAGGTAGACCAACTGGAAAAGTAGCACCATTCAAAAGCTTTCTGATGCGGGTCTTGAAACAAAGCAGAGAAATTATGACCGTTAGTGGCCACAGGTGCAAAAGCTCTCTCCAGAGCTACTGGAAGCCCAATCTCGGGGACCGGAGAAAGTGGAGCAATATTCTCGCCACGCCAAGCAACAGCCTCGAACAACCTCAACCTATACAAGTGACCACGTAAGCCATGCTACTGATGCTGGACAGGTTTTCAGTGGCTGCACAATAAACAGCAACATACACATTAATGTAAATAAACAGCCAAATAATGGATCAACGCTCTCTGTCTAATATGTTCGCTTGCTGTTAGTGTTGTTGCATAGCAACCACCTTGCACTATGTTTTCTGCAGAAGGCAAAGGAGGGACTATTTTATTTTGAACATCATTATTTACTAATAAAAACTATTTAAATTAGAGTGTGTATTTTTCTTTCATATTGCCACACTTGGTAACCGTTTTATAAAAGCAATAGCTCACTTCAGGCCGTGATATATGCTCATTATATCACAGCTAAGGGGGTTGTCGACCCTCCGCTTCGCGTCGGGCCGAACCACGCCCCTTAGCTGTGATATAATGAGCATATACCACGGCCTGTCGTGAGCTATTGCTTAAATATAATGGTGCAAATGTTTTAAATGCACTTTTAACATGACCATGAATGAACTCTCATTTGCATAGTCATTGACTTTATGAATTTCTGTTGTTTAGATCAGCTTTCCTTTGCATGTGTGCTGACATTTACCTAACTTTCTGTCCCTCCACTCTAACCAAGGATGCCTGTTCTTACATTCCAGCTACTGTTACGTTAATGATAACCATGCTAATTCCACTTACCGGGTAAATTTGCGGTAGCGCCGGGCTCGTTCTCTGTCACCTTTAGGACAGCCGCCTGACCTGGCTCTTCTTCTGTAGTGGTAATAGGGGAAAACTTCGGAAAACATTAAAATATTTTCGTCTGTTTTCGTTTCATGTTTGCTTCCTGTTTAGCGCTCCGCGAATTTGAATGATGGAAGGATCAAATTCTGATAACGTTAGAGAAACGTGGGGTTTGTCAGAGCCGAACAAAGTGTGTTGCTGTTTGTAACTGCCTCTGTGTCAGTCAGCGCAGTATTTCTGAGTTATTTATTTTGGTAGGAACCAAAGTTCTCTAAGGCGGAACCTTTGTTTTTATATCGCCTGTTTCCGTCAGGACATACTTTAGCGTAACACTCATCCGAAAAGTCCGCTGATTTAGTACATGTTTTTAAATGCTGATGCATCTGCAAAATAGCTCTTAGCATCAAGATAAACAATCGTACAGAGTAATACCAAGCTACACAATTTTCCTCATGCAATGCAGCTACTAAGCTATATTTTGCTGACGTTTTTTGTGTGTGTTTTCTGTTCTTGTTTGTATTAAATTGTTTTTATACAGCTAAGGGCTAATACAGATAAGGGCTAACACATGTTGGGCTTAGTTAGATTGGTCTTTGTGTTTTGTTGAATTATATGTAACCAAAGTGTATTGTGTATACAGTAGCCTAATTGAAAGTGACGACATTACCAGGACAATGTTGGGATATTACTGTATGTTTTGTTATTATGTTGACTAGTGATTATTGTATTTGTGTATTATGTTTTTTGATGACAGTTTTCACGGTCTGGATGAACCAAATAAATCCTGCCAGTAAATTAAAAACTCGTTGCTGTCGTCTGTACTGAGGGAATTACACTGTTGCTTAGCAACAGGCCAAAGTCGACGGAAGCCCCAGACGTCCAAAAGTATTAACACAGAAGGGGGCGAAAGCGTGAAAGCGAAGTCACAAAATGATGTTGTTACGTATCATCGCTCATTTTTAAGAGGGCATACGGAAATCACTGGCATTTTCTAGTGGGTATACGGCGTATACCAGCGTATCACGTAGACTACACCACTGCTTCAGTTCATCCTCCCTCTCTCTTATATTCCCTCTTCCTCTTGCTGCTATCCATATATCCATTGTTGTTGTTGTTGTTGTTGTTGTTGTTGTAAAACGGCATTATGTGGAGCCTTGTTCAAGCGCTTACATCCTGATTGCTGAGTCAACAATAAAGCATTTCAGTGTTTAAGTTCATTTGGCACGTGTATTTGTTGATTGATTCATGTGTGTAGCACTTTTAATGGCAGTGTTTTTGAAAATGGCAAACAAGTGAAAATGTCAGATTTGTGTGTCTGACTTAGAGAACTGTGTGCAGTGTTTTGCAAAAAGTGCCAAGTTGAATTGCAAATTGGGTGCAGAGCTGAACATGTGTTTGGAGTATTGGAGATTTGAGCTGAGATTTTGCTCTTTGAGTGTGAGTTTAAATAATTATGCTTGATGTGAGATTTGTGTGTGTTAGCAACTGAAAAAAATTGTAAGATAATATCTGCAAACCCCTCACACAACAGGATCATTTGGGTAGATTATCTGTTCAGATTCAATTTGACAGGCAGAAGGTTTCAATAAAAAGGACATTCAGCATATGAAAAAGCTGAATGTCCTGAAAAAGAGAGTTCATGAGGAGCTAATTGTTGCACCCCAAAGTGTATTCTTTCCAGATGCACCATCAAGTTTCAAGCCACTAGGGCGACTGTGGCTGTGAGGGAGTGTGGTCGTCTTTCAACCAGAAGGTTGTGGGTTCGATCCCAGCCCATGCAGTCAACATGTCGATGTATCCTTGAGCAAGATACTTAACCCTGAGTTGCTCCCGATGGCATGGCCAACGGTGTGTGAATGTTAGGTCCTAGAGTAAGGTACACTGCTCTGTATGAATGGGTGTGAATGGGTGAATGACATGTAGTATGTAAAGCGCTTTGAGGGGTCTTAAAGACTGGATAAAGCGCTATATAAGTACAGTCCATTTACCATTTACCATTTACCACCACAAGATCAGATATGTACCTTTTAATCCATCGTACTAAGTATCTTCGCTTGGAAGTTTGAATTTGTACCAAACAGTTTTGAACATAATGTACAACACAGCTTGCAGTAGTCAGACCATGACTGGGACATCTTTGTCATGTTTAGGTTATCCAATATGAGCTGTCATGAAGGTGGAATGAGCCGCACACTGGCTGTGAAGATCAGCAGGTGCAAACAGTTACAAAGGCTGAGTGGGCAACAGATGTTCTCAAGTTCAAAAGCATAACTGTGGCTTGAGAAAATAGAGCTGTAACGGTATTATCACAAATACAAAAGGCTTTTTATTCTATACTATATTGTAGGGAATAAAGATCCAGAGAGGGACACGTTAGGTCAAGGGCAAAACCAACTGCCAATGACTAAAATACCCTTTTAACCCCAACACTGCCTGCGAGACTCCTCAACACTACCCTCCTTTGCGAACCACCACAATTACATGACTCTTCTTCAGAAACCTCAGCTTTACATGCAATACACTGTTCTATACATTTGATTTGTGAATTTTACAAATAAATATCATTTTGTGTCGATTTTCGAAGGACAATTTCCTTTGAACTACCCTCATTAACACTACTACCGAAAGTTTTTTTATCTTATCTGCATTTTACACTTATATTCTACATATTGTAGCCTATTAGTTGTTATTATAATTTAGTTATAGTTTCGTTTTCCTATAGAGCTACTTTTTATATACCTTGGTCTATCGTAGAGTCTATTCTATTTTATTCTGCTCTCCACAGATATAAAAACAAATATTCCAAAAAGTATTCCTTGGTGTTTTCATATGGAGTAAGGGCAACAAAGTGTTTTTCTGGCCACAGCTGATATAAAATGTACCGGATTTCTGTCCACGGATTGATATGACTGCATGTAGTCCTCTGGTTAAAACATCCTTAGCAACTGTCTGCTGTATAGACGTAAAAGACAGCAACAATTTACCAAATTGACCATCGGAATCGAGTTTGGAACAAAGCAGTCTTACAACCCGGTTTGAGATTCAAGTGAATCGTTGTCTTTAAAGATCTCCTATGCTGCTGTTGTTAGGCATATATTATGGGTCTCAGATATATGAAAAATATATTTTAAAAAACATGTCTATGATGTTTTTTGCTCAAAATACCAAACAGATCATGCATTTTAGACATCCCTCATATCCTTCTATTTCAGCCCTGTTAGATAAGTGGTGATTCTGTGACTGTAGCTTCTGGCCCCGCCTCCTTTTGAGCACCAGGCACACTGTGAGTTCTGTGACGAGCTGTCTGCTCTTCTCAAATACAGCTAAAAAATGCCGTGATTAAACACCATATCATGTTCCAAACCACTTCAAGGTTTATTTCTGAAACAGTATGGAGCTCAAATGCTTTTTCTCTTGTGGTTTTACAACAAGGTGAGTTCCTTTTTTTATTTCCTGCTTTTTTATACATACTCTCTCCAGTACAGCATTAGCTCTGAGTGTTAGCGATGCTTGCTAATGTAAACAAAGACCATATTAGGTCCAAAACACGTTGCATATTGTTTCTGATAGCAACGTTTCTGATAGGGCCGTGGGTGTAAAGCCAGCCCAAATGTCCGATATTACGTCATATCTGGATCAGCTCCGTTGTACCCCAATTTTTTTAGATTTGGCTACGGAGGAAAAGAGAGAAGGTTTTAATTTCTGACACTTTGTGAGTTCCCTGACACATATTTATGTTTAAAAGACATCAAAAAGGGAATTTTGCATTATAGGACACTAAGTTGAGCCAATAAATGTCCTAGAAATTAAACAATATCTAGTATAATTTATGGAACAAACCAAAACTATCCATGAGAATATATGTTAAACTGTGACAAGAACGGTATATTCTCTACCCACCATCTAAACAACTATTGTTTATTTCTCTCCAAGCTTATCCAGATTGAACTGCTGGATCTGATGTAAAGTGTTTTAACCTTGTATGTGGAAACAAACATGTTTTTCTTTGAGCCTATTTACCTCATTAACGTAAATAATACTCATTACATTGACACATGCATTATTTATGATTAAAATAATGGTTGTTGGTAATGTATTAGCGACCCCCACAGATGTATGATTTCACTGCTTTCATAGGAGCTCAGAGCCCACCTTATGGGAGCTCAGCTCCCATTGGCTCCCACATAACTCGAACCTTGGTGTTAAGGTTACGCTCTAATTACAAGTGCTTCACATTTTCGAAATCAGCTAAGGAATGTCTAAAAAGCTCAGACAAAGCAACATTTGAGTCGATACATTAAGTAGTTCAAAAGCCTGAATGTTTGCTGTTGTTAAGGTTGATTTCCAAAAGGCAGTGTGTTTAAAAGCTCTCACATGAATAAATACTTTTTATTTTCATGTGGCTCTGAGATTTTGATGGAAACATTAAAAAAGTAGATGGTATCCAGCAGTCGTCCCACAGGAGCAAATCAGATGTTTATATTTTCTGCTGCTGCTGATGGAAAGCAACATGTGTCCTCATGATGATGATGAAGCTCACTAATACAACGTTTCAAATTGAGCATATTCTGGTCAGTGCTAATGGATGTAAAACAAATATAAAGTAGTAGTAGGTTATCTTATTAAAGTGGTGTTATATTTTAACAACATTGTTGTCATCTAAACAATAAAAGTTGTGCTGGAATGTTTTGTCTGCTGAAATGAATTGGATAAGGATCTGCCCAGCGCCTACCTGCCAGAAAACAATGCCGTGGACACATAACTTAGGTTGAATATTGGCTCTCAAATGAACACCTTCCAGCAGTTGCATGTGAAAGCAGACATTAAATATCAGAATCTGCTCATAAATTATTCTGCACACAAAAGGTCAAACATTCAGATGGAGTAAACACATTGTTGAGGGGAGTAGGGCTTTAAGAATGGCAAGCAAAACATCTGCAAGCAAACTTCAGCATTGCGCAGTGTGCTGTCAATGAGGGACTAGTACTATAACTCACTTTGTGGGGATTAAGGTCAGAGCCAAGCTAACCTTTCTCAGTCAACTCCAGCTGCATTAGTCTCTCCTTGTCTCTCCCACCACCATCTAATCCACTTTACTTATTTCTCCCCTTAATTTATTTCCTTATTTTGTGCCAAACACATACCTTTATTGATAGGTTTTGGTTCAGTTCTCTCATACCCCTTTCCCAGGGAAAGGAGTATGAGAGAACTGAACCAGTTCGGAGCTAGTTCGGAGCTAGTGCCTGATTGCAAACCACTTCTTCCTGCTTATGCCACAACAACAAACAGTCGCTAATGTCAGATAAGCATCAGTGGTTATGCTAACATAACCCATCCAATACCAGATGCATTTTAATAACCGCATTATGATGGTAAACGGTGTCACTTCAGACTGCCACATTGCCGTGAGGTAATGGTAGACTAAGCTCCGGTGGCGGGCAGCATATAACTCCAGCCAGCCTGTCCTCCTCCAAAAAACGACCAAATAGGTTGATTGTTCAGCAGCTTATTACGACCTATAGTCACGTTTTAAAGTTTAGCACCTCTAGTTGTCGTGTAAGAAACAACAATTTGCAACAATTGCAAACGCTCCGGAGGTTCGTATATTCACAAATAACCCTCTCTGGAAAATCCAAAATTGTAGAATAGTTTGGCCATTAAAATGATTTTTGATTAGATTTCTAGCGTGAAGTGTATATTGTACTCTTAGAATCCACGTCCAGTGGATGTGTAGGATCTATAGTTTCCTAGATATTACGAAGATTATTTGAGGTCTCGCCAGGAGAACGTGTATATACTACGTCTTTCCCCTATTCATTTCTATTGACGGCAGCGTCCATGTAAAGTTGGCGTCAACCCTCACGGGGTGGAAACAGTATTTCCGGTCTTGAAGTTTTCATAATAAAACCGGAAGTATTCCCCTCACTGTCAAATGATTTTACAGTGATATCTGCCGTACTCATCCACTAAAAAACATCAGTTTATCCTTGTTAATTACACAACACTGATTGGTTTAAATTGTGTACAATGCTTTTGTGTTTTTAACCTTCGATTCGCAGAAATAAATCGTTTTTGGGGAGTTTAGGATGGCCGAAGACACTACACTATCCATAATCCGCTTTGCTTGACAAACACAGTGATTAGTCCTCAAGCTCTGTGATTGGATGTTGGAGTGGCAGTGCGCCAAGGTTACGCCAAGCTTCAAACAGCTCTTTGAAATGGAATGAAACCACTGCAGACTATCCAAAACTGGACTTGAACGGGTCCAGCCCCACCCCCCAGAACTACTCATGCTGGCTAATTGTGTTTCGCAACATGTTCTATGACACGTCTCTACTGGGAATTGTAGTTTTAAAAGACGTTTTTGTATTTCCCATAATTAGAAGTTGCCAGTATTAAACTGTGTACATCCCTGGAGGTTTAGGGGATAGGAAACACTCACATTTAAAACATATAGTTAATAAATGGGTGAAAATTGCTTGTGTCCATAATGGACAGCATTAATATATACCCACATGCCAGCTAAGGTCAGAAGAGCTTTATTTAACAGCTGGTCTTATGTCTGTGGCCCCTCCTGTTGTTCATTGATAAGCCTGAAACATGCACTTGTCAAGGCTCAGAGGCAAATTTTGCAAATATGGCAGTAGCCATCGATCATCTTAAGATAAGATATACTTTATTGATCCCAAGTTGGGAAATGTTGTTGTTACAGCAGCATGTACAACATGCAATGTATTGTTAGTTTGTAATTCTACTCATCTACAATTCAGAGGTCAACCTGTTATTTTTACTCCACTACATTTATTTTAGTTACTTTGCAGATTCTGATTAATGATGTGAAATATAAACAACCCTTAAAGCAGACTTTAGTTACACCTGAGTCAAATTCAGGGAAGGTGACTGTCAAGTGCCAAAATAAACTATGCAATATATTGGACGTCAATTACTTTGTCAGGCTAAATATTTATCTCTAGATAGCCTTAGATAGTTTTTTTCTTATTCAAAAGAAGACCTTAACTTAAAGTATTCTTCAACGTTTAAATACAGCCTTATTACTTTGTCTGTTTTGCACATCCTCCTGTTAATATCTTTGGACGTCCTGCACTAAACTGTTTTATTGTAGAGATCACTACAGTATCTTCTTGATATTTTCTATTCTATATTTCTATCATTGGCCTACTACTTTCCCTCTATTTTGTATGTAGGCTACTCTTAATATTTAAATCTTTTCATCAAATATAACATTCAATAAAAAAAAGTCAATAACGTGCTTTAACCACTAGACGGCGTGGGTTAAAAAACTGTCCAATTTACAGTCTTAACACAATAAATTATACTTTATGAAGATGTTACAAATAACAGACAGCATACAATGCCATAATAACTTTTTATTATTAGTGTAGGACACTTATGTATGTATAGCATCTGAAGATGTGTAGTTTTATTCATGTTTTCACATTATTTTACAGGATATTGCTATATTATTTCACATAATTGTAGTTCTACACATTAATATCTGAGGTATATCCGTCATGTAATGGTAAGCTATTACAATTCTGATTCCATAAATGTCTCCCATCACCCAAAACCCCTGACTATTCTCTCAACTCAGTATTTACATTCTTATATTCAAAGAAAATCAGTAGTATCTAAAAAGTATAGTAAAAGTCCCTTTCTATCAGCTGTGCACCGATATGGTGTAAATATAACTAACAAGTGGATGAAATATAAAAGTCAGCCGAATTACTATTGATGCTGCGAGGAGACGTATTGTGTGAAAAGAAATTGAAGATGTTGTTTAATTGCTGATATATTTATGATCCACGTCACATATTCACTTTCGGCGGCATTTCTTCAAGTTTGTCCAAAGGTCTTCTAATCAGGGCTCTATAAATAGAGAACTACGGCAGATATGTAATATTTAATGCAGCCGAACCGTGTATTACAATGCCGTTATGTGATGACTTTCAAAGCGCAAAGCAAGCACACTCGAAATAAAGTATCATTATTTTTCAGCTGAGGATTATGGGTAGTTTTATGTTTTAGCCTATCAAAACCACTGAAAAAACAAATGTGTCTCTCAGAATCGAAAGGGAAAAATCTATGGGAAAAAAACAAAAGCAGTGTACACATTACATTATTACATTACATTGCATTTAGCTGACACTGTTATCCAAAGCGACTTACAATAAGTGCATTTGACCAAGAAGATAAAAAATTGAAGAAAACAGAATCATATAGGTACATCAGGTTTCATAGAGCTAAAATATTTCAAGTGCTACTCAACTGGCTTTAGATAAGCCAGTTCTTTGTTAGTATATAAGTGCTTTGTTATTAATTTTATTGCTCAAAGTGGAGTCGAAAGAGATGAGTTTTCAGTCTGCACCGGAAGATGTGCAAGGTATCTGCTGTCCTGATTTCAATGGGGAGCTCATTCCACCATTTTGGAGCCAGGATAGCAAACCCACGTGTTTTTGCTGATGGGAACTTGGGTCCCCCTCGCAGTGCTGGTGCAGCGAGCCGTTTGGCTGATGCAGAGCGGAGTGCACGTGCTGGGGTGTATGGTTTAATCATGTCCTGGATGTAGGAAGGGCCAGATCCATTCACAGCATGGTACGCAAGTACCATTGTCTTGAAGTGGATTCTAGCAGTTACTGGAAGCCAGTGAAGGGAGCGGAGGAGCGGCGTGATGTGGGAGAATTTAGGAAGGTTGAAGACCAGACGAGCCGCTGCATTCTGGATGAGCTGCAGAGGTCGGATGGCACATGCAGGCAGACCAGCCAGGAGGGAGTTGCAGTAGTATAGGCGTGAGATGACAAGAGCCTGGACCAGAACCTGCGTTGCTTTCTGGGTCAGGTGGGGACGTATCCTCCTGATGTTGTAAAGCGTGTACCTGCAGCAGCGGGTTGTAGCAGCGATGTTTGCAGTGAAGGACAGTTTGTTATCTAGGATCACACCCAGATTCCTTGCAGTCTGAGTCGGGGAAACAACAGAGGTGCCGATGTTGATTGTTAGGTCAAAAGTGGGACAATCTTTTCCAGGAAGAAAAAGCAGTTCAGTCTTGTCAAGGTTGAGCTTGAGGTGGTGAGCAGACATCCACAGAGAGATGTCTGCTAGACAAGTAGAGATGTGTGCGACGACCTGGGTCTCTGAGCGGGGAAAGGACAGAATTAATTGGGTGTCGTCAGCGTAGCAGTGGTATGAAAAACCATGCGGGCTAATGACAGATCCGAGCGAGTTTGTGTACGGAGAGAAGAGGAGGGGACCAAGAACAGAGCCCTGAGGGACCCCTGTGGTTAATTGACAAGGGTCAGACTCGGACCCTCTCCAAGTTACCTTGTAGGCACGGTCTTTGAGGTATGAAGTGAGGAGGGAAAGTGCAGTGCCTGAAACTCCAAGTTCTTGGAGAGTGCGAAGGAGGATTTGATGATTCACTGTGTCGAATGCAGCAGACAGGTCCAAAAGGATGATGACAGAGGAGAGGGAGGCTGCTTTAGCCGTGTGCAGTTCCTCAGAGACAGCAAGGAGAGCAGTTTCTGCCTTGAAACCAGACTGGTGCGGATCCAGAAGGTTGTTCTGATGGAGATAACAGGAGAGTTGTTAAAGACAGCACATTAAAGTGTTTTAGACAGGAACGGGAGGAGAGAGACAGGCCTGTAGTTTATAACATCAGACGGGTTGAGAGTGGGTTTCTTTAGGAGAGGGTTTACTCTTGCCTCCTTAAGACTGTTTGGAAAGTGACCAGAAGTTAGAGAAGTGTTGATGAAATGGAGGAGAAACGGACCCGAACCCCTGTACTTTTTTTTTTTTACCCAAATCCACGTCTATTTTAAAATGAGCCGTAGCGACTTCCGACTGATTTCGATAGAGCGGGTCACATATAAACTTCTCGCTAGAAATCTAATCAAAAAGCATTTTAATGTCCAAACTATTCTACAATTTAGGATTTTCCATCGAGGGTTATTTGTGAATATACGACCCTCCGGAGCGTTTGCAATTGCCGCAAATTGTTGTTTCTTACGCGACCACTAGAGGTGCTAAACTTTAAAACGTTACTATAGGTCGTAATAAGCTGCTGAACAATCAACCTATTTGGTCGTATGAGTTGGAGGACTTGTTGCTCCAGCAGTTGGCAAATGCCGCTAAACAATTAACCACTTCACTCTGGAGCAGAGTTTAAGAGTTTGATGCTATTTCTGCTGTATCAAGGAGTTTGTGGTGCAGAACCATTTATGATAAATGATTACATCACGGTCTGTTCCCCGATCTTTTTTTCTGATCCGAACAGATAAGTCCGATGTTTATTTGTAGATTTATAATTGTATCTGTATTTTTCTTATAGTCAACAAATCCCACAATTGTGTTAACTTTATATCATAATTGCAGGAAAGGTATGAGAAACAGGATCCAGCTCTCTACATGATCCTCTTTGCGATTCTGAAGGACAAATAAAGGAGTCTGCCAGCAATTTTGTTTTGTATTTATTATTGTTACTAAAAGTCATGGTAACAAGCTGCTGAATATTAAAGATTCTTGAAAAGATGGACATTCCATCGTCTCCTAGAGATTGTCAGGCTCTTACTGCGGTGCATTCTGTGCTGGGAAGATTTACTGCTGTCAGTGTCTGACAGATGTATTAAAACAGCAGAGAAATATTGTGGGAGCATGCTTTTTTTTGTTGGGGAAGTTTATTTGAAACTTGATAATAAAAATATCTGTGATTAATTGTTTAGCGCTGTCAAGCAAAAATGCATTTCTGTTCCTGCGGGGTTAAATAAGAAGTGAGATGAGATGAGGAGACGACATTTTAAAGAACTTAAAAGGGCAACAAAAAAACATAAACAGATTTGAATCTTGAAGAGATAAACAATTCCAGGAATATTTCACATTATGATCTGTGATCATGAAAGTGTGCAGACAACAGTCATAAGTTCCAACCTTTTTATTCAGAGTATTTACATGTGTGGTAAAGACCTCTGGCACCGCACAGTATGCACAAGCCATTAAAAATAACAGCAAAGCCTATTCAACATCAGCATGTAAAAATCAGACTGGAACAATAAGGGAAAGCAGATAAATGGTGAGGAGAAACAGGAGGAGTGGAGGAAGAGAAGTAAAAAGAGGAGAGAGAAAGTCTACATCTTCCTTCAAAGGTCAACAAAAGTTCAGATTGGTTTTAGAGAAGAAGGCAAATGTCTCTGAACTTGTGGGAAGTAAAGTCAATGAGTAACATCATCATCATCATCATCAGCTGACATATCTTGGTCGAGAAAGTGTACAATTTCCAATTTTTAATTGTAGGATGAAGTTCACATGTACCTAAACTGATGTCTAAAGAAATGTTGTAAACTTGCTGTGATGGCTGAATATTTATGGGATTATAACAAGTATATACAAGGATGTTTAATTTACATTATAGCATATGTAAAGGTGAACTTCATTCAGATCCTAATCACAGGTTCTAACTTCTTCTCAATCCAAAAGCAGGTAACCTTCCATGCAGCAGCTTCTACCAACTTCAACTATCTTCTCCTTGAATGGCGGTAAACGTATTCCCCTTTGGAAAACACACTTGCTTACTTCCGTGCTTTTGAGTAAAGTCAGTTTAATTTAGCTACTTTAAAGTGATTACATTACAGCAACTGCTAAGATTAAACGTAGGCCAAGGTTCTTCCCGTCACAAAGGGAAGGGTAGAACAGGAAATATAGTGGTAAGAGTCAAAGGGAGAAGAAGTACAAGAGGATAGTACACACAACATTGATCAAGACCCTTGTAGATCCCTTCTGATGTTACTATTCATCCATAATAGGTAAGGGCATGTTCAGAGGGAGGGTGGAGAAAAATAAATGGGTTGAGGAATAGATAAAAGAGAAGAGAAAAGGTTATAAAGTTCACAAAAACAAAGTAAGACAACAATGAAAAGAATGTAAGGGGAAGCGACAATCAAATAAAAGAGAAAGATGATCTGGGACAAGAAGAAGGCTTGGATGAAAGGGAAAATGAATATGAGAAGGATGGAAGAAAGAGAAGAGAACAGACAAGAAGAAAAAGAAAAAAAGAAAAGAAAATAAGACCAGAAGGGAACAAGGAAATTGCAGTGAGGCAAGGATCTTTTCATGGACAGATTACCAACAGTATCAAAGCTCCTTCCATCTGCTTCTTTATTTTGAAAGTACAACAAAGTGGCAACATACTGAGGACTTTCACTCTTTCATACTCATGCAATATCTTCAGTTCAAAGTTTGAACTGTTCCAGATTCTTCATTTAAAGGAGATTTTCTGTATTGTTTGTTTAACTGTGCAGTCTTGACTGGTTTAATGTGGGCGGGACTACATTTGAAAAAGGCAAATAATTTAATCATGTTGTGACATTGAGAGAAGAGAGAATCGGAGGGATGAAACCCTCTTCAATGGTCACACATGCAGAGCACACAGCACACAGTGACATTTGGCCTCTGCATTTAACCCATCCTAGTACCAGGAGTCTAGTACTAGGAGCAGTGGATAGCTATTGTACAGCGCACAGGGAGCAAAGGGGAAGGGGGGTTTCCGGTGCCTTGCTCAAGGGCACTATACGGCAGGGCAGGAGGTGAACTGGGACCTCCCCAAGTAGAAGTCCACACTCCATATTTAGGTCTGGTCGGGGACTTGAACCTGCGACCCTAAGGCTCAAAGTACAAGCCCCTATTGACTGAGCCACTGCCGGAATGTATGCCCAGTGTTTAACTCATAATAACTGTCATGGTTTTTTCCTAAATTATTACATAGACTAATGCACATTTAGTTATAAGTATTTGTTTTAAGGGTTTTGAGCATGGACGGTAACTTGATTACACATAAAGAAGTACCCATGTTTACAGCTTGTTTGCTCCTAAACTGTGCACTGCTCTTCAGCAGATAATTTGCAATTCTCATTTAAAAAAGCACCAATGAGGATAGTAAAAAGGTTCTAGGCCCATCTAAAATATAGTTGATAATAACGCTTGCCTCACAAAATCTTGTGTGAGCTTTGCTTGACTGCCAAGATTCTTTGTCATTTTGGGATTTATGTTCAGATGGTTGAATGCCAGTAGCCTAGGGTTAGGATTTGGGTTATTGTGAATCAGTTGCATGTTAACCTACTTTTTAAAAATAATAAAAACATCATTATTTTGTTTCACTACATGCTATACAACTGTTATAGTTCAATTTCTTTAAGGGCTTTATGTGGATCAAATAGTATGTGAGAAGGTGGGACACCCCTGCACTAATTGTTCATTCATACAGCAGAAGTATTGTTGACAGTAACTTCTATACTATAGGGAGTTGTAGTATTTTTAACTAAAAGGTGCAAAAGAGAGAGATCTTCACTATGCATATTAATGCAGCCAACAAGACTAACTGTCTAATTTCGTGAAAACAATGAATTTCACAACTTTTTATATTAACAAGAACTAAGAATATAACTATCGAAAAAATTATAATTGGCTTATTAACATTGGCTTTTTCGTGAGGTTGTCTTAACAGCAACAGATTTATATAGCTCAATTTGCCAGCTCAATATAACTTGTCAACCCAACCTTTTTCAGACAGGTTCAGTGGATGGTCTCATAATGAAGTCATCATGTAAAACAATAGGGGTTAATATGAAAGCCCGGTAATAGTCAGTTTTATGTTTTTAATGTTACGTTTTTTTTATTTAATCAAGTCATAAAACCCCACATGTTATTGATTCAAAACTCAATATAAACTCTAGGGTATAGGTGATCGTTTAAAAAACAATCAACCCTGCAGTGATAACATAGCCTTAAAGATAATGAGCATGTGTTCTTAATTGTAAATCAAATCTGTTTATGTCCCTGCATTTTTCTCTGCTTTCCCCATCCTCTCACTCCATGTTGGGTTTCCAAATGTATGGTGAGAGAAATTAAGTAAGAATAAGAATCTAACATAGCAAATAACTTATGATGTGATTATAAGCCGAGTTTACATCACGTGAATCATGTTAAAACCAATAAAAAAGGAGTTTTTGAAGTTCTTTAATTTTGTGAAGACATATCAACGATGTACTGCATTACTAAAATACAGTTCGTAGCACTCAAAGCAAACATGTGTTGTTGTGTCCAGAACGTCTGACATGTTTCTTATGAAGCTTCTATTTACTCTAAGCCTTTCTGTATGGCTTCATATAGCCCGTCAACAGCAATCTGAACCATTTTGCAAAGAGAACTACTTTTCTTTGTTTGTGTATTCGTTTACCCGAACTGCTTGAGAGGGGAAATTCTCCGTAGACACTGGTTTATATGTTTTCACATCTATGTTCATCTGAGCTGCTGTGCATTGACTTATAGACTTTGGTTGTGCTATTAAATAGAGCTAATTGTAAATGTAGTAGAACAATTGTCTAGGTCCTCTACAATTACTACCAAATTAAGTACTTATTTCCAGGCAATTTCTAGGAAACGATAAAGAAAAAATTCTTAATATATGCACACAAAAAAAAGAAGCTTCCTGTCTGAGTTGACTCGATAATTGACTGAGGCACCGTCCACACGGAGACAATTTCAGTTGTATCCGCTACAGTTCTCTATCGTTTAGACGGTCCGTCCACACGAAGCCGAAACGGAGCCGCGGTTTCGGAGCCCGAATCCGATACACTTTGAAAACGGCTCCCAAAGTGGGTAAGTCTGGAGACGAAACGCTTGCGGCTCTGTGTGTACGCCCTATACCAGAGGTCGGCAACCCGCGGCCCTTTAAGCCCTCTGCTCTGGTTCCCTTGAGCTTAGACAAAAATAAGAAGGAAATAAAATAAAAGTATTTTTAGGACTATTTATATTTTGTTGCATGGTTGAAAATGTTTCGTATCTTGTATTTTGAGGTGATACTGTGACACATAAATAAAAACCTTTTCCTGCGGGTGAATAACCTGATCCCCGGCTCGATGAGCGAACTATGGATAAATCAAAGAAAAGTACCGGAGGAACACAGGATTTAATTCTGCGTGGACAGAGTTATATGCTTTCACAGCAAACGATGCTGGTTTACCGGTATGTTTGATATATAGAGAGAAGTTGTCAAAGGTGCTGCAGCCTTTACGTATCGAGGAACAACACGGGAGAGGAAGACAGCTGACAATCTTCAGTCTTAATTCAATGGGGTATGTAATTTATTTCAGAAAACACTTTTTGTTATATTCCATGGAATGCTCTTAACATCCCAATAGCAATGAATATATTAAATGCTTTGACAATAAATACATACACAAATTAATCTCTGGAAGCCGTAGCGCTGTAAAAAGCAAGACCAATCATCTGAGCCGGCCCGGCTAAAATAACTGGATGGCCTACCTGCCTGTCAGCCTTCCATCCGTGCACAAACTTATCTCGTGCCCTCATTGGTCATGTGCGCGTTCGTGTGTGTTGGAGGAGGGGCTCTGTAAGGAAGTCTGAAGGAAGAGGCAGATTTTTTCCGGTTGTGTATTTTCTAATTCTAGCGCACTCGAGCTGGTTTCTCTATTCTTACCTTCTCTACCTTTAACTCTTTTTAGGGTGCAGCTATATGTTTTATTTATTTCAAAGTGGGCCCATTTTAATAATATATTTGTTTCCTTCAAATGTGCAGAGGGGCTGTTTTTAATTTATTTTAAAGTAGGCCTGTGTATTATTTTTAATTCTCCTTATAGGAGTTCTTTGTTTCTTATTAGAGGTTAACAGTTTTATATAACGTAATAAATAGCATAATAAATGCAAAAAAACTGTAGTTTTTGTGTGATATAACAATAAATACAACTTTATTAGCTATCAAGCTATGAAATATGTTTTGCGGCTCCAGACAATTTTCTTTTTTCGAAAAACGAGCAAAATGGCTCTTTTGGTCAAAAAGGTTGCAGACCCCTGCCCTATACGATCATTTCCTGAAACGATGATGCCATAGCCCCGCCTCTCCCCACCTCTCCTGCTCAACCCCGCGTCACCCGCAACAACAATGCGTTTCCCCAACAACAATGGTGGATCACAATGTTGCGTTCGTGCTCCAGACGCTACTGACCATGATATAGATGTTAGTGCAAAATCTACAGCTCCTCTACCACAACCATCAGCAAGTGGACATGGAGAACTACATGAACTACATGTTGCTAAATCCACCGCGGAGAATAACCAGAAGGGCAACCATCCTCGGGGGGTCTTATTCACTGCTTTTGGTATATTGTGTGGTGGAAGTCAACACATTCTCACTTCCAACTCAGCCTATGTTGACGTTATGTCAGGGTCCGTCGTCACTTTCCAACGCAAGGGGGGGCCCTTTAGCGTCGAGTTTCAACTATCAGGGAGTCCCATTGACTTGCATATAGCTCCCTGAACGTTGGTAATAGATCTCAAATAAATCTAACTCAATATCAAGCCACACTTATTGTTTTTACTTCTTTATTTTAATTGAATAATGTAGAACTTTTGTTGCCGTCAGTTATGGGGAGAGTAGGGGCTAGAATACTGAAATCTGTATTGTTTCATCGTTTTTTCCTTCTAATTTTGTATTCTTTTCTAAACCACACACTGTTATTTACTCAACAATAAGACACAATTATCCTTGTGTTTATTTATTTGTTTGATTATATAATGTCGAACTTTTGGAGTCCGTCAGGACCGAGGGTCAGAGCAGCTCATAGTAGTCGCTTTAGAGAATTTTACACCTGGAAGTAAGTATTCTCTCCGCTTTGCTTTATAAACCCTGTGATTAGTCCTCAAGCTCTGTGAGTGGATGTTTGAGTGGCAGTGCGCCAAGGGTTACACCGAGCGTCGAAAAGCACTTTGAAATGGGATGAAACCATGGCAGACTGTCCAAAAGTAGATTCGAATGGGTTTGCAAATATGGCAGTAGCCATCGATCATCTTAAGATAAGATGTACTTTATTGATCCCAAGTTGGACATTTTTTCGTTACAGCAGCATGTGTAACAGTTGTAAATATGCAGTGGTGTTTATTTGTAAATCATATAGTATAATCACACAAAGTCTGTGTTTTATTTTTAATAATTCAGTGTTCTTTATTTATTGAATGTTCAATACCTGACAAGGTTGGAGATTAACAACTTGGGTCGCAGGTTCCTCAACAGTGCACAAGACATCTATCAATATGTGTGTATACCTCCACCATTAAACTGTCATATTCTGCAAATTTCTTATACTATCTACATACATCTTATAAGAGTATCATTAATATGTATAATATCAGTTAAAATAAGTGCTTCAACCTAGTTAACATCGCAGGGAAGTTGATTGTCAAGTCCCAAAACAAATTATGCAATATATTAGACGTTAAGTACTTTGTCAGGCTTCATATTTAGATACCCCAAAGCTTTTTTCTTATAAAAAAGAAGACCTTAACCTAAAGTATTCGTTAAGGTTTGAATAAAGCCTAATTAGTTTATCTGTTTTGCACATCCTCCTGTTAATATTTTTGGACGTCCTGCACTTAACTGTTTTATTGTAGAGATCACATACAGTATCTTATTGATATTTTCTATTCTAAATTAAATAACGTGCTTTAACCACTAGGCGGTTAAAGCACACAATATACTGCTGTTTCCAGTTTAGTTTATGATGGATGTATTTTGTTATCCACACATATATATTTTTTTGATTTGTAACACCAAACCGACAGAAAAGATGGTCTTAACATGACCCAGTGGTCTAGTTAATAAAAATAATATTATCAAACATAATATTAAAATGAACTCTTATTTTGAAAATAACGCTTCCTGTGTTCGAATGAGGGACTCCAAAAGTCTGACATTATACAATCAAACAAATAAATAAACACAAGGATAATTGTATCTTATTGTTGAGTAAATAACAGTGTGTGGTTTAGAAAAGAATACAAC
The DNA here is from genome assembly GCF_949606895.1 of Notothenia rossii. Classification (NCBI taxonomy): domain Eukaryota; kingdom Metazoa; phylum Chordata; class Actinopteri; order Perciformes; family Nototheniidae; genus Notothenia; species Notothenia rossii. The sequence continues at coordinate 54,046,711 of NC_136903.1, read as the reverse complement.
ATTAGAAGGATAACAACGATGAAACAAAACAGATTTCAGAATTCTGAGCCCCTACTCTCCCCATAACTGACGGCAACAAAAGTCCGACATTATTCAATTAAAATAAAGAAGTAAACACAATAAGTTTGGCTTGATATTGAGTTAGAAAAAGGTTGATAAACACTGTGAGAATGGATCTGCGGAGAGCATTTCGCCACGATCCCAACTCGTCTATTACCAATGTTCAGGGAGCTCTATGCAAGTCAATGGGACTCCCTGATAGTTGAAACTCGAAGCTAAAGGGCCCCCCCTTGCGCTGGAAAGTGACGACAGGGACCCTGACATAACGTCAATATAGGCCGAGTTGGGAGTAAGAATGTGTTGCGGAAGTACAGCGCCACTTACATATGTACTTCAGCGTCTCCAGCGTTTTCGTGTGGACGCAAGACTTTTTGTCTCCGTTTCGTCTCCGTGTGGACTGGGCCTCAGTCTCAACTTGCAAACGACATTGGAAACATATTGTGAAATCCGACCCTACAATGCATTGTCGGCTTTTTTAAGGATATGTTTTTCATTTTAATTTGAAAAGAATTTGCACCAACAAGGTTCCCAAACAACAGACAGTTTTTCTCAGTATGTTGCACGATCATTCCTTTAAATCAGCAGATGTTCTGATGAGCTCCAGCTTTCCCAAACGCGTCTGCTGTCAACTGCAGAGATCTTCTTCTTCTCTCTGTGTGTGTGTGTGTGTGTGTGTGTGTGTGTGACCCGTTGCCTCAAACTGTTTTGACAGCAGCCTGCTGTTTTACTATCTCCCTGCGGCTCTGACACAGCGTTGAATCTGTCTCCATCACTGTGTGTTTTTTCTTCTATCTGTGTGTTACTGTGTGTAACTCATCAGTTTATGATGTGTTTTGGCAGTACCCCGCTGTTTAAGTGTTTTCCTGTGGCTCTGACAAAGTGGCAAATCTGTCTTTCTACTGTGTGTTTTACAGTTGTGTGTGTGAGTGTGTGTGTCCGGATCCCTGCTGTTTGATGGCCTCCTGTGCTGTTATTGGACTCCTTGTCTGTCTCTCTCTCTCTCTCTGTGTGTCTTTTCCTCCACAGTCCAACCTCACTGAAACACAAAAAAACAAAAAACTGTTACCGTTGATTATCCACGATTATATCAAAGTTATAGAGACAGATCTGAACAGTACATTGGAAAAGCATGGAGCTTTGTGAGGCTACACATAGATAAATGCTAATGTTGGAATGATAACTTTCTCAACAGGATGATTTAGAAGGCATAATATGTCGGGTCAACTGCTTTAAGTGGTCATATGTAACACTAATCCATGTCATTAAAATACATCTTGCTCTCTGGAAAAAATATATTTTCCTCAAATGCTGAACTACCCCTTTAATATTTAATACCAACAGAGGAGTATAAAGAGAGATGACAAATTGAGACATTCTGGAAAGCTTGAAAAAGCACTGCTGAAACTTTTTCAAATAATTTAATTTATGATGTACAGATTTACTGTTGTTCTCCTGGACATGATGAAGTGCGGAAACATCAGGCGAGTAAATCAGCCGGCTGGGTTCATAATCTTTGAATCAGTTTCTGAAACGTTGACTCACTTATTTCTCAAGAGGGGATTGTTCAAAGACAAAATAAAAAAATCCAATCCAATTTTAGAACCACAGCTTCAAATAAAACCATGCTACTTTTTCTAATTATATTTTTAGAGAACACATGGACTAACGACACAGTTGTAGAATTGCCCAACAAGAAACTAACGGAGTTGTTAAAGTAAAATGAGTTTGTTTTGTCACAAAAATAATTAACTTGTGGTAGAATATAACACGTTACTTTACTTTAAGTACTTTTTACGGGAAATACTAATGTTGTTTATAAATCATTCTGAATGCAGGACCTTTACTTGTAACTTGTGTGGTACACATGATCCCAGCAGAGTCTTCCCCTCTGTCTTTGACAGAGCTGCTGATCTAAAAAAACATTTATTATGACAACTCTAGGGACTATAGTTTATTTTACTCTGCTCATCAGAGTGGTAGAGCGCAGATGCTCAACATGCACAGTGACATATATGACATTTAGACAAGGAAAAATTCAGCGCATCATTCAAGATCAAAAGGCTGCCCTCATCCATCAATTTAATCGTTGCAGCACAAACACATAAATAAATAAAAACCTGACCTCAACGCCACATGCTTACTGCCTTTTCCAGCTTCGGTCCTCAGGGAGGCAGTACATATCGTTCCATCAATGGGTTTATTTCACAATGACTCTGAACCTAATCCCAGACCCCTGAAACTATGCATTGTTACTTGGACATGTAATAGTTCTTCCTTCCTGTGAAATATAGTTTATTATCTGAAATGTTTCACTTGTGTGTATAATGCTAGGGTTAAGCTTAGTAATGTCTATTAGGGTCAGCGTCAGGGGCGGATTGGCCATCTGTGTGTTCTGGAGAATCATAGAACGGCCGGTCGTCAGCGGGCCGTTGGCGGCCGGCTCGGTTCACTGACGGCCGGCACCGGCCTTTATTTTTTGACAGTTCACGAGCGTCAAGCTTTCTTTTCTTTGTGTTCTTTGACTTAGATTCTCAATAACTATTGGGTGGACTGCAATAATATTTGGTACGGACATCCGTGGCGTAAACTTCCCTTTCCATTCAGATAAACACTTGAAAAATACTGTTTTAATACTACTTCAAAGTACAGAGCTCAACTAATTATATAAATTATATGGGACAAAGCTCTTGCAAATTGTGGTTCTGCAGTTAAAAAGTACATTTTGAGAGTTGTTGAATAAATGCACCTATACAAAATGATATTAATAGACCTGTGTTATTGTTTAAAACCTAAAAGCAAGTTTCATTACTGGCTTCTTTGGGCGGAGGATACATTTGAAATTCAAAATGGCAAACTACCGCACAAAGCTGCGCAACATTGAATGTCCAGAGCTAAAATTCAATCCTGACTATCCAAGAGGGCAAAACAAAGAGAGTGTAGAGAAGGAGAGGCTGGCACTATTGTCTCAGGTGAAGAAGACAAACAACCAACATGTGATTAAAGAGAAGATGGAAAGGACATGAAATATGAGGTGATTGAAGACAAGCTATTCATCGCAGAGTTCAGAATTAGGTGGCCAGCCCTGTTTTCAGTGTGAGGTCAGTGATTTATTGTCCTCTGGCCACTTAATCATACCAGCAAATTACTTTTACTAAATTCAATCTTTTAATTAATTAGTGTTTAAAACCTAGTCCATTTTAGCAGGTTCAAAATAAATAGAAAAATCAGGACTTGTTAACCCGTTTTTCAGGTCTCTGGCTCGAAAATGACATTCCCAGAACAAATGACCATATCTTCACTTCTAAAAGGGGTATATTAATAATCTTTTTTCTCAAAGCAAGGTTACATCTGTGAGTTGGATGTGAAGAAGTGTCAGAACCAATATAGATGATTTTATTTTTAAAGTAAATTCAGATTGAACATAGTAAAAAAAAAAAAATTATAGTGTCCGTTCAAAAACAAAAATGTCTTATGGTGAAAACCACTCTTGAATGATGGGATAGTCAGTGGTGTAGTGGGCGTTGGACGCGGGGGTACGCCGTACCCCCACTTATTAGGAGCATGATCTTTTTTTTAAATAGTCTAATAAATATAAAATCATTGCCAGTCTTATCAGTTGCAAGTGTGTATTTGTTGTAATAATGACAAAAACATAATACATTTCGCAGTAATTATTATAAAAAATAAAAACGATTTCCTTAAAAATTATGATTCGTCATCACGCTCGTGACCCCGAGCTGGGGGTGTGTCAGTGACACACCCACGGCCAGCTCGCCGCCCGCCGATTTTGTGGCAGCTCTTTCCCTCAAGGCCGCGAACGAAAAAGCTCTATAATGGCAGGCACATTTTTTTTGCTTGACTGCTTTTCTAAAAAGAATATAATTCACAAGAAGAAAGAGGCTAGCAGCACCGAAGCTACAAGTGAAGCTGCTAGTACTACATCATCAGAAGACCCGCCTAAAGACGTGGATAATGCTAGCACTAACGTTAACGTTAGCTGCGCTAGCAACGTTCCCTTGGCTAGCTCAAGCTCACCTTTCCCAGAGGTATGGACGGAGGAGATGTGGCGGAGGAAACAAGAGGCATACTTGTGGATAGACTGCAAAGCTGGGAAACTGGGCTTCAAAGTTTGTTCATCCGTTTCGGATTTATCAGTCTTCAAAACGCAAGGTGTATGTGTGTGTGTGTGTGTGTGTGTGTGTGTGTGTGTGTGTGTGTGTGAAAAGCAGCGCTGTCTGCTTATTTGCAATGTAGGCTAGGCGGAGAGAGAGAGAGAGAGAGAGAGAGAGAGAGAGAGAGAGAGAGAGAGAGAGAGAGAGAGAGAGAGAGAGAGAGAGAGAGAGAGAGAGAGCGCTGTCTGCTTAGTTGCAATACTGTAGCTTATGCAATTTAGGCCTATAAATTGTTCATGTAATTTATGTGCCAATGTGTCCATGGTTTTGAGTCTGTGTGCGTGTTGAACAAAAAAACAAGTTAAATTTGACTTTTTCGAGAGATTTAGAAAAAAAAACACTTCTGGGGTCATTTGGTTGCATTTTCCATATCTCTGACCCCCCTCAGTCGATTTTGATAATTGACATCTCTTTTTTACTGTTAGAGCCAATAGAATCGAGAGCAAGTTCCTAAAATCCATCTAAACATTACCCATTGGTGAATAGGTGATGCGCAGCCAGAATGCCCCGGAACCGGAAGCTGTGACACTCTGGTGGCTATTATTAGCAGCTAATATGACATCTCCGTTTTTGACATAAAAATGTAATGATGGATTATCAGGAATCATTTCAAAGTGACACAGAGACATTGGATTAACCATTGGATTAACCTTCAGCAGCATTTTTCTCGTATTAATGCCATTGAACACGACTTTTGATCAGAATAACAGCTAAAGTGAGACGATCTCCCGTGAATGCTCCGTAAAGCTACGTGTTGTGATGTCTGTGTTGGCTTCACTTGTTGCGAGTTCTGATCGCTCAGTGATGATACTAATACAGAATCTTTGGAATCTCAGCTTTAATCTGATATATTGTATGTGCAGTTACGATAAGTAATAAGGGTATTTTTACCTTGAGGTCTGTGCTAAGTGCATTAGCACTTTTTCGCTCAGGGCTCATTTAGACGCTTCTTGTGAGACTTGTGCTTTGTTTCGGTAAAAATTGTTCATATCTTCAGTTAGCTGAGTTTCTTCCCGTTAAGTGAGTATGACACATTAATAGGTTTTTAAATATTAAGATGCCCTGAGACATTGTGAAAAAACTTCCCACCGGACCCGGATTAGGATACTCTCGGGTTTAACAGGTTAAAGGCAAAAAAGCTGCTTGATGTGCCTGAAAGTAACATAGCTGTGGGACTCATACAATGTCCTGAGTATCCTAGAACAAACGTTGTGCATGCTCAGAAGCTGGAAACACGGATATGATCAGTGGCGGCTGACCGATAGGGGCGCTGCCCCCCCTCTTCCCACAAATGTGATGGTCACAGGGCGCCTACATCAGCGCCCGGTGCAGTCTGTGAGTTGTTTGGACTCGTATCCAAGGAGACAAAACAGGAAGCTGTCATTAGCAGCTAATGAAAACTCAGTTTTTGACATAAAAATGGAATTATGGATTATCAATTCTTTTTCAAAGTGACAGACACATTGGATTAACCTATGGATTAACCTTCAGCCGCGTTTTTCTCGTTTTTGATCAGAATAACAGCAAAAGGTGAGCATATCTCCGTGTTTTGCTACCTAAAGCTACGTCATGTGATGTCTGTATTTGCTTCCCCTGTCGCGAGTTCTGATAGCTCAGTGATGATACTAATATTTCTAGAATTTGTGGAATCTCAGCTTGTTAGCTAAACTTGTTTATGCATATCCGATAAGTATATCGATTGATTTATACCTAGAGTGCGTTAGCATTTTTTCGCTCAGGTTTCATTTAGACGCTTCTTGTGAGACTTGTGTTTTGTTTCGGTAAACATGGTTGATGAGCAGGCCACATGAATAGTTTATTACATTTTAAGAAGCCCTGAGACACAGTTTCATGGGGAAAAAAACGGGGGGGGGGAAAGCCCCTTAGCAGGTTAAATGGGAATTAAATAATTGTAAGTAATTTTGAGTGTTCCCAAAGCCCCGGTGTTCTGCAGTTTGTGTGGGCCTACTGTACTGTTGCACAGTTTATGCTATGTCCAGGACAAGGTGTTTGGAAGTTTTGGAAGATTCATAGCTAACCACCAGTGGTGTAGTGGGGATTTTTTTACTGGGGGGACGCTATTTTAATTAGGTAATCCCAAACAATGCCACACAAATGCGCACGCCAGGCTTGGAATTTCGTCATTTTAGGGGCAAGGCCATTTGGCATTTTGTGTCAAAAAAAATGTTAGGGCACAAAGGCCATTGAGGGAAAAATTTGGTTTTGGAGCTTGGAGACTTTTTTAATGTCAAACATATCATCATATAGTCCTATGCCTCCTTTTAGAGTATTACTATACAAAATGAAATACTCTACTTTGAATAATTAGTGTTTGGTATGTTTTCAATCTATTACTTTGAATAATTAGTGTTTGGTATGTTTTCTATCTACTACTTCTCCCATTCAGAAATCCAAAATCAAATCAACATTTTTATTATTATTATATGTAACACATATATTCAATTTCAGAGCAGAAGAAACAGCCTTCAAGGGTCAAACTCTGCACATAAATCATTCAGCAGTGCACAGTGAAGCTCAAACATTCAACTGTAAGAACAAGCAATACTTTGGAATGCAAAAGTGTGTGTGTGTGTGTGTGTGTGTGTGTGTGTGTGTGTGTGTGTGTGTGTGTGTGTGTGTGTGTGTGTGTGTGTGTGTGTGTGTGTGTGTGTGTGTGTGTGTGTGTGTGTGTGTACTAGGGGTTTCACCAACTAATCGACTAGTCGACTAGTCGACTACCTTTACCACTAGTCGGCGCTGTAGGCCCTAGTCAACTAGTCGTGAAAAAAATGGAGGTAAACGAGGTGCTGCAAAATGCTACAAAACACGTCCGACATTCTTATGTATGGCATTACTTCAACGAAGATGTAACCAACTCCACAGTTAAATGTCAGTTGTGTACAGCTGTACTGAAGTACAATACAAATGCATCTGCTATGCGCAACCATCTGAAGATGAAACACCCGCTGCCGACAGCTAGCACTAGCAGTAATGCTAGCACCAGTGAGCAACGAACCGGCGTCAGCACTGAACAGAGGCAAACGAACAGCAAGAAAACACGGGTCAACAGTGATGCGGATGATGAGCTACGGGATTACTGCCAGCGGACACCGCATATCCTCACAATGGATAATCCACTGGAGTGGTGAGCAGAAAACGTGCACCGCTTCCCCCGCTTTCGAGGAGCTACCTGGCTATTCCAGCCACAAGCACCCCGAGTGAGAGGGTTTTTTCCCTGGCAGGCAACAATGTCACCCGAAAGCGGTCAAGCCTCCTTCCCTCACATGTTGATGCGTTGGTGTTCAAACCAAAAATATGGAAAGGTGGACGTTATCGTGGAGGACAGCGAATAAAGTTTTGCGCAATGCGCTGTTGCGCAATGCGCTGTTGCGCAATGCGCTGTTGCGCAATGCGCACTGGATTTACGTGGCATTTATGTAAACAAGAGTTTTTTTGCTGTCGATTTTGGTGAGTTCAGTTACTGTTTGTTATTTACTCAGCCATGTAACACAAATTAAAATGCAGTGTTTAATGTTACTGTATGAGTTCCAATAGAAAATACAGTTGTAAACCTCTCTTTGTGTGTCTTTATTATGACGTAACGACTAGTCGACTAGTCGACTGCTATTTTGAAAAACGTGTCGACTAGTAAATATTGGTAGTTGTGAAACCCCTAGTGTGTACATGTACAAGAGAGTCTCTTTAATCTGACTCATCATCATCACTTGAGGATGGACATAGGGAGGTAGGTGGAGTAGGACTAGCTGCCTGTGGGTCAGGGTTGAAGTTCAGTCTTGGCCCATATGGTTGAATGTTTGGTCTCTTTCTCAAGAGGCCAGCTGCCCACCATCTTGCCACCGCCTCCTCGCTCTCATATGCAACGGGGTCACAGCCCTCGGATTTGATCAAAAGGAGATCCTCGATGGTCGAGGTGTTCAGCCTTAAGCGCCGGTTTCCTTGCATACGCTTCATTGTGGAAAACTGGCGCTCCACTTGAGATGTGGAAACAGGGAATACCAGGACGATCCTGACGACGTGGAGTAAGTTAGGGTACTTGCTCTCCTATTCAGTCAGCATCCTCTGCCAAAGCACAAGGACAGCCTCCCTCTTGTGGTGCCGCACAATATCATATTTGGCTTTTAACCATTCCCTCTCCACCTCTGCCACATTGCAGCCATTACTGGTAAGAAGTGGCTCGAAATGCTCACAGAGCTTACGCAGCTCACTGTCTCCGTACTGCTGAATGGCACTGACGTTATCTTCAGCTGGCATGTTGACAGGATCGAAGATTTCAGAAGACAGGAGCACAGGATCTGTGGAGAATGTGGAGAAACGCTGACCAATACATGCATTGATGCTGTTAACTATTTCACTCCTTTGGCGATGGAAGGCCTCAGCAGACGTTGATGAGGTGCTGATCTCCACTCCCTTGTAAATAAAGACACCAGTGCTGCCAGTGTTGGTGAAGGCAGTGATGACAGGGCGCAGGTAGGGACCAGGTTGTTCCTTCTGTTTCAGCAGAGCAGCCTGGGACTCCTGACAGAGGAAAGAGATAGCTCATCTACCTGGAAGTCAAGGGAGAGCTCTGTCAGGTCCGCCAGCAGATCCTGGTAAAAGGCCATGTAAAGGACAAACTTGGATGATGTTAGTTGCCGCCAGTAAGCCTTGAGCTTCTGCTGATCTGGTCCAGAATCCCCCTGCCTTTCCAGAAGGTGTACTACGATGCACCTGTAGTTGGAGGCGAGGGAGGATAAGGCCTTTCGCCTGTGGTTTATCCATCTTGTGCCCTGAGAGCGACTTGCCTTCATGACATGCTCTTCAAGAGCCTCTCCAATGGCCTTGAGCTCCTTCCATTTCTTGCCCGAACGACGGTACAGGGAGTAGAGGCGCATGAGCAGCTCGTCAATCTGAGGGGGAAAAAACAACATAAGTGAATGATTCCATACTGTGATGGTGTAAATAATAGTATACAAGTAGAACATGTAGCAAAACCTTACACAATTTTTTCAAAATGTATTGTTAATTAAACCTGTGTGAAGTATGAATCTTCAAAAGCACCCTTCAGGCACAGCTCAAGCCTGTGGGCGACGCAGTGCACCTTGATCATCCACAAAGCGGTTTCCTGCTGGAGACGAGTAAGGACACCGTTTGTTGTCCCAAAATTGACAGACGCCCAGTCAGCTGCTGTTGCAGTCAAGCAGTTACCGAGGTTAAGATGGTTCTCCTTGTACTTTTCTCTAATGACCTTCAGTATTCCCGCAGCGTCTAATAACAACACCTAATATACAACTCGCTCTCTCTCACACACTCACTCAATCCCACTCTGAGAGGGAATTTAGCTAAACTAACCGTAGTTGAACCATGGAAATGCAACTATAAAAACTCACAGTTTGACAAAGTCATCCAGTCGCATACACGTTACACTGCCGAATCTCTTAAACGTTGTTTCTTCAGTTGCTGCAACCTCTTGACTCGCGGCATTGTTCTGAAAAGGCGAGAGTTCAGTCAGTGTTAGAATGCCAGATGGCTAATAAGCTAGCAATAGCTAATTAGTTTAGGCAATACTAAAGCACGAACCAGACAAGTGTAACATTATGTTTCTAGCTTGCTTACCTGAATATTCGTTGTCGGTTGTTCTTTGGTGTTATTTGTTGTTCTTTGTTGTTCTCAGTTGCGCTCCCGTTTTCAAATGCAATGTCTGATAATTTGAATGATGTGACGCCGCGTATCACGTGAGGTGCGCGCAACCAATCCAAGCTACAAGGAATAATGGTGCGTTCAGGTTCACACGGCTCAGAGACCATGGCTGTCATGGCCGCCGTGAAAGTCCTACCCTGGCGCACACGCGCAGTGCACTCACAAAATGGGCAGACAGGTCCACAGAAAAACTACCGGTATGCTTAGTCCTACTTTAGTTACTGTAGTGCCAAAAGCAGACGGCGCTGCGCTCAACACACACAGACTCAAAACCATGGACACACTGGCACATAAATTACATACACAATTTATAGGCCTAAATTGCATAAGCTACAGTATTGCAACTAAGCAGACCTCTCTCTGTCTCTCAATCTATTTAAAACTCATAACAAACAAACACAATTCCCAAAGTTGTCCTGAAAGTAACTTATTAAGTAAACGAAACAAAAAATATAGCCTACTTATGCAAACAACATTGAATCTGGACTTGACATTATTCTGATTAGGCCTAGCCTACACTGCAAATAAGCAGACAGTGCTGCTTTTCACACACACACGCATAAACGCACACACACACACACATACACCTTGCGTTTTGAAGACTGATAAATCTGACATGGATGAACAAACTTTGCAGCCCAGTTTCCCAGCTTTGCAGTCTATCCACGGGTATGCTTCTTGTTTCCTCCGCCACATCTCCTCCGTCCATACCTCTGGGAAAGGTGAGCTTGAGCTAGCCAGGGGAACGTTGCTAGCGCAGCTAACGTTAACGTTAGTGCTAGCATTATCCACGTCTTTAGGCGGCTCTTCTGATGATGTAGTACTAGCAGCTTCACTTGTAGCTTCGGTGCTGCTAGCCTCTTTCTTTTTGTGAATTATATTTTTTTTTAGTAAAGAAGTCAAGTAAAAAATGTTTGTCTGCCATTATAGAGCTTTTTCGTTAGCATTCTTGAGGACCCCCGCGTCCAACGCCCACTACACCACTGCTAACCACACTGAAGATTATGGAGGTATTGATCAGTCTTCTCATATTTTTAAGCCTCTATTTGTCCTCCCCCCCGCCCTTCTAACATCACCAGAAGTCATCATTTAAAGGGTCTTTTCTCAATTTTATTTTTACCGGGGGAGCATCCCCCCGGACCCCCCTAGTATTGTTTGGTCACCATTTACACAGCCCCAGCTAAATTATATTTTTTCCAGCCGCCACTGGATATGATGGTGGCGCAAACTTTGGCGGGCACAGAGCAAAGGCTGGAAATCCGCTCCCTCCCCGCCCCCACCACTCTTAACAACGTTAACAGACAGCAGAGCAGTAGGAGCCGGTTGGTCAATCCCCGAACAGTATTGCGCATGCGCAGATCTAAGATCCAGTAGAAATGATAAAAAAGTAAAAGTCTGCTGCTTATTGTTCTACTCGGCCAAAATAGAGTCAAAGAGTATATGAGAGGGAGAGTGTGTTAATTAATATAGTTGGCAGTTTGGAGTAAGTCTGTAGATTTGTTTGTGTGCGTGTGTTTCATGTATAGGCCTCTCACGATAATTAATTTTGTTGGATACATTTTCCCGGAAATTATTGCGATAAACGATAATATTGTCGGCACCGTTGTATGACCATTTTAGACCACTGACATTATGATAATATATAATAATAATTCAAGTACATTCTTTCAAACTGCTAGTCACATCCTCATCCTTATTTATCGTACGATAAGTCAATTAATTACTATTTTTATTTCTTTATTTATTATTACTGACACGATAGCAGTCATTTCGTGCGCATACGTGTAATCAAACCCATGATATCAAAATCTCACTCCAGCCAGGTACCCAAAGTTGGCAACCCTGGTATTTGGTATCGTCTTTCCTGTGTTTTCTGTTGGGTTCGTCGTCGGTTTTCCCTGTGTTCCTGATTTAGTTCCTCGTGATCCAAGGTTTATACATGTTTAGTTGTTCTTAGTTTCTCTTGGTTATCAGCTTTTTCTAAATTAAAGCTCGCTGTTGGATAAGACTCATTGATATTTAATTTTTACTGCTCTTGGGTCTGCCTTCCTGCCTAATCGTGGCACTTGGGGGTTAAGAAAAGAAAGGAACATTTCGTTAGCAGTTGTTTTGCAGAGGGTTGTCTTGACAATTTAAGCCAACACTTGTGTTTTACCTGTAGTGAGGGCTAATTTGACTAATGGTAAACTCAGGGGTGAAAGTGGTTTGAATTTCTTGCAGGTACTATAATGCTACCCGACCTTGATTGGTTCATATTGTTCTCCTCCCACCCCCAGCTTCATGCATCCCTGAACACAAACTTCACATTTTGAATGCCTTTATGGGGTAGAAATTAGAAACACTTGACAATATGTATAGTCAATTATTTATTTTCAATTGTGCATACAACTTGTGTCAAAACTTAACAGACCATTAGCAAGGCATGTTGAGGGAGGTAAACTACACACCCTTCCACATTTTCCACAGAGGGCTGAAGTAGCTCTCCTCTTCTGAGTACCGGCGAGCCATGCAGCTTGTTGAGTGGGCTGCTCTTCTTCCTTTGCCCAGCCAGGTCTTCACATAAGGCAGTGGATCCCACTGTCTGCATGGTGGTCCCATAGAGCTGATGAAGAGGAGATTTGCTGCATTTTTTGTTGTAAGTTTGCTCCTATACTCAGTTATGATGTTGTTCATTGTGCTGAACCCCCGTTCACAGTCAGCATTGCTTGGAGACAGTGTGTCCACTGCCATGAGCAACTTCTTCATTTTGTTGGGAATGTTTCTTCCTCCACTGGCCTTGTATTCTGTGAATCCAAGATGGACCTCTTGTTAGTTCACATGTAGGACATCACACAAAGCTCTCACCTCATTATCTCCAAATCGAGGATTGTCATGGTCCCAGTTGTCAGGGTTGAGGACTGCCATTTGATTGATAAGGCTGTTATAAGCCTCATTTCGGTTGACTGCAACACTGGCCTTTGCTCTATTTGCTGTGGTTGTGAAGAGTCTTTCTTTCATATTGTCTGCCACTGCTCGGATGAATTGAGCAGAGTCAATGATGGGAGACCTGCCAACTCTTAACTCCTCTCCCTTGAATTCCATCACTTCCTCTGCCTGACTGGCATCAACTGCATGTTGTCCTGGGTAGTGATTGAAACTTTCTATGCGTTTGACATACGTCTTCATGATGTCATGGGCCTTTGGGTGTGTGGTCTTCCTGTTCTGAAGAATTTCTGACAAGTTCTTAAGTTCGGTCAGAACATCTGCCATCAGTGCAAGACTTTTCAGGAAGTTGATGGAGCACAACTTAGAAAGCAGACCTTTGAATTTGGCCCTCTATCTGCTGTCCCTTGTATCATCCTCTGATGCCTCACGGAAATGTTGTGCCAAGGCTGGATAAGACTGCCAAACTGCAGAGACTGCCCTCCATGAAGAAGCTACCCAGCGAACACTGAACACTTTTCCAATCCTCCTTAGGGCGATGTCCAGGTTGGGAGCACATTCACTCAGCTGCCGCATGTTTTTTGGTGACTGGCTATATAATGAATCTAGGCTGTCCATGAATGCCTGGAAGTCCTTTGTTCCCCCTGTCACATCCAGTGCCTGGTCAACAGCAAGCTCCAGTCTGTGATTAAGGCAGTGCCATAGTATGATGCCTGGGAAGTCATCCTGGAGCAACTTACCAACACCTGACTTCACTCCCAGCATGACACTGGCCCCATCACTGCAAAATCCAATGAGGATTTCTCTCAGCAACTCAACAGTGAAGCCATTTTTAAGCAAGCAACCCATAATCTGTTCCTTGATATGAGCAGCAGACACACTATCCAGCTCAACCAGGTCCAATGGAAAGGCAATGGGCTCCATGTCTCCATCAACACTAGCCTTCAGGAACACAATTAGTGTTGATTTGTGCCCAACACTGGTTGACTCATCAGCCAATACTGTGATTTTGCTCTTGGTCTCTATTATCTTTTTTAGAAGTTTCTTTTTCATCTGTGATGACACATGCGCAATTATGTCAACACAGACAGTTTTGCTATGCAAAACACGCCCTAAATCAGCAGAATTTGCATGCTGCGGGTCAATCAGACTCTCAAAGTCTGTGAAAGGCTTGTTGTTCTTGGCCACATAATAGGCTGTCATGAATACCTTGGCAGTAGACTCAAACACAGACTCCTGACTACTCGCGTTCATGTTCAGAAGAATATCTTTATTTGCTGTCTGAAGAATCTTGACTGCTTCATTATGTGCTGCAGAGTTCTTGTGCTCACGGATTTCTTTGCGCAGTGATGAAAGCTGGACATCCCTTGATTGACCAGCTGGGATTATCTTTCCATCAGCCCACTGAATAGCAATATTAACACCACGGGAGGCCATGACACCCAGATCCTTCACATCATGGCATGGGGTACAGCCTAGCCTTCCATTGTGAGCATACATCCATTCATTTTTCTGTTTGAACTGTTCATATTGTTCTTCTTTCCATGTAGAAGGGTATGCAGTAGGGCTAGCATCACCTGTGGTGGCTTCTGAGGGACCTGCTGCCACTTCTTCTGGCTGAGTCTCCTCTTCCTCCCTCTGGGCCTCAACTGTTATAAATTAGAATAAAAATGTATAACTAAATTCAGCAGACAGTAAAAAATGTACAAGTCTCTGTCTTTCTTTGAATTTTCAGAATAATAAAATAAAATGTCTCAAAATGTATGCCACAATGTGCAGATTAAAATAGAAGATATCAAAGCAAAATATTTAATGTTAAAATAGTATGCTGTGTACATGTTGTGTTCTGAGTAAGATAGCCATTGACTATATAGAGCAGGGGTGCCCAACCTTTTTTGAACCAAGACATCGGCGATCGTTGACAGGGGGGGGGGGGGGGGGGGGGGGGGTTATTAACTATAGTTATTTGACCACAATATTTGACCACAATTACAGTTTATTTTATTTTCAACTATATTCTTCTTTTTCTTCATATTACTACTACTATTATCATTATTGTATATGTAATATTTTTCACTCCCTTCTCTTTTTCAAGTGAGGGTGCATAACATTCAACTGGGGGTGCAATGGGGGTTCCAGCGCTGATCTTAAAAAGCCTTAAAGTCTACAATCCAACGATCCAATTTTTATTTATGTTATCCCCCACACGCCGCGCGGGCAGCGAAAAGTCCCTTCCTTCCTGGTCGTCGCACCTGCGTGGACGTCGCCCCGCGCGCGGGAGAATGAGATTAAAACAACCCTCAGCCCGACATGAATCAAGACGGAACCAAACAATGCCCCCCGGCCCGGCTGTCACATTGATACATCATTGTGGCCCCTGAGCCAAAAAAAATTGGCCACCCCTGTTGTATGACATTAACGATAAAACAGAATATTGTTGTTCTACTTTTAGACATCTCGCGATCGACTGGGGATCGACTGGTTGGGCACCCCATATAGAGATATACAGTTTGCTAGTTAGCTAACTTATTAAATTCATCATGGCCAGGTTCATGTCCATTCTCTGGGCTAAATAAGCATCATCACCTGTGTCATCTGTGGGCGTTGTTTTTCTAATTTTAAGCACATTCTGAGTTTCTTCATCTCTCCTTTCTCTTAAACATCTGAAGAATCGTCGTTTGCATTTTTGCTTTAATTACCACGTAGCCTAATTTTCTAGCTGTCATTCAGTCACTCCATTCTTTTCTCCTCCCGCTGTTCTGATCAAGTGGGAAAAAGCAAATATGTGACCCGCTCTATCGAAATCAGTCGGAAGTCGCAACGGCTAATTTAAAAATAAACGTGGATTTGCGTAAAAAAATAGTTTTTCGGGGTTCGGGTGTTTTGTTTGATTTTAAATAAACAAAGTCTTGGCTTTCAGAATAGGAAACTTGTTTCGGCAAATTCAGATGAGAAATACAACTTAGAAGCTTGTAACGGCATAATTACAAGCGGAGAACGGAGTAACTTGAGGTCACAGCAGGCATAACAACAGCCGGTGTTTCTCGTTAGTGTTTTCCCCGGGAAACAAACACAATACGCACAAACGCAAAAATACACAAACACACACACACGTATACACACACACACACACACACACTCGCGAGCTTCCCCCAGACCAGTAATCCAAACCAAAATATCTTCCTTTCGTAGTATAAATTCCACGGGTGGAGCTGTCAATTCTTCCTGGTCCTCCGGACCGCCTGGAAATCTCTTACCGGTACTAAGGATCGGGTAGGACCGGCACACTTTCAACACTGGGTAAACTAGCTATGTTTTGGGTGGGCTGGTGAGAGTGTGGGGGTGGGGGGTGTGGCTGGCATCAGGGCAGTCAGAGGTATGCCGATCAGCACAGACTTGGATGAGCAGTAAATTGTAAAAAGCAGCTGTAATGTTACACACAATATAAAATGCATTTATGCAGGCCTTCAAACAAAGACCAGTTACTGAATTATGTGTAAATGCCAAATGTAGTGATATGAAAGAGCTTGCCACGAGGCAGAAAATGTGTTTCTGAGCTTTCGACCAGCTGTATCTTCAGAGGAATTAAACTTTGTTAATCTGCGACTGATGTTGCACACTCTGATCATTCCTGTGTTTTCTTTGAGAGCTCTATTTCTGTTCACAAAAATGTTCAAAAAGAGGTAACCACAAGGCGATATTTAACTGAAAATAATAGGGAAATGTTTACTCAGATTTTTCTTCCACACTTGCTAACATCTCAGTAAATTAGCTAGTAGACAATTTTAATTCAAAAATAAAAAATGTTAGGCCATTGCTCCTACTAAGTTAAAGGAAGTGACTGGCAAGAAAATATCTCCATGAAGAAAGGCCATGACCGTGAAAACAGAAAAAAGAGAGTGTCGAAAAGCTGAACGCAGGTGGCGAAAAACAAATCTCCAGGTTCATTTCGAAATCTATAAAGAGAGACTTGGCTTTTATAATTTGGAATTGAAAATTGTACGACAGTGTTTCCTCTCTGACATCATTGCCAAAAAGAAAAACAACGCACGTGCCTTGTTTGCTACCGTTGACAGACTAACAAACCCCCCAGTGTCAGTAGCCTCTGAATTTCTATCCACCAAGGCCTGCAATGAATTTGCCTCCTTCTTCACTAACAAAATTCAGAAAATCAGACAAGCAGTCAGTGCCTCTGCATCAGTAAATGTGTTTTCCCTGTGTGAACTTAAAATCAATTCAAACACCAAGACACAATTACATCAGATGAATGATAAAAACCTAGAGGACATAATTAAACTTCTGAAATCCTCCTCCTGCTGCCTTGATATTATTCCAACAGGATTTTTCAAAAATGTTTTTCATTGCATGGCCTCAGATCTACTTCATATAGTAAACAAGTCTCTTCACTCAGGTGTTTTTCCACAGGCCCTGAAAACTGTAGTCATTAAACCGCTCTTAAAAAATAATAATTTAGATGCTTCAGTAATGAACAATTACAGGCCCATATCAAACCTGCCATTTCTAGGTAAAATCATTGAAAAAGTAGTTTGTCAACAGTTGAGTAATTTCTTGCATTTAAATAACTGTTTTGATGTGTTCCAGTCAGGCTTAACATCTACATGCTACTATTACGCACCTGATAAAAGGGGAGAATTATGACAAGAGTCAAAGTTAGGTTTCATTCTCCGGTACTCGAGTCAGTCAACAAATGCAACACCTTTCAATAGCACATACAACTTGGCTATTAACACTGTATTTCAATCATGAGACTCCTTAATTACCACAATATCATTCATAAGATAATTTAATTGACAACATAGCAGAACCCTCACAGAATTATTTAACTAAAATATAAAGACAACATATTACATACAACTTTATAACTGTGTGCATACACAATACACAAGATGTAACCATGGAGACGTTACTACACACATTGTCGGCTATCACACACATCAGCCCAAGCTGATAAAACGTAATAATAACACACTCAATATTTCACACAACCGCTTTAAAATACTCCTTACACATGTTATGTTATAGTCTGGCCCAATTTGCTATGGTTTTTTACATACCTGATAAAAGGGGAGAATTTTTACAAGAGTCAAAGTTAGGTTTCATTGTCCGGTACTTTACTCGAGTGAGGAAAGTGCAGCGAAACCCCCCAGATATGTGGTTATGGCTAGAAAGGATCCGTCTTGTGTAAAACTCTCGCGAGAGTTTGGCTGAATGTCACGTGGCTGAATGTTTACGTTTGGCAGGCAGCCTTTCAGTTACGATCGTTAACATCAGTTGGCCACAGCAAAAAATGGTGAGAAGCTAAACTATCTATTAATAATGTCAATGACTCACACGGCTGGCTCACAGCCAACTTGTCTGCCGCTTGGAGATATTTAAAAATATCAGAGAAAGAGGCGCGGATTGCGATTTGTAAAACGTGTTCAGCTGACATTTCTCGAGGGGGTGTAACTGCAAAGACTTTCACCACTAAACACCCGGACAAATATGCGGAGTAAGATCAAATCACAAGCACTGACAGCGAGAGACTGTTCAGCGCTGCCTCTCATGTGCTTGATGAGAAGAGGAACAGACTTATGCCTGATAAATCAGAGAAACTACTGTTCATTAAAAATAACCTCCCACTTTTCCTTAATGAGTAGACAAGGCTGGCTTATCATAAGCTTATCTAGTTATACATGTCTACTCTATACCCACTTTCCTGAACAAATTTCATTGTGAGTTATAATTCACCATCTCAGGTTATCATTAGGGGGAAATGACAGCAGCACAGTGTTCAATATTGTACTTTCGGTATCTAAATGATACAATGTTGTTTACATTGCTCATGAGGACAGACCACCTTATTTGCAGATTCTTGAAATTGTCATTTAATTTGTAATTGATTGTGGATTTTGTATCCAGTTTTCCCTTTATGTATCTTTATACAATGTTTACTACGTTGCTTATGAGGACAGACAGCCTTATTTAAAGATTATTGAAATTGTAATTTAATTTGTAATTGATTGTGGATGTTGTATCCAGTTTTCACTTTATGTATCTTTATACAATGTTTACTACTTTGCTTATGAGGACAGACAACCTGATTTACAGATTCTTGAAATTGAATTGTAATTTCATTTGTAAATAGTTACATTCATGTGGATTTATCCAGTTAGCACCTTGGCTTTGTTCTGAATGCACTTTGTTGTAGTTATCCTACAGAGAAAAGAAAATGCACTTGACTTGGAATTAATGTACTGTATGCATTCAAAAGTGCTGAATAAATGTTTTATGGACCCATAATAGTGATTATTATTTAAGTTAAGTTTTGCCATAATCATTTATTTTTCCATAATCAGGTAGCTGAACAACATTGGTAAAAAATGTATACATTATATATATATATATATATTTCTATTAATCATTTTCGGGCTTTCGGCATTCGGTTTTTGGCCAACTGTTTCCTATTTTCGGTATCGGTTTCGGCCAAGAATTTCTCATTCGGTGCACCCCTACTCAAAAGGTAGGTGGTCACATGACATGAGAGAGTTTCGATGCAGGACCCTGGATCGTCCCTTACCCTTTTCTGGTCTCAATTCATAGATTGGTAAGTCAGACCCCATTTGTCTCACTACTGTGTGAATTGTGTCTTCCCAATAGTCACAGAGTTTTCCTGGGCCTCCTCTTGGCGTTAGATTTTTAATCAAAACTCGCTCACCAGGCTGCAGCACTGTAGCATAGTCCTCACTTTTGTGTCATAGCGTTTTTTACTTCTGTCAGCCTGAGCCTTTTCATTTGCAATGGCATATGCTTCCTCTAGGGATGTAACGGTTCACAAACATTTCGGTTCGGTACGTATCTCGGTTTTTAGGTCACGGTTCGGTACGTTTTCGGTACAGCAGAAAAAATGATCACAAAACATAAAATATATATATATATATATTTGTATTATTATTAAACTGTGAATAATGTATTCACTCAAATAAATACAATATATAATAAAATAAACATTAAGGTGCAGCATTTCGATGGACTGAAATAATCTGTATTTGAACTTTACTGTACTAGTACTCACAAAACATAAACTATTAGTTTTTGGGTTTTTAATTATTATTAAACTGTGAATATTCACTCAAATAAATACAAAATATAATAAAATAAACATTAAGGTGCAGCATTTTGATGAACTGAAATAATCTGTATTTGAACTGTACTGAGCAGACCAGTTTGACATTATGACTAGCTTGTCATTGTATTTTCATGTTTTTTTCTAAAGAAAAATTATCTTGTCCACATTGCTTGCCGAAAGGGCAGATCTGCTGGAACTAACAATGTCTTCTGCTGTGGAGAACACCCTCTCGCTAGGGACAGAGGTAGCAGATACAGCCAGCTAGCGCTTTGCTAACATGACAACATAAGGATATTTGGCGTTTGTAATAGCTTTGGCTCGGTTTGAACTTTTTGCGAGTGGTGGAGGCTTAAATGCTATTGGGAGTTGGGTTTGTACTTCAGTCTTTTTTCTTTTGGTACCAGTGATATTCACGTTCGGGTGATGCCTTTTCAAATGAGTGTGCAAGTTTGATGTATTGCCAGCCGCGTAACCAATTTTAGTTGAACAATGCCGACAAACAGCTTTGGTTCGGTTCACCTGTCTTTGTCCGTCATCCTTGCACGTAACTGTGAAACCAAAATGTTCCCAAACCGGAGACTTCAATGATGCTGGAGGATTTTCGAGCTTAACTTTATCTGCGTTCGCCATTTCGACAGTTCCTCAAATTACTGACTAAAATTGAACACATCCCTGTGACCAGCTCTCATAGTATGCCCCTCTTCCAATTAAATGACTTGGTCGCTCTATGACGCGTTGAACCCAATTTGAGCAAATTACTCTGAATGCCGCGACGCAGCGCCTGAGATTACTTCCAAAAAGTTGTTCACGTTCTCAATTGTTTACGTTTAACGTTATATCGAATAATTTTGGTACGGGTACGTATACCGTTACACCCCTAGCTTCCTCCATTCCTTGTTTCCATGTTTCCACGTAGTCACCACGGTTACTGAAGTCTGACTCAGTGTAATCCAAAGAGCATATCGACTGGAAGCCTGGGTGACCTTGCGAACAGTAGAAATAATGGTTTGTAGCCTGTTTATTTCTGTGTCTCTGTCAATGTTTTAAGCATTTGTAACAGGGTCCTGTTCATACGCTCCACTTTTCCATTTTTTTCAAACTCTCTCCCTTGGTCATGGTGGATGCGAGAGGGAAAACGAAATTTCAGAGCGAAGTCATTGAAGATGAGGTTTGCAGCAGTTTTTCCTGACTTTGATGTGGTGGCGTATGCATGGGCAAATCTTGTGAAATGATCAACAATGACCAGGATGTACTCATATCCACTTTTGCGTCTTTCGAGATGGAGGAAATCAATGCATACAAGTTCAAAGGGTTGTGTTGTCATAATATTTGTCAGGGGAGCTCTTGTTTCATGGCATGGCTTTTTTTGCATGATACAGGTGCAAGCTTTAGACACATAGTGCTTGATGTCAGACTGCATATATAATAATAATACAAATTATATTAATACATGATACTTGTATAGCGCTTTTCTAGAAACTCAAAGAGGCTTCGACAGAGAATAACAAAAAGAACAACAAAAAACCAAAGAAAAATACAAAAAGAGATAAACAAAACAGAAAATAGGGGGGGGGGGTGGTCAGTGGTTGAATGCAGTGTTGAACTGGTGGGTTTTGAGTGATTTTTTGAATGCGGTGAGGGAGGAAGAATCTCTGATGGATTGGGGTAGTGAGTTCCAGAGGGTGGGTGCAGCAACGGAGAAGGCCGGAGACGAAACGGTCGCGGACAAGAGATAATGTACGTTCAACTCCTTGATGTCCCATGTTATTGTGCAACCCTTCAGGCACTTTTTCTTTGATTTTTTTCTGGTAGGACTAACTGTCTGCAGTGGTCATGTACAGAATGCCATCATTGTCTATTGTCAATTTGTCCCACTCTCTGAAAAGGCATTTTGCTTTTCGGTTAAATGCTTTTAACTCCCTGTGTGGCAATTTAGAACCTGACAGTTTGGACTCCAACACAGGCCTGATGACTGGATCACATTTTTGTGCCTCTCTTATTTTATCTCTTGGTATGGGGCTGATTGATGCATTGGCTGTGTCGTCTTCAACTGAAACTGACATGGATACAGCTGAGAGTGACCAGGTTGCAGAGGACTCTTTCTGTAGATCAACTGCTTGTATTGTGGCCGCGATAGTGAAGAATTGTATGAAAATCAGAATAACCTGTTGACAAAGTGTCTACTTCAGTGATTCATATCAGTCATGGAGAAAAATTACTCTCCAATAGTAATCCTGTCTATGGGAATACCAGACTATGTTGAGGAACTTGTGATTGAGATAAAGGGACAACGTGAGGTGTCAGGAGACTTCAGACGTAGTCCAAAGATTAAGTTGGACATTTTTGGATCTTTGGCATCACAAATCATCAAATGTAAAGCCTATCCCTCAAGTGATGCATTTGATTCAGTAGCTGTAGACCTTTTTGGGTGAAAGATGCAAAAACGACAAACGACCACACAGGTTAGGACCTTGAAACATTTGGGGCTATCCCAGCCGAGAATTGTTTTTTCCGTGGGTGCTTGGAACATAGTGCTAAGCTTTATACTGTGCAAAACATATCAATATAGCCTTAATAGCCAGATGTCACTCTTCTATGTGTATAGAGTGTGTTTTAGGCGTAAAGTGGTCCATTCTTACTTAGCAGCGTTCATTTGGAATTGTCACAGTTAGCTACATAATAATGCTTGTGGAATACCGTGAAACACATTGTATTTTAGTACATGAATCATGATATAGATCTAACATCTGTGTATGTTTAATTCTGTATTTTGAGGTATAACATGTGTAAAATGTGTATAACTTTATACTAAAGATATTCTGTTCTATCTGCCATTATGCAAATAGTGTGAAGTCTTGAGCTTTTTATAAGTGCAGGAACACACCTATGGCCCGCACATATTTATTTATTTGTACATATAATTGTAAAGCAATACATGATTGTCTCTAAAAGCCTTGTCTCTACATTACAATAAAATATAATAAATAATTGATTAATTAATTTGAATAACAATTCAAGTTAGTAGATATTAAAGGCATAAAAAGACAGAAATGTATAATTCTTTCTTTAATAGAAATGTTTCTTCTGCCCGTAAAGTGTCCAAAGTCAAACTGGGCTTTTCTGGATAAGCGCATTTTCAAAACATAGTCATTGTCCATGCCAGTTTCAGTTGGATTATTTGTCACACTTGCTCCGACCAGATCGGTTTCCTCCATTTTGTACATTATTTACGACTTTTGAATCCACATAAACACATCGGCAAAATCCGGCTTACTTTGAGCATGTGTTTTAAACAGTTGAATCCCTTTGTGAATTGTTTCCACTTCCGCGCCGTCCATTAATTTCTTCATACAGCGGGAATCCAAATGAATTAATCCTGAGTCCAATAACCATCAAAGTCACTCCAATAGTGCTTCTTAATTACGCTTTCATCCTCCTTTAACAAAATACTTCACATTCATCCAGTTTGTGACAGTAGTTGTAGCATTTTTTAGACTTTTAAACTTTAATTACCGCTTTTGCGTCCCCCCCCCCCTCCCCTTGTGTGTGTGTGTGGGCGGGGGGGGGCGCAACTTCCAACAGGAGTCATTTGGGGGGGCTCTTGGGAAAAAAGGTTGGGAACCACTGCTCTAGGAGGTCTAGGGGGGTCCAGAGTACACTCCCCTGGGAATATTTTTTTTTAAATGTTGAAGTTAATCTGTTGCACTCTGAGAGCAACATTTGGGACAAGATCTATTGATACATCTCTCAATAACACCCATGTGAAGCAGAACTGTAAACAGATTTATTTTTTCTTTATGCATATTTTACAAATCACTCCCCTTTTAAACTGTATTTTAGTTTTAATGTCCTATAGTATGAATTAGAATTATTTCATACGTGTTATTCTCTTATTTTGTATAACTATAATGATCATATAAAGGTGTGCCTTGGAAATACTTGTTTACATAAATAGTGACATAAACGTTTGAGACTGAGATAACTTGTTTGCGTGTGTGCCACGTGTCTTTTTAGAACTCTGCGCGTCATTGTTTATCTATTTAAGTTTCAATTTGGTGGGCTAATTTTGCAGAACATTCTGAGCTTAGACGCTCTGTTATTTATTGTCAAAAGGATAGGTAAAATAAGGACCTATTTTAGTTATAATTTAACATCCTGCAATTAGCCTACTCTGATAGGTGTTAAAAGGAATACGATATTAGGAGGTTGAATTGAAGAAGAACAATAAATAAATAAATACAATCAAATATTTATTCTTAAAAAGTATTAATTTCGATTTACTAAACCTTTCTAATAACATCCTGTTAATTTAATCCACTGAATATTCCTGCCAAAATGGAGAAAAAAATATTTCTTGTTACAAAGAATTCATTTGATTTATTAAAAACATTTGTAATAAAATCTTGTTTAATTGGTTGAATACTTCTGTTAAAATGGAGGAAAGAATATTTTATTGTTTAAATATAATTAATTAGATTTGTTAAAAACATTTATAGTCCAGTTAATTAAATCTGCTGAGATTTTAAAAGAGCTTGGGTTTAAAGAAACGGTTTCATGTTTAAAATGGATATTTATGTGCTTGCTGTGTCTGCCCAGTCTATTTGAAACATATTCAAAATTAAGGCAGCTGTTGCCAACCAAGTGTGTTGTTTACATGCTTTATTTACATGCTTTATTTATTATGATAACTTCCATCCATCCATCCATCTTCTCCCGCTTATCCGTGGTCGGGTCGCGGAGGTAGCAGTTCCAGCAGAGAGCCCCAAACTTTCTTTTCCCTGGCCACATCAACCAGCTCTGACTGGGGGATCCCAAGGCGCTCCCAGGCCAGAGAAGAGATATAATCCCTCCATCTGGTTCTAGGTCTACCCCTTGGTCTCTTCCCAGCTGGACGTCCCTGGAACACCTCCCTAGGGAGGCGCCCAGGTGGCATCCTAACTAGGTGCCCGAACCACCTCAACTGGCTCCTTTCGACGCGAAGGAGGAGCGGTTCAACTCCGAGTCCCTCCCGGATGACCGAACTTCTCACCTTATCCCTAAGGGAGACACCAGCCACCCTGCGGAGAAAACCCATCTCGGCCGCTTGTACCCGCGATCTCGTTCTTTCGGTCATGACCCATCCTTCATGACCATAGGTGAGGGTAGGAACGAAAATGGCGCGGTAGACAGAGAGCTTTGCCTTCTGGCTCAGCTCCCTTTTCGTCACAACGGTGCGGTAAAGAGACTGCAGTACCGCTCCCGCTGCTCCGATTCTCCGACCCATCTCACGCTCCATTGTTCCCTCACTCGAGAACAAGACCCCGAGATACTTGAACTCCTTCACTTGGGGTAAGGACTCATTCCCTACTTGGAGTGGACAGTCCATCAGTTTCCTGCTGAGAACCATGGCCTCAGATTTGGAGGTGCTGATCCTCATCCCAGCCGCTTCACACTCGGTTGCGAACCGATCCAGTGAGTGCTGAAGGTCGCAGACTGATGAAGCCATCAGAACCACATCATCTGCAAAAAGCAGTGGTGCAATCCTTAGTCCACCGAACTGCAGACCCCCTCCCCCACGACTACGCCTCGAAATCCGATCCATGTATATTACAAACAGGATTGGTGACAAAGCGCAGCCTTGGCGGAGGCCAACCCTCACCTGAAATGGGTCCGACTTACTGCCGAGGACCCGGACACAGCTCTCGCTTTGGGAGTACAGAGATTGGATGGCCCTGAGTAGAGACCCCCTCATCCCATACTCCCGCAGCACCTCCCACAGTGACTCCCTGGGAACCCGGTCATACGCCTTCTCCAAGTCTACAAAACACATGTAGACTGGATGAGCGTACTCCCAGGCCCCCTCCAGGATCCTTGCGAGAGTAAAAAGCTGATCCGTCGTTCCACGACCAGGACGGAATCCGCATTGTTCCTCCTCAATCTGAGGTTCGACAATCGGCCTGACCCTCCTTTCGAGTACCTTAGAGTAAACTTTCCCAGGGAGGCTGAGTAGTGTGATGCCTCTGTAATTGGCACACACCCTCTGATCCCCCTTTTTGAAAAGGGGAACCACCACCCCGGTCTGCCACTCCTTCGGTACTGTTTCCGACTTCCACGCAACGTTGATGAGACGTGTCAACCATGACAGTCCCTCAACACCTTCAGCATTTCTGGGCGGATCTCATCCACCCCCGGGGCTTTGCCACTGTGAAGTTGTTTGACGACCTCAGTGACCTCACCCCGGGAGATTGGTGTCGATCCCCCGTCATACTCCAGCTCTGCCTCTAACATAGAGGGCGGAGTTGTCGGGTTCAGGAGTTCCTCAAAGTGCTCCTTCCAACGCCCTAACACTCCATCAGTTGAGGTCAACAACATCCCATCCTTACTGTACACAGCTTGGATGGTTCCCTGCTTCCCCCTCCTGAGGTGTCGGACAGTTTTCCAGAACAACTTTGGTGCCGCCCGAAAGTCTTTTTCCATGTCTTCTACGAACTTCTCCCACACCCGCTGCTTTGCCTCGGCCACGGCTGAGGCTGCTGCCTTTCGGGCCTGTCGGTACCTTGCAACTGCCTCGGGAGTCCCCCGGGATAACAAATCCCTGAAGGCCTCCTTCTTCAGTCGGACGGCTTCCCTGACCACCGGTGTCCACCAGGAGGTTCGAGGGTTACCGCCCCTTGAGGCACCTAGGACCTTGAGACCACAGCTCCCCGCCGCGGCTTCGGCAATAGAGGCTTTGAACACCGACCACTCTGGTTCAATGTCCCCAACCTCCACAGGAATGCCCGAAAAGCTCCGCCGGAGGTGTGAGTTGAAGGCCTCCTGAACTTGGGCCTCCTCCAGACGTTCCCAGTTCACCCGAACTACACGTTTGGGCTTACCAGGTCTATCCAGAGGCTTCCCCCGCCACTCGACCCAACTCACCACCAGATGGTGATCAGTTGACAACTCCGCCCCTCTCTTTACCCGAGTGTCCAAAACATACGGCCTCAGGTCCGATGATACGATAACAAAATCGATCATGGACCTTCTGCCTAGGGTGCTCTGGTACCACGTACACTTATGAGCATCCTTATGTTCGAACATGGTGTTTGTTATGGCCAATCCATGACTAGCACAGAAGTCCAGTAACAAACCACCACTCCGGTTCAGATCAGGGGGGCCGTTCCTCCCAATCACTCCCCTCCAAGTGTCTCCATCATTGCCCACATGTGCGTTGAAGTCTCCCAGCAAGATTAAAGATTCCCTTTCAGGAGCCCCATACAGGACTCTTTCCAGGGTCTCCAAGAAGGCCGTATACTCTGAACTGCTGTTGGGTGCATAAGTACACACAACAGTCAGATTTTCCCCCCCCATAACCCGCAGGCGTAGGGAGGCAACCCTCTCGTCCACTGGGGTAGACTCCAACAACGAAGCACCCAACCGGGGACTTGTGAGTATCGCCACACCCGCCCGGCGCCTCACACCTTGAGCAACTCCGGAGAACAATAGAGTCCAACCCCTATCCAGAAGTAAGGTTCCAGAGCCGACGCTGTGCGTAGAGGTGAGCCCAACCAGATCCAACTGGTAACGCTCCACCTCCCGCACAAGCTCCGACTCCTTCCCCCCCAGAGAGGTGACATTCCACGTCCCCAAAGCCAGCTTCTGTCGCCCGGGTCTGGTCCGTCGAGACCCTCTGCCTTCACTGCCACCCTTCTGGCAGCGCACCCGACCCCATCGCTGTTTCCCGTAGGTGGTGGGCCCGCGGGACGGAGAAGCGGAGGTGTTGCCCACGTCGCCTTTTCGGGCTGTGCCCGGCCGGGCTCGGTGGCCAGCCCGGCCACCAGACGCTCGCCGACGAGTCCTCCTTCTGGGCCTGGCTCCAGAAGGGGACCCCGGGCTTCCTCCGGGCCGGGTATCCTCACTTCGTGTGTCGTCTTTCATGAGGTCTTGTGAACCAATCTTAGTCTGGCCCCTTGCTTGAGACCAATTTGCCATGGGTGACCCTACCAGGAACACAAGGTTCCAGACAACACAGCCCCCAGGTTCATCAGGGCACACAAACCTCTCTACCACGGTAAGGTGCTGGTTCTTCAGATAACTTGCAAGTTCTAAAAGCATCCTTCCTGTTTTCAAAGGTTTTTCACCTGCACAAAATGGCCCATTCAGCAATTGGACATTTGGTTTAAGTAAACTGTTGAAATAAAAAGTATGAAAATAAAAAGCTGTGTCATTGGAGTGGAATCCTGTTTGAAAGTCCGGTAGATGCCTCAAGTCCCTTTCAAGTGGGGAACTCTGCACCAAAATCAGAGGAGACTTGACAATAGGATAGCAACAAGTAGTCAAGCTAGTCAGATTAGCTTTGGTTGCAATGCTAACATCACCCCTTTTATACCATATAAACTTTCATAACAGCGTTGTGATGCCAAACAGCGTCAATTCATACTGAAACACATTCACTTATGGGGAATTGGGGATATTTATCAGCTGCTTGTGTGACAGTCAGACAGTGAATACTTTACAGCGGCCGTTGCAGTGAGTTAACGGTAGAATAAACTCTGCCGTGAGTTAACGATTGACTAAACTCTGCCGTGAGTTAACGGTAGACTAAACTCTGGTGGACGAGCAGCACTGCAGCTGTCATTAAATGCTGTTGAACCACATTAATAAACAATGAACCACAGCACTCTGGAGAAAAGTATAAGAGTTGAGAAGTAGTTATTTAATTTAATCTGGCTTCGTATGATTACAAGCAACACGATCATCGACCCAACTGAGAAAATCAGCGACGTAAACGGTGGTGATGTCATGATGCAGCAGCGGCAGCACCAGTCGGGCTCTGAGCGGTGGAAACACAAGTGGTGTTACAGAGAAGAACCATAAAAGCACAAAAACGGATCTTGAACCAGAACCGGTTTGGTGGAAAAGGGGCATTAGACTAAAGTGAACTATCTAAACACTCAGAGAGTCCTTTACTTCACTGAGCTGTAGTTATCTGAGCCTCTTAGTCTGACAGGAGAGGACTCTCCTCCACCTTGTTGTAGAAACAGCTGTTTATATCCGTTAGCTTAGCTATCTAACCAGATGCTAAAGACAATCCCCAGTATTGGTGCGCTCTCTCGCTCGCTAGCTTACTCACACAAAATGCGCTCGTGCCACACACACAGGGCAGAGCTTGAATGACACACAAAGACCCAGAAGAACTTTATTATTTGCGATGGCTTTATTGTATGATCATATGACAGATGAACAGACCGCCACTGGGTTTGACTAAAGACACAGTTACACACAAAACGCAGTATGTGTACAGCTCATGGTACAGCTCCAGGGGCGTTTCCTGGACCTGGAAACATTAGGGGCTTAGCCCACAGTGGTGGCGCCATAGATTTTCTGTTGGGGGTGCTGTGGGGTAGCTTGACGTTTCATAGAGGGTGCTCAAATATGTAGGTCTCCCTTGAAAAAGAGATCGATTATCTCAATGGGACCACCTGGTTAAATAAAGGTTTGAAATGAAGGTACTGTAGATTGTTCTTTGTTCCAAGTCCAGGAGTAAGTTTAAATAAAGAGACAAATGGGGTCTCAGGAAGTTTAAAGGAATATTTAATGAAGTAGCGTTGTATTGGATCAAGCAGAAAAGTCACACAGCTGTGCAGGAGAAGAGAGAGACTGGAGTCCTCCGTACATTCAAGTATTGAGTGGCGAAGTCCCTCCCCTTCCGGTGGACCTCCATGGGACCTTATTTCGAAAAAATTATGTATTGAAGTCAATGGAGAGAGAAAGATTATCTTTCGATCCCGTTTGAATTGTGCCACGAATTACACATACAATGTTTCAATCAGGAGAGACGTGATGTATGAAATACATGTTTATTATCGGGTCACATTATATAAATGAAACATAATGATGACAGTTTATAGCAAGTGAATGAAATGGTGTTTGGCGATTAGGCCCAGGTTTTGTAGGATATCATTCGGGGAGGGAAAGAACCGTTTCCGATGAACCCCCCTGGGTCTAGACACTGGTGGTGGTGATAAGTGGTTAGGTCCGGTTGGAAGGGAGAAGGTTACGCTTGGCCCTGACTTGGAAGCAGGAGGCGAAGGGGTGGAGGAGGGTTGCTCGTTGACACCTGGAAGACAGCTGATGGAAAAGGGGAGAGCATATATAGAGGGATTAACAGGTGCGATAATTAGGCTTGTGAATGGAGGGAAGTGATAGGTTAGCTGAGGAGTGGCGCTCCCTATCATTTAGTGAAGGGAGCGAGTATTGCCATGACGTGCAATACGAAATGATAGGTCTTCCTGCCTGAACTTGCGCTGAGCTTCATTTCTATCAGGAGAGATGTGATGTATGAAATACATGTTTATTATCCGGTCACATTATATAAATGAAACATAATGATGACAGTTTATAACAAGTGAATGAAATGTTGTTTGGCGATTAGGCCCAGGTTTTGTAGTTTATCATTCGGGAAGGGAAAGAACCGTTTCCGATGAACCCCCAAAAGAAGTGAAAGTATGAAGTACTGAACGTGATGAATTCTTACCTTTTGGGATGCAGTGGAAATATATGGATGAAATGAGAGGTTAATACATGTGGGGATTTAGACATACTGATGCCTCCTAGGCATCCTTCCTGGATATACATGGCATCCCGGACGTACTGGGCATCCTGGACGTACAGGGCATCCTGGACGTACAGGGCGTCCTGGACATACAGGGCTTCCCGGACGTACGGGGCAACCTGACTTAGCAGGGACACATTTTATACAGACCCGAAGGTTACGACCTGGACGTACGGGGTTAGACATGGCAAGGATAAACATGAGCCGCGGGGCGAATATACGTGCTGACATGCTAAGAACCACCACCAGTTATATGCATACGTACCAATTTTAAGGTTGGAGAGACCTTTGGATAGCCAGCACGGCACTGAGGTCCGGACGAATGTAGGATGAGAAAGCGGAGGAGAACCACCGTCCGAGTTGTTGCAGAGATGAGGATGAGACGCCTTGATTAGCAGCGGAAGTAGATGCACCTATTCTAAATTAATGCCCCGTGTATAGGAAGGGTGATAACCCGGATTTAATGAGAACTTGCTTTAAATAGTGATTTAACTGTCGTTGAGTTAAGGGAAAATTCCCTGAGATAAGAAATAATGGTGAGAGAGGATTAGAGGTAGGTCTAAGCTGTAGGAATTTGATCATGGATTTATGAGGGCAGAACTGGGAGTTGTTTCGGGCGGCGATGACGGAGCAGGCGCCGCCGCATTTGGAGTGCTTAAGATGTAAGCTAAAATGGCTGGCGTGAAAGGATATGTCAGAAAAGCTGACGTCTCGATTGGAATCGAACGTTAGAGAAGCTGTGGTAAATTCACCTGGTCTGAGGAAAGCATAAAAAGCTAGGAGAAATAAAGCATCAAGTAGCGCATCGATATAAGGGGAGAACAACCCACTTCTAAGTTTGGAGAGCATAAGGCGTAAAGTGGAGAGTGTAATAGGACGTCTCCGGTCTGAGACAGGGGGAAACATTTTAATAAGACCTTTGAGAATGAGTTTGAATGACTGGTTTGCAAACAGGCTGGGAAAGCCGGGATCGAAACAGCGAACATTAAACTGAACTCCTCCTAAGAGGCCCAGGATGTATTGGGGTTTGAGGTGGCGATCAGTGGCGCAGTAGCACATGAAGGCGCACACGATGGAGATGAGAACAGGTTTAAGTGTAATGCCTACGGAAAAGCAAAATAAAGCGAACGTTCTCCAAGCGAAAGCATATGTTTTAACGGTGGAAGCGGCTAAGCCCTTCCTCATAAAAAACCTGGCGGATTCGAGGTGCCTTGCTAGGGGGCTTCTATTTAGAAGAGAGAGAGGAGATGCAGGGGAGGAATCCTGAAGGGTTGAGCGCTGGCTTCTGGGCAGAGGTTCCGGAATGTCTGGAAGTGGAAGCGAGAGAGGGAATCAGCCACTGAGTTGAGGTGGCCGGGGAAGTGACGAGCGGAGATGAGGAAGTTGTGGGTGATGGAAGACCACGTGATGCTTCTCATGAACGGCATGATGTCACGGCACGGGGAGCGCGCTTTATTAATAATCCCGACCACTGATTGGTTGTCACAGAGTACTGAGATCCGCTTCCGGGGCCAGAGGTGACCCCACACATGGGAGGCAACAGCGATTGGAAAGATCTCATGCAGAGCGGAGGAAGAGGCATGGCTGGGGAATGACTGAGGCCACGAGCCTGCGAACCACTCTCCCTGGAAGAAACCCCCAAAACCCACGGATGGGTTAGCGTCCGTGAAGAATCTCATGGAGTCGGAGGAGTACACGAGGTCGTCGTAGAAGAAGGTGACGCCATTCCAGTGTGCGAGCAGGAGGGACCAAAACCGCAGATCTGAGCGGCAGCCTTCATCTAAGAAGACCTGGTCATGGAGGTTTTCTGCAGCCGACGCTGTATCCAGGAGCCGGGAAATAAAAGAGCGCCCCTGAGGGATAATACGCATGGCGAAGTTGAGGTGACCGAGCAGGGAGAGCAGCTGCTGCTTGGTGATAACTTGTTGCTCGCAGAAGGACTTTGTGATGTCGCGAATGCGCTGCACTTTGTCCGTGGGGAGAGACGCTTCCATGTCTAC
Source organism: Notothenia rossii (assembly GCF_949606895.1). Lineage (NCBI taxonomy): Eukaryota > Metazoa > Chordata > Actinopteri > Perciformes > Nototheniidae > Notothenia > Notothenia rossii. The sequence continues at coordinate 54,014,158 of NC_136903.1, read as the reverse complement.
AGAGTCGATTGTAATGCCCAAAAACTCCAGGCGTGTGTTGGGACCTAGCGTTTTCTCTTCTGAGAGGGGAACAACTAACTCCTGAAAGCATAGTTTGAGTCTAGCTAGAGAGGCGCCTGAGTTGTCCCGAGGGGGATCTATGAGGAGGAAATCGTCCAATAAATGAAGGACGGAGGAGATTCTGACGATGTTCAGGAGGATCCAGCAGAGGGCTTCGGAAAAAGAATTAAAGATGCAAGGGCTACTTCTGCAACCCGAAGGTTAAACGGACAGCGAAGTAGAATTTGGACTCCCACCTGATACCGAACATGTGCCACTGAGATGGGTGAATGGGAATTATTTTGAACGGGTCAGTAATGTCTGCTTTGGAAAGCCACGCTCCTTGCCCTGCGAATTTGATGAGCTTGATGGCATTATCGACTGAAGCGTAATGAAGAGAAAAATACTCTGGGGGAATAAGGCTATTGATGCTGCAAAACGGACAAGCGCGAGGAGCGGACAGATCGAAGATGAGCCTTTTCTTCTCGGAGTATTTGCGTGTAGCGACCCCTATTGGGCTTGTCCGGAACACTGGGAATGGAGAGGAATGGAAAGGACCGATTAAATATCCTTTGTTGAGCTCTTTTTGAATGAGCTGAGAGACTATGGTGGGTTCTTTGGCGGCTGACTGCAGGTTTTTAGCCACTAAAGTCCCTGAGGGGGAAGAAAGGACCCCTACCCTGAACCTCTCTCCATGGACTGAAGGCGAGCGTCGATTAGCAGCATGGAACTTGCCAGAGATTGCAGTGTGTTGACTAGGCTGCCATCAAAGAGGGGCTGAGTGCCGGAGCTCCCGGGCTGAGCGGCGCTGGGCTGCTGAGTGGCGCTGGGCTGCTGAGCGGCGCTGGGCTGCTGAGCGGCTCTGGAGTGAGCCTGAGGAGTGGAGGATTTCTTGGCCGAGCGAGCTCCTGGAGGACTCGCTTTTTTAGACCTTTTGCCCCCGCGACCGCAAGAGCGCCCTCGCCCTCTTCCGGGGGGGCTGGCTGGAGCTGCTGGCCTGGGCTGGGAGACCGCACCGGAGGCTTGATCCGACAGCTCACGGAGCTGGGAAAGCAGGAGATCTGGGGCTGAGGTGATGCCCTGCTTCCGGAGATGGGCGACGAGGAATTCTGCCTCTGCTTTGCGAGAGCAGCTGCGGGCGCTCAGACGAGAACTGAGGCGACGGTGACTTGAGGAGTTTGACGCTTCCTCTGGAAGTGCATCGGAATCGGGATCAAGATCCTTCGAAAAAGGTAAGTTCTCTGAAGAGTCTGAATTAGACATGTTTGAGGTTTTTCGTATCAAGTGTTTAGGCGTAAGAGGAGTGTAAGCTACCAACTTGCGCGTTGACACCTGGAAGACAGCTGATGGAAAAGGGGAGAGCATATATAGAGGGATTATTAGGCTTGTGAATGGAGGGAAGTGATAGGTTAGCTGAGGAGTGGCGCTCCCTATCATTTAGTGAAGGGACAGAGTATTGCCATGACGTGCAATACGAAGTGATAGGTCTTCCTGCCTGAACTTGCGCTGAGCTTCATTTGTCAATTTAAAAGATAATTTTGCAAGTAAAATAAAAAAAGATTTGTCGTAAAACTGTGAAGTAACACATTTGTTTGTGTGAAACTCTCAATGAACTACATCTCTGGTCTCCCAGAACAACACATGTCACCAAGATGGCCATCACTACTGTCTTGTCAACAAAACGATTGACTACCCTCACTATCACCACAATGAAACACGTCCAGAAGAATGTCATGCAAAGCTACCTTTGGAAAGCATTTTTTAAGATTGACAAACATCGTATGTGTAATTCATGGCACAATTCAAACGGGATCGAAAGATAGGTTTTCTCTGTCCATTGACTTCAATACATTATTTTTCCGAAAAAGGTCCCATGGACCGGAAGTAGATGGGCGTGACTTCGCCACTGTATATCTGATTCTGTCCTCTTCTTCTTATTTGCTGCTTCGACGAGGGGCGTGTCTTCCTCCCGGCTCCATACGTTTGTGATTAATATCATGTAAAATAAGAGGATTTAGACATTGTGTGCTTATTTTAACTCCACAAGCCTTTACTCATTATATTCTCATTCATAACATTCTGTTTGCTACATTCTAATGACTAAAAACAAAGACTACGTGAAACCGGAAGTGACGTAATATGTAAACATCCGGTTTTCTTCAGAATAAAGCTTTTCAAAATAAAACGGTGCATTTATTTAATATTCACGTACAGTATCGGGCGCTACAGTGGAATTTTCTACTGCAACACTCCCCACACACACATACACAGTACCCACGCGACTGTTAAGTTAAAAGCATCAATCTGGTACAATTTGAGAGCAAAATGAAGAGATCTATGGATACATCTCTCAACGCCCATATGAAACAGAACTGTAAACAGATTGACTTTTTCTTTATGGATATTTTACAAATCACTCTCCTTTTAAACTGTATTCTTGTTTTACTGTCATATAGTATTTCATAACTGTTTTTCATTTATGCTTTTATTGTTTTATAACTATAATGATCATATGAACGTGCCTCGGAAATAATCTTTAACATAATTCGTGACCAAACCGGTTGAGACCCACTGAGATAACTTAGACTAAAGTTAACTATCTAAACACTCAGAGAATGTTAGCTAACCTGCGCCTCTCAGTCTGACAGGAGAGAGCTCTCCTCAAGCGTGTTGTGGAACAAACAGCTCCTTATGTCCGTTAGTGCAGCTAGCTAACCAGATGCTAACAACACGGTCCCTGCTGGCACCGGTGCGATCTCTCTCTCTCTGTGTCTTGCCTCTGTTGCATTCACTGAACACGGGAAATTAAAATCCTGCCGTCCTCTCTAATGTCATGATGAGGTTCAGGTAAAGCACAGTTAATGTATTATATTATTGGGGGAGAATTTTCAGAGAATTATGTGTACTGCAATTTCTGAAGTGCCGGAGCGGCGTTCCGGTGCGGTCCGGCAGCACTACACCCCTGGCTTTAATGCATGATCGGAATGACGGATGAATAGATCCTGGACTATTTTTTCAATTATTGTTAACATTTTTGAGATCCGGGGCTTTGCAAAAAACCTCCGGGGCTATAGCCCCGAATGCCCAGGTCTAACGACGCCACTGCTACCACACCTAGATGTGAAACATTGAATGTCAAGAGCTAAATGTCATTACTGCAAGTGTAAATCGAGTTATTCACAAAGATCTCAAAATGAAGTGGAGAAACAGCATATCCCATACCAGAGGCTTCAGGTTTATCATTGTTCCTGCCTTCACATGCTGCAGTGATTTCATGAAATGATTGCGCTTTTTTATACACTAAAGCAGCTGTAGGAAGCAAATAATGTATGAAACACCCACATTCAATCATATATTTTGTAGACTGGTTAACTCACTATCTTGCTATGTTGTGTGTTAATTCAGAATGGTTACATTACATTTGAAACCAGCCTCAACTGTGTGCATTGTGATGTCTCGAAAGAATAAGGATCTTCAACTGGAGGAGTGAATGAAAGAAAGCAAGCAATGACTTCCAACTTAATCTCGGTATTTCAGTCTTCCCACAACCATTACAAGCTTTGATCACAACTTATAAACAAAACAGAAGGATTAATGTATCTAAGGACTCATGCTGACTTCTATATAAAGTAAGTCAAAACACTCCTTCTCTATGTGCACCTCAACCATTGTCTCTTTTCATTTGTGATGACAGCCCAGCTGATCACAACTTGATAAAATGTTAGTCGCTTTAACAGCTGCAGAGAGTTTTTACAGAGTTTTTGTTTAGAAACATGTTTGCTGTTCTACTACTAAGAAAACATTGTCATTGTTGTGGTCTTGGCTGGGTCAGAGTCCAGGGCCACTGTTACAGGTGTTTTCCAAAATGTTAACTTAGAGGTGTGGTTGCAAAATATTGGCAGAGAAGAGAAATGAGCTGGAGTTTCATTTATTATTCTTTTTTCATTTTGAGAGGTGCGTCAAGTTCATCAGCTGTAATCAAATCTATGTTTATGGAGGGACTTGGTCTGCTGTACAGAAACGCAGAGGCCAAGTTTTTCTTCATTTCCAAAGCAATTTGCCTCTTTGTTTAGCTTAGATGATCAGATACAGAGATGATCTGATAGCGTTCATAAACAGAGCCTCATTTCCTTACCAAGGTCTCCTGCTTAGACTGCTGCCCCTCTGTCTCTAAAAAATGAAATAAGACTTGAAAGCAAACTAATCTAAGGTTACCTTTGTTTTCATGAAAAGCAACAAAACATGCATCCTCAAAACACAATACTAGTAATAAGTTCAGCAAAAATGAATACCTAAAAAATGTGGAGTTAATTTAAATCCTACAAGCTATCATTTTGTTGCTGAGCCTATGGACAACAATTGACAACACATGTGAACCACACTTAAAATGACATGATGTATGTAGAGAAACTCCATACAATATCAGTTGCAGCGACAGAGAAAAAAGCCGTCGTTCTTCTGTAACATCAAATGAATCTGAGCTCACTCCAAACCCAAACTTTGTCTTGTTGTGGTTTGTCCAGCCAAATTATGTATATGACTGTGCGTGCATGCGTTTGTACGCATATGCTTATAGCCTATGTATGTATTTATATGTGCATGTTTAGGTGTGCGAGTGTGTGTGTTTCCATAACTTTTTTACCTCAGCGTGCACAAATTGCAGACTTCCTTCCAATTTTGTGAAGCGGTCCCACATTGTTCCAATTCACAACCTGTTTATGATCAATTCTGACTCGTTTACTTTTTTGACCGAAATTCAATTAAGGTTTTGTATAAGTGAAACATCTCAGGCACATGCACTCTCATTTGGTTAGGATCAGCAAAGAACATATTGTGTCTGAATATTTACTTTTGAAATAATACTGTTAAGGACTCACTAAAGTTTGGTAACTATGATGTGATGAAACTAGTAAGGAGAAGCAGGAAATGAGCAGAAACCAAAAAAAACAAATTTTTGATGTGTCGTAATGTTTGACATATTAAAATTCCATCTTGGGCATGGCCTCCAATGGAGATGCTCAGACTGATCAAAGTGTTCCTTATAAAGAAGCCTATAAGTAAATCAATGGTTACATATAGTAAAGTAAGTATCTCTGTTTGATCTGTTGCTTTATGGAAGCTTCAAAATATTGAACATTTCGAATACAACAATGTTTCTCCATTCTTGAAGTGGAGGAAGATTTTGGCCCCCGTCAAAGCACCAGACATGATGAGGCCTGCAGCCCCTCATCATTCCAAATCTGTTTGATATAAATGTCAAAAGAACATCCCTGCTTTGCCCTCCACGAGACCTCTGGTGGAAAAAAGACTGTAACACAATGCCAGACAAATCCACCGTAAAGTTTTTACTAGAGGACCTCAAAGAGTCTGCAGTGTTGGAGCTTTCTTTATTAGTCAATAAACTGCAAAAGGAGATTTTAAATTGCAACTGCATAATGTTCAAGTATTATATTTTTGGCACCAGAGATGAAAAAAGATCCGACTAAAATGTGATGTGTCTTAGTAAAAGAGAGACAGACGGACTGGTCTATGTGTTTAAAAGCTACGTATATGATATAATAAGAAACACTCACCTCTCATGGGTGAATGGAGTGCATCTCTGATAGGCGACTGATCCCCTGAACAAAACAGCAGAAGAAAGGACAAAGTCAGATCACACAAATACTCTAAGTATCAGAATATTCTGTCAATCTGGCCTCAAATCGTGCATGCAACGTTTTTTCTCACATCAATCAATCAATCAATGTTTATTTATATAGCCCAATATCACAATTGTTACATTTGTCTCAGTGGACTTCACAGTTTGTACAGAATATCAGTATAACAATACGACACCCTCTGTCCTTAGACCAGTGGTTCTCAAACTTTTTCTGTCAGGCCCCCCCTTTGAGAAAAAAAAAAGTTGGGCCCCCCCAACACAAATAGTCAGGCTCAGTGGCGGCGCCATATATTTATTTTGGGGGTGCTGTGGGGTAGCTTGACGTTTCATAGAGGGTGCTCAAACATTTAGGGTTTCCCATTAATGTACCGGTCGCTACAGTGGAATTTTCTACTGCAACAATCGCCACACACACACACACACACACACACACACACCCACACACACACACACACACACAGTGTACCTGCAACTGTTACAATGAAGGCTCGATAATCAGCTCACGGCATATAGGTGTAAGCAGGGGTAAAGTGCTATTTTTATATGTGTTGTGTGGACCTCACATAGGGGGGTCCGGGGGGATGCTCCCCCGGAAAGATTTATTTTTAAATATTAAAGTTAAAAGCATCAATCTGGTGCACTTTGAGAACAAAATGAAGAGATCTATGGATACCTCTCTCAACATCTATGAAACAGAACTGTAAACAGATTTACTTTTTCTTTATGGATATTTTACAAATCACCTTTTTAAACTTTATTCTTTTTTTACTGTCATATAGTATTTCATACCTGTTTTTCATTTATTTTTAAGTATAATGATCATATAAACGTGTGCCTCGGAAATAATTGTTTACATAAATGGTGACCAAAACGTTTGAGACCGACTGAGATAACACTGAGAGAGTTCTTTTGTTCACTGAGTCTCTCAGTCTGACAGGAGAGGACTCTCCTCCACTTTGTTGTTGAAAAAAGTCCTTAAATCCGTTAGCGTAGCTCGCTAGCACCAGAAGCTAACAACAACGATCTCCGGTACCAGTGCGCTGTCTCTCTCTCTCGCTCGCGCACACAACATGGCTTGTTACACACACACACACACACACACACACACACACACACACACACACACACACACACACACACACACACACACACACACACACACACACACACACACACACACACACACACAGCCGAGCTTTAATGAAACACAGATACACAGACTTAATAGTACTGTACTGCATCATATTATTTTCGAATCAATAATTTTTCAATTTATGATTCTTTTGTTTTCATAACCATTTTTCATCCTGGTCTCTCGCGCCCCCCCTGACATGCCTCTGCTCCCCCCACTTTGAAAACCACTGCCTTAGACTAGGCCTGTCACGATAAATAATTTTGTTGGACGATAAATGTTCCTGGAAATTATTGCGATAAACGATAATATTGTCGGCACCATTGTAAGACCATTTTAGACCACTGACATAATGATAATATATCATAATAATTCTAGTACATCCTTTCAAACAGAACCTTTTATTGACCATTCAACATTGCAAATGAAATGTGAAATAATATTAAAATGTATAAATGATATATAATAAATAAAACAAATTAATTAAATTATAATAAATGAATTAAATCACACACAACCAAAACAATAAATTAAATAGACTCAGGCTGGAAAACAGAGCTCTCAATCCATCTATCTATCCATCTCTATATAGATAGATAGATAAATATATATATATATATATAAAAATAAATCAATATGAGCACACATTGTCTCACAAGCAAAAAAGATCTCCTTAAAACAACAGTGATGTGTACAGTCCACTGTCCACAAAGACCCAGATGCCTCAACAGGCCATATCCAAATCTGTTTTTTTAAAGTTTTCGAGCAAGGAAAACCAACATGTTTGCATTGTCGGGCAAATGCATCTTTGATTGTAAACTGTCGGGAAGGTGGGGGCTCTCCATCTCCAGCTGCCGTGTTTGCTACCAGCAGGGAAAACGGAATGGAGTGGTTGTGTTTTAGGTGTAGTTTAAAATGCGTGGTATTGCCTGCTTTTGTCACTACCTTTTTTAAACATATGCGACACACCGCCCGGCTCATTCAAGTCCGTAGGTTGGCCTCGTTGATTTGGCTTGAATCCAAAATACTGCCACACCGGAGAATCGAGATGTGTAGGTTTTGTAACCAATTCCATTTCACTTTAAATTCCCCGCGAGTAAGTCACACGTTGTCTCCCGCTTGTCGCTATATTATTAATTTGGCTGCTACGCTGCTGCACGTGCACACAGAGTGTCCTGACCTGGCTGTGTGTTAGCCTCGCCCCTCACAGCGCGCATGGCCGGCAGCCACAGCTCGTCTGGCAGCAACAGCACTCCTAGCTAAGATGCTGGTCACATCCTTATGTAAACAAACACGCATGTAAACGGCAATTCATCGAGCTCAGAAAAGTTATCGAGTCCATTTTTATTTATCGTACGATAAGTCAATTTATCGATTATCGCGACAGACCTACCTTAGACCCTCAAATCGTACAAGGAAAAACTTCCGGAGAAAACCCACAGTTTAAAGGGGAACATGGGAGAAACCTCAGGGAGAGCAACAGAGGAGGGATCCCTCTCCCAGGAAGGACAGACGTGCAATAGATGCCGTGTGTAAATTGAAAAGATAATACGTTTGCAACATAGGTAGACCAAATGTTTGGAAATGCATGTGTGTATAGTGCAAAGTGCATCAAAGTCTTCCTACCGAGCCAAATATACCAAAAGATGTATGTAAACGACAGAAGAAGCGGTCAAAAATCACTCCAGTTGATCGGGAAACCAGTTAACGAGGGAACCAGTTAATCCGGAACACCGGCTGAAAGAACGTAAAAGCTAGTAATTACAGTATTAACACATCTTCAATCTTTTTGGCATTGTTACTGAAATAAACATGGTCTCTGCCATTTCTACATTAACGTTTCACCCGTTGTTTAATGGGACAAATTGAGTAATTTGGAGGGGGAAACCAGCTAACTTTTTCTGTAGGCTTTTTCTGTAGGCTGTTAAATGATGAAGCTGTGTTGTAGGCTGTTAAATGATGAAGCTCTGAGCTAACTGTCAAGCTATGAATGTTAAATTAGGAAATTTAGATTCAAGACATTTGGACAATTGTACTCTAAATAACTTATTGTTAAGTTAGTGTGCTATGTGTTGAGTGTATTTTATTGTATTTTCCTTCTCTGTAGTGTACTCCTAGTGGTTTTATGATGATACTGAAAACTGTATATTTCAACCTTAGTAGCCATAGTGCAGGCTCCAGCACAATCCTCTGTATTGGAACCATGTTCACTTACATTGTCCCTTTCAAATGAAATGGAAATAGTAAACAATGAAGAATAGTGGAAGCTATCCCCAAGAACAACATTCGAAAGCTGAATATGAGGAATATGAATTATATAAAGTGAAAGCATTTTGAATTGTTAACATGTTACTGTTATAAGTTTCACTGTATTATCTATCCTCAGGATCCTTTCTTAAGTTTCTGGCACCAGCAGCAGCAACGGAAAAGGATAAGGTGCCCCCTCCAAATGCTGATGATGGTAAGTTAAGTATTCCACTTTTAATTGATTATACTGTGCATCACACTCCAAAGATTAATTTTAACATGATATTCCCTGTTTCTTTTTTTGTCATAGCAGTTCAGTCAACATCTACCTTGAGTGGGGCGTCAACATCTGCCTCCAGTGGGGCGTCAACATCTGCCTCCAGTGTATGGAATGCCATTTAAGCCAAAATTTAAAAAATACATAAATACATAAATATATATATATATATATATATATATAAATATGCCTATGAAATAAATTCTGAAATGAACAAATGAGGCAATAAATATGTATACATGTACATTTAAATACACATTTATTTATTTCATGGGACTTTTCTTTCATAATGACACATTTATTTATTTCAAGAGACTTTTATTTCATAATGACACATTTATTTATTTCAAGAGACTTGTATTTCATAATGACACGTTTATTTATTTCAGGGGACTTTTATTTCATAATGACACATTTATTTATTTCAGAGGACTTGTATTTCATAATGACACATTTATTTATTTCAGGGGACTTGTATTTCATAATGACACGTTTATTTATTTCAAGAGACTTGTATTTCATAATGACGTTTATTTCAGGGGACTTTTATTTCATAATGACACATTTATTTCAGAGGACTTGTATTTCATAATGACAAGTTTATTTATTTCAGGGGACTTTTATTTCATAATGACTCTTTTATTTATTTCAAAAGACTTGTATTTCATAATGACAAGTTTATTTATTTCAGGGGACTTTTATTTCATAATGACACATTTATTTATTTCAAGAGACTTTTATTTCATAATGACACATTTATTTATTTCAAGAGACTTGTATTTCATAATGACACATTTATTTATTGCAGAGGACTTGTATTTCATAATGACACATTTATTTATTTCAGGGGACTTGTATTTCATAATGCCACATTTCCATTCCTTATATGCAAATGAACGGGGCATGGTTAGCTCACAGATCCAGACCAAAGCAACAGCACCACAACACTGACTCAATAGCTCTTGTTTCACACTCCAGTACTCTTAAGTGGTTTGCAAACTGCCAATAAACCAAACCGGTTCCGGTTCAAGAACCATTCTCGTGCTTTTCTGGTTCTTCTATGGTTCTGAGTCCAGAGCCAGTTCCGGGCTACAGCCTGATTTAGCTCTGGTTCTTCCTGTTTCAGCCGCAGCGGAGCCGGCTCTAAACACCGGAAAACCGGTTCTTAGCTGACCCCACTTGGCTGCCTGGCAAGAACCAAGAACCACGCTCACGTCGGAAGGGGGCCAGATTAAACTGAGCCATAATAACAGTTTATGGCGAGTACGGAAAATGAAAGTTGTAACAAGCAGTAGCGCTGAGTAAAGTGACTAGAACTCAACCACACACTTCTAAAAAAATAACACACTTTATAAAGTCAGGCAACACTAACCAGGCTTCGTGTGATTCTGTTCATTTGTACCTTACTTTGACCATCTGTTCACTGTCATTGATCATTGTGGAGAGCAGGCAGAAGTGGTGTTTTGTATTATAGCAGCTATCAGATGGAATCAATACATGAGCTGCACAGGTTGTGCTGTCGGACTATGACAAGTAGAATCATAATGAAAAGGTCAAATGTGCCTGTAGAAAACGGCTTATGCCACAATAGGATAGCAACAAGTAGTCAAGATAGTCAGTTTAGCTTCGGTTGCTGTTGCATAACTGCAGTCATCTCTCGCGTTCGATTGGTCAAAACAGCAGCTATGAATTTTTGAGTGCGCAATTAATAGCGCCTTTACGGTAATCGCTGTACAAGAATAAAATAATGCATGTTTTATTCTGCTTTATTTGCAATACAAGTCATTTGTACCATAAGTTCTTAATACAACTGACACTGTTTGACTCAGTCCTAGTTTGACTGCTACAATAAAATGAAGTTTTTCCTGTGTACTTTTTGGGTAATACTCTCTCAAAGTCCCTTCCTGAGAACAAAATCATGCCACTTCTGCTATATATATATATTTAAGCAATAGCTCACGACAGGCCGTGGTATATGCTCATTATATCACAGCTAAGGGGTGTGGTTCGGCCCGACGCGAAGCTTTTATAAAACGGTTACCAAGTGTGGCAATATGAAAGAAAAATACACACTCTAATTTAAATAGTTTTTATTAGTAAATAATGATGTTCAAAATAAAATAGTCCCTCTGTTGCCTTCTGCACAAATCTTAGTGCGAGGTGGTTGCTATGCAACAACACTAACAGCTAGCGAACATATTAGACAGAGAGCGTTGATCCATTATTTGGTTGTTTATTTACATTAATGTGTATGTTGCTGTTTATTGTGCATCCACTGAAAAACTGTCCAGCATCAGTAGAATGGCTTATGTGGTCACTTGTATAGGTTGGGGTTGTTCTAGGCTGTTGCTTGGCGTGGCGAAAACATTGCTCCACTTTCTCCGGTCCCCGAGATTCGGTTTCCAGTCGCTCTGGAGAGAGCTTTCGCCCCTGTGGCCACTAACGGTCATAATTTCTCTGCTTTGTTTCAAGCCCTGCATCAGAAATCTTTTGAATGGTGGTTCTTTTCCAGTTGGTCTACCTGCTCTTCACGTAGCTCTGCATGTCGTCGTTAGGTGCTTTTTTTTCTGGAGATAGGCACTCCTCAATCCACTCCTCCATAGTAAGACCCCCCGGAGGTCGAAGTTAATCTTAAATGTTTCCATCTTATGCTTTGTAAGTTTGTTTCGTAACGGAAGAAATGTAAATATATTTATAAAACTGACAAGTCAAATCAAGCAATTTGATTGGTCGATAATGTTTTTGCGGACCTCTTTGATTACAGATTTGAAAACATCGTTGCTTGCTTTAAAAGTAGCACAATTCATTATGTCAAACCTTGGAGAGTATCTAGATATCCCTGCCCTAATGCCAAAGGAACTGCACACTGAATATGTTTTGCCGTCTGATGTCTATGTCTGGACCGCTGTGTAAAAAGCAGGGTTTCTGCGCCGTTACTTCTCCGCTGCTTTCTTGTTCCAGTATGAAAAGCATTTGCTTTTCAGCCCAAGGGCATACTGTTTTTCTCAGACGCGGAGGGATACTGACTTGTTGTGAAAAGTAACTTACAATTCTACCCGTGGTATACGCTCAGTATATCTAAGAACCAATCAGATTGCTTGATTTGACTTGTCCGTTTTATAAATATATATATATATATCATATCTGTATAGTTAAGTAGAAACAAACTGTCCCTACAGTTTCAGGTAGATTAACACATATTTGTAAGACAAGTTTGCAATGAAGCACAAAACCCCTCTTTGTATTAAGCTAGCTGCCACAGAAAGTACAGCTTAACATGCTAACCTGGTAGAGTTAGCTAACGTTAGCTAACTTGCATTACATTGACGATTTTAAACACAACTTAACTCTCTAAACTTGTAAAATAACGTTAATTTAACATACCCTACCCTACCCTAAATAACTACATCACGTTTTTCAGGGGCAACACAAACTGCAGAAAACGCTAGCTGCTACAATAAAAGTGGGTTAACATGATAAAGACAGTGTAAAAACTGTGTAAAATAAACATAAAATACAGTAATTACTATTGGTTTTTTGTAAAGGTATTTGTTTTTAGTAAATTTAAGTTACAGCCCTTTGTTTTGACTTGGAGTATTTGTTTTAGTAACTTTAAGTGACAATTTAATTTAAAAACATAAACAGTATTTTCTTTTATACTGCTTGTTACAACTTTCATTTTCCGTACTCACCATAAACTGTTGTTAGCTAAGACAGCTAGCTCGTAACAATAGCCTTCTAGCAAACTTAAGGTTACGTTAACATTAACTTAACGTTGTCAGAAAGCAAAATGAACCTTCGAGAAAGCTTTTACTCTCAGACTGGGTGTAATTGTGTAGCTTTGCTTACCTCCAGAAGGACTTTTAGCTGTTTCCCAATAGAGAATAGAAAGAGCTGTTGCTCTCAGAAGGGCAGCATTGGGCGGAGTCACAGAAACCGCTCTCAACTGTCTCAACTGATCTTCACCATGGATGTATAATAAGAACGATCTTCTCAGTTTGCTCAGCGCTACTGCTTGTTACAACTTTCATTTTCCGTACTCGCCATAAACTGTTATTATGGCTCAGGTTAATCTAGCCCCCTTCTGACGTGAGCGTGGTTCTTGGTTCTTGCTGGGCAGCCAAGTGGGGTCAGCTAAGAACCGGTTTTCGGGGGTTTAGAGCCGGCTCCGCTGCAGCCAAAACAGGAAGAACCAGAGCTAAATCAGGCGGTAGCCCGGAACTGGCTCTGGACTCAGAACCACAGTACTGGAATGCAGTGGTGTAGTGGGGATTTTTTTACTGGGTGGACGGGGAGACACTATGGGCCCTTCCTCATTTCTCTAACTCCCCTCCTCGATTCCTATCCTCGAGACTTAGTCCCGCCCACAGGAGATGCGAGCGGAGGAGCCGAGGAGGGGAACCGAGGAGAGAGGAGGGGAAGCAGCAGGCGGTTAGAGAAATGAGAACTCCTCTCCTCTGAGAGGTCATTTTAAAGAGATGTCCATTAATGATGACAGGAGGCACAGCAGCCCTCTGTCTGATGGACAGATGTGTTCATGACGACTTGTATATTTACTTTTAATTCATTCACAGTGCGGTAATATATGATATAATATATCTCTGGTCGCTACAATGAGGAAAATAAATTACGGGCCAAAAGTTGTATTTACAAGTATTAAAAGTAAGCAGAGGACACCAAACCAACTGAGACCTGTCTGTCTGCTGCATCTACGTACACACTACCACACACACCTACACCACACACATGCACCTACAGCTCCTAAAACAGGCTACAGCCGTTGTGTATTTTATTATGTGAAGCACAAAATGGTTTTAGAAAAATATCGACTCTTTGTTTGTAGATATCTACTAAACTAAAGCAAATAAAGAGAGTAGGCCTGTTATACTGAGTGATATTACACACACTGCTCTGCTTTCTGCACGGATCTCACAGCTGTTCTCTCTCTGAACATCGCATCGCGATGAAAGCAGTTAATAAAATAATATCCAGGGGATGCATGCAGAGCTGTCATTAACTGAGATAAGTCCGGCCGTGCGTCACGCCTCTTTGAAACATCTCTGTTCCCGGAAATGCATCCGCGAAGGAGCCGTGGAGGACAGTGGTGTAGTGGTCCCTGGAGAAGTGGGTATACTCTTAGTTTTGCAATTTTTTTTAAGCAGCCCATAGTGCAAAGGATTATGGCCCTGTTTTATAGTGACATACTCTATTTAGTTCACCCCAAAAATATTAACCCAGTATAGTTACTCAGTATTACTTACACACAGTGGTGGACAGTAACGAAGTAAATGTAATTCGTTACTGTACTTAAGTACTTTTTTGAAGTATCTGTACTTTACTTAAGTATTTCCATTTTGGGGGACTTTTTACTTTTACTCCACTACATTTCAAAGTAAAATATCTTACTTTTACTCCACTACATTACGGGACATCTGTCGTTCCTTCTCATGAGTGAATTATTTGTTATATAAATAAGCAGAGCGTTCCACAAGGTTTAGGAGTGTGTTTATGGGAATTTTTGACCATTCTTCCAGAAGCGCATTTGTGAGGTAATTTAACCAAGAGATTTTGGACAATTCCATACTCCCAACTTTGAAAACAGTTTGGGAATGGCCCCTTCATGTTCCAACATGACCGTGCACCTGTGCACAAAGCAAGGTCCATAAAGACATGGATGACAGAGTTTGGTGTGGATGAACTTGACTGGCCTGCACAGAGTCCTGACCTCAAACCAATAGAACACCCTTGGGATGAATTAGGAGCACAGCCTGAGAGCCAGTCTCTTCATCCAACTTAAGTTGCCGCTTCTGGAAGAATGGTCAAATATTTCCATAAACACACTCCTAAACCTGGTGGAAAGCCTTCCCATAAGAGTTGAAGCTGTTATAGATGCAAAGGGTGGACCGACGTCATATGAAACCCTATGGATTAAGAATGGGATGTCACTTAAGTTCATATGCACATCAAGGCAGGTGACCCAATACTTTTGGCAATATAGTGTATATATATATATAAATAAATATCACCACAAATATTGAATATCATCATTCAAATAATTCAACAATAAATTCAAAACGATATGTTACAAAACAACAATATATAGTTAACAATGAACAAAAATATATACATTTTACAACATATCCATGAAAACCAAAGTGACTCTCTCAACCCAGTGCTGGGTTTCTAAGTAAGTGCTCATATTACAGTATTTTCCAGACAGACTTGCTTTCTGCAGGAGTTTTCACACTGTATTGCCTTGAACGCATAGAAGTGGCAGCACGGTGTCTCTTCAACCAGGTCCTCATATACTTTTGAGGATCAAACATAGAAGTAGGGGGGCCGTTGATATTAATCATCATCAAGTTTGATATGTTTGAGATCAGTAGTACAGCCCTTTTGTCTGAGCTTATATTGTTCATAAGGCTAAAGTTCCTCTCACACTCTGCTGTGCTGACAGGGAATGTCTTCATACAGTTCATGAGTGGTTTTAGGTCCTTGGCTCACTATTGGGCTCTTCCAGTAGGTCTCGCATCCCATTCAGTGCTTGGTCTGTGCACAAGTGAAATCGCTTGCACAGTCGCTTAACCTGGTCTTCACCATGGCGAATGCTGGGGTTTGATGGCCATTTACTCTGATCAAGGATGCTGAAGTCCTTGATGACCGCATCTTCGAAAGACAAGCGTTGCTCAAGATTGTTCACAAGGCTTTGTAAGAACTGGCCTGGATTGATTGACTTCAGCTTTGCATTTCCTACTAGAGCTATAGAGCGATACTCCCCAGCCTCTTTTGCCTCTAAAGCCTCACAGTATTTTTCACCTGGACTCTCTTTGAAAGACTGTATCACTCTGATTGAGCGTTTCAGCAGATGCTCTGCTCTGAGGAGAGTTATAGAATGAGCTTGAAGCTCCAGTGACAGGACACTTAGTTCATGGAGAGTGTCATACATGAGCCCAAGGTCACAGATAAATTTAGGACTTTGAAGACGGTATAATAAACCTCTGTACATTTGTTTCTCTTTGGTGGACCTCATCTCATCGGAAGACGCATTCTTAAAGTGCTGCACAAGACCTCCCAGGGATGTCCACACAGCACGAACAGTACGAAAGCTACTGTCTACCCAGCGTACATCTAAAACTCTGCCAATGCGAAGAAGTTGTGAGCCTACTTCAGCTGCTGCATCTTTGAGTTCACGCTCATTTTTGTTCGACATACTATAAAGTGAATATAGCTTCTGCATAAATATTTTAAAGTGGTTGACACCCGTCACCTCATCAACAGCATTTGACACAGCTAGTTCCAGCCTATGGTTCATACAGTGCAACACAAAGAGCCTTGGGAATCTCGAGGTCAACCTGGTTGCTACTCCTGACTTCTTTCCTAGCATGACACTGGCTCCATCAGACACAAATGTTACCCAGTTTTCAAGAAGCCACTCTTCTGTAAAGCCAGCCTTCATTAAACAGGTGAGTAAAGCCTGTTCTATGCCATCTGCTCTCTGATTGTCTAATTCAACTAGATCAAGGAATATGAACTCAGGGCTTGCTCCTTCAATTGACGCTTTTACAGAAACTGTCATGACAGGTTTGTGACTTAAAGAAGAGGCCTCGTCAATAAGGACAGCTAACTTCGTGGATGATGCTATTATGTTACTCACAATTTTGCTCTGCATCTCACTGGCAACATGTTGTATGATTTGTGTTGCACTGTAACGTGAATGAAGTATTGAGCCCATCTTAACACCATTCAGTTCCTGCAGCTCAATGAGGCTCTCATGGTCAGAAAAGGGTCTGTTCTTTTTGGCCAAATGGTAGGCTGTTCGGAACACAGCATCAGTTTCCTTCTTGTAGGACTCAGTCATAACCTCCACTGCATTCTCAATGGCCGATTCTTTTTGTTGTTCTGCCACCTTCACAGCCTGAGAGTGTGCCTTGGACAAAGCATGTTTCCTGATCTTATTTCTCAAGACTGACAGACTTGTTTCTCTACTTCCCTGAGAAGACACTTGAATTTCAAAGTTCATCCATTCTCTTGAGAGTGATACACCTTGCTCCTTGTTGATCCCAATGGAGTTCACACTGCTACAAACCAGACATCCTGTGAAGCATAAACATACAATGTAACTACTGTATCCACAGCTGTATGTGTGCATGGTCTATTTTTCCCATATACATAAAAGGACACACACACACACACACGCACACAATATTAATGTGTGTCCACTGTTTCAGAAGCTACCTAAACTAACAAGATACCTAAACTTACCAAGTTTTTTTTTTTGGATCCCAACCAGGGGTTCTTGGATTTAAAATCCTCTTTTTGATTGAAAGTCCACAGGTCAGGCCAGTCATTATTGATGTCTAAGGGAAGAACAACAAAAGTGATTGAATTATAGGCTATAAAAGGGGAACAATGACCATAACCTATTCAAAAGTGTAAAGTTGTCACCTTCATAATCTTCATAATCTGCATTATTAGATTTTTTCATTTTAGCCCCCAAATAGTCAAATAGTCAATTACACAGGGCCTAGCTGTAGCTTTATCCATGGCTGTGTCAATACAAAGTGTGAAAACTCTTCTAAGAAAAGGCGTTATGACGTGACTCAATGTTGCACACAAATTAGACCTAAACACAGACAAACCTTGTGCCCTTTTCAACCAGGTCCTTGGTAAACAACAGCACGTTTCCTTTCGTGAGGAAGACGCACTTTTAAACTTTTACCGTCATATACGTCTTTTACTTCCTACCGCATCCTGCCTTCAAAATAAAAGTACCCGTTTTCATAATGTATCCAAATTCGTGGATTCCACGTAGCGTCGCTATGCCCGAATCTGGCTGTGCGTCGCACAAGGTCAAAATGCCCTTGCTATTTTTAAGCTGTTGGCTGAAACAACAGTCGCCAAAGTAACACAGATATAAGACTTTATTCAATCCTAAAAGAGGTAGATCGGCGGGATAAATGGCTGTCTTTAATTAGAAGAGACCACTGGCAGCCAACATCTACCCTCAGATTGTGCAGTCTCCTATAAATTAGCACTAGCTACATTTGACCTCAAATTATGTAGCTGCTAGTGCTAGCTAGCTAATATTTTATCTCCATTTGACAGGAAAACGCTGACAATCCAAAACACTAATCTTCAGTTGCCACAGCTAATGTTACAATTAAGCAGATAGCTGTGTCACGTCACCAAACACACGATGATCTTAGCATTATGTTAGCTAACGTTAGCTAAGCGCTAACGTTCTTCAGATTGCGTGGTACCTAGCTATGCTCTTGAAAAGCCTTCAGGCTATCTCTGGTGTATGGGGATGGATTTTGTGTACAAGATAAATGTAAATGTCGGGAAAATAAAGTTGGGGCAGACACTTAGCATAAGGGACACAATAAAGTTCAGAGTAATAAATATGGATTGCAGCAAATAATGGATGTATTTTCCAAATGTCTTTCTGTCTCACTAAGGTGTGCTGTGCTCATTGCCATGAAGCTATAATAGCTAACTAGCGCCACTAGAATCAGAAATACTAAATGTAAAAGTTGAAACCAACTATTAACGAAAATAATGCTATTACTACTTTTATGTTAGTATATATGACTACCTAGCTACGATTTGTTACAAAAATCTTAAAATATAGAAGTGAAACCCACCGCTATTGTTGTCTTCATCTCCTTCCCTGTCAGCATCCTCTTCAACGGATGAGGGGGACGGAGGGAGCGCAGGTGTTGGGCTGATGTCAGGGCTGATGATAACAGGGCTATCAGCTAACAGCTCCGGTGTTCTAGCCTCACTATCTGTAGCTGAGCTGCTGGCCGATGTAGTTCCACAAGGACGTATATTGTAAAAGTACATTTTAGTCTGAATGGCTCGCTTAATTTTAACAGTTCATACAATTTTTGTAATGGCAAATAGTTGAAAGTAAATTAACATTTGTCTATATGCAGTTTTTTTCCCTTATTAAGACCCGCCCTACTCTGCCTCTGATTGGTTTTTCATCAGTTCTCGCGCTGAAAACCTGACCAATCTAACCAGCGAAGGCATAGAGTTAGCCAATATGAGGCAGAGTAGGTTTGTGTCATGAGTCTTCACAGTACTATGAAATGACATTGAGCCACTACTAAATAATGCGCACCAGCGGTGATTGAGAAGTGGGTATACGCCATGCTGTCTGAAAAATAAGTGGGTATACGCCGTATACCTGCGTATACCCTGGACTACACCACTGGTGGAGGACCGTGGAGGACCCATCAGTATATCCTCGGTTATAGCTCCTCCAGAGAGCCTCCTCGACGCTCGATCCTCATCCTCGAAGTGCATTTAGAAAAATGAGATGTCCTTCAACATGGCGCGCTGAAATTCATTTCCGGGTCACTACCGGAGGACCGAGGAGTCGAGGAGGGGGATTTGATGAAATGAGAAAGGGCCACTATGGACGCGCTCTGAACTGTCAACGGGGGGGGGTACACGTTGGACCTCTGTGTCGCCTGTCAGCGCAACTTGGCAGGCTACATGATGCCGTTTAGACAATATAATAATAAAGCGCGGTGCCAGCCGTCAGCGAACCGATCCAGCCTTTCTGCGCGACCGTCTCTCAAATGCGGGACATAGTCTCAATTTGTGGGACGTGGGACAAATAATAAAAAAGCTGTGTGTGGAGTCCCGCACAACGCGGGACACCTGGTCACCCTACACCACGGTGCTCCCCCTCACACACACACGCTTCAAATCAAGTTGCATAAATGCTTGAGCTACGTTTTTATTATAATTACTGTGAAATCTGCCTATTATGTTTTCGTCATTATTACAACAAACACACACTTGCAACTGATAACACTGTCAATGAATTTATATTTTTTAGACTATTAAAAAAAAAATCATGCTTCAAATAAGTGGGGGTACGGCGTACCCCCCCGTCCAACGACCACTACACCACTTATCATATGCGAGGACACACTAGGATCGTACCATTATGTGAAAGAAGGGTGGGGGGCAGACGCTCCAAAGACAGCAGGTGTAGTGGTACAGGCCAGAAGAGCGTCAGAGAGAAGGGGAGCCGGATTTAAATGCAAGCGCGTCGGAAAAAGTCAAGAAATGAGCCAAAACCGAACAAATAAGCAGCATCTGGCTGCATTTCAATAATATTGGAGAAAGCAAAGCTGAGTGCAGGATTTGTAAAATGAAAATAACCTTCAGAGCAGGTTTTTTTTGTGGTAACCACTCAGAATGTATTGCCAGAGGTGGGAGAAGTTCAGATCTTGTACTTGAGTAAAAGTACCGGAAAACTCTGCTACAATAAAAAGTCCTGCATTCAAAATGTTACTCAAGTAAAAATACAAAAGTATTAGCATCAAAATATACTTAAAGTACCACCTGCAGAGGGATATGTAGCTTAGCGCAAGTTCAATCAGGAAGACAATATCATCTGGTGTCACACGTTATCTCAATAAGCGATCAGGGGCGTCACGCCCCGGCTAGCAATCATCGCACCTGCTAACCCCTTTAAATCTGCTCTCCCCTCCCTGTCAGATGTCATTTCAGGTGTCAACGCACAAGCAGTAGCAGGGCTTCGTCCCAGCTCCAGGCATTATTCATCAGCTGCGCAGTCTTGCGGATTAAGCTACAGGCGGCGTTCCCCAGTCGGCTAGCGGTTCCAGCCGCCCGTCCCGCAAACCCGGACGTGGGAGGAAAAGACAAGGACATCTGACTCCACGGAAATTCCTCTGGCTTAATGGAAATGGGCTACTTCACGCAAACAATGACGCACGCCTTCAGTCTCTCGAGAGGGCATCACTGGCATCAGGGCCGCTTAAATGCGGCGCTTCCGGCTTCACGCGGAACGGGTCCTCATCGCATGCGAAGCTTTACCCATTTCTGGCTTCAACCACAACCCCTCCCGCAGGCAGGCAGGGCTTAAGCTACATCCCATTGAAGCTACTTCCTCCTGCGCCTCACCTCTAAAACAGGCGTCAGGGTAGCGCTGGCAAGAGGCAGTTGCAACAAATTCACGAGATGTTTCGTTATATTGTTATGACATTCGGGTCATGCAGAGTGAGATCGCTACCCCTTTAAGAGAGGGGTGTGGTGCGTGCAGAGCGAGCAAGCGAGCGGGATACATGTTTTCTAGAAGTAAACGAGGCAGCATAAAAAGGAAACGTCCATGATCTTGCGAATCTATCTTGCGAAACAGAAGAGCTAAATAAATGCAACGACCTCCCAAGAAGAGCTCACCTCTCTCAGTCTTTCCGATAAATGGGTTATTGAACCCGAAGCGTGTTGCTTCTGCCTTGGGAGATGACACAGAGTCACCCCCCCCCCGTTTCCTCGACTATGGTCTGGGAGCCAACAGGAAGTTCAACACTATGCATTGCTACCTTTAGTTCAGGTTTAAGGTGAGTTCCAGGCAGTGTTGGGTGTAAATGGTAAATGGACTGTACTTATATAACGCTTTATCCACTCTTTAAGACCCCTCAAAGCGCTTTACATACTACATGTCATTCATCCATTCAAACCCATTCATACAGAGCAGTGTACCTTACTCTAGGACCTAACATTCACATACATTCACACACCGTTGGCCATGCCATCGGGAGCAACTCAGGGTTAAGTATCTTGCCCAAGGATACATCGACATGTTGACTGCATGGGCTAGGATCGAACCCACAACCTTCTGGTTGAAAGACGACCACACTCCCTCACAGCCACAGTCGCCCTGTAACGTGTTACAGTATGGAGTTTCAGTAACGTATTACTTTGCGTACGAAGAATGTAATACATTACTAATGAGGTTCGGGTAATTGCTACCCATTACAATGCTCAGTAACTAACGCAGTTTCAAGCTTCAACACAGTGTTACCTGAAATGAATGGTGTTTCGTAGGGCTTCTTTTCCTCAATGACCAAGTCGCTGCACATTATCCTGTTTATGACACGACCAGATACTAAATAAATTAGGATTGACTCCCAATATTAATTTAATGATATTGACTGAATGATCGTATTTCTTTTTCTTTTTCTTCTACACTAAGAAATATTCCGTTTCTCGGTGCACCAACGGCTGGATCTGCGACAACAACATCTCCTCGGCAGCACTGTCCAAATCCATTCACAGTCTCTGATCCACTAAATCCTTACACATTACAGAGGTAAATTAGGTTCAAAGGTGGAATATCGCGTCATGACGTAACTGTTTACATCGCCGTTTCTCTCCCAATACCGCTGTCAAACAAACATCAATAGAGGATTGCGTCGGGTAGTTTTTAATCATACAAAGCAGATTCAATCAGAACTACTTCTTCAAACTATATTTTTCTAGCACTGGAGCTTATTTCATTGTTAACTCACACGCCAGCGGTCGCTGTTAAGCACTCACTGTCCGACTGTCACATAAGCAGATGATAATTATTTCCCATCTCTTAGCGACATGTTTCAGTATGGATTTATGCCGTCGGCATCAAAACACCGTCATATGGTTATCTGGCATCCTACAGGTTATGTTGTTTAGCAACCGAGCTAATCAGTCATCTTGACTACTGTCACTATCATTGCGGCATTAAACCGTCTCCTACACAATAACAGATTCTTAGTGCTGCCCGACTTGTATAGTATTTCAAGGTGCGGTCGCGTTCTAGTCACTTTGTTCAAGCGCTACTGCTCGTTACAACTCTATTCGCTTTAGCGTAGGCTACTAGCATGACTGGTATTGCTCAGGGCAATCTAGATGACAAAGGTCAATGTTCCCCCTTTCTACGCACAGAGATAATGTAATCTTAATAGTGTGCAGGCTGGCTCTTCAAAGCAGATATTAACGACGTGCTTTAAAGTTCCCATCATCCGTTCAGCGGAACTCTTTCAGCCTTAAGCGGGAGTCAAGTAAGGAGAAACTATGCGTGCACCGGCTATTCGAGTAAATAATATTAATAGTTGTCTCTCCCCAGTTCAAATCACCCACTGTCCAGGCAGATCCCCTCATGTGTTGCCTTTACGTCATCTAGTGTTCAAATACAACATTACTAAACTATAACTCCGCTCAACTGGGAAAAGAGAAGAAGAAAGAAGAGACTCCTCCAGGAGCACAGCGTTCCTAATCATGAGGAACTATAGGCCCAGTCACACACCCGGAGTGCCTTGGCATCACATCAAGCTCATGGTACGTGCATCCACATAAACGTCAAGGCGCATACAGCAAACATCTTCAACGACAGTTGCTCTTCCTCACCGGGCAACCGTACTTTGCATGCGGATCATCTTCGGCACGCCATCATCTCCCGTTTCCTGGACGTGGCATCCGCCGGCCTCACGACGACCGTGTTTTCCCCGACTCTTAAGGACGTGCACTGCACATATGGGGGAATATCTGCATGAGATCATCCGCCATAGCGGCACGCTCAGATTTCCACTAATGCTTACACATTTATTATCACACTCGCTGGATCTAACACTAGCGTCCCTCCATCATCCTCTTCTCAGATGATAGAAGACGGTCTTAATCACTCAATCAGTTTCAGCATCTATGACTCATCCTGGCACACTTAACTGCTAATTAAGCTAGATTATATCACGGGTCATGTCTCAGTATTTAACTAAGTGTATGTTTTTCTGTGTGCATCCTGCACTTCATTAATTTCTCAGGTTTATGCTCACTTGGCTTATACAGGGTCGGCGTCATGGGTGGGCATTCGCGGGCCATGCCCCCCCAAATGAGTCACTGTGCCCCCCCTGCCAGGCCAGGCAAGCCCTGCCACTTTGCCGTTTTTAAAGTTTTTTTTTAATCATATTATAAGTGAAAACGTTTCCACTAAATCTTTTTTGTGTGAAATAAATCAGAAATAAAGAATATAAATAAAAAACAGCCTGAGGTGTGCTCACTGGTGATTGGTCTGTTTCTTGACCAATGACCCCGGCCTTTGATTTGTTGTTATTAATTCAAAAAATGCGCTTATAATTAGCAAGTCAGTGAGACGAAGCTAATGCTCGGACTGTCGGACAGTAATAAAGTAATGGATATACGTAAATGGCTGCAAGGTGCAGCTGCTACACGGCCTCCTCCAACTCCTCCACCTCCTCCACCTCCTGAAAACGAAGGGAATAATGCACCCATCTCCAGCATCGCCGGCGGCACCACCTCTGAAGAGCTGGAGCCGTGCTCTTCGACCAGCCAACCTGCTAGCCAAGCCCATCCACCTGCTGCAGCTAACGTTAGCGCTGGAATTCAACAACCCATAGATGATATTGGAACTGATCAGCCCAAACAAATCTTCTTAAAACAGTACCCTTAAAGCATCCTCACTGGCAGGAGGCGTTCGTTTTTCTCTGCTTGGTATCACAACCAAGACTGGCTTGAATACAGTGTCAAGGCCGATGCTGCATTTTGTTTCTGCTGTCGGCAGTCTAGCAAAACCCGGAGAATGGATGCATTTATGTCTGTTGGCTTCCGTAACTGGAAAAATGCGGTGGAGAGAGACAAGGGATTTCAGAAACATGCAAATTCAAAGGAGCATCTCTCTTGCTATGCAATGTGGAAGGAACGAGAGAGGCGTGCCAGCACTGGAAAGGAGATTTCTACACTTGTTAACGCAGACCAACTACGAAAAATCAGGTATTATATCTCCTCTCTTATTGATTTGTGGTGGAAAACCAGCTGCCTTTACGAGGGAAGATAGAGGCTTTTGATAACATGTCAGAGGGGGGCAGTGGCCTTTTCCTCTCCCTGCTGGACTACACGATAAAAAAGACCCCACATTGGCTGATGTAGTGAAATCAATCCCTCGAAACGCTACTTACACTTGTCACGAAATGCAAAATGAACTCATAAGTACACTCAGCAATGTGGTGACTGAGGCTATCGTGGAGGAAATAGGAGACTCCTTTTACACACTGAAAGTAGATGGAACCCGACCAATAATTTCACCATATATGTAAATAATCTCTGTAATAATTTATCAGAGGCTGCTTTCCATTTTTATGCAGATGATACTGTTATTTATTGTTCATCCTCTTCTATAGAGCAATGATGTTATTCCATCTAATTTATCTCAACTCAAGTTAGTATTAAATGCAGACAAATCCAAACTCATTATATTTTCAAATTGCAAAAAGTTAACTTATTTTCTCCCCAACATTTGTACTGTTCAAGGGACTGACATTGACATTGAAAGGGTCACTACATACAAATATCTAGGTTTTATTATTGATCAGAACTTATCTTTCAAATCACACACTGAAAATGTTGTTTTAAAATTAGGTTTCTCCTTTCAGAAAAGGAAACATTTGATCTCTGTAACGTTTTTACCAGTATTGGATTCTGGCGATCTGCTTTAAATGAATGCCTCTAACCAGTGCCTAAAGACTTTGGATACTGTGTACCATTGCATTGTGCATTACGTTTTATTACTGGAAGGATATATATATTGTGAGTTTGGAATAAATATGCACTTTATGAAAAATTATTAGTTGGTTACTGTTAGTAAAAACAGTAAGGTTAATAGCCTACTGGATGTTTGTTTTGCTCGTGGATCGCCAGGCCCTCGGACCTGATCCAGCTGTTCATATGAACAGGGCTCAACATAATAAATGGCCCGCTGGCCCGGAAACATTATTTAGACACCCCGGCCAGCAAAACGTACTTTCAAATCGCCCCACAGCTGTTTGCTGCGGAGCGCAGCGCGAGCAGTCTCCGTTGAGCGGGAGCGCACTCATTCACTACAGTCAGTAGTGGGAACCGCAGTAGACAAAAGGCGTTGCTATAGCAACACGTCATGTTTATGTGAAAAGGGGTGGGGTCAATATGACCCGCTGGCGGAAATAGGTAACAACAACAGAGGGTGCTACATAACACACTTTCAGGTGGGGGTGTGTGTGTGTGTGTGTGCGCGCGCGCGCGCGCGTGCGTGCGTGCGTGTGTGTGTGTGTGTGTGTGTGTGTGTGTGTGTGTGTGTGTGTGAGAGAAAGAGACTTGGCTTAATGAAGCGTGCAGTGCTGTGTGTGTGAGAGACAAGAGACTTTACAGCATGTGTGTGCCCCCCGTGGTTAATGATTGCCCTCCCATTCGATTTGTTCTGGAGCCGACCCTGGGCTTATGTCAATCCAGGTTATGATATTCATGCATCACTGTACTCCAGCTAACAGCTCTCGTGCATTACTTTTCTACATCTCCCTCTTCGCTGGACATCGGCTCGTGCTGCCAATCCAGATCTCTTCAGTCTACCTATGGTAAATATGCATATACTGGTGGTGGCATCTTAATAGCATATCAGGGCTTTCGTTCAGATAGGTGCAGCCACCTCTGCTGCCAATCAAGGCACTTCTCCCTCATCCCTGCAACTCGGACGGTGGTCCTCCTCCGCCTTCATATCCCACATTCGCCCGGACATCAGCGCGTGCTGGCTATCCAAGGTCTCTCAAACACTAAAATGGTAATTATGCCTATAACTGGTGGTGGTGGTTTCATAGCACGTCAGTATGTATACGTGTCACTGTGTTCATGTTTAACCCTGTTGTCAGGTCGCGACCTCCGGGTCTGCGTCATGTTTAACCCTGGACGTCAGGTTGAGACCTCCGGGTCCGTGTTCATGTTTAACCCTGCACGTCAGGTTGAGACCTCCGGGTCCGTGTTCATGTTTAACCCTGCAAGTGCAGGTTGCGGCCAGAGGGTCTGCGTTATGTTTAACCCTGCGAATGCAGGTTGCGGACATGGGTCTGTGTTAGGTTTAACCCTGCGGGTGCAGGTTGCGGACACAGGTCCGCGTTAGGTTCAACCCTGCGGGTGCAGGTTGCGGACATGGGTCTGCGTTAGGTTTAACCCTGCGAATGCAGGTTGCGGACATGGGTCTGCGTTAGGTTTAACCCTGCGAATGCAGGTTGCGGACATGGGTCTGCGTTAGGTTTAAGCCTGCGAATGCAGGTTGCGGACATGGGTCTGCGTTAGGTTTAACCCTGCGAATGCAGGTTGCGGACATGGGTCTGCGTTAGGTTTAACCCTGCAAATGCAGGTTGCGGACATGGGTCTGTGTTAGGTTTAACCCTGCGGGTGCAGGTTGCGGACATGGGTCTGTGTTAGGTTTAACCCTGCGGGTGCAGGTTGCGGACATGGGTCTGCGTTAGGTTTAACCCTGCGAATGCAGGTTGCGGACATGGGTCTGCGTTAGGTTTAACCCTGCGAATGCAGGTTGCGGACATGGGTCTGCGTTAGGTTTAACCCTGCAAATGCAGGTTGCGGACATGGGTCTGGGGTAGGTTTAACCCTGCGAATTCAGGTTGCGGACATGGGTCTGCCTTAAGTTTAACCCTGCGAATGCAGGTTGCGGACATGGGTCTGCGTTAGGTTTAACCCTGCGAATGCAGGTTGCGGACATGGGTCTGCGTTAGGTTTAAGCCTGCGAATGCAGGTTGCAGACATGGGTCTGCGTTAGGTTTAAGCCTGCGAATGCAGGTTGCGGACATGGGTCTGCGTTAAGTTTAACCCTGCGAATGCAGGTTGCGGACATGGGTCTGCGTTAGGTTTAACCCTGCAAATGCAGGTTGCGGACATGGGTCTGCGGTAGGTTTAACCCTGCGAATGCAGGTTGCGGACATGGGTCTGCGTTAGGTTTAACCCTGCAAATGCAGGTTGCGGACATGGATCTGGGGTAGGTATAACCCTGCGAATGCAGGTTGCGGCCAGTGGGTCCGCGCATGTCTAACCCCGCAGCCCGGAAGCGATTTTGGCGCCTCATCACGTCCCCATGTTAATCTCTCATTTCATCCGTATTTGCCAGCCGCAAGGTAAGAATTGCTCACAGCTCAGTACTTCATACTTCACTTCTTTTGGGGGTTCATCAGAGCGGTTCTGAATGATCATCCTGCAAACCCGGGGCCTAATCGCCAAAACATCATTACAGTTACTTGTTGTAATACGTCAATCACTATTCCCGCATATCATGTGTCCCGATAATAAACATGTATTTCAAACATCACGTCTCTCCTGATTGATATGTAGCTTAGCGCAAGTTCAATCAGGAAGACAATATCACCTGGCGTCACACGTTATCTCAATAAGCGATCAGGGGCGTCACGCCCCGGCTAGCAATCATCGCACCTGCTAACCCCTTTAAATCTGCTCTCCCCTCCCTGTCAGTTGTCATTTCAGGTGTCAACGCACAACCCTCCTCCACCCCTTCGCCTCCTGTCTCCTAATACAGGGCCAAGCTAAAACCTTCTCCCTTCAGATCGGACCGAACTACTATCACCACCACCAGTGTCTAGACCCCGGGGGGTTCATCAGAGCGGTTCTTTCCCTCCTGAATGATCATCCTGCAAACCCGGGGCCTAATCGCCAAAACATCATTACAGTTACTTGTTGTAATACGTCAATCACTATTCCCGCATATCATGTGTCCCGATAATAAACATGTATTTCATACATCAAGTCTCTCCTGATTGAACTAGATTCAGGTGTTCTTTTCCCCATAATGACCGCCTCGCTGCACATTATCCCTTGCATAAAGATAGATTATGGGTCCCTTATAACATGTTGTACACAGTGGAAATAATATATATATATATATATATATATATATATATATATATATATATATTATAATATTCTGGTCACCTTAACATCAGGGATCTTATAAATGAACTCCTTCTGAATCAAACCGTCACAGTAGCCTAACCTTACTGATCCCTCTTAAAATAGAAAAAAACACGTTACTTTACCAGCAGAGAGAAAATGTTTTATTAAATTATTAATGTGACTAATAAAGAGCAGTTTTATTATTAAGTATTGTTCTGTTGATGGATGTCATTACATTTGGTGAAAAGCACATAATGACTTGTTTAAGACTCGGTTTTCAAAGTTTTGAACTTGGACCTGACTTGAGACTTGCCTCGGGACTTGAGCGCAAAGACTTGAGACTTACTTGTGAATTGCAAAACAATGACTTGGTCCCACCTCTGGTTCCCCGAACTTACACGACAGCTCCAAGTTCTTTGAATTGACAACATGGTTAAACAACAGTGCAGTTGTTATCTAAAAATACAATTGAAGTTCATGCAGACCAAGATATGTATGACTAACTTAAACTGGACCATAAAATACATATGACTGAATCAAACTATACATGAGAGCAACCAACCCGAGTACTTTCCTTCTGCCCCGCCATTTTTTTTCAAGAGAGAGTTTTTCGCCAATCACATAAAAAAACTAAGAATACCGTGCAAATATGATGGCCAGCAAGGCAAACATTTAACCAATGTCATTGGAGATTGATGGCGATATATACAATTTGTATTAAAATCAATAGGATCGATATATTGCAGGTAGCAAGCTTGGCTTATCAGTGTTTAATATTTCAATGCATATACAGTCACTAAAATGACTTTAACATTATAACTGTTTCCTTTGACGATTGACGTTAACTTTATTTTCCTAATGTAGCTGTTAAATATATAATTTTTTTTATCTACGATAAAATATCGATAACAATTGTTTTAGTCCGCACATCTTCAATACAACAACCAGGGGGCAGCAGCAGTGCCAGAGTGAGTGATTGACGTTTGAATGAGATAGAGACGGAGTGTAAACAAAACTAGATAGCGAATATGGTGAAGGAAAATGATGTTTAATCACTTAACGAAACACTCTTTGAGAGGAGGACACTGGAGGGAAAGCTGAAAGTAAAAGAGCTCGGACCCGATCAGCCTGACATAGGCAGGAGTCAAGGACAGAGGAAGGCAGTATACATGCTCTTTTTCAAAGAGCTGGTTTAGCAAGAAGGCTTGGCTAACTACCTGTAGCAACACCAGTGCTATATTTAGCTTCCCCTGCCTCCCTTTTCAAACATCAGGATCAGACCAGTCTGTGGACCAGACCCAGCATGGATCCAGACAGATGTGAGTGACTTAAAGCACATATCAGAAAAAATGAAAAGCATGAACAAACTAGAGTCCACATGGATGATGCTTTGCAACATGTTTAGGAAAGTAAACACAGCTGTCCAATGAGGGCTACAGGATAGGGATCTGTAAGCATAATAAGGAGGTTGACAAAAACAGGCACTAAAATAATAGACTGAATCAAGTGCTGTGAGCCTTTGAGCTAGCCCTGCGTTGTAATATGACATATGTTTTGAGTTTGCGTATAACTTTGCTTACATTTTGGTAGAGAGCCCCCTGGTGAAAAATGCACCAGCCGCCACTGGTACAAGTATCAACCGACCGGGTCCCATTGTCTATGTGTTTCGTTCTCTGTGTTGGGGTCCTGATGCAATAGATCGCTTATTTTAACATCCTTTTTCCTAAGTGAAAGTAAAGAAAATCGTAACTTTCGATATTTGTTCTTGTTTGACGTGCAATACACGAATCAGCAGCTTTTAAACTTTTTCCACCAATTGCTTGTTTTCACGGGAAAGGTGGTGAAGCCGTCATTTTGGAGTGCATCATCTTTCAACCAGAAGGTTATGGGTTCGATCCCAGCCTGTGCAGTCAACATGTCGATGTATCCTTGGGCAAGATACTTAATCCCAGTGGCGGACTGGCCATCGGGACGTTCAGGACGAATCCCGTTTGTCCGGTACTGAAGTGGGCCAGTCAGACGATGTGTGCCGATCAGATAAGTCACTAGCGTTGACAACTTACTAGCGGTACCGGCAGGGACGTGCACAGGTACGGGCTAATGTTGCCCAGGCAATGGCCCGTTTGGCCTTTTTGGCTGACCTGCCCCTCTGGAGAGAGCGAGAGTTTGTTTTTCTTTTTTCTGCTTTTGCCGAATCAACATAAGCCCACAATTAGTATTGTAGCGTCTCGCTGCGGGAAACACACTTTGTCAGCGCTGTCATCTGCCGGTGCATTAAGACCACCTCAGTGTCGGATTTTGGAAACTTTATTTTGAGTTGTCTCATGGCAGTTAGGGTATAAGGGAAAAACCAGGGGACTTTACTTCCTCTTGATACCGTCGATTATTTACAAAAAAAACACCTAAATATAGCCTACTTGTTATTGTGCTTCTGTGTTTCTGTGTATTTTCATCTGTAAACTCCCTCATGGGGCCACTCGCTCTCTTTTCTTGATCGCCTCTCACGGGTGAACAGTTCAATATCCCGCTTCATGTCGGATTCCTGCCATGTCTATCACTTTAGTTTGACCATCTCTGTTACTAAGTTATGGAATAATGAATACATAAGTAATTAGATACCTTACCGTTACTGGCTGCACTCATAAAGAATGATAAGAATAAGAAGAATGCGTATTGAACTGGTTTAATTAATTAGTGAGTTTATTTAAGGCAGGGGTGGGGAACCTTTTTCCTCTCAAGGGCCATTTAAATTTTTACAACATCCTTCGAGGGCCGTACAAATTATTGAACTCAACGTCTGCTTAAAAAACTCAAATCACAGCCCATTAATTTCGCGTTTCTTTCATGCTGTGCAAAGAAAAAGCAACCTCTTAATCCAGAAATTTGACCATGACCCGCGCATTCATGCACCGTGGCATGACCACCAAAACAGAAAGATATGGACACAAGATGTGTGCAAATGTGTTTAGTTTCATATCCATGTGGACATGTTTCAAGTGGGGGGCGGATCTAACCTCATCTAGTGGGGTTTGGGGGCATGCACCACCAGGAAGATTTTTTTTTAATTTTGAAGTTAAAAGCATCAATCTGGTGCACTTTGAGAGCAGCATGAAGAGATCTATGGATACATCTCTCAACACCCATATGAAACAGAACTCTAAACAGATTTTTTTCTTTATGGATATTTTACAAATCATTTCCCTTTTAAACTGTATTCTTGTTTATTAATAACAACTTTCTTTTACTATCATATTAGTATTGTATACCTGTTTGATTTATTCTCTTATTTTTCTATAACTATAATGATCATATAAAGATGTGCCTTTACCTCACTGGTTGGAGAAAAAGCTTCTTATATTCGTTAGCATAGCTAGCTAACCAGATGCTAATAACAACAACGTTATTGACTGTATGATCAGTATGACAGATGAACAGATCGCCACTGGGCTTTCAACTAAAGAGACAGCCACGCAAAAACTGCGGCATGTGTACAGCTCCTTATGGGTATTGCAATTTGTGAAGTCCCGGGCCCGGAGCCGCGTTCTGGTGCTCTCCGTTAGAACTACACTCCTGTCAGACGAGACATATACCACGTGATGACACGTTAGGCTCGTGTTGGGTTCAAGGACCCTGACCTTGGCCAGGAAAAACAAGCTTGTTTAATTATTTTGCGGTCTAGATTTCTTGAATTTTTTTCTTGCGTGTGTTTATAACATACCTCGAGGGAAGTACCAAATGGTCTCGCGGGCCGTATACGGCCCGGAGGTCGGAGGTTCCCCACCCCTGATTTAAGGCAATTAGTTAGAGGCCCTATTTGATCAGTATGTCTGGACTGCACAACAGTTACAATGGTCAAACTACATTAGAACAGAATTGTCCCCATGTTGCCTCTAATACAGATGTAGCGATTCAGCGATACAGTTTGGAACGCGAGGGCCGTGATTGGTACGTGATCCGCCCTCGCTCAAGGGAAAACCTCAAGCTTAACTTGAGACCGACCCCGTGATAGATAAATGTAATTATAATGAAGCCAGCTGCAATGGATCATTGATCCACCAGGGCGTGCAGTGGGGTTCCACACTGGAGCTCATGTGAAATAAAGTCAGATACAGTACGCTGGATGTACAGCGGAACTTTGTTAAGATCCATATGTCACGGATATCATACTCTGTGCTAAATAAGAGACATGTAATCATTTACAAAACATCACCATGTTGTTATTTAACAAAATAATGTTGTTTAGTAAAAAAACGAAAAGGAGGAAATGCAGCCCGGCTCTCGGTTTTTAATCCTAATTTAATCATCATCTTCACCACGATCATTTATGTTTATGTTCGCCGAATTGACATGAAATCACTGACATATATGAATATACTGTATTCAACTTCATTACAACGTTATTAACGTGCCTAAACTCAGTAATTCACTAAAAATATTTATATTTTAATGGAGCCTCGTCGGCAGATCAGGATCCCAAAGCGTGGCGGAGGGATCCTGATCTGCATGACGGGTGCTATTTTCCCCATAAGGAACAAGTCGCTGCAAATTATCCTGCTTATTACACGCTTATTACATAGCCACATTCTCAACAAAGTAACGACATGACTCCCAGTATTAATTTAAATGCTTTTATGGATTTAGAAAATGTTTTTATTGATTTAAAAAATAGTTGTATGTATTGATTTAAATTGACATGCATCCGCTAAGAAAAATAGTCCGTTGTTACCGTTTTTTAAACAGTCTGAATGAAACGGCAGCTCTCAGCTGTGTATTTACACAACTAATGGCCCATCAACCACAGCTCTCTCCCCCCCCCCCCCTCCCCCCCTGATCTTTCTTCTCCAGCAGCTAAATTAACTGTTGGTTACTCTGAGTGACCATAGACTGTATGTGACAAGCTTACAGTTAGTGACGTAACAACACCATAAAAGCTGGTGGGTCGAAAGCAATACGGGAGGTAAAAATAACTAGAATAATTGTGATTCATTTATTGTGGCTTTTATGTTTTTAGGTATAAAATGTTATGTAATTCAGGCTTATAGTTCACCCTTCTCTAAAAGCCTTCAACAATGACAATATTCATAGTAATTTAATAAATTCTTCAACACACATTGTAAAAAATAGCCTCCTGTAAGTTAAGAAATCATTCCAATATGTACATCTTCTGATGTAACAACAATAACATTATAAATAGTAACATAGCTGAACATGGTATTGTACATTTAGCTTTGAGTGTTACTGAACTGAGATTTTTTTATTACATGAACTAAGGTGACTGAGGCTTTTTAACATACAGGGATGCAAACTCATCAGCATCATGAAAAAGGTGACAAGGATCCGAGCCCCCGGCTCCCCCACCCCACAGAATATCGTCTTTAAAATGAGGAATAAGAGAGGATATTAGCAGAACAACTAAAACAGCAGTGTTAATAATAACAGAAACGCCAAAGAGTCACATCTAATAGAAATATATAAAAGCATTTATTTTAAATTGTGTAGCAGTCAGTTTATAATTTTGGCAGCACTGTTGAGCATTTTGAAAATGTATTTTCATGCCTCTGTGCAAGTCTGAGTCTTTCTATCTTTATAGCCACATGGTGTAAAGTAACTAAGTTCATAAACTCAACAAGTACTATACTTGGTTACAATTTTGAGATACTTGTACTTTATTTAAGTATTTCAATGTTTTGCTACTTTGTTCTTCTACCCCACTACAGTTCAGAGGTACATGGTGTACTTCTACTCCACTACATGTATCTAATACCTTTAGTTACTTTACAGATGTGGATGAATGATGTGAAATATAATCAAATGTTAAATCAGACTTTAGTTCCACGTGGAGCAAATCCACAAGCTACCCTGCAGTAAACAAAGTCATTCAAACTAGCTGCACCTTTACCAGCTTTGAGAACACTTTCATGATCAATCATTATAAAACATATCATAGATATTATTCTGAAATGGACCAATCTGCACAATGACTACTTTTACTGTCGCTACTTTCACTATATTTTGATGAGAATACTTTTCTACTTTTTCTTGAGGAATATTTTGAATGCAGGACTTTTACTGTAACAGAGTATTCCTACACTCTGGTACTTCTACTTTTACTCAAGTACAAGATCTGAGTACTTTTACTTTTACTCTAGTACAAGATCTGAGTACTTCTACTTTTACTCAAGTACAAGGTCTGTGTGCTTCTACTTTTACTCAAGTACAAGACCTGAGTGCTTCTACTTTTACTCAAGTACAAGATCTGAGTACTTCTCCTTTTACTCAAGTACAAGATCTGAGTAGGACTTCTACTTTTACTCAAGAACAAGACCTGAGTGCTTCTACTTTTACTCAAGTACAAGATCTATGTGCTTCTACTTTTACTCAAGTACAAGATCTGAGTACTTCTACTTTTGCTCAAGTACAATATATATATATACTTATACCACCTCTGTTTATAGCCTATGAAAAAAACTATTAGAAATAGAAGGCTAAAGCTAACGTTAGCAGATAGTGACAATGCATGCTAGCTAGCTCGTCCAACGATTCCTTAAATAATATTGCCAGAGAAAACTTTTCAGTTCACATCACGCTCTGCCGCTCCAACAGGGAGCTCTGTTCTGAACACCTGAACGGCCCGTTCTAACAGCTGTTCACCAGCGGTCCAGTCTGTGCCACAGTGACTCCGGACGCACAGTTAATATTAACGAACGCACCCGTAGGTAATGTAGCTTCTGAAGCTAGACCATCATGTCGGAGCAGCAGAGCCTTATTATACATCCACCATGAGCAGAGCCGACAGGCAGGAAGAATCGAGCACACAGCTCGCACTTCATTATAATATATATAAAAAAGAACACCATGCGTGTCATGATGGCACATAACAGCTCACGGCCGCAGATTACTCCGGGCCCCAGACCCCCCCATACCCCAAAAATATTTGTATTGCTGATCTACATGAATCACACAAATGACCTATTTTGGATTCAAAACGGCGAATTTCGCCGAAAGGTGACCAGTTTGCATCACTGAACATAGACAGAGCAAAACTGAAACATAACATCTGAAACGATGTAACAACATTATACACTTGTGGGGATGCAGCTTGGGATGTGAGGAGTGAGGGACACGGCTTAGAACAGGCGTGTCGCCTGGCAGGACAGGAGATTGTGTGCACCAGTCTGCCTTGATTTATGAATTCATGTCCGTGACACTCACTGCTGCCCACAGCTGTTTTATAGAAGGAGAACCTCCTTCACTTCATGAAAGTGTTTTAACCACACACACCTCTACACACACATGACGGGTGTTATTTTCCCCATAAGGAACAAGTCGCTGCAAATTATCCCGCTTATTACATGGCCACATTCTCAACAAAGTAACGACATGCCTCCCAATATTAATTTAAATGCTTTTATGGATTTAGAAAATGTTTTTATTGATTTAAAAAATAGTTGTATTGATTTAAAAAATAGTTGTATGTATTGATTTAAATTGACATGCATCCGCTAAGAAAAATAGTCCGTAGTTAACGTTTTTTAAACAGTCTGAATGAAACGGCAGCTCTCAGCTGTGTATTTACACAACTAATGGCCCATCAACCACAGCTCTCTCCCCCCCTCCCCCCCTGATCTTTCTTCTCCAGCAGCTAAATTAACTGTAGGTTACTCTGAGTGACAAGCTTACAGTTAGACACAACACTGTCATTGCAAGTGACCCTCAGTTAGTTGACTTTTATGTTCAACTGCTAAATTCGTTACTGATAAAAAAGGGCTTCTACTGTAGCTAATTACCTTAACACTAGAACCGCCAGAGGTTTTTGTATAGGCCTACCTAAACCTGTCAAATCCCGCTATTAGAATGCAATTTTTAACAACATAGGGTGCTACGTAACATAACACACTTTCAGGAAAAGTCACGGACTGGGAGACTTTAATATTTTATTGAAAAAAAGTTACATTGCACACACACAACACACATCACACAAATTGACCCGATTGGCGGTTCTAGTGTTAAATAAACTCACTAATCAATGACACCAGTTCAATTCGCATTATTCTTATTCTTATCATTTTTTATGAGCGCTGAAGTCGTCTTAAAATCAGATCTGTTTTTTAAATGAAATCTGACGGCAGGCAGTTAGCTCTGATCACCTATGATAAATGCGCCACACCTAATCTGGCCATTCAGCCACAGAGGTCCCTCTCTACAAATCAAACTGTAGACGGTGTGAAAGCACCTATTGTTTTAAATAATGGTCGGAATGTGACCTGTGAGCCTTCTGAATTACCGTGGGACAGCACATTCTAAACTAAAATGTTCAATCAATAAAGTAACATCTTATCTTATCTTATCTTAATAACATCTTCATATTAATAATAATCATAAATCATACAGTATGTGTCCGAAAGGGAGCAGGATGAAGCAAACACAAAAATATACAAAAAATATACTGCATATTAAAGCAAACGATTGTTAAGGTAAAAATATGAGCATAACAAATAAAGAAGTGTAATGTAAACATTTACATTATAATTATGATTATTTAATATATAAAGACTATATATTATTGAATTACAAGATTAGATATACTTTAGTGGATCTAAAATATTGATGTGTTCAAATGCTCTTCAAAACACAACTGAAAGTCCATGAAACTTGTCTTTCTGTATTTGTGAATGAATCGCCATCTCCTGGTTAAAACCTGAAATTGAAAATCTGGCAACGCCCTCTTGGAAAATAGTGGGAGGGCTTAACATTCCTCTATACTGATTTTAGGCAGGTCATAGGCAGGAAGCTGTAAGCTGGAGTCTGAAATGCAGTGCTACATCTGTAGTTACTAACATTAGATATTTTTGATGAGATATGGACCGCAAAACCACAATTTTTCCTGGTTTTCATTTTTAAAGTAGTCGCTTTAGCTTATTTTGTTATGAGATGTGAATTGCTGTTATCAATTTAGTTGATGTAATAATCGTTT
This sequence comes from Notothenia rossii, assembly GCF_949606895.1. Lineage (NCBI taxonomy): Eukaryota > Metazoa > Chordata > Actinopteri > Perciformes > Nototheniidae > Notothenia > Notothenia rossii. The sequence goes on along the minus strand of NC_136903.1, from coordinate 53,976,288 downwards.
GGTTTCTTTAAAAACAAGTTACACTTTTCAAAAGGTCTTGTGTTTTTTATTGGGGGGAGGCCCTTTTTCCAGTTTAGAGCAATAGCCCCTCCAAATGCCTGTGCACGTCCCTGGGTACCGAGGTGGGCCGGTCGGATAAGTCACTAGCACCCCCCGCCCCCGTTGACAATTTAATGGCAGTACCGATGTGGGCCGGTCAAGAGTCCCGGGCTGATTTGTATTCCCAGTCCGCGCCTGCTTAATCCTGAGCAAGGTGTGATTGACTCAGAGTATGTAAAGCGCTTTGAGGGGTCGTCAAGACCTTAACACTAGAACCGCCAGAGGTCGCTGTATACCTAAAACCGCCAACGGGTAAAGTTTACCCGCTATTGATTTTCAAGGTACAATGTATCATACAGAACAGTGAGTTTTGATCGCACAGGGATGATATGTATACCAATATAATCTGTGGACTTTCAGCGTTTCATATTATATAGTTTGCACAGATAGCATGAAGTATAAAATATCGCTACAGTGCTGATTTAAATGCTTGGTGTGAGACTTGTGTTTTGTTTAGGTATATATCTCTATCTCTCTCTCTATCTATCTATAACTATCTATCTGTCTATCTCTCTATCTATCTATCTATCTATCTATATCTATATATATATATATATATATCCATCTATCTATCTCTATCTCTCTCTATCTATACACAAGTTATTGAGCCGTTTCCGCTCTACATCCTGAACTCCTCCCTTCGATGCAATGCACTTCCGTTTTGGCGGACTGGGTTTGTTTTGCTAGCTAGCTCCGTTGTGCCGACAAAGCACTGATATCGCAGAGACAAAGAGGATATAACAATTACAACATGAAGAAAAGTGGTTCGGGAACTACGTGTGCGGTAGTTGGTTGCAATCACTCGAGAAAGCACCTGAACGAGTGGTTAGATAGAGAGTGCTACGACCACAAACCAGCACCCAGCACCCAGCCATGTTGTTCATTAAATACAGATAAACACAACAAATACTGCATGCATTGTATTTTTTAATATTATATATGAATATTTTCATAGTGATGTAATTGTGTGGGCTGCTTTTATATTTTAATTTGTAATACCTGTTAGGATTAAACATGTGATCTTTCTTGTTGAAGCCATTTCTTTAGTTTCCTCTCAACAATTAATTAATTCAGTGTTATTTATGTACAGTATGAGCTTAATATGAATGATGAACTGTGTTAAAAGAAATTGTAGCACTCTAAGGAACATATGAAATGCAATAATGCAATAACAGTGCAATAATGAAATTAAATTACATCAAACTTTATTTTCACTCAAACAGTACAGGCACATATGATATATTGCACAGCATAAAGAGATCATGTAAATTGTGCATTATGTAAACAACAGACAACTGTTGGCTCCTGTGGGCATGACCTAAATAAGGCAGTTTATTTTGGTTTTAAAATGCTGAGATATTTACTGCAGAACTGTAACCTTCCCTCAACAAAATCGTCAACAATTTTCGGGAGCATGTGGGCAAAGTAGAATGTGCGCAGCCTTATGATATGCCTTCAGACTGTCCATTGCTTTTCCATCTATTGCCATGGATTGAACGAAGTAGGAGCAAATTTTGCTGTACGTTATGCTGGGCCACGTCGTCATGTTATCCTCCCAGTTTTGCACTGAATTCGGGTGGGGGAGAGTAACGCCATCTCCAGTCAAAGAAGTAGAATCGTGTTCCCAAGCTAGCATCACTGTTAGCATCGAAATCGCTGTGTTTACACCAGTGCCCGTCTGACTGTTTACACCGGTTTACACCGACAGACGCTGTGCAAAAGACTTCCGGCGGAAATGAAGTGCATTTGTGTAGGGTTATGGCGCTACCCGTGGTTTGGCGCGTAAACTTGTCTATAGGGACAGCAGTAGACAAAAGGCGTTGCTATAGCAACACGTCATGTTTATGTTTACGCGCGAAATCAACAGCGCGAGGATCGCTGCATATTCTATGGTAGAAATATTACCCACTCTCGCTAATAAACGCTTGATGTTAGGCTTGTGTTTGGTAAAGGTAAAAATGCTTCATATCTTCTGATAGGCTTCAACTCATAAAAAAACAACAACATGACAATAATATAAATTAATATAATAATGTATTTGTTATATAATTGAACAACAGATAACACAGAACGTATACAAATAACAAAAAATATCAGAGAAGAAGAACAATAAGAACGAACACATCGATCACAACGCTTCACAAACACTCACACACAATTGTTGCAAACACTGAGCACCTTGGCTGTGCATTTGCCACAAACAGCATCCCCACACTTGACACATTTGCAGAACGTTTTATTCTGCATGCAGTGCGCCTTCAGCATGCAGGTCATTCTCCTGCGCTCTTCTGTACCAGCACCGCTGAAGGGCGGGTCCGCAAGCGCAATAAAGGTCCATAATAGAGACATCCTAGGTGGCTCTGTCTCTCCACGCTTCAGCAATTGTGCAATCACGGATTTCCTCCAACATTACATTATCACACAGACACATAAATGCTGTGAGTTTGTCAGTAATGTTGTGACGTGCGTGTGGTGTGGGGCCAGCAGACTCTGTGAGGATGTTCTGTATCTGCCGTCTCCCTGCGCCTCCGCAAGGCTCCATGACCGTCCACACTGTGCCATCTTTCCCGATTTCTTGGGCCGGTGACGGCTCAGTGGCACACACTAAATAGGAGAGAGGAAAACACTACTTTAGACTGAAGTATATTTCATAAATGTTTATTTGATAATATTACATCCTCGAAAAGGCAATGAATATATCATTTGTAAAAAGAAAAGGCATTATCTATATGCCTTGATATCTTATAGCCTACGATTTGTAGAAAAGTAGGAAATAAAAAACAAGAATCATCATACCTTCTGCATGGGACTGTACAGTAGGCCCATCTGCAAGCGGGGGATCAGGATGGGACGGCCTCACGTTCCGCGGAGGCTCAGGATCGCTGTCAGATGACCCATCAGAGGCAGAACAAACCCAGGACACATCACTCAGTCCTGATACTTCCCCACCATCAGACTCTGCTTCGCTCAGACGGTTTAGCAACGCTAGTGCCTCCTGTACGTTCATGAGTCTCTTTCTTTTGTCCATTTTGGAAATATAACCGGCTCTCTCTATCTATCTATCTCTCTCTCTCTCTCTCTCTATCAATATATCTATCTATCTCTCTCTCAATCTATCTATCTCTCAATCTCTCTCTCTCTATCTACAGCAGTAGACAAAAGGCGTTGCTATAGCAACACGTCATGTTTATGTTTATGCGCGAAATCAATAGCTCGAGGAGCGCTGCATTTCTATGAGGTAAATATTACCCGCTGGCGGAAATAGGTATAAATAGCAATTTTTTGGGTGATTTTTTCAGTCTGACTTCATATTGACAATTTTTAACAACACAGGGTGTTACATAACACACTTTCAGGAAAAGTCACGGACTGGGAGACGTCAATATTTTATTGAAAAAAAGTTACATACAATAAAAAAACAGCTGCGGGTAAAATTTACCCGTTGGCGGTTCTAGTGTTAACGGACTGTAGTTATATATCTCTTTAAGTCCATTTACAGCTACGTTGCACTGCTCTCATGTATACTACAGCATCCATGAGTAAGCTGTGAAACTGGTGGACACAGCGCTGGAAAAAAACGTATACAGCGCAGCAAAACATTGACGTACAAATATCATTCCAGAACAACAGTGAGAGTGGGGCTTGCTTTTACCCTCTTGTGGTGACCCGTGCTGTGACCCTTACTAGGGTCGCAAAGGGGCGGAAAGTTTCCGGTAAACTTCCGGAAAGTTTCCATGGGAAGTTAAGCTGGGGAATTTTGGAAATATTCGATGCAAAATTAAACAAAAAAACATGACATTTCAACAGATCTTTTTTATTTATTTGTATTTAAAAAGTAGAACAGAAGTTTTAATTATTTTATTGAACAATTATTAGTTTCATTGAAGAACGAAAACAGGAATGTTGAGTTAAATATTACTCATCCCCCTCAACTCCACTAATTAAAAAATTAACAAAAATTGCACCCCCCATCCAAAGATCCCCACAAAGTCCCATACAAAATGTTAAATGAAAAGTCAAGATTACGCTAAAATATACTTTCCCCAACTATATTTAAGTTCCCTATGAAGAGCCAATCTTCAATTTAGAAAATTCCCAGTTTATTCCCATAAATTCCCGTGGAAAGTTTCCATCTTTGAAAATTCCCGGAATTTTGCAACCCTAACCCTTACTGACCCGAACTTTAAAAGTTGTCTTTACAAACAGCAACTACAAAGCCTAGTCTTCCTGCCTTTAAACTACTTAAATAAAAATAATCACAGGGATGTACCGTTCGATGTAATCATCAAATCTTTCAATTTCCAAGCATTAAATGGCAGTGTATTTTCCTTCAAAAACTATGGGGGATAAGTCCTGGAGCAGCTCCACAGGGGAGGAATACAAACATGATCCTTCATCTCCTGACTTAGTTTCTTAAAAATATATAACAGGCAATATGTTGTTCATATCAGGTCATAGAGTCAACTGCAACCGTTTACATCAGGGGTGTCCAAACTGTTTGTGGCCCTCTGTGAAAAAAGTTTGGACACCCCTGGTTTATATGATGGATTATTTGTGGGGCAAAGTATGTCAAATAATGCTTTAGAAATTGAACTGCTTATTTTCTCATAATATCTACTCATCTTAATAACTTCTCTTCCGATGTATTTAATGTTACATTTTATTTATTTATGTATTACTATTACTGGAAGTGTTTTAATGGATTCTGCACTAGTTGCCAACCGATAGACTTGGTTTGACCAAGCGGCAAACTGGGGAATAGCCGGGACGCCAATACGGAAGTGAGTAGTAAGATTTATCCCGCTTTCGTCTCATTAGTATGCATAAAAAAGTGACAGGTCACACCTCCCCCCATTATGCAAATGAGCTAAGTCCCGCCTCCCCTTTGATCGAGGTGTGAGATCTCAAGTAGGTGTGATATCCCAAGTAGGTGTGAGATCCGTCGATAGGAGGGGGTTGATGTGTATTCACAGGTGTGAAAAGCCCCCACTGTTGCGCCTTATGGTGTATCATAAAAAATGTTTCAATCACATTAGTATGCATAAAAGTGACAGGTGGGCCCGCCCCCAAGTCTATTAAAACAAAATGCCGCTTCCATCACATTAGTATGCATAAAAGTGACAGAAGGGCCCGCCCCAATTATTTGATGTCAGAAGACCGAGGGGGTGGAGTGAGATAAAAAAAAGAACCCCGTGCAGATAAAAAGCCAGTCATTTCCAATCATCAAGTCATCTTTCCAAAAAGAAAAAATGGCCAAGAGACGCCTCGATATGGGTTTAATCAGCGAGACGCCTGTGACAACTTACCGCCATCCGTCCGGAGCGCCAATCAAGAAACGGATGCAGTATCTGTGCCGGGTTCAAACACCTCCGGTCGAAGATCTTGAAGAGAAATGGCTTCTGGAAAATGAACATGTTTGGGGATAGGTATTCAACTATATGGCGAATGAACTGCATTTCTACAATCTGAAGGATGGAGAAATGTATGGACCCCACAGTGTTAAAGCGACGTTGACCTCAACAGATTGGGCTGTGTTAACTCTGGTGTCTGCCAGAGATCTCCACGCAACCATTGTATCGGAAGAAGTAGTGCATCAAGAAAATACTGTGAAACCATCGGTGTACAAGATATTTGCAACAAAAAGCAAAGAAACGCAAACAAAAAGCGAGATCAGAGAAGAGTTTTCACCGTTACCCCCCAATGGGGAGGAAGAAGAAGGAAATATCCCCCCGCCGCCAGAAGTGAAAAGAGTCCTGAAAAGCACCGTCTGGGAAACTAAAAGCGGACCATCTGGGCGATGGTATTACCGCGCAAGCCGTTTGCTGACGCAGGGGGGAGGGGTTCTCTCTAAAACACAGTGTCCTGCCATCTCTCTCTGTTTCTGCTGATGTGTGAAATATACAAAATAACGTTTTATATACTTACTCTCTTGTTAAAAGGTGATGAAGTTTGTAGCGTAAGCCAGCCATCAGTATTCTAGTTTTAAGGATCGAAGGATCCAATGTATTTTTAAATGGAGCAGAAATAGAACTAGTCTCCCAGTGCAAGTATCTTGAACAGAGAGTGTCATATTGGACTCGCACTTGACTTTTTAAGAAACATATCCAGAAAGTGACCAATACCATTAAATTCAACTTGCAACATTTTAAACAAATTAGACCTTTTTCTTAACTGTCAATGCTGCAAAGTCATACCTCCACTGTATGATTCTATCCCACATTGAATACTGTTTTACAAACTGGTCGTTTGCTTGTGCCACACACCTGAAACCCATAGAACAGCTGTTCAAGAGAGCTATCCAGGTGTTTGACAGAAAGCCACAGTCATACCACCACTGTACCATCCTTGAATATGCTGCTCATGCTCTTTCTGCATATCGTGTATTTATTTTTGCTGTATGTATATATATAAATGTCATGTTCTTATATGCTGTATGTGACGGGACTATAGATGGAAATTAGCTCAGAGCTAAAATCCGGCTCATTTACACTTGTAAGCATTATATTTGTTTTAAAGTGTTCATCAATGTGCACTACGGTAGCCCTGAAGAAAATTAAACATTAAAATATGTTATCGATGTCCCCATTCCCAGTTTGTTTTGGGAATAATTGCGATGTTTACTATGTTTTTGGTAGCTCTTACCAAAACAGAGTTTTTGTAAAAGACTGCGACTCTAAAAGGCAAGTTTGTGATTTTAACACAGTTTCGAAGAAACAATACATTATACAATATTACGACTTTTTTGCCATATTTTTAACACAATCTTTTTTTTTGTGGTTAGGGCTTCAAGATATTTTGCATATCATGCATAAACACGGTGTCATCTTTTCCTTGAAACTGACGTGCTGCCCGTTTTACAAAACAAGTTATTTTTCTGCTTCTTCATCCTCTGAATTTTCCTCCCCCCGTCCCTCTTCCTTCAGCCAGCACAACAAGAATCAAGGTGGATCTGTGAAATGAAACACCTCTTCCCAAAGCGTGACTTCCCTATTGAGAGCATGCGTCTAGGGCAGTAGGGTCTAAACCAATTGGCCAGATATACTAACATGCAGAACGTATGGTATGTTTGAAGACTAACCATTTATCCAGTTCAAGCTGTCTTTAAGATGTGACAATGCGCTCTGACTATCCCCCGTAAAATCGTGACAAACTATTACTTATTCTTAAATTTGACCTCTTGCTGCTTGGTTGAAAATCATAGATGAAAAAATTACTTTAAAAAAAAAAGACTCAAACAGCGAGGGACAATATACTGGTGAAAAAACTCTCAACGACGATGTTCAGTAAACGATCAATCAAAATCGAAGGATCCAATGTATTTTTAAATGGAGCAGAAATAGAACTAGTCTCCCAGTGCAAGTATCTTGAACAGAGAGTGTCATATTGGAACTCGCACTTGACTTTTTAAGAAACATATCCAGAAAGTATCCAATACCATTAAATTCAACTTGCAACATTTTAAACAAATTATACCTTTTTCTTAACTGTCAATGCTGGAAAGTCATACCTCCACTGTATGATTCTATCCCACATTGAATACTGTTTTACAAACTGGTCGTTTGCTTGTGCCACACACCTGAAACCCATAGAACAGCTGTTCAAGAGAACTATCCAGGTGTTTGACAGAAAGCCACAGTCATACCACCACTGTACCATCCTTGAAAATCACAATTTCTTGAGTTTTTGACATTTTTTATGTCTTTTACAAGTATGTGTTTTTAAAAAAATAATATTTACATGGGCTGGCCCCCCTCCCCTTGGGGGAATTCATCCACAGAAAACACACTGGACGCAGCACTAGGTCAGAAACCAGAGGAGACTGTGAAGTCCACCACAGACGGACCACCTTTGGAAAAAAGGTCCTCTCCATTAAAGGCAGCTCATTGTGGAATAGCCCCCCCCAAACTGAGATACGGGATTGTCCCACTCTCAATAGTTTTAAAGGTCAACTTAAAGAATGGTTGAGCAACAAACAGACGTGTAATCACCGCTAAATAAATGCACTTTAACACAGGGGTATCTCCTCTTGCACTTTATGTAGCGCTTTTATCTTATCTTGCACTTTATATATCATAGCTGCTACATTGTACTGCCATGTGGTAAATGCTTGTATGCTGCTCATGCTCTTTCTGCATATCATGTATTTTATTTTTGCTGTATATATATATATATATATATATATATATATATATATATATATATATATATATATATATATATATAAATGTCATGTTCTTATATGCTGCATGTGACGGGACTACAGATGGAAATTAGCTCAAAGCTAAAATCCGGCTCATTTTCACTTGTAAGCATTATTTCTGTTTTAAAGTGTTCATCAATGTGCACTACGGTAGCCCTGAAGAAAATTAAACATTAAAATATATTATCGATGTCCCCATTCCCAGTTTGTTGTGGGAATAATTGTGATGTTTACTATGTTTTGGTAGCTCTTAACAAAACAGAATTTTTGTAAAAGACTCCGACTCTAAAAGGCAAGTTTGTGATTTTAACACTGTTTCGATGAAACAATACATTATACAATATTACGACTTTTTTGCCATATTTTTAACACAATATACTTGTACCTTTTTTTTGTGGTTGTAGGGCTTCTAGATATTTAGCATGTCATGCATAAACACGGTGTCATCTCTTCCTTGAAACTGACGTGCTTTACAAAACAAGTTATTTTTCTGCTTCTTCATCCTCTGAATTTTCCTCCCCCGTCCCTCTTCCTTCAGCCAGCACAACAAGAATCAAGGTGGATCTGTGAAATGAAACACCTCTTCCCAAAGCGTGACTTCCCTATTGAGAGCATGCGTCTAGGGCAGTATGGTCTAAACCAATTGGCCAGATATACTAACATGCAGAACGTACGGTATGTTTGAAGACTAACCATTTATCCAGTTCAAGCTGTCTTTAAGATGTGACATTGCGCTCTGACTATTTCTCGTAAAATGGTGACAAACTATTATTTATTCTTAAATTTGACCTCTTGCTGCCTGGTTGAAATTGATAGATGAAAAATAACTTAAAAAAAAAAAAGACTCAAACAGTGAGGGACATTATACTGGTGAAAAAACTCTCAATTCTACAGATGACTCCCCCAATTCAACGCAATAAGTCCCTCCCTCCACTCAGCAAAGCATATAAAACTAAGGACCCCACTAAGACGACAGTTTGAAAACTAGCCATGGATCTGAGAAAAAACAAGTCTGATGTAGCCTACCCTTATTATCACCAGGATAACGGATATGGGCTTAATGAATGGATGTTACAAAGTAGGGGAGAGGATGTTCCCGAAGAAGAGCTCTCCTCTATATCATATCCATGTAAGGTCTTTAGGACAAAAGAGGACTATGATAACATGACATATGAAGAATATCTTTCTTTAAAAGATGGTATTATAGATAACCTCTATAGAAACAATATATCTCATACCACTCACCAAGATCGCAAATGACATTTAGCAGATAAGAAAAGCAAAAGTAAAGAAAACCGAAGAAAAAGAAAAAGCAAAATGAAAAGGAGAAGAAAAATGAAAAGCAAACGCAGAATGCGAATGAAAAGAAAAGGGACCATAGGATGGAAAACGAAAAAGACAAAAAGAAGGAAGGTGAAAAGAAAAAGGAACAAAGTGCAGAAATGTCAACTAACTATAGAGGATGGTGTTGTAGACCCATTAACGGATCATAATAATCTTATAGATCAGCTACCGCTAACCGACTGTTGCGAATGTGTTGAACAAATACCAAAAGCAATGGCAGAGCTTTGCTTCAATATAATGAGAGAAAAAGCACGATACTACGGAATTGCCCAAATTGGAGACAGTGCTAGAGCATGTATTACAAGACTGTTGGAGGATCTCTATTCTAGTGTTGGTTGCCATTACATCGAAGGATATGCCAAAACGTGTGACGACATAGACAAAGCTTTTGAAAACAATTATATGGTACCTGTCCTTACAGCTAAACAAATCCTATGCCAGGTATTCAACAGACCACAAGAAACACAAGAAGCCCCAGAAAGGATTACATTCAGAGCTAATAATGGTGAAACCGAAGAACAAGCAAAGCAGATTATAATCGTTGCGGGTGAAAGGATAGAGAATTTGCAAGTGATGTTAATGCATTTATCTGATATAAAAAATGCATTCGTTTACTTCCAAGAGACCCCTAAACATCTACTTGGGCAATGTGAATTGAACGATAAACCGATCACTGTAAATGAAAGGCGGAGAGAAACAGCAGTGCAAATTGTTAAGTCTATTACCTTGTATGCACTACGACATTAACTTGGTAAAATGTAATATGTTTTTCTGAAAATGGGGTGAATGTTGTGTTTTCAATTAAACAACCAAAACAAATGAAAATGTGTTTTATTTTTGCTTTCATGTATAGTAATAGTATTGTAAACGAAACATTTAAAGTGGTGCTGGAATCTTCATTTTCCAAAACATTCTGTAACATTACCGAAGAAAAAAAGTCGATGGGAGGCTGATACAATTTGACTTTTTAAAATACTGATGTGTTTATTCAAAAACCATACTAACACACAAGCCTGTTTTTTGTGTTTTCAGTGTTTTCAGTGTTTTCGGTGTTTGTGTGTCGGTGTTTCAGTGTTTTTGTGTTTTTGTGTTTCTGTGTTTTTGTGTTTCTGTGTTTTCTGTGTTTTTGTGTTTTTGCAATTTTGTGTTTCTGTGTTTCCTGTGTTTCAGTGTTTTTGTGTTTCTGTGTTTTCTGTGTTTCTGTGTTTTTGTGTTTCTGTGTGTCGGTGTTTCAGTGTTTTTGTGTCGGTGTTTCAGTGTTTTTTGTGTTTTTGTGTTTCTGTGTTTTCTGTGTTTCTGTGTTTCTGTGTATCGGTGTCTCTGTGGTTCTGTGTCTCTGTGTTTCTGTTTTTTCAGTGTTTCTGTGTTGTTTCAGTGTTTCAGTGTTTTTTCAGTGTTTTTGTGTTTCTGTGCTTCCGCGTTTCTGTGTTTCTGTGTTTCTGTGGGGGTATAATACACACGTTTCAATACACTTGTATCATACATCTTCCCTGTTACCCTCCCCTTGCTATAATGAAGACAACAGTTTTTAAAATGTAAAAACTTTTTTTTTTTGTATCTTCTATTTACATTTTTATTTTTTCACACACAAATTCAATAGTTATACTGATTGTAACATCCCCAGGACCGTTTCCAGCTAGAATTCCCCAGATTACTGGAAATATCATGATGGAGTTTTTTCACTTCAGTCAAAATATTCATGTGAATGCTGTTTTTGACACAAATATGCATTACATCTACAAACAGAGCATACAATGAGAGCACATGGTACACTTTTGGTGTTTGTTTCATTTCTTCGGTAATGTTACAGAATGTTTTGGAAAATGAAGATTCCAGGACCACTTTAAATGTTTCGTTTACAATACTATTACTATACATGAAAGCAAAAATAAAACACATTTTCATTTGTTTTGGTTGTTTAATTGAAAACACAACATTCACCCCATTTTCAGAAAAACATATTACATTTTACCAAGTTAATGTCGTAGTGCATACGACTTAACAATTTGTACTGCTGTTTCTCTCCGCCTTTCATTTACAGTGATCGGTTTATCGTTCCATTCACATTGCCCAAGTAGATGTTTAGGGGTCTCTTGGAAGTAAACAAATGCATTTTTTATATCAGATAAATGCATTAACATCACTTGCAAATTCTCTATCCTTTCACCTGCAACGATTATAATCTGCTTTGCTTGTTCTTCGGTTTCACCATTATTAGCTCTGAATGTAATCCTTTCTGGGGCTTCTTGTGCTTCTTGTGGTCTGTTGAATACCTGGCATAGGATTTGTTTAGCTGTAAGGACAGGTACCATATAATTGTTTTCAAAAGCTTTGTCTATGTCGTCACACGTTTTGGCATATCCTTCGATGTAATGGCAACCAACACTAGAATAGAGATCCTCCAACAGTCTTTTAATACATGCTCTAGCACTGTCTCCAATTTGGGCAATTCCGTAGTATCGTGCTTTTTCTCTCATTATATTGAAGCAAAGCTCTGCCATTGCTTTTGGTATTTGTTCAACACATTCGCAACAGTCGGTTAGCGGAAGCTGATCTATAAGATTATTATGATCCGGTAATGGGTCTACAACACCATCCTCTATAGTTAGTTGACATTTCTGCACTTTGTTCCTTTTTCTTTTCACCTTCCTTCTTTTTGTCTTTTTCGTTTTCCATCCTATGGTCCCTTTTCTTTTCATTCGCATTCTGCGTTTGCTTTTCATTTTTCTTCTCCTTTTCATTTTGCTTTTTCTTTTTCTTCGGTTTTCTTTACTTTTGCTTTTCTTATCTGCTAAATGTCGTTTGCGATCTTGGTGAGTGGTATGAGATATATTGTTTCTATAGAGGTTATCTATAATACCATCTTTTAAAGAAAGATATTCTTCTTATTTCATGTTATCATAGTCCTCTTTTGTCCTAAAGACCTTACATGGATAAGATATAGAGGAGAGCTCTTCTTCGGGAACATCCTCTCCCCTACTTTGTAACATCCATTCATTAAGCCCATATCCGTTATCCTGGTGATAATAAGGGTAGGCTACATCAGACTTGGTTTTTCTCAGATCCATAGCTAGTTTTCAAACTGTCGTCTTAGTGGGGTCCTTAGTTTTATATGCTTTGCTGAGTGGAGGGAGGGACTTATTGCGTTGAATTGGGGGAGTCATCTGTAGAATTGAGAGTTTTTTCACCAGTATAATGTCCCTCACTGTTTGAGTCTTTTTTTTTTTAAAGTTATTTTTCATCTATCAATTTCAACCAGGCAGCAAGAGGTCAAATTTAAGAATAAATAATAGTTTGTCACCATTTTACGAGAAATAGTCAGAGCGCAATGTCACATCTTAAAGACAGCTTGAACTGGATAAATGGTTAGTCTTCAAACATACCGTACGTTCTGCATGTTAGTATATCTGGCCAATTGGTTTAGACCCTACTGCCCTATACGCATGCTCTCAATAGGGAAGTCACACTTTGGGAAGAGGTGTTTCATTTCACAGATCCACCTTGATTCTTGTTGTGCTGGCTGAAGGAAGAGGGACGGGGGAGGAAAATTCAGAGGATGAAGAAGCAGAAAAATAACTTGTTTTGTAAAGCACGTCAGTTTCAAGGAAGAGATGACACCGTGTTTATGCATGACATGCTAAATATCTAGAAGCCCTACAACCACAAAAAAAAGGTACAAGTATATTGTGTTAAAAATATGGCAAAAAGTCGTAATATTGTATAATGTATTGTTTCATCGAAACAGTGTTAAAATCACAAACTTGCCTTTTAGAGTCGCAGTCTTTTACAAAAATTCTGTTTTGTTAAGAGCTACAAAAACATAGTAAACATCGCAATTATTCCCAAAACAAACTGGGAATGGGGACATCGATAACATATTTTAATGTTTAATTTTCTTCAGGGCTACCGTAGTGCACATTGATGAACACTTTAAAACAGAAATAATGCTTACAAGTGTAAATGAGCCGGATTTTAGCTTTGAGCTAATTTCCATCTGTAGTCCCGTCACATACAGCATATAAGAACATGACATTTATATATATATATATATATATATATATATATATATATATATATATATATATATATACAGCAAAAATAAAATACATGATATGCAGAAAGAGCATGAGCAGCATACAAGCATTTACCACATGGCAGTACAATGTAGCAGCTATGATATATAAAGTGCAAGATAAGATAAAAGTGCTACATAAAGTGCAAGAGGAGATACCCCTGTGTTAAAGTGCATTTATTTAGCGGTGATTACACGTCTGTTTGTTGCTCAACCATTCTTTAAGTTGACCTTTAAAACTATTGAGAGTGGGACAATCCCGTATCTCAGTTGGGGGGGGGGCTATTCCACAATGAGCTGCCTTTAATGGAGAGGACCTTTTGTCCAAAGGTGGTCCGTCTGTGGTGGACTTCACAGTCTCCTCTGGTTTCTGACCTAGTGCTGCGTCCAGTGTGTTTTCTGTGGATGAATTCCCCCAAGGGGAGGGGGGCCAGCCCATGTAAATATTATTTTTTTAAAAACACATACTTTTAAAAGACATAAAAAATGTCAAAAACTCAAGAAATTGTGATTTTCAAGGATGGTACAGTGGTGGTATGACTGTGGCTTTCTGTCAAACACCTGGATAGCTCTCTTGAACAGCTGTTCTATGGGTTTCAGGTGTGTGGCACAAGCAAACGACCAGTTTGTAAAACAGTATTCAATGTGGGATAGAATCATACAGTGGAGGTATGACTTTCCAGCATTGACAGTTAAGAAAAAGGTATAATTTGTTTAAAATGTTGCAAGTTGAATTTAATGGTATTGGATACTTTCTGGATATGTTTCTTAAAAAGTCAAGTGCGAGTTCCAATATGACACTCTCTGTTCAAGATACTTGCACTGGGAGGCTAGTTCTATTTCTGCTCCATTTAAAAATACATTGGATCCTTTGATTTTGATTGATCGTTTACTGAACATCGTCGTTGAGAGTTTTTTCACCAGTATAATGTCCCTCGCTGTTTGAGTCTTTTTTTTTTTAAGTAATTTTTTCATCTATGATTTTCAACCAAGCAGCAAGAGGTCAAATTTAAGAATAAGTAATAGTTTGTCACAATTTTACGGAGGATAGTCAGAGCGCATTGTCACATCTTAAAGACAGCTTGAACTGGATAAATGGTTAGTCTTCAAACATACCGTACGTTCTGCATGTTAGTATATCTGGCCAATTGGTTTAGACCCTACTGCCCTAGAAGCATGCTCTCAATAGGGAAGTCACGCTTTGGGAAGAGGTGTTTCATTTCACAGATCCACCTTGATTCTTGTTGTGCTGGCTGAAGGAAGAGGGACGGGGGAGGAAAATTCAGAGGATGAAGAAGCAGAAAAATAACTTGTTTTGTAAAACGGACAGCACGTCAGTTTCAAGGAAAAGATGACACCGTGTTTATGCATGACATGCAAAATATCTTGAAGCCCTACAACCACAAAAAAAAAGATTGTGTTAAAAATATGGCAAAAAAGTCGTAATATTGTATAATTTATTGTTTCTTCGAAACAGTGTTAAAATCACAAACTTGCCTTTTAGAGTCGCAGTCTTTTACAAAAATTCTGTTTTGGTAAGAGCTACCAAAAACATAGTAAACATCGCAATTATTCCCAAAACAAACTGGGAATGGGGACATCGATAACATATTTTAATGTTTAATTTTCTTCAGGGCTACCGTAGTGCACATTGATGAACACTTTAAAACAAAAATAATGCTTACAAGTGTAAATGAGCCGGATTTTAGCTCTGAGCTAATTTCCATCTGTAGCCCCGTCACATACAGCATATAAGAACATGACATTTATATATATACATACAGCAAAAATAAATACACGATATGCAGAAAGAGCATGAGCAGCATATTCAAGGATGGTACAGTGGTGGTATGACTGTGTCAAACACCTGGATAGCTCTCTTGAACAGCTGTTCTATGGGTTTCAGGTGTGTGGCACAAGCAAACGACCAGTTTGTAAAACAGTATTCAATGTGGGATAGACTCATACAGTGGAGGTATGACTTTGCAGCATTGACAGTTAAGAAAAAGGTCTAATTTGTTTAAAATGTTGCAAGTTGAATTTAATGGTATTGGTCACTTTCTGGATAGGTTTCTTAAAAAGTCAAGTGCGAGTTCCAATATGACACTCCCTGTTCAATATACTTGCACTGGGAGACTAGTTCTAACTCTGCTCCATTTAAAAATACATTGGATCCTTCAATCCTTAAAACTAGAATACTGATGGCTGGCTTACGCTACAAACTTCATCACCTTTTAACAAGAGAGTAAGTATATAAAACGTTATTTTGTATATTTTACACATCAGCAGAAACAGAGAGAGATGGCAGGATACTGTGTTTTAGAGAGAACCCCTCCCCCCTGCGTCAGCAAACGGCTTGCGCGGTAATACCATCGCCCAGATGGTCCGCTTTTAGTTTCCCAGACGGTGCTTGTCAGGACTCTTTTCACTTCTGGCGGCGGGGGGATATTTCCTTCTTCTTCCTCCCCATTGGGGGGTAACGGTGAAAACTCTTCTCTGATCTCGCTTTTTGTTTGCGTTTCTTTGCTTTTTGTTGCAAATATCTTGTACACCGCTGGTTCCACAGTATTTTCTTGATGCACTACTTCTTCCGATACAATGGTTGCGTGGAGATCTCTGGAAGACACCAGAGTTAACACAGCCCAATCTGTTGAGGTCAACGTCGCTTTAACACTGTGGGGTCCATACATTTCTCCATTCTTCAGATTGTAGAAATGCAGTTCATTCGCCATATAGTTGAATACGTATCCCCAAACATGTTCATTTTCCAGAAGCCATTTCTTTTCAAGATCTTCGACCGGAGGTGTTTGAACCCGGCACAGATACTGCATCCGTTTCTTGATTGGCGCTCCGGACAGATGGCGGTAAGTTGTCACAGGCGTCTCGCTGATTAAACCCATATCGAGGCGTCTCTTGGCCATTTTTTCTTTTTGGAAAGATGACTTGATGATTGGAAATGACTGGCTTTTTATCTGCACGGGGTTCTTTTTTTTATCTCACTCCACCCCCTCGGTCTTCTGACATCACATAATTGGGGCGGGCCCTTCTGTCACTTTTATGCATACTAATGTGATGGAAGCGGCATTTTGTTTTAATATACTTTTTTATGCATACTAATGTGATTGAAACATTTTTTATGATACACCATAAGGCGCAACAGTGGGGGCTTTTCACACTTGTAAATACACATCAACCCCCTCCTATCGACGGATCTCACACCTACTTGGGATATCACACCTACTTGAGATCTCACACCTCGATCAAAGGGGAGGCGGGACTTAGCTCATTTGCATAATGGGGGGAGGTGTGACCTGTCACTTTTTTATGCATACTAATGAGACGAAAGCGGGATGAATCTTACTACTGAAGTGCTACACACAGCAGGTTATATATTGGCCGATAGGCGATGGCTGCAGAAAGGAGCAATTTCCATAGACCCCATGTTAAAATGCCCAATTTTACAGTAAAAAATATGTTTCTACCCCTGGCTCCATACATTTTATTATCGATATAGTTAGATTCCACCTTCATGATTATGGATCTGTGAGTGAATTGTTTTCTAACACGACCCTTTTATTTATATTAGGTCTTAAAGTTTTTGCATAAATTAGGGCGCGGTCACATTGAGTGATGGCTCTGTGAAGTGACTGCTGCTGCTAGCTTCTTGTGTCTCTGCTAGCTGCACCGTGAAGCTAGCTACAGGGACTCTGCCTGGTCAGTTCATCCAGGAAACACAACTTGAAGCCGGCCGTGGTTGTTTGTTCTTCATGCTTATATATTGGACTATTGTGACTCGCTCTGCGGTTAAAACAGACGGTGCATGAATGTGGTTTTGCGGTAAGTGAAATTCGAGTGCTTTATTTATGTGTTAATGATTTTAATCAGCTACGTAATGAATGTTAAGGCTTGGGTTAGCGTGTAAGCGAGTGGTGGCTACATCGGTGCTAACGATGCTAATAGTAGCCTCCAAGTTAAAATCATAGACTGTATATATAAAGGTTAAAACGAAATAGACAAGTGTTAAGCGTTAAGTGGGATAATACTGTAGAACAAACGGCTTCAGTTTGAGGTTGATAAAATAACGTCATCCTTGTAACTTAGAGAGATATTTATTATGTAGGTAGGAACTGTATGCATCGCTAAGGTTAATTTAAATTGGCTATGCTCAAGTATGTAGACAAGCTAATGTCGAAGTTGTATGTGAAATCAACCTCACAATAAGATGTGTGTATATTAAAATTATTAATGTCATATTTCAAGATGATTACTTAGATATTACAATATGGTTGGTTGAGCTGGAGTTCATTATTGAGCTTACACGTTAACAACACAGTCATCTGAAGAACGAACCCAAACCTTTTTGTTTTTATTAATTGTATTACCAAATGGGTATCAAATAAACAGTAAGCATTGGTAACACAACTTCCAAAGTTACAGTAAAATAAAAAGGACCCTGACTCGGACAATACACAATCCAACATGTTCAACAGAAGATAATCAGTTATATTGTTTGTACACATGGTACTCTACATATATATATGTTTGTTTAAGGTGTCCAGGTGATGCAGACAGGCTGGACCAGAGAATGAGAGACACAACTGGACTCCTCACAGCAGTGAACTTCAGCACAGGTATAAAGACTCTATTTTTCATACTGTACAAAGAATCAAGAAAGATATTGGTTTAAATGAATGAAGTATTGACTTTAATACACTGATATACATTCCATTAAACAATACTAGATCACCTACACATCAGTTAAATTGAGGGTTTTTTCAATGCAAAAAGTTACATTTAGATGTTAACAAGCCATATGATATGGTCAGCTTTCTAATTTAATGTATTGAAGGCAAAGATATTTAACACAGTGAGAACTGCTACTATTTATCTCTCAATATTGTCTGTAAAAAACGTGGTAAAAGTTATTCTTTCAGTGAGACAACAGAGCAAGCTTCTACAGTTGCACTACGTTTTGATAACAGTTAAATATTATTTTGATAATAAAATACATTTCAATGTTGATGAACTTCATACGGTTCATTCATAATTTGATTGTCTTTGTAGCTCACTGTTGAAATAAAAAAAAAACATTACAATTAAAAAATAATTGTATCTACAGCCCCTAAACACACCGCTTTCACAAATAACACACTTGTTCTGCAATAATATGTTTTATGTTTCCTGTAATTTTTGTTAGGAAAGGAAAGACACAACATGTTCTCCTTCTCTGAGGGTCAAGAAGAACATCCAAGAGGAACATTCAAAGCTGATGCTATGAGATTTTAAGACCAATACACTAAGAAACTACTTTTATTGTAAAAACAGTCAGCTGATCGAATGCACCTATTTCCACATCTACACTCCATCGGCTGATTATTTGTATTTGCCTCGCTTTATGAGCTTTTGCCTTGTACCGCAGAGTTTGCAATGTCACAAATAAATGGGGCCAATCTTCAGTCAGATGTGAATGTGTAATCTAACATTTTCAGTAACAATAATGGATAAAAGGAGTGTAAATACAAATACAATTTATTGAAATGTTAACCAAAAGTTAATCAAACATGTTTTAAATAAAAAGCACATATGGACAGAAGGTGTAAACCTATTACATGTCAAATAATTTCAAATAAAGTGACAGACTAGGCCTGTGCAGTTGGTATCAGCTTTGCCCAGCATGGGCTCCTCCATCAGGCCTGGTCCTCCTCGCAGAGGAAAGACCCTCAGTCCTCTCCGGGCCAAACAAACAGACAGGACGTCCATCACACGGAGGTTTCTCCCTGAAGTTTCTGCAGCTTTCTGGACACCACGCTGTCTCAATCCATCCACACTGAATATGAGAGGGGGAAAATGAAAATAATAAATGCTTTAGACAATAAGAAACATAAAGTTGAATGTTGAGTTGCTCAGTTTTTTTAGATTTTCAATACTATTGCTGTTTAACTAATATATCAGGTTAAGAGGCACATTCAAATAAAGATTGGTCTTTAAATACATTGTGTCTTTTCAATTGTTTGTCTAAAGTTAAGGATCTACAACTGGTACTTAGTTTTAATGATACAGTCTGGTTATTATGCTGTTTGGAGGAGGTAAGAGCACTAACTAGCTACCATCACATGTACCTTAGCTTGACTTAAATGTATTAAACGTATAGTTAAGTGTAGATTCTGAAGTATTATGCTAAAAACTCAATAACTTAGATTATTATTTATAGTTTTGCTGAATAGTTTCATGTCCGCTTACCTTAGAAACGTAAAATGCCACGGCAGTGTGCAGATGGGGAGCATGTTAGCTTAGCTTGGTAGCTTCAGCTAGCTCTGGAACTTTCAGCTCGGTGGCAGCAGGTCCCGCCTCGGCTCCGCCTCTTTGCCCTTATTTGGAGTAGGCGGGGGTTGAACTCTTACGTCAGTGTCGACCCGTTAGTGGCCGACTCCGCCTACTAAGGGCTTCTCGGCAACTTTGCAGAATCCTATGGGTGATGTCACGGACCCTTCGTCCATTTATATATACAGTCTATGGATTTGACTTATGAGATATTTGCAATAACAACAAACAACCTACAGGGGGTTCCTTTCTTTAAATCTGGATAGATAGAATTTAGCCTTGACCTGTTGCCCTTATGCCCTTATGTGCAGTGGTGTAGTCTACGTGATACGCTGGTATACGCCGTATACCCAGGGCCGCCCCTTGCAAACTTGGGGCCCCAAGCGACATTGTGAGATGAGGCCCCCCCCCCCCCCCAACCAACAGGAGTGAAACATTTTTTTTTGGAAACAAAGTAGGCTACTTTGCAAATACAATTCCTGTTTATTATTATTATTATCAACACAGTTACTTTTTTATGCAGTGAGGTAAATGGTAAATATGCATGTATGTCGTTCAGTATGCGTTTACAGGTGAATACGTCTGCATTTCCTGCCAAATACTAGCCTCAAAAAGATTAAAATATAATTAATGCAAATAAACTACTTCCACGAATAATCATAATCAATTCAATAATATAAATACTATATTATATTATTATAATATAGTTGTAATATAGTCAAGACAAAACATGCTTATTACATGCTCAAAAACTGATATTTCTTAAATCTGTATTCAAATGTAGTTCCCTCTGTCAGCAATGTATCAACAATTACACACACATTCCTATCAGTATTTCTCTGTGTTGTGGTTGACATGATGACTGTTAGGAGTTAAGGGGAGAGGCTGAGCATCACCATGAAATGTGCAAATTGACATAAAATGGGAAAAAATGCTCCATGTTTTTTAGGCTGTAAACTTTAACTGTTATGTAAGCCAACTAGACAGACAGTTTATCACTCTTCCTCCTGTACATTAGCAGATAAAAGGCTTAACATACTTGAATGAATGGTAAATAAAGAATGCTGGAAATAACTGCATCTCCATTAGCCTATTATGCTATGCAGAGACTGCCTTCTTCATGTCGTGAATTGCAGCTGATGTTTTAACATGGCAATTGGCAATTTGACTTATACAACATTCGCAAGTTGTAAATTTGACTCATACAATAACCCAGCTTCGAGTGATGCTCTAGTTTCTTCATGTTTTGTTTTTTCCCCTCTTGCTTGCGCCGGACTGAAACTGTCTTTTCGCCGTCATCTCTTCACCTGCACTAGTGATTCATTGCAACGGTGTCGTGTTAAAGACGTGCTCCCCTTGTCACCTCTCTCTCACTCTCGCGGGGTGTGCGCGGAGAACTGAGCGGAGAACTGCGCAGTTGTCACCTCTCTCTCTCTCTCTCTCTCTCTCTCACACACTCACACACACACACACACACACACACACACACACACACACACACACACACACACACACACACACACACACACACACACACATACACACACACACACACACACACACACACACACACACACACACACACACACACACACTTCTCCGCCTCATTTTGTTTTCATTTACTCGTTCGTTATCTGACCAGCTTCAATCTTGTTGGCTTCTCACCTCGTTTCTTGTAGCCCTCGAAAGGGTTTTGGAGGTTGATGCCTCGGTGAACGTGAGTTGTTTGGCTTTCTTGTCCGCAGCAGCAGAAAGCATTTTCGAATGTTTGAATGAATCAAAGTGGGTCGTCACCGTGGATTTTCTCTTATGCTACAACACAGTTGCACGGGGTGCAGAATAGTTTCCCCCCACTTTCGTGCAAGACATCGGGGTACTGCTTTGCCCGGTCTTTAGCAGAAATGTTCGTCTGTAAATTAGATGGATTAGATTTTTTCATCTCCCGTGTGAGTTCCACACGTTCACTCTACGGTGTTGTTTACCTTCTGTGATGCGCGAGCTGATGACGTCGCGTCATCATCATCATCACTACTTCACGTCAAGACGAGTTCACTTTTTTTTTTCTCAACTTTGTGTGGAAAAATGCGGGGATTATGCGGCCTTTTGATGAATATGCGGCCTTTTAAAAATCTGCGCCATTTTGCTGATTATGCGGTAAATTCTGCAATCGCATAATCGCGTTTTTCAGGAGGGTCTAATAGAAGAAGCGCTGCTGAACTGTTTGGACACTGCAAGCTTCACTGAAGAGTGGCTTCAAAAGAACTGGGTCTCATTTGTTTCTGATGGAGCCAGTGTCATGTTAGGCAAGAACTCTGGTGTGGCAACCAGGCTGACAGCAAGGTACCCTAACCTCTTCACATGGCACTGCATGAACCACCGTTTGGAACTGGCTGTATCTGATGCTGTGGATGAGGTTCAGGCAGGGCCGCCCCTGGCCAACTTGGGGTCACAAGCGAAATTGTGAGATGAGGCCCCCGCCCCCAACCGACAGGAGTGAACAACATTTTTTTTAAAACAAAGTAGGCTACTTTGCAAATATAATTCCGGTTTATTATTATTATCAACACAGTTACTTTTTTATACAGTGAGGTAAATGGTAAATGTGCATGTATGTCGTTCAGTATGCGTTTACAGGTGAATACGTCTGCATTTCCTGCAAAATACTAGCCTCAAAAAGATTAAAATATAATTAATGCAAATAAACTACTTCTAATAATAATAATCATAATCATAATCAATTCAATAATATACATACTATATTATTTTATTATAATATAGTTGTAATATAGTCAAGACAAAACATGCTTATGACATGCTCAAAAGCTGATATTTCTTAAATCTGTATTCAAATGTAGTTCCCTCTGTCAGCAATGTGTCAACAACTACACACACATTCCTATCAGTATTTCTCTGTGTTGTGGTTGACATGATGATGACTGTTAGGAGTTAAGGGGAGAGGCTGAGCATCACCCTGAAATGTGCAAATTGACATAAAAGGGGAAAAAATGCTCCATGTTTTTTAGGCTGTAAACTGTAACTGTTATGTAAGCCAACTAGACAGACAGTTTATCACTCTTCCTCCTGTACATTATAGGGATGCCAGCGATTATTCGTTACAGTCTCCATAATCGAAAATTATTGATGATTTTATTTATATATATTTTTATTATTATTTATGTTTTTCATTTTTTTCCTGGCTTAGTTTCAACCAAAATATAGACTAATGCTAGTAATAGTATTACTAATTGTAAATGGCCATTGGTCACACCACCAGTTTGTTTTACTGTAAACTTGGAGGAAGCCTGCGCTGCGCTGCTACACACCGACCCCCCCTCTCCGTCACACGTGCGATTGATTTATTGGCGATATACAGAACAGTGAGAACAACACAACTAAAGATGAACAAAGCGGTGCGTTCAAAGAAGAGTTCCTCGTGGAAAAGTATAATCGATTAATATTTGCCAGGTCTGTCCGATTTTCGAATTTGATCATGGTCAGTTTCTGGTATCCCTAGTACATTAGCAGATAAAAGGCATCAAATACTTGAATGAATGGTACATTTGACTCATACAATTACCCACCTTCGAGTGATGCTCTAGTTTCTTCATGTTTTGTTTTTTTTCCCTCTTGCTTGCGCCGGACTGAAACTGTCTTTTCACCGACATCTCTTCACCTGCACTAGTGGCCGTATCAAAGCCGTGATTGGTCAGATGTCGATTCATTGTAACAGTGTCGGGTTACAGACGTGCTCCACTTGTCACCTCTCACTCTCGCGTGTCAGCGGGGGGCGCGCGGAGAACTGGGCACAGCAGCTGAAGCCCTCTGGGCGGGGCCCCCTGTGCAAGGCGGGGCCCCATGCAGCCTGCGTGATTGGCCTGTAGGGAGAGGCGGACCTGAAGTCACCTCAAATCAGAAGGCTCAAGTCCAAGTCAAGTCCTGAGTTATTGGTGTTCAAGTCCAAGTCGAGACGCAAGTGTTTTGTGATTTTGTCAAGTCGAGTCCAAGTCATCAAATTGGTGACTCGAGTCTGACTCGTGTCCAAGTCATGTGACTCGAGTCCACACCTCTGTGGGGAACTTAGAGCTGTGCTGAGAACACGCCACATGTTGGAGTAGAATTTCCCTTAGCAATCAGAATCAGAAACAGGTGTATTACCATTTAGGTTTTTACATACGAGGAATTCGACTTGGTGTCGTGGTGCATAAAAACAAGAATTAAAAACACAGGTAGAGAACTAGAAAAATATTAAAATAATTAAAATATATAGTAAAATATAACAGTATTTACATTGCAATGGAATGAAATAGAGGAATACAATATGGGAAAAAAAATCAGCTGTAATACAAAATAATGTTGTACATTGTGTGCATTAATGTAATGCATAGAGTCTTTTTTGTGGCTGAGCTAAAGTGTTAGTGGGGGGGCCGGGCCTTCTTGATGAGGCCGGTAGTAGAGGGGAAGAAACGTAGGGTTACGTATGGTAACCCATGTTATATTAGCACAGCGGAGCCCTCTACTGGACTCTATGGGTACTCCCCCATATCCTATCTATCAGCGACGTGCAGTCAGGGGATGGAGGGGAGGCAGAGCCTCACCTGTCATACTCCAATGTAACAGAAAAACAACTAAAGAAAAACTAAATAGTAATAATAATAAAATGTCTCCTCTGATCTAAGATGTAAGTGTGATTAATGTATGATTCCAATGGCTTTTTAAAGTCAAAATCAGCAAATTTGCCGAGCTCCGCTACAACTACGGGTAGTGATGAGAAGTGAGGCAGGGACGAGCTCTGCCTCTCGTAAGCCCACAGTAACTTGCTGGAGCGCGGGCACTAATTTAACGCGGGCACTTATTTTGTGAGCGCGCTCAAACCAATTACTGTGGGGTGAGGTGAGGCACAGATGAGCTCTGCCTCACCTCAGAATTAGTCACCCCACAGAAATTGTCTGGAAAGCGGGCCCTAAGCGCATGCCTGTTACCATCTCACTGTAGGTCACCAATGTAATGTTTGTAGATCCCTTTATTAAATTTATCCTAACCATCCATAGTCTCTAAATAACTTATTTAACGTATGATATTTAGGCTCGCTGGTCTCATCATATAACGGCAATGAAAAAAGCAGCAGGAGAGGCAGCCATAACCTCTGCCGCACTGAAGGGGGCGCACGTGAGCCCACAGGTTCTTGTTGCTACTGTTATTCTAGGCAGAGACGGTAGACATAAACAACAAACTAGAGTTTTTAAACTACAGGAAGATAAGGAGGACTTTTACAAAAAAAGGATAGATTGTTGTCCAGAAGGAGAGCATGGACTTCATCTTCAAGTCAAGGTAAGACCACAATTGTAATGAAAATGGGATCTTACTAAGAAAGAACAATCCAATATTTAGATTTTGGGTATCCTTTTGTTGAACGGTCTGTTTAAAATGAATCGAAGCATCAGACTAAAAAAGCTTTTGAAAATAACCAAATATTTTGATTAAGGTCAAAATATAATATTTGTAAATCTGACTCTGAAAGAGTCAGTGCCTCACCAGCCATGAAGCTCACCGCACGTCACTGCTATCTATGCACACATTCGTGTGCCATAACGTAGAGAGTCTCCTCCTTCTGTCTTAATGCAGGGGAAAGGAAACCACAAAGGAGGGGTTCCGTCTGAGTGTCGCCCCGCTTTGGTCACCCCGGATGTTTAAACAACTCGGGTGCACTGATAAAGCAGTTAACTCAGACACTCTTTTGGCTGACGATAAGGTAAGTAGCAATGCTGTCTTCCATGACAGTACTTTCAGGGAAGAGAGCTCCAGGCTCGAATGGTCCTGTGACCAGAGCCTTGAGCACCAGCGGTAGGTCCCATTGCGGGGCAGAGGCGCGCACCACTGGGAAAAACAAGACAGAATCCGTCTGGCTCCTCCTCCGGTCCGCACTCCGGTGCCACTGCAGCGGAGGGGTACCGGGTGGGGAGCTCCCTCCTCCAGGAGTTGACTGGCGGTGGGAGGAAGCGTCTCAGCAGGGAGAGGGGAATTCTCCGGTCAGGACGCGTGGGCAAATCCTGCCTCCTCCCTCTATGATCCTTTTGTTGTGACATCATCCTTTTCCAATAAAGTGATAAATTGTATTCCAGTTTGAGTGTCTCTGCTTTCCACACACCCACACACAGGGCCCGGACTGGGACAATACGTCAGGCCAGGAATTATACACCCAGCCAGGCCACTACCAGTTTTTTGTGCCATTTTGCTGGATTTATTTGTCAATATTTACAGCGTTGCTGCCCATAGTGATAGCCCTCTAGTTGAAATCTACTACCCAAAAATAAACATATGGAGATGGGTTACTATTTAAAAAAATGTGCAAATCTATTTAGGAACCTATTAATGTGAACATATTTTAAGTGGTGGTGGACCTCAAATCCTATAGGGGGGTCCAGGGGCATTCTCCCCGGTAAGATTCTTTTTTAAATGTTGGACTAATATGCATCAATCTGGTGCACTTTGAGGGGGAAATAAAGAGACTACACCCATACAGAACTGTTACATTTAAATAATCATAAAATCATAAGAACATGGCCATAACCAATAACATACCATATCCAATATGAAAAAACATTGAAACTCGTATATTATTTTTTTTTTGGTTCATTTATATGTGTGAGTGTGTCTGGGCTCCTGAACCAGCCTCTCCTGTCTCCCTCCTCCCCCTCCTTCTCCTCTTTGAGGCAGCAGCAAAGACTAGTTTTAGCTCTCAACAAGTTTTAAAAGTGTATCTTACCTTTTTTTACCTAGTTAACATTTTATTTTTTATTATTCATGCAAATTTTACGAATCACTCCCCCCTCAAATGGAAATATGTGTTTACATAAATGGTGACCGAACCGTTTGAGACCCACAGAGATAACTTAGACCAGGGGTCACCAACCTTTTTTATGGTGAGAGCTACTTTAAAAAAATAAAACAAGTCCGGGGCTACTTTTACTCCTCTTTTTTTTGTTTTTTGCAGTGCATATATTTAGCACATTTTAACATTATTATATGCTGACCTTTAACCTTTGTGTGCTGTCTGGGTCTGTGGGTGTCAGGTTTGGGGAAAATAGGACCCAAGTGCAGTTAAAAAATACAAAAAAGGTTTGTTAACAAAAAGCGAGCTTTATTATAAAAAGCCGAAGGCATGACTAAATACACAGAAGGGTAATCACAGGACAAGACACAGCTGGCAGGGCAGGCAGAAACAGAAGGGCAACAGGTGAACACAATGAGGCACAATCAGACACAGGAGGGAAACTAAAGACAGGAAATCAAACACAGGGAGTAGGATCAGACAAGACATAAGGAGGAAAACATTTCAAAACAAAGGTGGAAAACATAAATCCAAAACCATGACAGTGGGACCTGTTGTCAGTGTTTACTAAAAGAACATGTATGCAATTTAATTATTTTAACCTGCTTTATTTCCGGGGGCATGCTCCCCCGGGAAGATGTTTTTTTAAATGTTGAAGTTAAATGAATCAATCTGGTGCACTTTGAGCACAAAATAAATTGATGGATACAGCTCTCAACACTCAGATGAAAGGGAGCTGTATACTTTTCAATAATCCAAACATCTTTAGAATATGATCACAACTAATAACAAATAATTTAAACCTGTTTATTCTTATCTTACCCTACCTCTCTCCCTAGTTATCTCTCTCTCTCTCCGTCTCTCTCTCTCCCTCCCTATCTCTATCGCTTGCTCTCTCTCTCTCCCTCTGTCTCGCTTGCTCACAGAGACTGTGTGCTCCTACGTGGTGATGACGGCTTGCGTTAAAAAATAATAATAAACATATTTGTAAAGTGGGGGGACACAAACTGGATTTCGAAAAGAGCGAGGGACATGTCCCCCCTCTCCCAGGTGGAAATTACGCGATGTGTGTGTGTGCGTCAAATGCAATACATATATATGCAAGTTGCAACACACAGAGTAACACTCTGCCCCTCATGTGTTGTATAGGCTGGCACGACTAGGCTGTGTTCAAAGGGGCTGATGTGTTGTGTAGATTCTGCCAGAAGGAAAATCAGTGGGGAGGTGCCACATTGCTTTTTTTCCCGACTGCAACGCTGGTCCCGCAAATCAAGCAAGAACGTGATTGGTCGACATTCATGGTGGGGGGAGGAGGGGTGTTAGATAGATAGAGTTGTAGTAAGTAGATAGAGTTCGCTATGATTGAGGTTTCGTTTATGAATAGGGTAGATTATTTTAATTACATTTCCTTTTTTGTTTTGTGTATTTTATACATTTTGGATTTGCTTGGCGAGCTATTTTTAGAACATGCCCCGAGGGCGACTGACGTTGCCCCCTGCGGGCGACTAAGTGCCCGTGGGCACCGTATTTGATACCCCTGACATAGACTAAGTTAACTATCTAAACACTCAGTCCTTTACCTCACATGAGCTGTAGTTATCAGCCTCTCAGTCTGACAGCAGAGGACTCTCCCTCCACCTTGTTGTTGAAACAGCTCCTTATATCCGTTAGCGCAGCTAGCTAGCACCAGATGCTAACAACAATACACGTAATCGGTGCGCGCGCTTTCTCTCGCTCGCGCCACCATGTCATACACACACACCCTCCCAAGCTTTAATGACACAGAGAGACCAATCGAGGGCATTAATGTATGATCTGTATGAAAGTGGCCTTGTCGGCAGGCCACATCATGTAGACCGCCAGTCCTATCCTCAGGCCAGCAGGCCATTTAACAGGCCAGGCCATTGGGAAACCTCCTGGTCCTCCTGATGGCCAGTCCGGGCCTGGAGTGCGCCATGCTGCGTTCAAAGACCTCAGCAAAGAAAACTCTGCTTGATGTTTTTCACTGTTCGGGTGAAAACATCATGGCGGAGCGTGCGCTTTATGCGAACTAGCTGCCTCCTTTACTGGAGTTACTACAACCTGGGCAGCGAGTGGGGAAACTGTAACGACAACATTACGTGGCTGTGTGGGTGTGTGGAAAGCAGAGACACTCAAACTAGAATACAATTTATCACTTTTATTGGAAAAGGATGATGTCACAACAAAAGGATTCTGTCGGCCTGTCCATGCGGGGGTCGGTACCGACCCAGCACCTCGGGACGGACCGCGGAGGCAGAGGGTGTTTTCGGGACTCTCACCCGACGCCTCTCTCTCCGTCTTACCACCGCCGGACGCACTTCCCCTTGCGGAGGGGCCTGACAATGAACCAGCGGCAACATGCGGCTGAGCTGAGCCTTCTCCACCTCCAGGCGGTTGAAGCGCTGAGTGACCGAGGCTATTGATCCAAAAAGCCCTCCCATGGCAACGGGGGCCCCAAGGGGATCATCTCGGTCCTTTTTAGCCAGGGCGGTCAAACCTAACCACACGTGACGCGACGCCACGGTGGTCAGGGCCATCACCTGACCGGCTGCGGTAGCCATACCGTGGACCAGATTATTCATCTGGCCCACGCAGCGGTCCGGAGAATCGCTCCCGGGGAGCGGGAGTGTCCTGCTGATGGGGAATCAGCGACACTCCCAACACAACCAGATTATTGGCCGCCGCCGTCATCTGCGCCCCGAGCTTGAATATCTTATCGAGATACTCAAGCATCTCTCGGTCACACGGCCGATGTTCTGCTCCCATTTGAGGTCCTGTGCGATTATGGTGCCCAGGAAGCGGAAAGACTCCACAGCAGTTACTGGGGAGTCACACAGAGTGATGGGGCTGCGTTCTTCCTAAAGTCCACAATCATCTCCACTGTCTTGAGAGCGTTGAGCTGCACTTGGTTGTCCCTGCACCAGGTCAATGTGCTCAGTATTAGAACATAATAGAGTATCATTGGTATTCAGTAAAATGAGTGAAATGTTAAAGTGTGTACAGTGTCAGGGCAGTGCATCAGATAAGTGTGTGTGTAACTTAATATGTAAGAAAGTTGTGGGCCCAGCTGCCAAGGCCTGTTTGCAGGAGTAGGGAGGTGTGTGTGTGTGTGTGCGTGTGTGTGTGTGTGTGTGTGTATGTGTGTGTGTGTGTGTGTGTGTGTGTGTGCACTTTGAGAGCAAAATGAAGAGATCTATGGATCTATGTGCTCTTTGCTTGATTCATGCCTTCCCAGTCCCTTATCACGTACAAGAGCATGGCGTCAGTTGTTGTAGCCAGTTGTGGTGAAGGCATCTGACTTACTTGAACCGAAATGTCTACATGCATAGCAGAAGATGGCATCTTTTTTACATGAATAGTCCAGCCAATCTCTGTTTTGAAACCATGAGCTGCAAAATGAGCGCCTTACCCCACTGTACAGGCGAGTTGGGAACTTTTTTAAATATACCTGGGCAGGCTCTGTTTTGCCGGGGTCGTCCGGCACTTGCGGGCCGCTGAGGAGTGGCGGTGTTTGGGGCAACGAAGACGGCTGCGGCTGCTCCGCCTCCGTGGGCGAGGCGGACAATGCCGGCGAGTCGGGCGTTAGTGTCCACGATAGTGGCCGCGGGTAACGTAATGTCCCCATGATCTGAACTGTTATTACCTGCAGTAGATGCAGTGTTACTGCTGGTGATAAGGGCTGGTTGTTTGAACCATTTTCTGATGTCCATCATTGACTGCTCCCCTTGATTGGTTCAGATCATACCTCACCAGGAGAACAGAGTACGTCTCCTTGGGCGAGGCAGAGTCGGGTACCCACAACGTCACCTGTGGTGTCCCTCAAGGATCAGTTCTCGGCCCCACCCTTTTCACACTCTACATGCTCCCCCTTGGCTCTATCATCTGCAGACATGGAGTATCATTCCAGTGTTACGCTGATGACACCCAACTGTACCTCAGGATCAACCCTACCTCCTCTGCAGCCCTACCTTCACCCACACTCACTGCCTGCCTGGGGGAGATACAGGTGTGGATGAAGCAGAACTTCCTGAAACTCAACAGCTCCAAGACCGAAGCCATTATAGTTGGCACCCCACATCAGGTTCGGTCATCCACCATAGCCACCATCACCTTCTCCGGCCAGGACATTACCCTCTCCTCAATAGTTACCAACCTGGGTGTGAAAATGGACGCCCATCTGACCTTTGAGGCCCACATTAAACAGCTGTGCAAGAATTCCTTTAACCACCTCAGGAACATCGCCAAACTCCGCCCCACACTCACTCTGTCTGACGCCGAAAAGCTGGTCCACGCCTTTGTCTCCTCCAGGCTGGATTACTGCAAT
This sequence comes from Notothenia rossii, assembly GCF_949606895.1. Classification (NCBI taxonomy): domain Eukaryota; kingdom Metazoa; phylum Chordata; class Actinopteri; order Perciformes; family Nototheniidae; genus Notothenia; species Notothenia rossii. The sequence continues at coordinate 53,945,078 of NC_136903.1, read as the reverse complement.
GCACTCCTCATCGGGATCCCTAACAAAAGCATCCAGAAGCTGCAATACATTCAGAACAGTGCTGCTAGGATCCTGGTGAGGGTGCGCAAATATGATCACATCACCCCCATCCTTAAAGCACTACACTGGCTCCCCGTGGAACTGGGGATCGAATTCAAGGTCTCCGTCCTCACCCACCAGTGTGTCCATGGAACTGCCCCTACCTACCTCAAGGAACTCCTCATCCCCCATACCTCCTTGCGGACCACCCGCTCCAGCAACTCCAACTTCCTCAAACCCCCCCAGGACTAAGCTCCGTACTATGGGAGACCGGGCCTTCTGCTCGGCTGCTCCCAGTCTGTGGAATGCTCTCCCCGAACCACATGAGAGCACCACAGACCATGGAGGCCTTTACAAAAAGGCCTCAAAACCATAGACTGTATATATAAATGGACGTAGGGTCCGTGACGTCACCCATAGGATTCTACAGAGTTGCCGAGGAGCCCTTAGTAGGCGGAGTCGGCCACTAACGGCTCGACAGTGACGTCAGAGTTCAACTCCCGCCTACTCCAGCCTGCTCCAAATAAGGGCAAAGAGGCGGAGCCGAGGCGGGACCTGCTGCCACCGAGCTGAAAGTTCCAGAGCTAGCTGAAGCTACTAAGCTAAGCTAACATGCTCCCCATCTGAACACTGCCGTGGCATTTTACGTTTCTAAGGTAAGCGGACATGAAACTATTCAGCAAAACTATAAATAATAATCTAAGTTATTGAGTTTTTAGCATAATACTTCAGAATCTTAAAATCCCTTAATGTTTGTATAAAATTGTGCTAAATTCAACACTGGAATCAAGCAAATATTAATATGTTTGCATGACATTAGTTATTTATATTTTGATATCACTTAACTATACCTTTAATACATTTAAATCAAGCTAAGGTACATGTGATGGTAGCTAGTTAGTGCTCTTACCTGTGAGGCCTCCTCCAAACAGCATAATAATCTGACTTTAGACAAACAATTCAAAAGACAACATGTATTTAAAGACCAATCTTTATTTGAATGTGCCTCTTAACCTGATATATTAGTTATACAGTAATAGTATTGACACTCTAAAACATTTTAGCAACTCAACAGTCAACTTTATGTTTCTTATTGTCTAAAGCATTTGTTATTTTCATTTTCCCCCTCTCATATTCAGTGTGGACGGATTGAGACAGCGTGGTGTCCAGAAAACTGCAGAGACTTCAGGGAGAAACCTCCGTGTGATGGACGTCCTGTCTGTTGGTTTGGAGAGGACTGAGGGTCTTTCCTCTGCGAGGAGGAACAGGCCTGATGGAGGAGCCCATGCTGGGCAAAGCTGATACAACTGCACAGGCCTAGTCTGTCACTTTATTTGACTAAATGTGTTTACTTATACATTTAATAGTTTTACACCTTCTGTCCATATGTGCTTTTTATTTAAAACATGTTTGATTAAGTTTTGCTTCACATTTCAATAAATTGTATTTGCATTCCTTTTGTCCATTATTCTTACTGAAAATGTTAGATTACACATTCACATCTGACTGAAGATTGGCCCCATTTATTTGTGACGTTGCAAACTCTGCGGTACAAGGCACAAGTGATGTGAAGCTCATAAAGCGAGGCAAATAGAAATTATCAGCGGATGGAGTGTAGATGTGGAAATAGGCATACGATCAGCTGACTGTTTTTACAATAAAAGTAGTTGCTTAGTGTACTGGTCTTAAAATCTCAAAGCATCAGCTTTTAATTTTCCTCTTCGATGTTCTTCTTGACCCTCAGAGAAGGACAAAAAAGTTGTGTCTTTCAGGTATGTCCTCTCCTAACAAAAATTACAGGAAACAAAAAACATATTATTGCAGAACAAGTGTGTTATTTATGAAAGCGGTGTGTTTGTGTGTTTAGGGGCTGTAGATATAATTATTTTGTAATTGTAATTTTATTTCGACTGAGCTACAAAGACAATCAGATTATGAATGAACAGTATGAAGTTCATCAACATTGAAATGTATGTTATTTTCAAAATATTATTTTACTGTTATCAAAACGTAGTGCAACTGTAGAAGCTTGCTCTGTTGTCTCACTGAAAGAATAACTTTTACCACGTTTTTTACAGACAATATTGAAAGATAAATAGTAGCAGTTCTCACAATGTGTTTAATATCTTTGCCTTCAATACATTGAATTAGAAAGCTGACAAAGTCATATTGCTAAATATCTAAATGTAACTTTTTGCATGGAAAAAAGCCTCAACTTCACTGATGTGTAGGTGATCTAGTAGTGTTTAATGGAATGTATATCAGTGTATTCAAGTCAATACTTCATTTATTTAAACCAATATCTTTCTTGATTCTTTGTACAGTATGAAAAAAGAGTCTTTGTACCTGTGCTGAAGTTCACTGCTGTGAGGAGTCCAGTTATGTCTCTCACTCTCTGGTCCAGCCTGTCTGCATCACCTGGACACCTTAAACAAACAGATATTTATATGTAAAGTACCATGTTTACCAACAATATAACTGATTATCTTCTGTTGAACATGTTGGATTGTGTATTGTCCGAGTCAGGGTCCTTTTTATTTTACTGTAACTTTGGAAGTTGTGTTACCAATGCTTGCTGTTTATTTGATACCCATTTGGTAATGCAATTCATAAAAACAACAAGGTTTGGGTTTGTTCTTCAGATGACTGTGATGTTAACGTGTAAGCTCAATAATGAACTCCAGCTCAACAAACCATATTGTAATATCTAAGTAATCATCTTGAAATATGACATTAATAATTGTAATATACACATGTCTTGTTGTGAGGTTGATTTCACATACACTACTTTGACATTAGCTACATACTTGAGCATAGCCAATTTAAATTAACCTTAGCAATGCATACATTTCCTACCTACAAAATAATCATCTCTCTAAGTTACAAGGATGACCTTATTTTATCAACCTCAAACAGAAGCCGTTTGTTGTACAGTATTATCCCACTTAACACTTAACACTTGTCTATTTCGTTTTAACCTTTATAAATATAGTCTATGATTTTAACTTGGAGGCTACTATTAGCATCGTTTGCACCGATGTAGCTACCACTCGCTTACACGCTAACCCAAGCCTTAACATTAATTACGTAGCTGAATAAAATCATTAACACATAAATAAGTATTCAAATTTCACTTACCGCAAAACCGCATTCATTCTGTTTCAACCGCAGAGCGAGTCACAATAGTCCGATATATTCCAAAATTCCATGCCCAAAAGAACATAAGGACTAGAGACCAATAGCCCTCACCTCAGTGATTATGAAATCACTAGAAAGAATTCTGCTCCGATTTCTTATCAGTACAACACAAGAAAAACTGGATCCATACCAATTTACCTATAAACAAGGGTGCGGTACGGAAGATGCTGTGGCCACTCTGGTTCACATCATCACTAAACATTTAGATAAACGCAACACCTATGCAAGAGCCCTCTTCCTAGACTTCTCATCAGCATTCAACATAATACAAGCAGACATCTGCAGTGGAAATGTGCCATAACACAGACGACCCTGAGCTGCACCAACAGGCTGTAAATCAGGTGGTTGAGTGGACTGATAACAATGCTCTTGAGATCAACACCAAGAAAACTGAGGAAATCATTTTTGGCTCACCATCTGACTCCCATAAAGTCCCCATTGTCATCCATACAGATGAAATCAAGCAGGGAGTTTCATACAAATACTTGCGTAATGATTGACCACCAGCTGTCATGGAAGGATCACATTGAATATCTGTGCAAAAGGACAAAACAAAGAATTTATTTTCTCCACCGTCTTAGGTCTTTTGGGGCGAGCAGAGAAATGATTTTGTTGTTCTTTACATCTGTGATCATGTCTATTCTTCAGTACTGCAATACTACCTGGTACAAATGTTTGTCAGCAGCTTTAAAATCAAAACTGCTCCACCTGTTAAAAATCTGCTCAAAGATTGTTGGTCAACCCTGTCAGAGACTCTATGACTCAGCCTATCATAACAACCTAGTGAGGCTGTCCAACAACATCGTCTCTGACCCAAACCATGTTCTGAACACTGAATATGAATTGCTACCATCTAATCGGAGATACAGGGTCCCACGATTCAATAAAGTCAGACTGAAGCACTCCTTTGTGCATCAGTCAATCCTCACAGTAAATACAGAGCTAAATCCCAGATCAAATGCACGCTGAAGGCTGTTGAGCATATTTTCTCTCACTGATTGTGCTGTTACGTTAAATGTTTTGTTGTTTGTGTCTCATGTATTGTGTCTGGATACTTGTCTGTTGATGTTGAACATGGAGCTGCTGTGACGCAAGTCAAATTTCTGACTCGATCTGACAAATAAAGTATTATCGCATTGTATATAAGCATGAAGAACAAACAAACACGGCCGGGGGCAAGTTGTGTTCCCTGGATGAGCTGAACAGGCAGAGTGCCTGTAGCTTCACGCAGCAGCTAGTAGAGAGACAAGAAGCTAACAGCAGCAGTCACTTCACAGAGCCGTCACTCAATGTGACCACGTCCTAATTTATGCAAACACTTTAAGACCTAATATAAATAAAAGGGTTGTGTTAGAAAACAATTCACTCACAGATCCATAATCATGAAGGTGGAATCTAACTATATTCATAATAATATTTATTGCATCCATGGGTAGAAACCTGTTTTTTTCTGCTGTAAAGTTGGGCATTTTAACATGGGGGTCTATGGAAATTGCTCATTTCTGCAGTCAACTCCTATCGGCCAATATATGAACTGCAGTGTGTGCCACTTCCGTATTGGCGTCCCGGCTCTTCCACAGAGTTTGCCGCTTGCTCAAAACCCAACTTTTCATAAAAAAAGCCTTTGCCTAGACCTTTTTACCACCCTTTTATTCTATTTTATTTTTATTTCTATTGTATCCCTCCCCCCCCCCCCTTCTGATGTTACACTGTAAACCACGTCCTGAAAGACTGTTGTGTTATTATAGCCATTTCAGTGCTATTAACATCATAGTTAAATTGACACAAACACTTGACACTAGGATCGTGAATCATGGTTTGTTTTTGAGTATAAAAATGAGTTCAGCAAGAAAAAACACATCAAGAGGATCCTGATGTAGCACATGTAGCAACTTTTCATACCGTGTCAATGACAGAGAACTGATTCAGGTATTTTTTTTCCTTCTCATAATAACAAATAGAAGTTTAAGCATACAATATTATAGTAATCACAATAAATAAGTAAGCATGATTTGTTTTGTGTCCTCCTTTCTAACATCCCCGACACTGGCTCGCCGGTGCTCCTTCTCTGTTTCTTCAACATCCAGATAGAGAAGTCACCTGATGTACTACTCATGGTGAGCTGTGAAGGGAACAGCCCCTTCCTAGACCCAGTCCTTGGTTAAACTAGGCCAATCGGCTTGCTACTCCACCACTGCGAGTGGGACCCAGGTACCCCTCAAAAACACAGCGGTTTGCTATCCTATCCTATCCTATCACTTACTATGGTATGATCTTGCTTTTGAAGTGAATATATCTGCCCTTTCCTTGTTGTTCGGAGTTTGAATCTCTATGGTTTTTGCACTTATTATAAGTCGCTTTGGATAAAAGCATCAGCTAAATGATATGTAATGTAATGTTTTGTAAATGAAGTTATACAACTGGCAATTTGTATGCTTAAACGTTGCTTAAAACTTTGACTAAAAAATGCTTTATCCTTGATTTTGACTGCAAAAGGCTGAGACTATCAGTTATTGACATTGTCTATCAATGTGCTGATCTTTGTGGTACATTTTTCATTTTAAGGGGGCCCTGTTGTGCTTTTTGAGGTTTTACCTATCCTGTAGTGTGTTCTATAGGTTGTAATGCATGTAAATGGTCTGCAAAGGCTAACATCCCTGTGTTTCCTCCAGAGGGAGTGACATCACTATGTAACACTTGCGCTGCAACACATTGTACGTGATATGCTAAGGGTGGGACATTTCCGACACATCTCTAAGCATTTGACCAATCACAACAGAGCCGGCCAGCTAACCAATCAGGGCAGACTGGGCTTTGGTTTCAGACAGAGGGTGGCTTTTTTTTTAACACTAAGCATAATATTTCCTCTATAATATATTATCAGAAAATGCACTGAAAGAAAATCCAATAGTCAACATGTTTTAGCTGAACTATGCTTGTTTGTCCGACCAAAAGTCAAACATTGGAAAACTGGAAAAATATAAACTTATACGTTTTTGTTCAATTAACCTGTCTCAGGCTCGAAAATGACATTCCCAGAACAAATCAAATCAAGTTTTATTTATATAGCACATTTTTAAACGATTTTTGGTCGAACCAAAGTGCTGTACATATAATAAAAAATACCCTATACAGTAAAGACACTTTACAGCAAATACAACAGCACAGTTTGTGCAGAATATCAGTATGAGAAAACGACACCCTCTGTCCTTAGACCCTCACATCATACAAGAAAAAACTTCCAGAGAAAAACCCACAGTTTAAAGGGGAACATGGGAAAAACCTCAGGGAGAGCAACAGAGGAGGGATCCCTCTCCCAGGACGGACAGACGTGCAATAGATGCCGAATGTAAATCGAAGAGATAATACATTTTACAGCGTAGGTAGACCAAATGTTTGGAAATGCATGTGTCTGTGATAAGAAGATGAATCCAAGAAGATGTAAAAAAAACAATCCTGTGGGAGCCATCAGGGAAGCAGCATGACGAGACCCAGGCAGGACCGCAGAGACAGGCCCAGCCACGACCCGACGTCCATGACTTAATCCAGAACTCAGGATAGAGGATCCAGGGCACAGGACCACAGCAAACAGTATCAGCCTCGACTCCGGATCCCGGTGTAGATATCCCGGCGTAGACTGAAATGACTATAACTTAACTTCTAAAAGGGGTAAATTAGATATGTTTTCTCAAAGCAATGATAAACCTGTGAGTTGGATGTAAAAATGTCAGAATCATAGATTCTTAAAAAAAAAAGTAAATTCAGATTGAACATAGTCAAAAATGTTAAATGATTGTATCTGTCCAAAAAGAAAAACATTACTTATCGTGAAAACCACCCTTGAATGATGGGATCGGAGACTAAAAGCTTTAGGAATCCAAAGTATAACATATAATAAGTACCCTGTATCAAGATTGATGCAAAACAAGTGACATTTGACCTTTTTAGAGAGGTTTAGCAAAAAGAAAAAACACTTCTGGGGTCATTTGGGTGGATTTGCCATATCTCTGCCCCCCCTTGGTCGATTTTGATGATTGACACCTCTTTTGAACCGTTAGAGCCAATAGAATAGCGGGGAAGTTCCTAAATCCATCTAACCATTTCTATAGAGGGGCAAAGTCCCGCCCATCTACTTCCGACCCATGAGACCTTATTTCAGAAAAAATATGTATTGAAGTGAAGATGGGAGAGAAAGATTATCTTTCGATCCCGTTTGAATTGTGCCACAAATTAGACATGATGTTTGTCAATCTTAAAAAAAGATTCCATGTCAAAAAAGTCACAGTTTATCGTTAAACTGTTGCAATATAAGACTATGAATTATACGCAAATAGAAAGACTACAAATCCCAGAATCCCAGTCCCGCATGCTGGCTCTTACAGAACCGACTAACTCCCCTTCTGTGTATGTTAGGGATGTTAAGATTCACTGAGTCACATCGGTGCACCGGCATAAACGTTCAAGATGCAAGTGCACCGGTTGAAAGAGTGCACATCGGCTACAGTTTGGGTTGAACTCGCGATGCATCGATTGTAGCGTCTTTGCATCGGTAAAAAAAAGATTCATTCATATGATATGCCCTCATCCTGTCAGCACTCAGCAGAGACGATCTTTGATCTTTGCTTCGCACTACGGAAGCCGAGAGTCTCAGTTATCAACACACATGGAAGTCGAGGAGAAAGAGAAACACAGCGCACCGAAACATACCTACAAATCAAACGTTTGGCAACACTTCGGATTTTTCAAGAAAGACGGTCAAAATCGCTCGCTAATTGTAAACGATGCCGTGCCGCTTTAAAGTACACAAGTAGTACGAGGAACTTAGCGACGCACATAAAGAGGCGACATGGGGTCTGCGGCTGAAAAGAAAAACCTGAACGTTAGACATATGAGTTCAATCACTCAGTGAGGTGTTCTGTCAGAGAGTGGTGTTTAGTTTACAGCAGCCTGTGACGGCCAATCATAGTCTAAATGTCTTCCTTACTGTAAGCAGTTATGATAGAGCTGTTTGTGAAAGGTTATTTGTATTCTTTATTGTTCATATAGAAACCACTGCTTCCTGCTCACTGGTGAGTTGGCCTATGAGTGTTAAGCACATCAGGCTGGCAGTTGTATGGGCATTGCACTATGGTAGTTGTTATTTGCACATTGTTAATCATGGGCAATGCATCCTTAAAGGCCATGTAATGCATCTAACACAGGTGTTTTTTAACATGTAGTTTAGATATCACCAGAATAAAAATAAATAATTTTTTTTAAAGTTTCGTCATAATTAAATGACATATACGTTAAAAACCGATGTTGGTTCCGAAGTTTGCCGAGTACGCCCCCGATCACTCCCGAACGAGCGGTGACGTCACACGTGGCAAACATTGCCATTTGATCAAATCAGTCCAAATGGCAAGCAACGCGATAACTTCAGACAGCGACAGCGACAGCGATCATTCAAGCTCAGATTCAGTGGGTTATCTGGATTCAGTTACAGAAGTAGAGAGTGAACCAGCTAGCCTTTCACTTCAAGGCATTTTGCCTTATAAGTACGAGCCTCCTGCCCAGCAATCGAACAACGAGGCAGAAACTTGTGAAAGAGAAGCGGATTCCGCAGCCGGCGAGACTCGAGTCGGCAATACTGAATGGTAAATTCTGTTTTATTTAGTTTGACCTGCACTAAATGTCGATCTTAATTTGTCATCTGTTCCTCACACGTCCGGCAGATATTGTTTTGTTTTTTAATGTTATGTACAATATTCAGGTGTACATGTCAATGCTGTGAAAGCATGCCCACTGCAGATGAATGTGTATGCTGCAGAGAGATCTGGCAGGTGATGGAACAAATAGACAGTTTGCAACTTACTGACCAGATAGCAGAGTCCTGCATCGGGTCGGGTATCCGCGGGTACCCGACGGGTGACCCGCAAAAAAGGTGATTTGCGGGTGGTATTTTTTCAAACGCTTTTTTCCGGGTTCACTTCTGGGTAAAACAAAGATGATGCGGGTCCGGTTGCGGGTGTTGCATAATAAATATATTTAAACAATAATAATTTAGTTTAATGTTTAAATCCTCAGACCTCTCCTCCGCGGTACCGAGCATAATCATAACCTCTGCAGTGCATCTATCTGCTGCTGAGCGCACCACATTCTGAATGGCTGAGGTGAAGCTCTCTATAGCGGAGAATACAGCATTTTCAATAACTCTTCCTCAAGAGCAAAATCCAACGTCTGGGAGGCTTTTGGTGTCATCCTAGATGGAGAAAATAAACAACATCCCAGGCTTTTTGAGCCAAATATGCAACTGCGTGTGTTAATAATTGCACGTTGTCACTGCTTATATATATGCGGGTTCGGGTCGGGTTGCGGATCATGTGCCGGCGGGTCGGGTCGGGTTGCGGGACTAATTGGCAATATGTGCGGGTAGCGGGGCGGGTTCGGTACTGCACGTCACGGGTGCGGGGCGGGAGCGGGTCTTGAAAATCAGACCCGTGCAGGACTCTGCCAGATAGAAGACACCGACGAGAAACCAAGGTGCATTATTAGCCACCCAGGCTTTAGAGAAGGCTGTCTCAGTGTTTGGACACTGAAAATAGCGTATCTTCAATACAAACAACAACACAGAGCAGTTGATGGCCCACTACACCAGTAAGTAAATATTGATTGACCCAACTGCCTATTGCAGCTTTGCTTTCATATAATACTTTTAGTCGCTACAGATATGGTACACTTTTAAAGATACCATTAAACTCTTTCAAGCAGTCAAAAACAGCTTGGCTTTTATTTTTTCTGTGTATGCAAGTTCAATGTATGCTTGAGAAAAGAAACAACTACACATGTGAGGAAATATATAAGAGGTCTATGATTCTGTCAAGCAGTCATGTATAACCTCATATTTATTTTGTACAAGTAAAATACAAATATCATGTTATAAGCCAATTTGTAACCATTGCTACATAATAGTAGGCTACTACATAACATTTTATTTTTCTCCAAATATATTTATAATCTGTATACTTTTTTTTCATTAGGAAGTATCGATATACAGCTTATCGACAGTTTGTACGTTGGTGCTAGGGTGTAGGCCTACTCGGCCCAAAAATCAGAGTCCCGCGGCATGTGCTGTAACCGAGATACGGAAGACTTACCCTGAGCCGGGAGGCCGCTATCAGGGATTTCAATGGCCAAATCTGTAATTTGACATAAATCATGCAGCTGAACTGGTTAAAATGGTTTCGCATGATGTAAATAATTTACAAAGTACATCATTTACAATATTATTTTTCCAAAGAAACATGTAAATATAACAACATTTTCCAAATCACAAATTTGTAAGATTGTATTAATTTACTGTTTGATAAATAAAAAAGGGTTCTTTTGTTAATTTTTCACTTGTAACATTTTATCTTTATTGCAGTGTACATTAGTCTATTTTGGTATATGTGCGAGCCCACAAATAATTAAAAGTGGTAAAAATAATAAAGATATTCAGACGTAATTCATTTTTGGCCTTACTTATTTCACTTCAACTTTTATATATTTCAGTCACTAGGCAAGTTCACTGTACTCTGGTGACATTTAGCTCAAGCTGGCATAACACCTGTAGTAACTTAATTCTGACCCGAGTTTTGTGCACAATCTTCCAGCACCCATGATCAATGTTTATAGCAATCAGGAAACATTCACAGCTCACAACTACACATCGCTTCCCCATCATGAATTGTTAGATAAAAAAAGTTTAGCGAGGTCCGGTTACACATATGTTGAGCGAAAATAGCGGAAGGATACAAAACAAACAATCCAGACGAGGCTGGTGTTTGCCACGTGTGACGTCACACAGCTGGGTTAATGGCTGGCAAGCTTTTCGCTACCGGAGCGGAATAACACGGGAAAGTGGCACACATTTCATGTTATTTGGGGGGTATTTATGGAAAGAATCATTGATGTTGATATGTCAAATGAAACAGTGGAAAGTGATGAAGCGATTTATTAACACAGAATAACTTTTATTTTGGACATTACATGGACTTTAAATTGTTTAACTGTGAGGTGTTATACAATTGTACTGTACTCTGGAGAGTATTTTTAAGGTAAAAAAGGTAAAAAAATAAACAGCATGATTGGATGCGCAGTGTCAAATACACTGAACAAAAATATAAATGCAACACTTTTGTTTTTGCTCCCATTTTTCATGAGATGAACTCAAAGATCTAAAACATTTTCTATATACACAAAATAACCATTTCTCTCAAATATTGTTCACAAATCTGAAAACATCTGTGATAGTGAGCACTTCTCCTTTGCCGAGATAATCCATCCCACCTCACAGGTGTGGCATATCAAGATGCTGATTAGACAGCATGATTATTGCACAGGTGTGCCTTAGGTTGGCCACAATAAAAGGCCAATCTGAAACGTGCAGTTTTGCTTTATTGGGGGGGTCTGGGAGGGTCCAAAAACCCTAGGGTTAAACCCTAACCCTAATCCTAACATGTCACCCATTGAGCATGTTTGGGATGCTCTGGATCGGCGTAGACGACAGCGTGTTCCAGTTCCTGCCAATATCCTGCAACTTCGCACAGCCATTGAAGAGGAGTGGACCAACATTCCACAGGCCAAAATCAACAACCTGATCAACTCTATGCGAAGGAGATGTGTTGCACTGCGTGAGGCAAATGGTGGTCACACCAGATACTGACTGGTTTTCGGACCCCCCCAGACCCTGAGGCTGAGCGAAGTTGCTGGATATTTGCAGGAACTGGAACACGCTGTCGTATACGCCGATCCAGAGCATCCCAAACATGCTCTCTCAGTTTTTGACAAAAATGGAATGATGGATTATCAGTAATCATTTCAAATGGACATAGACACATTGGATTAACCTTCAGCAGCGTTTTTCACGTTTTAATGTCATTGAACACAACTTTTGATCAGAAACAGCTAAAGTTAAGACATATTTGCAGTTTTTGCTCCGTAAAGCTACGTTGTGTGTTGTCTGGGTTTGCTTCCCCTGGTTGCTCAGTGATGATACTTATATTTCTAGAATCTGTGGAATCTCAGCTTTAATCTGATATCTTGTTTGTGCAGATCCGATAAGTATAAAGTATTTATACCGCGAGTTCTGTGCTAAGTGTGCTAAGGGCTCATTTAGACGCTTTTGGTCAGACTTGTGTTTTGTTTCGGTAAAAATGGTTCGTATCGTCAGTTAGCTGAGTATGACACATTCATAGTTAAATGGTAAGAGGCCCTCAGATGCTGTTTCTTGCAGATGTTGCGTTTTTGCCAGGTTAATGATTTAAAGGTCCCATGTCGTCCTTTTCCGGTTATTACCTGTCCCCTTGTGTGTTATGTAGCTTTTTATGCATGTAAACGGTCTGCAAAGTCACAAATCCTCAAAGCACACCCTGTAGAGAGTAAAACTCTAACACAGAAAAGACCTGTCTATGCTGCCCCAGAACGCCTCGTTTTTTTCTTCCGGGAACCAATTGACGTAACGACGACCCAATGGACCAATCCGTGGAGCTCCTCACACGCACACACTCTCTCTGCGGCGAAACTGTGACGCGCTGGGGGGGGTGCTAGTGGAGCCTCGCAGCGGCGAAACTGTGGCGCGCTTACACTGTAGGTGCGCCGCGTTTGGGGGTGCGGGTGCTAGTGGAGCCTCGCAGATGGGGGTGCTGCAGTCCCCTCAGCATGTCTCGCTGTCTCGCAGACCCCACGCAGTAACCAGGAAACAACACCAGTAATACAGCTCACACTGTCCGCTCCTCACAGCAGCGAGCAGCGCAACGTCTTGCCAACATGGCACCCAGACCCCACGCAGCATTCTCATCTGTTTGTCATTACTGGTGTCATTTCCTGGTTGCTAACAAACGCCATTGTAACACATAATCACTGATGTTCAGCTGTAACGGTGGTGGACTCATCAGAACAGAGTGGGCGAGCTGACCAATCAGAGCACAGTGGGCTCATAGGGAGCCGTTTAGGACAGAGAGTGAATACACATAATATACAGAGATGCTGTATGAGAAACCAATGTCATTTTGGAACATTGAACAATCTAAATCTATTCTAGTACATTTAGATTGCGCTGCACTGCGACTGCCAAATTGAATTTATTGAAAACGTAAGAGCGTGTGCCTTTTCAGGGGGGGCTAACACTTAACCATAAACTTTATCGTTTACTTTCTCCGTCTTTATATGTAGATATTACTTTTCTCCGCTAATCTCCGTCACATTGTTTCCACAGCAACAACAACTTCCTGTCAACAGCGCTAACTCTCCTTCAAAATAAAAGCGTGTCCATACAAAATAGGAGGCCAAGCCAAATTACACTTAAGACATACAACTGCAACGAAAATGTAACACACAATGCAATATCCTTTCCAATTTCAAAGAACAGAAATTGGGTTATAGACATGAACAAATAACTATAAAACAACAATACTGTACAATTAAAAAAAATGAATGCCGTGAATAAACCGCAATACACGCGGGCCGAATATTCGCTGCTGATTACTACCGAATATCAGGAGCCAAACATTTTTTATTCGGGACAGCCCTAACACACACACACACACACACACACACACACACACACACACACACACACACACACACACACACACACACACACACACACACACACACACACACACACACACACACACACACACACACACACACAAAGGTGTACCGGCATGTGGTTGTGGGTGTTGTCCTGCGTGTGCTCTCCCTCTCCCTCCTCCTCAGCCTCACTGTTCTGTCTGTGCTCCTCTCCTTCCTCCAGCTCTGAGCTCGACTCTTCTTCCTGCCACGCCTCCTCGCTCGTACACTCCTCGGCCTTCCTCAGCTCTGCACCGGCACATACACAAAGCCACAACGACGAAACATTAGAAAAAGGGGGACAGTACAACGTTATATGGACACTTTAGCCATTGGAACAATTTGGACCTATCATCAAGTTCTATCGAAAGGAGCTTCATTGTTTCCTCTCCAATTTCATTTAGCAATAAAGTACACTTGATGTTTGATAAAGAGAGACTGATTGGCGGTATTGATTGCAAAATGTGATCCAGGAGAAACACACTGTTGCGGTGTTCCAGCATTAAAACTACATTTTTGCTCTGGTTTTCAACAACAACTTGTATTTCGCACACCGAACCCGTGAGAGTTTACAAAAAGTAATTTTTATAACTAAACTAAGAAATAAAGCAGCGGAAACTGGACTACCAGATCCTCCATACTAACATAAATAATCTAAGCTAAGGATAACTGAGTGCTGGACATAGAGTTGTAGAGAGAGATCTCCCTCTCCTCCTACTTTTATACTGGTGATTAGTGGAGAGCAGGAAAACCTGAGCAGAGCAGTTTAGGTGCACCTGCAGTTTGGAGAGAGAGAGAACAAAAAGGGGGAGCATGTAACATTCGAAAAACGAACAGAGACTTTTTCAACCTAAAATATTAAAACCGCTTACTTTACAGGTATATATAGTTGCAAGAAAAAGTATGTGAACCCTTTGGAATTACCTGGATTTTTGCATAAGTTGGTCATAAAATAGAGGAAGCCACTGCTGTCCAGAAAAAAACATTGCTGCACGTTTGAAGTTTGCAAAAGAGCACCTGGATGTTCCACAGCACTACTGGCAAAATATTCTGTGGACAGATGAAACCAAAGTTGAGTTGTTTGGAAGGAACACACAGCTTTGCTGCCTCAGGGCCTGGACAGATTGCCATCATCGACGGAAAAATGAATTCTCAAGTTTATCAAGACATTTTGCTGGAGAACTTAAGGCCATCTGTCTACCAATTGAAGCTCAACAGAAGATGGGTGATGCAATAGGACAACGACCCAAAGCACAGAAGTAAATCAACAACAGAATGGCTTCAACAGAAGAAAATAAGCCTTCTGGAGGGGCCCAGTCAGAGTCCTGACCTCAACCCAATTGAGATGCTGTGGCATGACCTCAAGAGAGCGATTCACACCAGACATCCCAAGAATATTGCTGAACTGAAACAGTTTTGTAAAGAGGAATGGTCCAAAATTCCTCCTGACCGTTGTGCAGGTCTGATATGCAACTATAGGAAACGTTTGGTTGAGGTTATTGCTACCAAAAGAGGGTCAACCAGTTATTAAATCCAAGGGTTCACATACTTTTTCCACCCTGCACTGTGAATGTTTACATGGTGTGTTCAATAAAAACATAAAAACATATAATTCTTTGTGTGGTTTTAGCTTAAGCAGACTGTGTTTGTCTATTGTTGTGACTTAGATGAAGATCAGAACACATTTTATGACCAATTTATGCAGAAATCCAGGTAGTTCCAAAGGGTTCACATCAGGCCTGGAGTTTCGTCATTTTAGGGGCAAGGCCACTTGGCCTTTTGAGTTGTCAATTTTTTAAGGGCACAAAGGCCAAAAGCCAGGGCACCAAGGCCATAAATTAAAACAATGATTTAACATACGATATGAAGTGACTACGATTGTATATGCATTTACAATACTTTTATATATATTTATTAAGCATTCAATGGACACCAAATTGCAATTAAACAAATTCTTTATTAAAACTACAAAGGATTCTTATAGCACAGACATGTTTGGCTCACTGTGAGACTGTGGTAGTGGGCCTACGTCAAGGTGCGTCCTTATTCTGAGTCACTTGAAGATGGAGATGATGACGAGTCAGGGAGATTTGGACTTTTGGGGTTCCTTTGACCATAGGGATGAATATTGGGTCTCCTTTTGTTGATGCCAGCTGCCCACCATCTTGCCACAGCTTCATCACTTTGATATTCAGCAAGAGCACAACCCTGGGATTTGATGAGGAGTAGATCTTCAATTGTTGAAGTGTGCAGGCTTAAACGCCAATCGCCCTGCATTCTCTTCATTACTGAGAACTGCCGTTCAACTTGAGAGGTAGAGACAGGAAAAACTAGGACTATTTGTATTAGGTGCAGCAGATTGGGGTACATTCTTCCCTTCTCCAACAAGAATCTGGACCATAATGGGAGGAAAGTTTCCCTACTATGGTGACGCACAATGTCGTATGTAGACAGTTCAGGCATGCCACAAGACATGTGAATGGGTATTTTGATCGCGTTTTGAAAATTGGGCGATATAAACGAGCAGCAAACATTGAACTTCCGTCTGCGATCGCCGGTGGTCAAATAAGTCTCCACAGAGGTCTTTGACAGCTAACAACACAGCGCTAACTGCCTAGCACTAGATAATAATAAAAAAAGAACACAACTGCAACATAACTCAGGGTTCTTACACCTTTTCCAAAGTCAAATTCAAGCACTTTTCAAGCATTTTCAAGGTGCATTTTCAAGCTTTTCAAGCAGCGTACAGCTGTTGTAAATTACATATTTATATGCACATATTTATACTCAAATGATTATTTCCCTACCTCACATGAAATCCGATGTTCTTTATGCTATAAACAACCAAATGTGTGTTTCGTAATAGCATTCTACATAAGGATGACAAATTAAAGATAAGAAAACAAAGTTTAATATTGTAAAATGAGTGACCCATATCATATATAGTAGACTGGGCATCCCATATAACCTGGCTGAGCCAATATAAAACAATCAGCCAACTAACTTTTCATTCTTTATTAACATTTTTAACATTTTTGAGGTCCTTTTAGGGTGGCAGTAAACATACGGCTCTCCAAGGTTAGGACAAAACCATTGAAACACAAAGCTGATATAAAAAAAAGCGTTTGCAGAGATCCTCTTTCTGTGTAAGAGTTTTGGAGGTTTCCAGGGAATCTTTTTCAGAATATGAAACTTTTATTGCCAAAATCTCCCGATAAATACATGTTTGAAGCTTGTAAAGGGAAGATGACAGCTCTCCCTCGCACTAATGCTTTTACGTAGCGATGCTCCCCCCTCCCTCCCGCTGACATTATGAATGTATGGCGTATAGCAGGGGTCGGCAACCTTTTTGATATGAAGTGCCATTTTAAAAATGTTATCAGCGTGCCAACGATCGATAATTATCAACGGGGGGGGGGGTTGAGGAGCTTGACGCTCGTCAACTATCAGCTGGAGGGCGGGGGAGCCTCGCTGCGGGGAAGCAGTGTGTGGACCTGTCAGCGCAACTTACATGATGCCGAATTTAACAAATACATTTAAATAATTGGTTTAAACGGCATAATAATAAGGACGATCGTCCGTTCTGTGATTCTCCAGAGCACAAATGTTATGATATTAGGGTCATGCAGAGTGAGATGAGATCGCTGTCCCTTTAAGAGAGAGAGAGGGGGGTGCGGCTTGTGCATGTGTGTTTGTGGATGGTAGAGCGACAGTGAGGGAACGTGTATATGTTTCTGGAAGTGAAACGGGAAAGCAGAAAAACAGAGGTCTGTGATGTATTTTGTGAAACAGAAGAACAGCTAAATAAATGCAACGTCCTCCCAAGAAGAGCTCGCCTCTCTCTAAAGTGGGTTATTGAACCTGAAGCTTGTTGCTTCTGCCCTCCTCGACTACGGTCTGGGAGCCGACAGGAAAGTTCAACACACAGATGGCCAGTCCGCCCCTTTGTAGCATATTGTTTCGATGAGAGATGAGCAGATCGCCACTGGGCTTTCAACTAAATACACAGCCACGCAAAAACTGCGTCATTTGTACAGCTCATTATGGTTACTGCAATTAGTGAAGTGCTTTCCTCCGTGGTGAAACGATCAGCACTGCACCACGGAGGAAAGCGGCAGAAAGTCACCTGGAGTTAAAGAGCGGGGCTGCGTTGCGTGCATGGCTTCCTTCTGCAGGTAACGGGGAGACGACCTCTGGCGGCGGTCTCGCGTTCAGGATCCGAAAATTAATTTAAATATTTTGCACACTTATTCCACTTATTCCTAGTGTGCCACTGGTTATGCCAATGCTGGCACGCGTGCCAGGGGTTGCCGACCCCTTGCGTATAGTAATCATAGATAACACGGCAGGGTCCGTTACAGTTTGTTTTCATCTGATTTCAAATAAACAAAGTCTTGGCTTTCAGAATATTAAACTTGTTTCGGCAAATTCAGATGATAAATACAACTTTGAAGCTTGTAACGGCATAATTACAAGCAGAGAACGGAGTAACTTTACGTCAAAGCAGGCATAACAACAGCCGGTGTTTCTCGTGAGTGTTTTCCCCGGGAAACTAACACAATACACACAAACGCAAAAATACACAAACACACAAACACACACTCGCGAGCTTCCCCCAGACCATTAATACAAACGAAAATATGTTTCCTCCGTTAGAAAGCTAGGAATATCCTCTTTCCAACAGTGTATAACTCAAAATGTGTCTTCGGGTCAATGTGACTGATTTCGATGGAGCAAGTTTAGGCACGAAAAATACTACCAGTAAAAATACATTGCTTTTATGTGCTTCATCCTCTGAAAACCACAGGATGGCGACTGTCGCACATACTGACATAGGTACGCTCCTTTTTATTATTGTCACCTGCATAAGCAATTATCCCACATCGAGTTCGCTAACGTTACTAGCTTAAACAAACGTAACATGCAACGTTAGCCTAATCCAAAATGCTCTACTACGGCTTACCTTTCATATTGCTCGTCAGCGCAGACTCTCCCATCGCGAATAATTGAAATTCTTTGTGGCAAACTGTGCAGAAGGCGAATCGTTGGGTTGATCCTCGTTTTAGCCACAGCTTGTATTTCTTTTCGGATAGCCAAGGCTCGTTAAAACAGCAACCTCCTGGCATACTGTCATTCTCTCATTAGAATGCCCAGGTCACACAAATAAAACACTTGCAGGTCGCGCGCATAGCGCGGGAAGGCCGGAGCGGAGCTGTTTTATGTAGAAGCGAAGCAACTAAGGGCGCTCCGACTTCTTTATTTTCTTTTAATCTAAAAAGCGAACTATTCAGTCAGACAGCAATTTATTGTAAAAGTAAAGCATTTACAATTTCAAGCACTTTATCTCAAATCCAAGCACCATTCCCAAAATGCAATCACTTTTCAAGTCATGAAAACACCTCGTAAAAATTCAAGCATTTTCAAGGATTTCAAGCACCCGTACGAACCCTGATAACTTATCCAAGTAGTAACAAAAACACTTCAAAATATTATAATTATGCATTACCATACGAGCAAGAAATAGTAATGTTATCCATAAAATTCCACTTAAAGCTGGACAAATGAAAAACTTAACGGCAAACAGGATCATCACAAAACCTTACCTCACCTCAGCCTTTTCTTGAGCGGAGAATCAGCTAGCTAGGTCCTAGACCGTCCTACGCACACGGACGCGTGAGGGGGTGGGCGGAGATAGGTCCTAGACTGATGTCAACTGTCATCATAGACCGTCCGAGCGGTGCATTCCAGGCTCAAATCAAGCGCACCGCTGATTTTTTTTTCCTCCTTCAAAATATGCTGGTGTTGAAGCCGTGTCAGAAAAGAGGCAGACTGCTAAACCACAAAACTTAGTCAGAGAGGGCATCAAGGCCACTGTGGCCTTATGGCAGATATCATTTTTAAGGGTACAAGGCCAAAGTGGGAGGCCTTTTTTTTGGAAAATGTGTATTATGCTTGCAAGTGTTCTCAAAATAGTGGCCGTTTCTCAATGTCGAGTATAACTGCTGCAAAGCCACTATTTCAAGTATACTACGTCTTCGAATGGCGCCGAATGCTGGGCATTTAACATGCATTTAAACAGTCCTTCGGCGCCACTCGATTACGTAGTTTACTTGAAATAGTGACTCTGCAGCAGGTTTACTTGACATTGAGAAACGGCCAGTGTGTCATCAGCAGTGTTGGGTGTACAAAGTAACGCGTTACGCTGTTACCTAACGTAACTACTTTTTCCGGGTAAAAAGTAGTGTAACGCGCTACTTCGGAAAATTTGGTAACGTAACGTAGTTTCTTCTTCAATTCGCCGGAACGTTACTTTTCCCAGGGACGAGTGACAGTGTGACACACTGCCTACTCAGCTGCGTGCTTACGCAGGCACGAGCTCTCATTCCACACTGTACGAGATAGAGGCTGGCCGCTGGTGGTGGCATGAAGACTGAAGAGCAGTGATGGCAAGCGAGAAGCCAACGCTAACATTCGAGGGATGGAGGTATTCCCATTACTTCGAACTTGTTGAAACTAAGGGGAAAAATGTGAGTGTAAGGTGTACGTTGTGCCCTGGCCAGAAACTTTTGTCCACTGCCGTTAACTCAACTGCCAACCTCACCAAGCATTTGAAAGGAAAACATGCTAGCATGAAGCTAGTAGCTCAAGATCCCCGGGGAAATGACGATATTATTATACCGTGAAGAAGGGCCAGCATATTCAGTGAACATAGCCTTTTAATTTGGAGGCCAGTCCTGCTTTAAGTTGTTCTTGATTTTATTTTGGCTAAAATGTCTTTGCTTCCAAGCTGTATTATGCCATTTTATTTTATTTACACAAGCCATTGATATCAAGACATTTTGAAGTTATTATTTTTCTGTTGGATTTACATGAGGCATGTTTTATTTTTGAGACACATGAGCAATTTTGAGGTTTTCATCATGTTGTTCCTAAGGAGCCTATTGATATGATTTGCACTAGCTTTGCACCTATTTTGGGGCTAGCCTGTTAAATGATTATGATTTTATATTGATATTGTTTGATATTATTGTTTAGTGGTGGTGTTGACGCTTATAGCCCAATGTTTTGTTAAGTGCTCTGTGGCATTTTTTTTTATAATAAAGAGCACAAAAGAAATATCTGTTATGTCCTCCATAGTAGAACTTTATGTAAGCCTAAACATTTAGGAACAGAGATGGGGTTCTGCCCAAAGTCGAGCAACATAAAAGTAACGTAAAAGTAACGAGTAACGTAAAAAGTTACTTTCCTTGGAGGGTAACTAAGTAAAGTAAGGGATTACTTTTTTAAAGAAGTAACGAGTAACGAGCAAACACTACTTTTTAAAAGTAACTTCCCCAACACTGGTCATCAGGACTTTAGTTACCCATACTTTCTTTTTAACACAATGCAGTAGAGTCTGTGGTACCCTAAACAATGAGGAGATCAGCCAATGTCATCAAACAACACGCGTTAAGCAATTGGCGCTGCAGCAAGGACAAATTGTCGCATGGGCACAATGGCATGTCATATTAATGGTTTGGAACAATTTCTGTTTTAGTGCTGCAACCCAGAGACCTGGAAACTGGCTAAAAAAGTTATCCGTACATTTCTAAAGCTTCATCCCTGGCACAAGTTTAATCTCAGTGAAATGATTTAACACTGAACAGACAAGTTCTTCCTTCTTTTCATGTCAGTCTTTTTTCACTGACTCTGTAGATTAGTACACTGATAAAAACGATTTTTTTGCTCTCGTAAATAATACTGTGATTATGTGTTTAAATTATACAAGAAATTACTAATAGTTTTATTTTACTCAAAATCTCTCCTATTATTTAATGTGTTACTTGAATTTATGGAGTAATTTTGTATCTTCATTTTGATACGTAAATTTAAATCATAGCACCAAGTACATTACATTACATTATATTGCATTTAGCTGACGCTTTTATCCAAAGCGACTTACAATAAGTGCATTCGACCAGGAAGATACAACCTTGAAGAAAACAGAATCATATAAGTACATCAGGTTTCATAGAGCCAAACATTTCAAGTGCTACTCAACTGGCTTTAGAAAGCCAGCCCTTTATTAGTATATAAGTGCTTTGCTAGTAATTAAATCGCTCGAAGTGGAGTCGAAAGAGTTGAGTTTTCAGTTTGCGCCGGAAGATGTGTAAGCTTTCTGCTGTCCTGATTTCAATGGGGAGCTCATTCCACCATTTTGGAGCCAGGATAGCAAACCCACGTGTTTTTGCTGACGGGAACTTGGGTCCCCCTCGCAGTGCGGGTGCAGCGAGCTGTTTGGCTGATGCAGAGTGGAGTGCACGTGCTGGGGTGTACGGTTTAACCATGTCCTGGATGTAAGAAGGGCCAGATCCATTCGCAGCATGGTACGCAAGTACCAGTGTCTTGAAGTGGATTCTAGCAGTTACTGGAAGCCAGTGAAGGGAGCGGAGGAGTGGTGTGGTGTGGGAGAATTTAGGAAGGTTGAAGACCAGACGAGCTGCTGCATTCTGGATGAGCTGCAGAGGTAGGATGGCACATGCAGGTAGACCAGCCAGGAGGGAGTTGCAGTATTCTAGGCGTGAGATGACGAGGGCCTGGACCACAACCTGCGCTGATGTCTGGGTCAGCTGGGGACGTATCCTCCTGATGTTGTAAAGCGTGTATCTGCAGCAGCGGGTTGTTGCAGCAATGTTTGCAGTGAAGGACAGTTTGTTATCTAGGACCACACCCAGATTCCTTGCAGTCTGAGTCAGGGAAACAACAGAGGTGCCGATGTTGATTGTTAGGTCAAGAGTGGGACAATCTTTTCCCGGAAGGAAAAGCAGTTCAGTCTTGTCAAGGTTGAGCTTGAGGTGATGAGCAGACATCCACCGAGAGATGTCTGCTAGGCAAGCAGAGATGCGTGCGACGACCTGGGTCTCTGAGCGGGGAAAGGACAGAATTAGTTGGGTGTCAACAGCATAGCAGTGGTATGAAAAACCATGCGGGCTAATGACAGACCCGAGCGAGTTTGTGTACAAGGAGAAGAGGAGGGGACCAAGAACAGAGCCCTGAGGGACCACTGTAGTTAATTGACAAGGGTCGGACTCGGACCCTCTCCAAGTAACCCTGTAGGTGCGGTCTTTGAGGTATGACTGGCTCACCTCCTACCTCACCGACAGGCAACAATTCATCTCCCTCTCTGGCCACACATCCGCCCTCTCCCCAGTCACACAGGGGGTCCCCCAGGGCTCAGTCCTCGGCCCCCTCCTCTTCATCTGCTATCTTTTCCCCCTTGGTCACATTATTCGCAACCTCAACCTTGATTTCCACTGTTACGCCGATGACACCCAGATCTACATCACCACCAAATCCCCTCACAACCCTCCCCTCACCCATATCGAAACCTGCATCTCTTCAATAAAAACATGGCTGACTCACAATTTCCTTAAACTCAACAGTGATAAAACAGAGCTACTCATCATAGGCACCAGATCAACCCTCAATAAAACAGGACCCATTTCACTCACCATTGAGAATTCGACCATCACCCCCTCCCCCCTGGCACGCAATCTTGGCGTTATCCTGGACCCCAGCCTCTCCTTTGACCCCCATGTCAGCTCCATCATCAAGATCTCCTACTTCCACCTCCGCCGCATTGCCAAAATCAAACACTACCTCCCCCCCCGTGCTGCTGAATCCCTCATCCATGCCTTCATCACCTCCCGCCTCGACTATTGCAACGCCCTCCTCACTGGCATCTCCTCCCATTCCCTCCATAGACTCCAAATGGTACAAAACTCTGCTGCCCGCCTCCTCACCCACACCCGGACCCGTGAACACATCACTCCCGTTCTCCGCTCTCTTCACTGGCTCCCCATCAAACAACGCATCATCTTCAAAACACTCCTCCTCACCTATAAAGCCCTTCACCACCTAGCCCCCCCCTACCTCTCTGACCTCCTCATCCCCTACAACCCCCCCCGAGCCCTCCGATCCTCCTCCACTCTCTCCCTCACAGTACCACCATCAAGACTCAAAACATTTGGCAACAGAGCATTCTCCAGATCAGCACCCCGCCTCTGGAACTCCCTCCCCCAATCTGTCCGCCACTCTCCCACACTGTCTACCTTCAAAACCCAGCTGAAAACATACCTCTTCTCCCAAGCCTTCAACTTACCCTACCCCCCAACCCACTGACTTCACTCACACCCCACGCTGTATCTCTTATTCACCCCACGCTGCATCTCTTATTCATACATTCATCAACTTTTTCTTTCCTCTTTTCCATTATGTTGTCTTTTGCTCGTTGTCCTATGCTTGCTCCCCCCCTGTGTTGTCCTTTGCCTGTTCATGTAATGTTCATGTTCAATTTTCTTGTCCAATATGTTGTCTTCTGCCTGTTCACCCCCTTTCTGTACTTTTAATTTTTTTTGTAAGCGACTTTGGGTTATTGAAAAGCGCTATATAAATAAAAGTTATTATTATTATTATTATTATGAGGTGAGGAGGGAAAGTGCAGTGCCTGAAACTCCAAGTTCTTGGAGAGTGCGAAGGAGGATCTGATGGTTCACCATGTCGAATGCAGCAGACAGGTCCAGAAGGATGATTACAGAGGAGAGGGAGGCTGCTTTAGCAGTGTGCAGTTCGTCAGAGACAGCAAGGAGAGCAGTTTCTGTTGAGTGACCTGCCTTGAAACCAGACTGGTGCGGATCCAGAAGGTTGTTCTGATGGAGATAACAGGAGAGTTGTTTAAAGACAGCGCGTTCAAGTGTTTTAGACAGGAACGGGAGGAGAGAGACAGGCCTGGAGTTTATAACATCAGACGGGTTGAGTGGATCGAGAGTGGGCGGATCGATCCCAAAATATCGATACTTCCGATATTACGTTACGTTTCAAAATATCGATACGAGAGCCAATACGATCGATACTTTTATACTTTTTTCCCGTCTCCTCTACTCGTCAATTTCTTCAAAAAACTATGTGCAGACGAACACAATTTTAGCTTAGAATGTGCTGTCCAGAGGCGCGGGAAGGTATTTTGAGTGGGGGTGCGGAGGTGCTGGACTCCAGTGAACAGTATTACGGGCACCATAGAGCACGCACAAAAAAACTCCCCACACGCAAACACACAGTAAACCCGCGACTGTTACAATGAAGGCTCGATAATCAGCTCACGGCATATAGGCAGGGGTAAAGTGCTATTTTTTACGAGTGGGGAGCGGACCTCACCTCCTCTAGGGGGGTCCGGGGGGATGCTCCCCCGGGAAGATTGTTTTTAAATATTGAAGTTAAAAGCATCAATCTGGTGCACTTAGAGAGCAACATTAAGAGATCTATGGATACATCTCTCAACACCCAGATGAAACACAACTGTAAGCAGATGTTCTTTTTCTTTATGGATATTTTACAAATCACTCCCCTTTCAAACTGTATTCTTGTTTTACTGCCATATAGTATTTCATAACTGTTTTTCCTTTATTCTCTTATTTTTTTTATAACTATAATGATCATGTGAGGGTGTGCCGCGGAAATAATCTTTTGAATATTTTTTGACCAAACCGTTTGAGACCCACTGAGATAACTTAGACTAAAGTTAACTATCTAAACACTCAGAGAGTCCTTTAGCTCACCTGAGCCTCTCAGTCTGAGAGGAGAGCTCTCCTCCAGCTTGTTGTGGAACAAACAGCTCCGTATGTCCGTTAGTGCAGCTAGCTAACCAGATGCTAACAACACGATCCCTGCTGCTGGCACCGGTCCCTCTCTCTCTCCCCCTCTCTCACACACACTAAATGCGCTATTTCCGCACACACACAGAGCCGCGAGCTTGACTGACACAAGCACACTTTTATTTCCATGCAACTCTCTGATTGGTCTGGTGTCTTGCCTCTGTTGCATTCACTGAACACGGGAAATTACATTCCTGCCGTCCTTTCTAGTGTCTTGATGAGGTTCACGTAAAGCACGGTTAATGTATTATATTATTGAGGTAGAATTGTCCGGGGCTACAGAAAAAACATTTGGGGCAGGCCGAAATATTATTTTACCAACAATGTGGAATTTATTGGCTACATATTACACAGATTATGCACAGCGGGAGCAGCAATAACCGTCAAATAATAATTCAGACAGGGGAGCTCCGCACCCCCTGCCTGCCGCTAGGGGGTGCTGCAGCGCCCTCAGCACCCCCCTTCCCGCGCCCATGGTGCTGTCCCACGGTAATTCAGAAGGCTCACAGGTCACATTCCGACCATTATTTAAAACAATAGGTGCTTTCACACCGTCTACAGTTTGATTTGTATAGAGGGAGCTCTGTCCGTTTTCGAATTACCCATTTGCTTTCGGGGAGCCCTATTTTTCAGAGCACATCCTGCTACTAAATATGTCACACGCACGCTCTGTTGACTGGCGCAGCAGCGCGGATGCGATCAATTGCTATAAAAACACTCTTCTACTAATACAGACGGTGTCACTATGCCGGCGGATGTGGCCGTTGTTGAAGCCTCTTCAGGCTCCGCATCGGCAGGCCTCTCCCTCGGTGTGGAGCTGTCAAGCTCGACCCTAACGCTGCTTACAGCCGGCCAACTAAAAGTTGTTTTCCGTTCACGTTGTCATTTTTAGATTCCTTCGCTTCTTTGCTTGTGAATCCAAAAGCTCTGACGCTTGGCTGTTTTTGTTTTGCCATATTTTTTATTACAAAGCCAGAGTTAAAAAAATATCAATATGAACATTTCAAATACCGCGCAGGCATCACCGCCATAACCATAGCAACGGAAGTAAGAATGCAGTGCCGCCACGTACAGATGGCAACACCCAGACATATTCACAAATATAAAACAAATATTTAGAAACTGTAATGAACAATAACTATTATTTATTTCAAGAACTGTTATTTACAGAAACTCAACATTTCTAATCTGTGTGACACAAATATGCACGATTGTTTTGTGCTCCCCCTATTTATCTCAAAGTCAGCCTTCAGGGGAGCTCCCTCCCTCTTCGGGGGAGCCAAGCTCCCCCTAGCCCCCCCCCCATTTCGAACAGTGTCTGTGGCTGAATGGCCAGCGATTAGGTGCGGCGCATTTATCATAGCTGATCAGAGCTAACTGCCTGCCGTCAGATTTCATTTAAAAAACAGATCTGATTTTAAGACTATTTCTGCGCTCATAAAGAATTATATGAATAATGCGTATCCAACTGGTTTCATTAATTAGTGAGTTTATTTAACACTAGAACCGCCAATCGGGTCAATTTGTGTGATGTGTGTTGTGTGTGTGCAATGTAACTTTTTTTCAATAAAATATTAAAGTCTCCCAGTCCGTGAATTTTCCTGAAAGTGTGTTATGTAGCACCCTATGTTGTTAAAAATTGCATTCTAATAGCGGGATTTGACGGGTTTAGGTAGGCCTATACAAAAACCTCTGGCGGTTCTAGTGTTAAGGTAATTAGGTACAGTAGAAGCCCTTTTTTTATCAGTAACGAATTTAGCAGTTGAACATAAAAGTCAACTAACTGAGGGTCACTTGCAATGACAGTGTTGTGTCTAACTGTAAGCTTGTCACTCAGAGTAACCTACAGTTAATTTAGCTGCTGGAGAATAAAGATCAAGGGGGGAGGGGGGGAGAGAGCTGTGGTTGATGGGCCATTAGTTAGACCCTCCAGAAAAACGCGGGCAAAAATCCTTGATTATGCGGGCTAAATTCCTTGATTATGCGGGCTAAAATCCTTGATTATGCGATTAAACATGCGGGGTTTTATGTGATTTTATGCGGTGACACTGCGGGAAGTTGCGAAATATGCGGAAAGTTGCGAAATATGCTAAATATGCGGGAAAAAATTATCGATTTTTTTTAAAATATTGGGCTGTCTTATTTATTCTCTCTCACAAACAACCTGCCACTAACGTTAAACCCCTTTACTATTCAATTAAACACATTCAATGTTTATTTATTGTAAAAGCAATTGGGCTATTTTAATCTCACGCACACACACACACACACACACACACACACACACACACACACACACACACACACACACACACACACACACACACACACACACACACACACACACACACACACACACTTCTCCGCCTCATTCTGTTTTCATTTACTCGTTCGTTATCTGCAGCTTCAATCTTGTAGGCTACTCACCGCGTTTTTTGTAGCCCTCGAAAGGGTTTTGGAGGTTGATGCCTTGTGAACGTGAGTTGTTTGGCTTTCTTGTCCGCAGCAGCAGAAAGCATTTTCGAATGTTTGAATGAATCAAAGCGGGTCGTCACCGTCGATTTTCTCTTATGCTCCAACACACAGTTGCACAGGGTGCAGAATAGTTTCCCCCCACTTTTTGCCCGGTCTTTAGTAGAAATGTTCGTCGGTAAATGAGATGGATTAGATATTTTCATTTTGGTGTTTTCTCTATCGTGTGAGCTCCACACTTTCACTCTATACAGTGTTGTTTACATTCTGTGATGCGCGAGCTGATGACGTCACGTCAAGACGAGTTAACTTTTTCTTTTTCTCAACTTTGTGTGGAAAAATGCGGGGATTATGCGGCCTTTTGATAAATATGCGGCCTTTTAGAAATCTGCGCCATTTTGCTGATTATGCGGTAAATTCTGCGATCGCAGAATCACGTTTTTCTGGAGGGTCTAATTAGTTGTGTAAATACACAGCTGAGAGCTGCCGTTTCATTCAGACTGTTTAAAAAACGGTAACAACGGACTATTTTTCTTAGTGGATGCATGTCAATTTAAATCAATACATACAACTATTTTTTAAATCAATAAAAACATTTTCTAAATCCATAAAAGCATTTAAATTAATATTGGGAGTCATGTCGTTACTTTGTTGAGAATGTGGCCGTGTAATAAGCGGGATAATTTGCAGCGACTTGTTCCTCATGGGGAAAATAACACCCGTCATGTGTGTGTAGAGGTGTGTGTGGTTAAAACACTTTCATGAAGTGAAGGAATTTCCTTCTATAAAACAGCTGTGGGCAGCAGTGAGTGTCACGGACATGAATTCATAGATCAAGGCAGAAGGTTGCACACACTCTCCTGTCCTGCCAGGCGACACGCCCGTTCTAAGCCTTGTCCCTCACTCCTCACATCCCAATCATCCCCAAAAAGTGTATTATGTTGTTACATCTCAGACGTTATGTTTCAGTTGTGCTCTGTCTATGTTCAGTGATGCAAACTTGTCACCTTTCGGCGAAATTCGCCGTTTTGAATCCAAAATAAGTCCTTTGTGTGATTCATGGAGATCTGCAATAAAAATATTTTTGGGGTATGGGGGGGTCTGGGACCCGGACTAATCTGCGGCCGTGAGCTGTTATGTGCCATCATGACACGCATGGTGTTCTTTTTTATATATTATAATGAAGTACGAGCTGTGTGCTCGAGTCTTCCTGCCTGTCGGCTCTGCTCTCATGGATGTATAATAAGGCTCTGCTGCTCCGAGATGATGGTCTAGTTCCAGCAGCTACATTACCTACGGGTGTGTTCGTTAATATTAACTGTGCGTCCGGAGTCACTGTGGCACAGACTGGACCGCTGGTGAACAGCTTTTAGAACGGGCCGTTCAGGTGTTCAGAGCAGAGCTCCCTGTCGGAGCGGCAGAGTGTGATGTGAACTGAAAAGTTTTTCTGTGGCAATATTATTTAAGGAACCGTTGAGCTAGCTAGCTAGCATACATTGTCACTATCTGCTAACGTTAGCTTTAGCCTTCTATTTCTAATAGTTTGTTCATAGGCTATAAACAGAGGTGGTATAAGTAGGCCTATATATGTTGTACTTGAGTAAAAGTAGAAGTACTCAGATCTTGTACTTGAGTAAAAGTAGAAGTACTGAGGTCTTGTACTTGAGTAAAAGTAGAAGTCCTACTCAGATCTTGTACTTGAGTAAAAGTAGAAGCACACAGATCTTGTCCTAGAGTAAAAGTAGAAGTACTCAAATATTGTACTTGAGTAAAAGTAGAAGCACTCAGGTCTTGTACTTGAGTAAAGGTAGAAGCACACAGATCTTGTACTAGAGTAAAAGTAGAAGTACTCAGGTCTTGTACTTGAGTAAAAGTAGAAGTACTCAGATCTTGTACTTGAGTAAAAGTAATAGTCCCAGAGTGTAGGAATACTCTGTTACAGTAAAAGTCCTGCATTCAAAATGTTCCTCAAGTAAAAGTAGAAAAGTATTATCATCAAAATATCGTGAAAGTAGCGACAGTAAAAGTAGTCATTGTGCAGATTGATCCATTTCAGATTAATAGATATGATATGTTTTATAATGATTGATCATGAAAGTGTTCTCAAAGCTGGTAAAGGTGCAGCTAGTTTGAATGACTTTGTATACTGCAGGGTAGCTTGTGGATTTACTCCAGGTGGAACTAAAGTCTGATTTAACACTTGATTATATTTCACATCATTCATCCACATCTGTAAAGTAACTAAAGGTATTACATACATGGACTGGAGGAAAAGTACAGCATGTACCTCTGAACTGTAGTGGAGTAGAAGAACAAAGTAGCAAAACATTGAAATACTTAAATAAAGTACAAGTATCTCAAAATTGTGCCCAAGTATAGTACTTGTTGAGTTTATGAACTTAGTTACTTTACACCATGTGGCTATAAAGATAAAAAGACTTAAGCCTTGCACAGAGGCATGATAATACATTTTCAAAATGCTCAACAGTGCTGCCAAAATTATAAACTGACTGCTACACAATTTAAAATAATTGCTTTTATATATTTCTATTAGATGTGACTCTTTGGCGTTTCTGTTATTATTAACACTGCTGCTTTAGTTGTTTTGACTGCTAAAATCCTCTGTTATTCCGTGGGGTGGGGGAGCCGGGGGCTCGGATCCTTATCACCTTTTTCATACCTGATGAGTTTGCATCCCTGTATGTTAAAAAGCCTCAGTCACCTTAATTCATGTAATAAAAACATCTCAGGTCATGAGGGGGGGAGAGAGCTGTGGTTGATGGGCCATTAGTTGTGTAAATACACAGCTGAGAGCTGCCGTTTCATTCAGACTGTTTAAACAACGGTAACAACGGATGCATGTCAATTTTAATCAATACATACAACTATTTTTTAAATCAATAAAAACATTTTCTAAATCCATAAAAGCATTTAAATTAATATTGGGAGTCATGTCGTTACTTTGTTGAGAATGTGGCCATGTAATAAGCGGGATAATTTGCAGCGACTTGTTCCTTATGGGGAAAATAACACCCTTCATCCAGATGAGGATCCCTCCGCTACGCTTTGGGATCCTGATCGACCGACGAAGCTCCATTAAAATATACATATTTTTGGTGAATTACTGAGTTTAGGCACGTTAATGACGTTTTAATGAAGTTGAATACAGTATATTCATATGTGTCAGTGATTTCATGTAAATTCGGCGAACATAAACATAAATGATCGTGGTGAAGATGATGATTAAATTAGGATTAAAAATCGAGAGCCGGGCTGCATTTCCTCCCGTTCGTTTTTTTCGAATAACACAATTATTTTGTTAAATAAGAATACCAATACGTGTTATACGTGTTGGTAATTTGTACATTTGTGTTGAGTTTTGAAGATTTTCCAAAAATCAGATGTCAAATGTTAAGCTTTAGAGCTACTTATCTCATCACACAGTGCTCTAAGGCGAGTAATTTGTATTTATAGCAAGACCAGAGATTGTCCTGAACATTTTGATATGTAACACATTTTTGGGCAGTTCCAAATCACTGCATTGGTCAGGATGCCACATGGGCACCTCCCTAGAGAAGGGTTATACAGACCCAGGACCAGGTGGAAGGATTATACCTCCTGCTGGCCTGGGAGCGCCTTGGAATCTTCCAGTCAGAGCTGGTTGATGTGGCCAGGGAAAGGCTAGTTTGGGGCCCTCTGTTGGAACTACCTTCTCCGGGACCCAACTCCGGATACAGATGTAGCACCTCATTTCGGACGCCCCTAGCCATGTGGGCCCGTGATCTGCACAGGGTGGGCTCTCGCTGAAAGGAAAACCCCCCGCATGACTTGATACGCCCCCTTGATAAATAAATTAAATGATAATGAAACCAGCAGCAATGGATCATGGATCCACCAGGGGGAGTAGTGATTAAAACACTGCCACACTTGAACTCACGTGAAATAAACAGCTGATAGATCTACAGGTATCTGATATAGCGGATATTTTTTAAGATATATATGTCACGGATCGGATCATATTCTGTGCTAAATAAGAGACATATAAGATAAGATAAGATAAGACAAACCTTTATTAATCCCAGAGGGGAAATTCAGTCGTACAAAGCAGCAACAGGGTAAGCGTGAAAAAACAGGACAGCAAAGATTCACACAGATTAATAAAATAAACAAAAACAAAAATCAAGAAAAAAAAGAAAAAGATAATAATAATAAAAGACTATGAAATAGGAGATGAGTAAAAATAAGAGTAAAAAATAACTGTCAGCATATGTACATATTTGGTCATCTAAGTTATAAAGTACGGAATAAGTTAAAGTGACAAGTGAAAAGTGAAAATGGACATCTGTACACATATTGACATATCTATCTACCTATTTGGTCTACTACTAATAATATGTTAACATGGGTTGTGGAAACAGTGTATATTTATGTCCAGTGATTTTATTTTATTTTATTTCTTTTTCATCATTAACCCCTTATTGTGCAGCCTGATGGCTACAGGCACAAAGGACTGTCCGAGGCGCTTGGTGCGTTGTCGTGGAGGGATGAGTCGGTGGCTGAACGTACTCCTCATCTTCACTAGCTCTACGTGGAGTGGGTGGGAGGGGTTCTCTAGGATGCTGTCGAGCTTCCTCCTCGTCCTCCCCTCTGCCACCTCCTCCAGATTGTCCAGTTGTACTCCCACTACAGAGCTAGCCTTCCTCACGAGCTTGTTCAGCCTGCCAGTGTCCCTAGTGTTTGTGTTTCCACCTCAGCACAACACGGCAAAGAAGAGCACACTGGCCACCACAGACTGGTAGAACATCTGCAGCAGCGTCATGCACACGTTGAATGACCTGAGCCTCCTCAGGAAGAACAGCTTACTCTGTCCCTTCCTGAAGAGAGCATCGGTGTTGTCTGTCCAGTCAATTTTTTTGTTTAAGTGCACTCCCAGGAACTTGTAGCTGTTCACCACCTCCACATCCTTCCCCCTGATGGTGATGGGGGTCAGAGGCCTCTTCCTGTAATTATTTAACAAAATAATGTTGTTTAATCCACGTTGGCGTACTACAACTATACAAAAACAATCGGTTTGTTTTTTCATCAGGAAATCCAGCCCTGCTCAAACAAACAATTTGTAATCATCATCCTCACGATCATTTAATGTATCATGTTCGCCGTTCATTGACATGAAAGCACTAACAATCATGAATTTGGCGTAGTCAACTTCAACCCTTCTCTTGCGTTTCGGGTCAAAAGTGACCGAATGACTTTTATTTTAAACATAAATATTGTGTTTTTCATCCAATTGCCTCAATACGTTATGTTATCCTCCACACTAGGCCTCTGAACATATACACTTGAGGGTCACCACTTGCATTGAATTTTGAGTGATTTATTCAACAGTGAAACACCCTTGACGTTTTCGGTCAGATTTGACCGACATAGAAAATGAATGGGTATGAGTGTATTATGTTCATCCTGCAGATGGAAAACATCTATATACACACACACACACACACACACACACACACACACACACACACACACACACACACACACACACACACACACACACACACACACACACACACACACACACACACACACACACACGTTACGGGAACCTCTCCCTTTCTATTATTCTACAATTTATCATACCTTCTCACAGGTGCGAGCTCTGTGCCCCTCAAGAAACACAAACCTCTCACTTTCTCGCGCTAAATGCGCCTCTCTTACTGGCTTTCAAGCAGTTATATTTGTGCCTTGCTCACATTTGACTCATTGACACAATGAGCAGGCGAACGATTAGGCGATTTTCTGTACGAGGGGCTCTGGACACATTTTTGATCCAGATGAAGAGGAGATTGAACCATGGGAAGAGGAGATAGAGGAAGATGTCTCAGAGATGGAAGACAACAGCGATCCAGACTATGAGCCTACAACAGACCAGGAAGAGACCCCTGAGATAGAGGCCCCTGAAGGAGAGGAGCCTGAGGGAGAGGCCCCTGAGATAGTGGCACCTGAGGGAGAGGCCCCTGAGATAGAGGCCCCTGAGGGAGAGGAGCCTTAGGTTACATTCCACAATTTTGCATCCAACTATGTGCGTGAACACACGTGAACACATGTGCTGTTATGGTATATTTCTTTTTCAATGTTCATTGAAGAAAACAGTATCAGTGTCTTATTTTATATTCATCACAGTGAATGCTGAACTTGATGGGCCCACCGGTGGGTCCGGACCATGACATGAAACACTGGCTTGCTTGTATCAAATCAATACATCCCATACATCATTGGAACGGGAAGAATCTCAGCTACAACACTAACTAAATCATTTCCATCTCCAGTAAACACAGCCTACATGGCAAGCATTTTTATAATATACAGTAATGTAAAATAATCACTATCTTTGAACTTACTGCCAAATATAATATGAAATTCACCCCTGGTGTCATTATGTCTGTCATCCCTTGATTGTACTTGCTTTGACTGTTCAAATGAGATGTCAACCTTCAAAATTGGATAAGGGGTTCCAGAGATATCACTGTGCAAAACACACCGGTCAATTTTGACCGAAAATAGCATGGGAAGGGGGGTATGACCTAACGCAAGAGAAGGGTTAACATTTTATTAACGTGCCTAAAATCAGTAATTCACTAAAAATAGGTTTATTTTTTATGGAGCCTCGTCATCTCCCCACGGGCAAATAATAATATTTACAGTGTTAATTGTTTACTGTATTATTAGTGTTTAATATTACTGCTATAACAATCACACATTGAGTTCATTGTTGTGCAATGTTAAAATCAGACCGTTGTTTTTTAAATAGTCTGAATGAAAACGGCAGCTCTCAGGTGAACTCATATGAAATAAGCAGCTGATTCCTCACACACACAGAAGCCTGCTGTCTCTATGCATAAAATAGTGAGAAACATGCCTCTGGTTGATAATGAAATCGCTTATTTTCTCCATAAAAACTGGTGGGTTGAAAAAGCAATACGGGAGGTGAAAAGAACTATATTGTAGAATACAGAAGAATTGTGATGCCGTGGCTTTATCTGAAAACTGACATTTATGGCCCGGGACACACATATTTATTTAGATATGTTTTAAACAAGTTTAAACAACAGGCTGGAGTGTTTCTTGCTCTGAAAGGTATGCTACAACAAGTGGGACTTATCTTTTATTACTATACTGTAGCATATTGTTTTTTATTCCCACTGTCATTGATATAATCATATTCTGCATTGACAAGAATATTTAGTATAATATTGTATTGACCCCGCATGTGGTGCTGGGTTTGTCACTCAAGCGTCCCCTGTCTCTCTGCCAATCACAGAGCTGCACAGTAATGCTGGTCGGTGTGCGGGCCTGTGGTTAGGGGAGCAGAGGGGGGAGGGCTGGGGAGTTGTGACGTTGACCCTGTTCTGACAGTGTGTGAGTTAGGGAGTGGAGTAGAGAATAATGATGAACCTGTAACCTGTAACCTGAGCTGTATACTATAACCATAAGCAAACAAAGGAGTTATTAAACCCAATCACTGGAAGCCTGTTTCCGACTCCCTTTGTTGAACGTTACATTGGTGTCAGAAGTGACTTTTTCGAACGAAGGGCGTCTATCCTGACGGGAGCTCGTAACTGCGTCACGGAGTTAGCTGGTGAGCTTGCGGAGATGGATGAGTTTGGCAGGATGGGAGTGAAGCAAGAAAATAGTGACAGAGAAGAGGATGGAAGATGCGGGTGGTCCGGAACGAGGTAAATAACCGCTGTAGGAAGTCTGGGGAGACACTGCAGGCGTTGGCTAACGACGTCGAAAGCCTGACGCGGCGGGCGTATGCAAACATGCCACCCGGAGTGCAGAGTGAGTTGGCATGGGATCAATTCATCAGGGCCCTCCTCCCTGCGGACTTGAGGGTCGAGGTACAGCTGCAGCATCCACAGTCCTTGCAGGCGGACTTGGAGATGGCTGTGGAGAGAGAGAATGTGTGTAGCTACTAGGAGCAGCGAAGGGCCGGGACCACCGGCTGTGAGGAGCTGCAGAGAGGAAGAGAAGCCTGCATGGGTTGCTGAAATGACTGAACTGATAAGGGCTGTGACTGCAGCCAACACGCAGGCCAAGTACCAGGGTCTGCTGGGGGTGTGGTCAGCCAGGACATTTGGCCACAGACTGCCCCAAGGCACACCGGGCCCAGGTAAACGGCGTGGGGCCCGCATAAAGGGGAAGATGCGGAGCCAGGCCCAAAAAACCCCCAACCAAACCACAGCCTGATTGCCACCAAAACAGACATCCGGGGAAGGGGCCCGACAACTCAGCCGGGGGAGCCAGGCTCTACTCCTTCCTGAAGAAGATGACAGCACATGCCTGTCGTCGCGGTGGGCCGTGTTGGTGGTGGGGTTTCCTGTTATGTCCCTGTCACTGTGGAAGGGGTGCCCTGCACTGTACTGGTGGACACAGGCTCAACAGTAACCCTGGTGAGAGCAGATGTGTTGCCCAGTGGGACTCAATTAGAACCGACAGCGGTGCGTCTATGCACGGTCACGGGAGTGCTGGCCCCTATGAAAGGAAAAGGCATGCTGGCTGTGTCGGTGGGGGGAGTTGAAGTGCATCATCCGGTGTGGATAGCAGATGTACAGGACCCGTGTATTCTGGGCTTGGACTTTTTGAGGGCGTCTGGTTGCTACCTGGATCTTCAAGCAGGCACAGTGAGTTTCCACGGGGGGCCTTTGATCACTATGACCCGTATCCACACCCCTGCTGAAACTGCTGGGAGACCCCCTACACACCCTGTGAGTACCCTAGAAACTGAAAAAAATCCTCCCTCCTTGCCCTTATCCCCGGTGACGCCCACTCAGGGCAATTCAAGGTCCTTAGTTTTGGGCTTTGTAATGCCCCGGCCACCTTTGTGCGGTTGATGGACAGGGTGCTGTCTGATATTCCCCGTCAGCAGTGCTTGGTGTACCTGGACGACATCCTGGTGCATGGCAGCTTGATTGAGGCGGCCCTGGGATCTCTAAGGGTGGTGCTGGAAAGGATCAGAGTCGCTGGCCTGAAGCTACACCCAGAGAAGTGCCATTTCATGCAGAGAGAGGTCACATTCCTGGGCCACAAAGTGGGGGGCGAAGGCATCGGCATCCTGCAAGAGAAAGTGCAGGCGGTCGCGGACTGGCCAAATCCTCGCAACTAGAAGCAGCTGAAGAGTTTCCAGGGCCTGGCCTCGTACTACAGGAAGTTTGGTGGTTAGAAGAGCTCCAAGCTTTCGACTTCAGGGTGGAGCACCGGGCTGGGGTGCGTCACACAAATGCAGACGCTCCCTCCCGCCGCCCGTGTGCCGCCGGCGGATGCCACTACTGTGAGAAGAGAGAGAAGGAGCTGCTGGAGGAAGACACCGTCTGTGCTGCAGCTTGACAACTTGAAGAGGTTATTTGCCGGGAGCTTCAGACAGTCGACGTGGCAGAGTGGAAGCAACAGCAAGAGCTGGACACAGACCTACAGCCTGTACTGCAGTGGGTCGAGGTGCAGCAGCGTCCATCGTCGGAGGAAGTGGCAGTGTTCTCCAAAGCAACCAAGGGGCTGTGGTCTCAGTTTGAGGCTCTGCGTCTGTGTCAGGGCGTACTACAGCGTGCCTGGAAGGAGCCAGCAACGGGGGAGAAGAGATGGCAGGTGGTGGTCCCGAGGGGTCTGCAAGAGGCTGTACTCAACGCCAAGCATGGAACGGCAGGCTCTGGGCACTTTGGCGTCACTAAGACTCTCCGCCGCCTTCGCAAGGGCTGCTACTGGGGGCAGTGCCGGAGGGATGTCGGAAGATTTATGTCGCCGCTGTGACCCTTGTATGGCTCGAAAGGGCCCCCCTGGTCGTTCCCATGCTCCGCTATAAGAGTTTCCCGTGGGGGCCCCAATGGAGAGAGTAGCGGTTGATGTGGTGGGGCCTCTACCTTTGTCAAACAGGGGTAACCGCTACGTCCTAACGGCCATAGACTATTTCACAAAATGGCCAGAGGTGTATGCCCTCACTGATCAGGAAGCAGGGGCAGTCACAGATGCCTTGGTGGCCGGCATGTTCAGCCGGTTTGGAGCATCGGAGTCCCTGCATAGTAATAATAATAATAATAGCTGAGATTTATATAGCGCCTTTCATGGGACCCAAGGTCGCTTTACAAGGAAGAACAGGGCAAAAACAAACATAACAAAACAAAAGGCAATCGGACAACCAGTCAGACAGACAAAAACAACAAATAGATTAGGGGCCAAAGGCCTTGGTGAACAGATGGGTCTTGAGGGCCCTTTTGAAGGCGTCAAGCGTGGGGATGTTGCGGATCTCCGAAGGGAGAGCGTTCCAGAGGGTGGGGGCAGCCACGCTGAAGGCTCTGTCCCCGAAGGTTCGCAGTTTGGTGCAGGGGGTGGTAAGCAGGCCAGAGTCTGAAGACCGCAGGTTCCGGGGTGGGGCATGTGGGTGAAGGATGTCCGATAGGTACTGGGGGGCATGGGCATGGAGGGACTTGTAGGTAAGGAGGAGGATTTTGAATGATATGCGGGACTTGACCGGCAACCAGTGGAGGTGGATGAGGGTGGGAGTGATGTGCTGCCATGGCTTTGTATGTGTGAGTACCCTAGCAGCACCGTTTTGGACATACTGGAGCCTGTCCAGGGTTTTGTTGTGAACCCCAAACAGGACACCATTGCAGTAGTCCAAGCGGGAGGTGAAAAACGCATGGAGTAAGGTTTCGGCAACCGACTCCGAGAGTGACGGTCGGAGTCCTGCAATGTTCCTTGGATGGAAAAAGGCCGATTTGGTCACAGACTTGACGTGGGAGTGGAAAGAGAGGGTGGAGTCGAGGATGACACCCAGGTTGCGGGCTTCAGGTGATGGGGAGGAACTTCGAGTCTCGGGTGTTCGCCTCCATGTGCACACAACTGGGAATGCACAAAAAACACACCTCCCCCTTGCGGCCTCAGAGCGACGGACTAGTCGAGAGATTCCATCGCATCATGGGCCAGCAGCTGGCCATCCTCACGTCTCAGCACCAGCGTGACTGGGACGAGCATCTGCCCCTTGTGCTCATGGCATGTCGCTCTGCAGTCCAGGAGTCTTCAGCCTGTTCTCCTGCCCTCCTCATGTTAGGGAGAGAGCTTCGCACCCCTGCTGTTTTGGCGTTTGGTCAGCCGCCAGATTCCCTGGACACTCCTCCAGGGCCTGAGTACACCAGGAGTCTTCAGGACCGCCTTTATTCCGCTCACGCCTTTGCCCGCGATCAGCAGAAAAGTGCTGGGGTGAGACAGAAACGGAACTATGACACCAGGACAAGAGGGCAGCACTTCCAGGCCGGGGAGCTGGTCTGGGTCTACAGCCCACAACGAAAAAAAGGCCGGTGCCCAAAACTGGACAGCCAGTGGGTTGGTCCCTGCAGAGTACTGGAGAGGGTGGGGGAAGTGGTCTACAGGGTGCAGCTGCCTCCCAAGGGGAGACAGGTTGGCTCCTTACAGAGGAGTCGCTTCTCCACATGCCCAAGGGACACCAGGGCCCACAGCCTCCCCCTCGACACCCCCACTCAGGTCCCCCGGCGAGCAGAGCAGCAGCCCCCCTTCAGTGACTGAATTCCCCTCCACTTTCTTCCCCTTTTCCCCGCCTGGACCAGAACCGGCACCCCCTGTCCACCTGACCCCAGCCCCCCTGCCGAGAAGGCAGACACGACCCCCAAGCCGGTTCAGAGACTTTGTGTGGTAGTTAACGTTTATAGTGAGACCCCTCGGTTCCTGTAGAGGCCAAGAATGCGCCCTGGTCTCACTGGAAGGGATGGTAGTCCACCCAGACCTTCCTAGTTCGACTAAAGAAATGTGTTACACGTTCTCGCTGCTGTGGGTTAGTGTTTAGTTGCAGGTTTTTGTTCTAGTTTTTATTTGTCCCTCGTGGGCGAGGAACTTTGTAGTCGGGGGGTAGTGTAACAACCCTGCATAGAGTGCTGGGTGTGTCACTCAAGTGTCCCCCGTCTCTCTGCCAATCACAGAGCTGCACAGTAATGCTGGTCGGTGTGCGGGCCTGTGGTTGGGGGAGCAGAAGGGGGAGGGCTGGGGAGTCGTGACGTTGACCCTGTTTTAAGGTGTGTGAGTTAGGGAGTGGAGTAGAGAGTAATGATGAACCTGTAACCTGAGCTTTATACTATAACCGTAAGCGAACAAAGGAGTTATTAAACCCAATCACTGGAAGCCTGTTTCCGACTCCCTTTGTCGAACGTTACAATATTATACTATTGTGAATAGTTTACTGTATTATTACTACTATAACAATCACACATTGAGTTCGTTGTTGTGCTATGATAAAATTAGACCGTTGTTTTTTTTAAAAGTATGAATGAAACTCTGCAGCTCTCAGGTGATCAGCTGATCAGCGGGGGCTGTGTGTGACTCTCTTTGTTTCCACACCTAATGGCCACTCAGCCACAGCTCTCCCCTCTCCCTCCTGTGATCTCCCAACCCCCCTGTGATCTCTCTTCTCCAGCACTAAAGTTTAACTGTAGGTTTGTGTTTGCAGATTTATGCTGTCGCAGTTCCTGTTGTTTCTATCGCGCATTGCCGGTATGAAAGGGTCTGTGCCGGAAATATCAAACATTTACTAAAAGTGAAAAACAATGAACAAGACTTAACGTATTAATAATAATTAATTATATTTATTCCGTTTGGATCATAAACTGTAGACTTAGTTTGAGTCATATTTAGTCACCTTCATCCTGTTTTTATTTGGTCAAGTTTTAGTCGACTAAAAGTCTGAGCATTTTAGTCTTATTTTAGTAAAAGAAAACTAATTATTTTAGTCTACTTTTTTGTTAATGAAAACTGTTGAGTCTTTTTTAGTCATCAGATTATATAGAACATTTCAGTCAAACTAGTCTAGCAAAAACCAATAATTTGTCATTTTAGTCAAACTTATTTCACAATAAGATTATATCTTGATGAAAAACACAGGTTGAATGATTAAGAATGGAGCTTTGCAGAGAGTATCTGGTCAGGTTTGTGGTGTTTTTACCAGCTGTGTTATGGCCACATTGCTTCCCTTCTGATAAAACAATGCATTCGCTTTTTTTCTCCGCCTCATTGTAACGAAAATGGGCCCAAATATCACATCGTTTCTTCCTCCCAAGCAGTGGTGGCTTGACTTTTTCGTTGTCAGTCATTTTGACGGACAGGATCGTAACATTTCCGTCATAATCCATTATTATCCGTTGAGTGCACAATTTATCAATCACTCGCGCTGACGGGGGGGTATTCGGTTAACGCGAGTGCGACCACTGCTCCCAAGCCCTGTTGCTGCCATTTTATCTTCTGTTAAATAAGGTTAGTTAGACCATGAGTTAGACCCGAGTCTTCCTGACAGTTCAGTGTGCCGCTGGCCCGGTGTAATTCAAATGTACCGCCGCGTGCAGCACAGACACACAGCTACTGCCCAGCCGCAGCACCGGAAATGGAACTGCTGGGAGAAAAACTGACTATCAGAGATGTAACGTTATCTTTGATAACATTTTGTCTACCCATTTTTCGTAAAACGAAAGTAAAGAGAGATTTTGGAATAGTTTTTATTTAGTAAACTATATTTTCGTCTCGTCACTTTTCATCAACGATATTGCATAATGATTTTTTTATTTATTGTTTACTGCCGTTGGTGCCATCTCGTCATCGTCTCGTTTTCGTCATGGAAAAAAAGGTCTTTGCGAACATATTTCGTCATAGTTTTAGTCAACGAAATTAACACTAGCTGGAAGTTCCAGAGCTAGCTGAAGCTACCAAGCTAAGCTAACATGCTCCCCATCTGCACACTGCCGTCGAATTTTACGTTTCTAAGGTAAGCAGACATGAAACTATTCAGCAAAACTTTAAATAATAATCAAAGTTATTGAGTTTTTAGCATAATACTTCAGAATCCTAAAATCCCTTAACGTTTGTATGCAATTGTGCTAAATTCAACACTGGAATCAAGCAAATATTAATATGTTTGGATGACATTAGTTATTTATATTTTGATATCACGTAATTATACGTTCAATACATTTAAGTCAAGCTAAGGGACATGTGATGGTAGCTAGTTAGTGCTCTTACCTGTGAGGCCTCCTCCAAACAGCATAATAACCAGACTTTATCATTACAACTAAGTACCAGTTCTAGATCCTTGACTTTAGACAAACAATTCAAGAGACAAAATGTATTTAAAGACCAATCTTTATTTGAAGGTGCCTTTTAACCTGAGATATTAGTTATACAGTAATAGTATTGACAATCTAAAAAAACTGAGCAACTCAACAGTCAACTTTATATTTCTTATTATCTAAAGCATTTATTATTTTCATTTTTCCCCTCTCATATTCAGCGTAGACGGATTGAGACAGCGTGGTGTCCAGAGAGCTGCAGAGACTTCAGGGAGAAACCTCCGTGTGATGAAAGGATTGAGACAGTGTGGTGTCCAGAGAGCTGCTGAGACTTCAGGTTGAAACCTGTTTGTTGGTTTGGAGAGGACTGAGGGTCTTTCCTCAGCCAGGAGGACCAGGCCTGATGGAGGAGCAATGGGCAATGGGCATAGCTGAGGCCAACTGCACAGGCCCATCTGTCACTTTATTTGACTAAATGTGTTTACTTATAAATTTAATAGGTTTACAACTTCTGTCCATATGTGCTTTTTATTTAAAACATGTTTGATTAACTTTTAGTTCACATTTCAATCAATTGTATTTGTATTTGCACTTCTTTTGTCCATTATTCTTACTGAAAATGTTAGATCAAACATTCACATCTGACTGAAGATTGGCCCCATTTATTTGTGACGTTGCAAACTCTGCGGTACAAGGCACAAGTGATTTGAAGCTCATAAAGTGAGGCAAATAGAAATAATCAGCTGATGGAGTGTATATGTGGAAATAGGTGCATTCGATCAGCTGACTGTGTTTTCACAATAAGAGTAGTTTCTTAGTGAATGCCCTGTACTGGTCTTAAAATATCATAACATCAGCTTTTAATGTTCCTCTTGGATGTTCTTCTTGACCCTCAGAGAAGGAGAAAATGTTGTGTCTTTCAGGCATGTCATTTCCTAACAAAGATTACAGGAAACATAAAACATATTATTGCAGAACAAGTGTGTTATTTAGGAAGGCGGTGTGTTCGTGTGTTTAGGGGCTGTAGATATAATTTTGTAATTGTAATTTTTTTATTTCAACAGTGAGCTACAAAGGCAATCAGGTTATGAATGAACAGTATGAAGTTCATCAACATTGAAATATATTGTATTATCAAAATAATATTTAACTGTTATCAAAACGTAGTGCAACTGTAGAAGCTTGCTCTGTTGTCTCACTGAAAGAATAACTTTTACCACGTTTTTACAGACAATATTGAGAGATAAATAGTAGCAGTTCTCACTATGTGATAAATATCTTTGCCTTCAATACATTAAATTAGAAAGCTGACAAAATCATATTGCTTGTTAACATCTAAATGTAACCTTTTGCATGGAGAAACTCCTCAGCTTCACTGATGTGTAGGTGATCTAGTATTTATTATTGTTTAATGGAATGTATATCAGTGTATTAAAGTCAATATTTCATTTATTTAAACCAATATCTTTTTTTGATTCGTTGTACAGTATGAAAAAGAAATGTTTACCTGTGCAAAAGTTCACTGCTGTGAGGAGTCCAGTTCTGTCTATCACTCTCTGGTCCAGCCTGTCTGCATCACCTGGACACCTTAAACAAACAGATATATATGTAAAGTACCATGTGTACAAACAATATAACTGATTATCTTCTGTTGAACATGTTGGATTGTGTATTGTCCGAGTCAGGCTCCTTTTTGTTTTACTGTAACTTTGGAAGTTGTTTTACCAATGCTTACTGTTTATTTGATACCAATTTTGTAATGCAATTAATAAAAACAACAAGGTTTGGGTTCATCTTGAAATATGAGATTAATAATTGTAATATACACACATCTTATTGTGAGGTTGATTTCACATACACTACTTCGACA
The DNA here is from genome assembly GCF_949606895.1 of Notothenia rossii. Lineage (NCBI taxonomy): Eukaryota > Metazoa > Chordata > Actinopteri > Perciformes > Nototheniidae > Notothenia > Notothenia rossii. The sequence continues at coordinate 53,901,102 of NC_136903.1, read as the reverse complement.
TTAGCTTGTCTACATATTTGAGCATAGCCAATTTAAATTAACCTTAGCGATGAATACAGTTCCTACCTACATGATAAAATATATCTCTAAGTTACAAGGATGACCTTATTTTATCAACCTCAAACAGAAGCCGTTTGTTCTACAGTATTATCCCACTTAACGCTTAACACTTGTCTATTTCATTGTAACCTTTATATATACAGTCTATGGTTTTAACTTGGAGACTACGATTAGCATCGTTAGCACCAATGTAGCTACCACTCGCTTACACGCTAACCCAAGCCTTAACATTCATTACGTAGCTGATTCAAATCATTAACACATAAATAAGTACTCGAATTTCACTTACCGCAAAAACCGCATTCATGCACTGTCTTTTTCCACCGCAGAGCGAGTCACAACAGTCAAGTTGTTTTCCCTGGATGAACTAAGCAGGCAGAGTGCCTTTAGCTTCACGGAGCAGCTAGCAGAGAGACATAGCTAACAGCAGCAGTCACTTGACAGAGCTGTCACTCAATAGCAGGTCTCCCTTGAAAAAGAGATCAATGATCTCAATGGGATACACCTGGATAAATAAAGGTTTGAAATGAAATGAATGTGACCACGCCCTAATTTATGCAAAGACTTTAAGACCTAATATAAATAAAAGGGTTGTGTTAGAAAACAATTCACTCACAGATTCATAATCATGAAGGTGGAATCTAAATATATACATAATAATATTTATTGCATCAATGAGTAGAAACATGTTTTTTTATGCTGTAAAGTTGGGCATTTTAACATGGGGGTCTATGGAAATTGCTCCTTTCTGCAGTCAGTCCCTATCGGCCAATATATGAACTGCCAACCCAGTCTCACGAAAAAACGTGTAATAACTACGTTGGTCCACAACGTAGGACGTAGTATTTCTACAAAAACGCCTACGTTTTTTTATCACCATTCATTCCAATGGCTGGCGTCTATGTCACGTGATCTTCACATTTCTCCCTGCGGAAAAAAAAACATGGCCGAACTTCGTTTTATTCTCGGTGGAAAATGCCTATTTTAAAGTTAGTTTGGCCATTAAAATGCGTTTTGATGTCATTTGATGTGAGAAATATGAGTTTTTATTTCAGATTATGTGTGCAGTGGATGTACATGATCTTTAGTTTGCTAGTTATTACGAAGATTACTTCAGGAAATGGTGTCTATACAACGTTTTCATTGTTACCAAGGTGGTTGCTAGGGGCGCTGCTATCGATATTATTTCTGTTATGTTGTGTAACAGGGTTGCATACTCTCACGCATCTGGCGTGTGACACACGCTTTCACTCTCAATCTCACGCTCTCACACTGCCCAAACTATTCTCACGCCAAAAACAAGAATACCGAAGAAAAAAAACGTTTTTGAAATTTTTTGTCAGGTAGTGATTGTCTTCTCAATAGAACATCTTTTATAATGTCTTCTGGCCAATCAGAATCAAGATAACGGCATGGTGCTGTTGCAGGAAGTCCCGACGGAGAATACTTTTGCAATAGTACATCTATATATATCGATACAACATAAATAAGACCCAGCGGTTTGATGATTGATAGGTGTGTGGGCTTTCTTTCATTTAGACACACAGAACAATGGGGGCTATCCACCCTTATCCACAATGTAAAGTAATGCACACAGCCTCTTCCCTCTTCTCTCTGTGAGGAGCAGCAGGTTCAGCTTTCAGAACAAAGTAACAAAAAACTAAAATGGCATTCATTTTTTAAAATATGTCGTGTAGTAATAGATGTATTTATTTTCTTCTCAAGAGAGTACCAGAATGTGTATTTTATGTTAGTATTTCAAAAAATCTCGTGGGGGAGAATCCCCCCAGACCCCCCTGCAGGGGTTGGGGTTTCAGCATGTCAACTCTTTCACCTGTGGAGAAATTGCAGGATTGGCTCCAGGTCGCCCTTTTTATTTACTACAAGACAAGTGTGCCTTTTTATTTCATATAGTTCAATTCGGATTGAGACAGGGAAATAATCTAAACCTCACGCGTGGCGTTTCACTGTCAAGGGGAGTGTGTATGTAATTACATTGCAAATGATGACTGATTTGAGCCCCACCTCTGTATGGGTTAGCCCTACCATAGATTACCCAACAAAAATACTCTGGAGCCGCAACTGCCGACCTGTATTGCAGATCTATAATCCAGTAGAATTATAAAAAAGTAAAAGTCTGCTGCTTACTGTTCTACTAGGCCAAAATAGAGTCAAAGAGTATATGAGAGTGTGTTAATTAATATATTTGGCAGTTTAGAGTAAGTCTCTAGATTTGTTAGTGTGTGTGTGTTTCATGTATAGGCCTCTCACGATAATTAATTTTGTTGGATACATTTTCCCGGAAATTATTGCGATAATATTGTCGGCACCGTTGTATGACCACTTTAGACCACTGACATAATGATAATAATAGGGCCGGGACTTTAACGCGTTAATTAAGATTAATTAATTACACAAAGATTAACGCGTTAAAAAAATTAACGCATTTTAATCGCACTTATTTTTGCACCGTGGAACGTTTCTCACTGGATGAGTTTCAGGGGTACCAATTATACTGGAGCACCAACTAACGTTCATGACTTCAAACAACAACAAACCACAGTGAACAATAGTCAAACGTGAACGAAGAAGCTGATGAGACCGCTTTGGTTGGCCCCGTGGATGGGACATTTTGTTTTAAAAAACGGACGGATGGAAGCATCGATAAGAGCACGGTTGTTTGCAAATTATGCAAAAAGGAATTTGCATATCACCGCAGCACATCAAGCCTCAAGTATCACCTCAATGCAAAACATATAGCAGCTAGCGTGGAAGCTAGCGTGGAAGCTAGCGTGGACGTTAGCCCGACTCGGAGTACAAGGACCCACACCCAATTCGCGTTGATCAAACAGTGGCCTATGCAACAGAGAGATTTTATTTTTCATCAGGATATTGGAAGAATAGGAGGGATTGAGGTCAATCACTGGCACTTTTTTATTTTATTTTAAATGGTACACTTTATTTTGAACTATTTATTACGTTGTTGGTGCAACTGGCACTTTATGTTGAACTGTTTATTGTTTTGGCCAAGGTTATTGAGAGAGTTGGACTGAAATTGATTAGATTTTTTAAATCAACTGTTGGTAAATCAACAAAGTCTGTTATGGCCTCTGAAGCAACAGAGAGATGTTTTCTAATAGTCAGGGTTTCCAATGTTCTGAATGTACTTGAAAGTATTGTGTTTTACTTAAAAAACAAAGTGTTAGTTTACAGAAGGTCTACCTACCTATAGGCTACCTGAATCTCTGAAATGTATTCCTAAATATGCTATTGCTACACTTTATGGCAAAAATTGCACTTTTCTGTTGGTCTTTGTTCAGTACCACCTTGAAATTAAACAATGTTTTGTTGCTTAAGCTTATGTATTCAGTCATTATTCAATGGTATACTAAAATCCATGTGAAAAAAATTGCTTCTCACTGTTCTCAGGTCAAATATTTATATGTGATTAAAAATGCGATTAATTGCGATTAATTAATTACAAAGCCTGTAATTAATTAGATTAATTTTTTTAATCGAGTCCCGGCCCTAGATAATATATAATAATAATTCAAGTACATCCTTTCAAACTGCTAGTCACCTCCTCATGTAAATGGCAATTTATCGAGTTCATTTATATTTATCGTACGATACGTCAATTAATTGCTTATCGCAACAGGCACACAATAAAACAGTGGAAACAAACATGTGTTTGACTTTCATTGGTGAATGAAACTGTGTGCCCTTTATAGTCTGTGTCCAATATTGTGTATTTGTATATATTGTATATATATATATCCTATATATATGCTAAGGTCCCGCCGCTGACACGATAGCAGTCATTTCGTGCGCATATGTGTAATTAAACCCATATCGAAATCTCACTCCAGCCAGGTACCCAAAGTTGGCAACCCTGCTGTTTAATGGTGTTATCTTTATTGCTACCCCCTTCCCCGTCAATGTATAGTGTTGGTCCACAGCACAAACGTATTAGTTTAACAAAATCTGCATCTAAAATGGTGGCTTAGATATGTTATTTTCCCCTGTGCAATTCCAGTCTCAAATATCACATCTCACATCACATCGTCATAAACAAAGACCGAAAACACTTTATTCCGAGTGTGCTTGCTTTTCTCTTTGAAGGTCATCACATAACGGCATTGTAATACACGGTTCGGCAGCATTAAATGTTACATATCTGCTGTAATTCTCTATTTATAGAGCCTTGAGGAGAAGACTTCTAGACAAACATGAGGAACTGCCGCCAACACTGAAAACGTGACGTGGATCATAAATATATCAGCAATTGAACAACATCTTACATTTCTTTTCACACAATACGTCTCTTCGCAGTATAAACACAAATTCGGCTGACTTTTATATTTGATCCAATTGGTAGATAGGCTGTATTTAATAGGGGTACACCGAATGGGAAATTATTGACCGAAACCGATACCGAAAATAGGAAACAGTTGGCCGAAAACCGAATGCCGAAAGGCCGAAAATGATTATCAGAAATATATATATATAATGTATACATTTTTTACCAATGTTGTTCAGCTGCCTGGTTATGGAAAAATAAATGATTATGGCAAAACTTAACTTAAATAATAATCACTATTATGGGTCCATAAAACATTTATTCAGCACTTTTGAATGCATACAGTACATTAATTCCAAGTCAAGTGCATTGTCTTTTCTCTGTAGGATAACTACAACAAAGTGCATTCAGAACAAAGCCAAGGTGCTTTAAAACTGCATAAACATCTAGGCCAGTAGGCCTACAACAAAATAGTGTAAATAAAGACTGTAACAGCCAGGCCTTCAACAACAACAAATGCACCTATAAGTGCATGCATACAAATGTGCAAGCTGGATAAATCCACATGAATGTAACTATTTACAAATGAAATTACAATTGAATTTCAAGAATCTGTAAATAAGGCTGTCTGTCCTCATAAGCAAAGTAGTAAACATTGTATAAAGATACATAAAGTGAAAACTGGATACAAAATCCACAATCAATTACAAATTAAATTACAATTTCAAGAATCTGCAAATAAGGTGGTCTGTCCTCATGAGCAATGTAAACAACATTGTATCATTTAGATACCGAAAGTACAATATATTGAACACTGTGCTGCTGTCATTTCCCCCTAATGATAAACTGAGATGGTGAATTATAACTCACAATGAAAATTGTTCAGGAAAGTGGGTATAGAGTAGACATGTAGAACTAGATAAGCTTATGATAAGCCAGCCTTGTCTACTTATTAAGGAAAAGTGGGAGGTTCTTTTTAATGAACATTAGCTTCTCTGCTTTATCAGCCATAAGTCTGTTCCTCTTCTCATCAAGCACATGAGAGGCAGCGCTGAACAGTCTCTCGCTGTCAGTGCTTGTGATTTGATCTTACTCTGCATATTTGTCCGGGTGTTTTGATTTCAAGTGGTGGAGTAATCCCGAAGTGGTGAAAGTCTTTGCAGTTACACCCCCTCGAGAAATGTCAGCTGAACAAGTTTTACAAATCGCAATCTGCGCCTCTTTCTCTGATATTTTTAAATATCTCCAAGCGGCAGACATGTTGGCTGTGAGCCAGCCGCGAGCATGGTCGCGCGCTGTGCTTGTCGCAGCGTTTTGATTACGTCATCACAACAACACGTTAGCTTACCAACGTAACCCTGTTCTGTGACATTCGGTGATATTTTTTTTCGGTACTAGAACCCTTTTAACCATTTTCGGCCGATAATTTTCGGCGGCCGAATATTCGGTGCATCCCTAGTATTTACACCATAAGCGTGCACTCCTGATATAAAGGGACACCTAGTGGTTAAAGCATGTTATTGAATTTCATTATTTGTATTATTAGATATTAATAGGATCCCTATAAAGTATATTCATTACTCGTTATTATCTACTAATACACTGAACAAAAATAAAAACGCAACACTTTTGTTTTTGCTCCCATTTTTCATGAGATGAACTCAAAGATCTAAAACATGTTATATATACACAAAATAACAATTTCTCTCAAATATTGTTCATTGTTCTGAACAAATCTGTGATAGTGATCTCCTTTGCCGTGATAATCCATCTCACCTCACAGGTGTGGCATATCAAGATGCTGATTAGACAGCATGATTATTGCACAGGTGTGCCTTAGGCTGGCCAGAATAAAAGGCCACTCTGAAACGTGCAGTTTTGCTTTATTGGGGGGGTCTGGGGGGGTCCGAAAACCAGTCAGGCTTAACCCTAACCCTAACCCTAAAGGCCCAGATACACCGGCCAGTCACCTGAGAAGTCGCCGACGCCGACACCGACTGTTGCGTCGCCGGACTCTCCTGCGTATTTGCCGACTTCGCGCACTGGAACACACCGCAAATCCGAGCCGAGCATGTATGAACTGCGCATGCGTGAGTGGCAATAACTCTCCTTACCAGCAGGCGGCGGTAGTGTGTATTCATAATTCAAAAGAGGCAACAACTGGAACAACCGGAAGACAGAGAAGAAGAACAGACTCCGTGATATAAACAAACAACAAATAGCGTTTTTCTTTCCATTTTCACTCTCGTCCATTGAAAACATGAACGAACAGGAGCTCTATAAACCGATGAGGTGAAATAGCCGTCCGTGTGTGTTCCATCTTCCATTTTAAATCATTTGTTTACCTCCCTCACTTCCATTAACGCTTCTCGTGCACTGATTCGCTAGCTGAACAGCCAATCAGTGTTATCCCTTTGTCCGACTTCCGGTGGTGTTCCCGACGCCGATTTAACATGTTGAATCGGCAAGAAAAGACGTCAGGTCGGCAGAAAAGACCCGACGGTGTGCGGCGCACACCACTCCGAATAGGGCGTGCCCATGCTCATGTTCGGCCCGACTCCCATTTACTGCCGATTTCGGGCCGGTGTATCTGGGCCTTAACATGTCACCCACTGACACATTAAAAAATGTTTTAGGGTTTAACCAGTCAGGTTCAACCCTAACCCCTAACCTAACCTAACATGACACCCACTGAATTTAAACTAACTTTAAAATAGGCATTTCACACCGAGAATAAAACGAAGTTCGGCCATGTTTTTTTTTTCTGCAGGGAGAAATGTGAAGATCACGTGACATAGACGCCAGCCATTGGAATGAATGGTGAAAAAAAAATGTAGGTATCTTACAATTTCAGAGGGGTTTTTGTAGAAATACTATGTCCTAAGTTGTGGACCAACTGAAGTATTATTTGAATTATTTGAAGTATTAAAGTAACGTGTTATGGCAGGAAAGTTCAATCTGGTATATTCATTTTAATGTCACCTTATATATTCGTGGGTGTTCAATTTGAAAGTACATTTTTACTGTTTAAATAATAGAGAGGCTTTTCATATATTCCTGAAACAATGTCCCACTAATTAGTAATAATAAATTAAAGCAATAGTCTTTTCTTCCACTTTTCATGTGTAGTCAAAAGGGTGGTTTTATGACCTTTGACATCTGCTTTGCAGTTCCCAGCAAGGAAGGGGCCCTGAATCTCTAGCTTCCTCTGCTAATTGCTAAAACCCGTATTGATTAGCCCAAAGGGAGATGTGCCTCAGATACAAGAGAGTTGAAGCCTTGTAGAATTAATGATTGATCTCCTACAGACCCCAAAAGAGGCCTTGAGACTTGGGTCAACCAGCAGTAAATGAGATAAAGGTCCTTTTGAGCTTATCAATAAAATGTATTCATTCCTAGTAAGCTGACTTTGGGGTGAAGGGAAGTTCAGGGAAGCCATTAAGCGATAAGAACAATTAACTTCTGTTAAAGATACATGATACGATGTTTGTGTGTGTTGAAGATGTTTAGGGGGAATGAGTATGTGTCCTGTCAAAGAGTCCTCTGTCATGACTCCAAATCATTGATTGGGGGATCTGCCTGAGGGCAGAGGGACAGAAACACATACACACACACACACACACACACACACACACACATACACTGTGAAGCAACAGATGGAATCAACAAACTGACTTACTACCTGGGATCCCGCCCAGAAGGGAAACCAACCAATGAAACACTACCAACTCACTGGCTAGCTCGCTCAGAAGTGAACTCTGTGTATAAATGTTGTGATCATTTTGAAGATCGGGGCTCTTGTTTCTGACTGGCCGTTCCTGAGACGTGTCTCACACGGTGGTAGAACCTGAGCCCGGACTACTCTGCAGAGTGCTTCGTGATTCGGTGATGTATTTGTATGTTTGCACCATTAAAGCAGATTATTGTTTAACCCTTATCCTGGCTGCTTTGAATTTTTCCTTTTTTGAGAACCCGCTTATATAGGAACGGCGCGGAGCAGAGATTCTGCCCCAACAAATGGTGACCCCGACGTGATGACGTCATGACGTGGTGACGTCATGAGTAGGGTTTTTGAGAGGAAAATCAGCAGCCAGCGGACGAATGGTCCGGAGAAGAGGCCTAGAATAATCTCTGACAACTAAAACGAGGATCCTACAATTGAAAGGTGAGCAGACGAGCCTGTTTCTATTGAAGGTCTGTAATTGGCTAAACTAAATTTTAGAGTTGTCAGAGACATATTCCGGTGTCATAGTTGTTGCGGTGGAATATACAAATACGTGTTTTAATTGTAAAGTAGGATATTGAGTTCCTGCAGCCGGAAGGGTATTGAAGTCCCTGGCTTAAAAAGTGGAGGTACAGAGTCCCCACAGTTATACTGTCTGGAGTAGTCAAATGGTAGTATTGATTCTCCATATAGGACTGACTCAAAATAACAAATCCAAAGCTCGACGGAGCTGGAGATGAGTTATTTATGTTATAAGTGATCCAAAGGAGAGTAACGCAAACTTCAGAAAGTCATTCTGAAGTGACCGGGCCTCACTATATCCTTTGTTGTGTTGGGGTTGAATCTATAAAGCCAAACGTCACGATAAAGAGTTCTGTAAGCCTGGGTTACGACTCCATGTCAGCGTCACATCGTTGAAAGACGGTGTTGAAGCGCGCTGAGAGGCTTGCTAAACTTGTTGGAATAAACATCGGACAATAAAAGCTGAATAGACTGTACGGGGAATTTTTTATACATATAAAAGTGAATCAGCAAGTATTTCAGCGTAGGGTATTGAGTCTCTAACGGCTGGAAGGGTATAGAGTCCCCACAGGCTATACTTGCTGGGGAGGCCAAGTAGAGTATCGAGTCTCTATCCATGGCTAAAGTGAATAACAAATTTGAGGTTCATAGGAACCAAAAGGTGCGTTATAAGTCTGTTGGGTTTCCCATTCTGTTGAAAGAAATATCGCATCTTAAAAGCTGGACAGACAGTAAGGAGGATATATTTCTTGTGAATAAATAGAATATATTATTGCACATGAAACAGCCTAAGTCAGATGAATAGATACGAAGTCATAATGAAGGGAGAATTTGAACGAGAGGAGCGTGAGTTAAGAGCTTACGAGAACAGTGGGCTCAAGCAGAAAAAATTGAATAAAAGGATAGCAGAAGTGTTAATTGTTGAAAGAAGCCCCAGCGGGGGAGAGAGGGGGGTGTCAGTATTTGTCTGTGAGACCCCCCCCCCTTTTTTTCCTCTCGAGAGCAGCAGCAGCAGCCCGGAGTGTGTCTGCTTGCTTTTTTCTCTAATGCCTGAAGTTGGAAGGAAATACATTGAAAATTAACAGATCAATGAGTGATTTGAAGTGGTAGATATATTGAAATAAATAAGAAACAATAATTTGCTGCTATTTAAACATAGTCTTTGAGAACTGATTGAAACCGTTGCATTGCATTGTGAATTTTATGGTATTTGTCATTAACTAAGGATTGTACTTAATTATACTTCAAGGAAAATTATATTACATACAGTAATCTTAGGGGAAAGTAAAAAGAGATTTACTGAGTATATGAAGTACATTAAAGTTAAGGTTTTATTCAAATTAAATATAATAGGTGGATTTTTCCACCTAGAATAAGACATGGAAAGAGGAACATTTGTTAGACATGAAATAACGAACTCACTGGAGGAAATATATATTGTAATGTTATTTACGAGTTGTTGTTATCATAAACAGTTACTCTCAGTTGATGGTTGTTTAAAGTAGATAGGAAACTGAAAACGTAAACTATTCACCACAAGGGTGTTTTTAAGTTTATGAAGAAGGAGTAGAAAGTAAAAAGAAGGTTTTTGTAAGTTTGTCAGTCAGAGGGAATCTGTTCATGTTTAAGCATGACAGAGGTGCTGCACGAGGCTAAAAGCCATCTCACACAGTTGGAGAACAAAAGAGGTTTTGATGAGAGAAGCTTGGGCCGGCAGCTGCAGGGCGCAGAGAGGAAGAGAGAGAGAAAAGTCAGATGGTTTGAAGAAGTATAGAGAGAGTACAGGTTATATAGAGTTACTACTATTCTGGAAAATGTCATATTGTTTTGTGAGTAACATAAAATAAGAATATATTTACTAGATATAAGAACAACAGGCTTATCTAGGTTAACAGAACATTGCTATTAACCAGTTTCAGCTGCAACTATCCTGTCTTTGTTCTAAAGAGAACATACGTTGCATTTACAATTAATATTCAGAAAAGTTCACAATTGATACCATTAAAGACCGTTTGGGATTAATACGACGAGTTTGTCATAAACATTCGTGCTTAGATGGAATAAAAGTGTTGAGATGTTCTCAAAAATGGGAGTTTTCACAATGCTTTTTATTTTTTATTGAAACAATTAAGTAATAAGGACAGAAAAAGGTTCCGTGATGATTTATTTAGGTTTCAGCTTTAGTAATAATGAAGATTACATTTTGTAATATTCCTTTAAGTGTTCCAAAAATATATTCATTAACTGTAATCAGATTACTTGTTTTAAATATATAGCGCTGAATACAGTTAGTTTTGTATTCTGTTACAAATCTAACCATGCTTGTAACACACAACTTAGATAAACAATTTGAAAAAGAATAGAATAAGCAAGTAGATAAAAGATGAATCTATAGTGGTTAAGAAAGGTGTCTTAGTTTTGCCTATTAACTTAGAACTGAAGTAATGAAGAATAGGAAGACTGTTACCATTAATGGGTTTAACATTCACATGTTTCAGCATTCCTGACCATATAGACACTCAGCTGTTTTATCTTGTAACCCGCTGGGGGAGAGATTTACATTGAGTTTTTCTCAGTAGCTGATTTGCTGTGATTACAGCAGCATTGGATAGTTGTGCGCCACCTTTGGGTTGTACTCTGAATCAGTGTGTTGGTGAAAAGTTGCTCATTACAGAAACAGAAGAACTGTGCAAAGAACGCATCTCTGAGGAGGTTTTGACAGTTTGCTTGTGCCTCGTTGTCAAGGCAACATTGGTGTGAAGAGGTACTGCAGTTTTTGGGGATTTCTGCTGTACAGAGGACAACGTGTGTCTGCTGATTGTATCACATTGATCCAGAGGTCCCTTCCCCCTCAGAACATCCCAATGCCAGAGAGAGTTTCCTTGGAGCCCACTGACCAGGGCCGGTTCTAGCTTTTTGGGGGCCCTGCCACTGACTACAGCTGAAGAGGACAATGAATCATTGACAGTTCTCAATATGACAAGATCAAGAGACAGGCTGGTCTCAGTCTGTTCAGACTCTGAAGAAATCATGCAATGATTTTACAGCCTAACTGTGCAAGAGTTTATCAGAAGGTGGTGTAGAACGATATTCTTAAGTGTTTAGGAAGGGAGGCTGATTGTTTAATGATGGTCTGGAATACTGAAAAGATTAAAATGTAATATCCTTGTTTGGCAAACAAGACATCTGATTATTATGTCACACATGATAATCTTGACATAGTAACTAGCTATGGGTAAACGTGTGGACGTTATACCATTATTATCATGAACTAAAAATAAACAGGGAAATAGTATCTGGTTAAAGATGAATGGATTTCATATCCTAGAGAGGATTAGTTATATTGTGAATACTTCACAAGGTATTTACTAATGTATTTTGAAGAACACATAAGAACACAGGTCCAGTTTTGTTTTGTTTCTAGATTAAATTGTCCATTACCAAAACTGTTCAGCTTAGGTCTAGCTTTAGACTTTGATAGTAAAAGAGTATTTAGGCTTATTTTTGTATATCTGACATTTTTTAAATATGTTGGCTATTCACTAGATAGAAAGATGGCATTACTCTCCATTTGTTAAGAACATTTCTGAAGATTAAATATTTGTTTCATTCCTAATATTCCTATTTAGGATGTAATTTTAGAGTAACAAGGCTGATGCTGAAATTGGAAAATATGTTAGTGGTTTGCACGATGTAAACAAAAAAAGGTTTTGTTTGTTCAACCTCCAGTTAGATCTGAAACAGTAAAAATGATTGATTTGGCCAAAAATTAGTTTAACATCCTGATGTAACATTATGAGGTATGTTCACTTCTAAGGGTAAACAAATTGATAAAATTGATTATTGTTATTATTATTGATTAATTTGGAATATTAATTCAAAAGGCAGTTTTCTGCAGGTTCACTTAAGAATGCCTTGCATGAACATTTGTCAGGTATTGTGTTTCCTAGGGGCGGTATATTAATAAAGTGTATTGATCATTTGTTTGTTAAACATCTGAAGAAAATGGTGCTGCGAACACGAGAAAAACTTTGTTGCATTGGTTGACATCAACACAATGATGTCACTAGTACAACTCCAGCTAGTAGAATATTAAAGTCTCTGCAGAGCACGACACATGGCCAAAAAGGCTGAGACCAAATGACCTTTGACCCTGACTGACAGTGTGACTTGAGAAAAGCACTATCAATGACAGACTCTGGGGCTGACCGAACTTGACTTTAAAACCTGACAGAGTGAGTGTGAATGGAATGCCGGCATGTGATCAGTGCAACTGCATGATTCTAAAACAATAACTAACCAAGCAGGTTTTTAGACTAACACATTATTCTGGAGCTCCAAGGGAAACGAGAGGTTTCATAAAAAATGTTGACATGTTCCTAATATTGATTGAGTTATAACAGGTAACACAGATGCAGAATCAGTGGCCAAGGGGCTACTGAGAGAGGTAATTCCAGAATGAGAATACCAGAGAAGGTGACCTGTGATAATGAAACAATTTTGTAATATTTCAACAGGTATTAAAGTAACTGAGGTTTGAAATGTAGAAAGAACATATTACAGCTAAGTTAAAACATAGTAATGTATTGAGATATAATTTAATTTAGACAACATCTTGTAACTAGCCTGGTAAAGAAGTAAAAGCCATAGACTGTTTAGATCATTATTGGGATGTACATTTAATTTAAATTCATAATAGAAAGACATTTGATGACAGTATGTTGGATTTCTGTATTCATTTTTTCAGCTTGATAATATCTAAGCAGTGACAGGTAGAAGCAGTCTCGCCTAGAAATTATTCACTTTGTCAGTATCATGATTTTAGTTGTTTTTAATCCATAACATTAGTGTGTTCCATTACCAGAAACATTAGCAGTTCATATTATATTTAGATTTTAAATATGATCTCAAGGATTTCATTTATAATAACACAGATGCTTGTCAGAAATTCAGAGCTATTGAGATATGTTATTTAGTTCACCTGAAGATGTTGGGGTTTATTTTGTTGACACAAGCCAAGTATTAGAATTCTGAAGCGGCCTACCAGTGGTGGGTCAAACACCTGAGGGCCCAGAAGCCCTGAGCATAGACTTGAGGGGTGGGTATCAGATTTCTCCACACAGGTTGCTGACGCCAAAAGGGGGACCCGAGGAGCAGGAGGCCGACACAGCGGAGTTTGTCTGGCTGAAGGTGGCTCAACCCCAGGTTCTCCGGCCTCTACAGAGTGACCCAGAGGACATCTCATGCCGTTCGCCGAGGAGCAAAGGGGGACATCTGGTACTACTGGAGCCAGTGTGCGGCGAGGAAATCACCGGCTAGGACCATGGAGGACATCAGGACGGACCTGGCTATCATCAACGAGGACATCCCTACAGCAGACGACTCGGAAGCTGTCATCATCGGTCTGGAGGAGAAGGACCTCGCGGACATCCCTACAGCAGACTACTTGGAAGCGGCTGTCAGCAGGCTGGGGGACTTCTCGAGGCAGCAGAGGAGTCTACTTCTCTCTGATCAGATTCATCAGTTCCACCTTTGAAGGAAAGGCCGCATCTCCCCCTCCCTATCAGCTGCCCTTGTTGGCGTTTTCCGCTGAGGGAGGGGGGGGGGGCCCTGAGGATTCAACAACACGCAAGGATGCTGCTTTCTGGCACTCATGTTCGCACTCTGATAGTTCCTTCACTGACATTGAAAGTTGTGTTCTGTTCACAAAGGTATACTGTTGGGGAGCAGACATAGTGGCAAGGAATGACAGTAGCTGTGTTTCAAATGTCCTATGTGAGTTGGTCTAGTGGGGCGAGACCGAAAGGGGGAATTGAATTTTTTTTTGAATTATTTGAAGAATTAAAGTAACGTGTTATGGCAGGAAAGTTCAATCTGGTATATTCATTTTAATGTCACCTTATATATTCGTGGGTGTTAAATTTGAAAGTACATTTTTACTGTTTAAATAATAGAGAGGCTTTTCATATATTCCTGAAACAATGTCCCACTACTTAGTAATAATAAATTAAAGCAATAGTCTTTTCTTCCACTTTTCATGTGTAGTCAAAAGGGTGGTTTTATGACCTTTGACATCTGCTTTGCAGTTCCCAGCAAGGAAGGGGCCCTGAGTCTCTAGCTTCGTCTGCTAATTGCTAAAACCTGTATTGATTAGCCCAAAGGGAGATGTGCCTCAGATACAAGACAGTTGAAGCCTTGTAGAATTAATGATTTATCTCCTACAGACCCCAAAAGAGGGCTTGAGACTTGGGTCACCCAGCAGTAAATGAGATAAAGGTCCTTTTGAGCTTATCAATAAAATGTATTCCTTCCTAGTAAGCTGACTTTGGGGTGAAGGGAAGTTCAGGGAAGCCATTAAGCGATAAGAACAATTAACTTCTGTTAAAGATTCATGATACGATGTTTGTGTGTGTTGAAGATGTTTAGGGGGAATGAGTATGTGTCCTGTCAAAGAGTCCTCTGTCATGACTCCAAATCATTGATTGGGGGATCTGCCTGAGGGCAGAGGGACAGAAACACACACACACACACACATACACTGTGAAGCAACAGATGGAATCAACAAACTGACTTACTACCTGGGATCCCGCCCAGAAGGGAAACCAACCAATGAAACACTACCAACTCACTGGCTAGCTCGCTCAGAAGTGAACTCTGTGTATAAATGTTGTGATCATTTTGAAGATCGGGGCTCTTGTTTCTGACTGGCCGTTCCTGAGACGTGTCTCACACGGTGGTAGAACCTGAGCCCGGACTACTCTGCAGAGTGCTTCGTGATTTGGTGATGTATTTGTATGTTTGCACCATTAAAGCAGATTATTGTTTAACCCTTATCCTGGCTGCTTTGAATTTTTCCTTTTTTTGAGAACCCGCTTATATAGGAACGGCGCGGAGCAGAGATTCTGCCCCAACACAACGTAGTTATTACACATTTTTTTGTGAGACTGGGTTGGAACTGCAGTGTGTGGCACTTCCGTATTGGCGTCCCGGCTCTTCCCCAGAGTTTGCCGCTTGGTTTGGATGTACGATTTTTGACTTTGTTTAGAGCAGTGATCTTCTCTTCCTCTCTGCAGCAGAGAGCTAAGCGCTGTCAGACCGGACCATGTCTGTAAAGACACATACACTGATCCTTTTTTTTGTCCATGTCCGATTGACTTAGAGCTTTGGCGACAACAAAACATTTTAAACAAACATTGACCATGTACCGTTCACCACCCCCTACCCCCCGACAGCTCCCTTAAATCAACACAGGGCTGTGACTGTCTTTGTTTCAAAAGTAATGGCGCATTGGAATGTGATAAAACTCTCCCATCCCCCCTCTGTTCTCCAGCAGTGGTCTGAAAGGGTCTCTGGAAATATATATCAAGTTTTAAAAACAGTGACAGGGTCCAAACTCAGAGGTGGAAGAAGTATTCCGATTATTTACCTAGGTAAAAATACGTGTTAGAAGTAAATGTCCTGCATTCAAAATGGTCAATTGCCCAAGTGAAAAGTATTATCATCTGAAAGTAAAATGAATCATTATGTTATTAGTATTAAATACAGTATTTTTACAACTTGTATTTAGAAATACTCCGTTGTAATTATTGATGCATAAATGTATTCATTCATTCAATGTGGCATCTGCTATAATGGGGTTAATGTATGATATTACTTAATAATACAATACATTATATAATATATATGATAATTTAATTTCTTATTTCATAGTTTCTCATTATTTTTATTTTTATCGCTGATCTTATTTTTGATTTTATTAATCTGTGTGAGTCTGTGCTATTCTGTTTTTCACTCTCACCCTGTTGCGGTTTGAACTACTGAATTTCACCACGGGATTAATAAAGGTCCATCTTATCTTATCTTATCTTAATGTATGTAAAAAATATACTGCATATTAAAGAGCATCTTGCAGGTTGTTTTTTTTCTACATTTATGCTTAAACTTAAATTACAATTAAAAAAGTGAATGTAGGATTTGATGTTTTACGAGACATAAGGGCAGGAATTCAGAGGGAAAGGAGCAATTTTGAGCTCTGCTCTTAAAAACGGCTTTCTTTAAGGTCATACGTCAAATGCGTCATATTACATCACAAAGGGTAAGCATCTCCGCTCTCTGACCGCGGGTATAGTTAGTAGTTGCATTGAGTTGAGCGGTTGTGTTTTAGTGAGCTGGTATTTTTCGGTAGTTTTACATTGTATTTCACCATTTGTAATCATGGTGCAGTATTGTGTTTGTGCAGGTTGCACAAATACCAGCCTGTCAGGACATCGAGTCCACAGTTTCCCTCACAGTAAAAAGGACCGGAGCTAGCGTTCGTTCCTGGGTGCGTTGTGCATCCACCTCCCTGCAGCACATACTCTCCACAGCTTTATCAGGAAACCGTATTACATCTCTCCCCCCCCCCCCCCTTTGCTGCTGTCTCTCTCTCTCCCCTCCGGTACACGGCACCGTAAGACGTAGTGTGGAGTTGCATTAGGTAACGCTGTGGTGGCTGTACTGCTCCAGCCGCCTCCTTTGTGTTTGTTTGTTTCCCCCTGTCTGTGTTGTTTGTGTGTGCGTGGTGGCTGTCACTCCTGGCTCCCGGCTCAACCTCCACTCACCTGCTGCAATCAGCTGTGCACCCTCCCCGACTACACACCTGCTTTCCATCAAGCCATTTACAACGGCATATCAACGGAGGCTCCATAACCTTTTTCCGCCAGATCGTCAAGTATCAGCCGTATCTCGCGTCTCCCCTCCGGTACACAGCACCGTAGTGTGGAGTTGCATTAGGTAACACGAGATACGGCTGATACTTGAGCATTAGTTTCTGTTATGGATCTGTATCAACAGTCCTGCCAGTAACGTTACTACTATATTATCAATGCTACTTTAGTTATAGCCTGATATATGATAGCTAACTTCACAATGTTGTGATGTGACGTTAGCTAACATTCTGTAGCTAACGCCGGTCACTCACCAAGATAGCTGCCCAGTTCTCCACTGGTTCTCTTCACACCACAGCTCAATTTCTCTCCGATGGCCGTTATTTCTTCTAATCTTTGGCTGCTCCTGGTCTCTTGGACGCCTAGCAGGCTCATAATTATAAGGTTGTGGTCCGTCATATGCATTCGAATATTCATGTTCAACTTCTTCTGTGTCAAAACTAGCATTGGGATCCATGTTTATTAATACGTTACACCGGCCGCTCTCCCCCTTGTTTCCCCCATGTTACGTCACACTATTGTAAAGGTAAAAGTATGAGCATAAAAAATAAAGAAGTGTAAACATTTACATTATTATTATGATTATTTAATATATAAAGAATATATATTATTGAATTACAATTAAGATAATAAGATTAGATATACTTTATTTGATCTAAATATTGATATTTTTTCATTATAGTAGCCTGTGAAAACCATAAAAAATAAGTGATTAAATGCTACAGTATTCAGCAAACACAACTGCAGAGCTGCAAACATTGCAAACAGACTAAGATCTGCAAACCCAGTTGTCTTTGTGTATTTGTGAATGAAGCGCCATCTCATGGTTAAATCCTGAAATTGAACAAATGGGGAAATTTGGCAACGCCCTCTTAGGAAATAGTGGGATCCGCTGGGTTTTTGGTTGGAATCCGCTGGGCGGAGTCCTATCGGGAGTGCTACATCTGTAAGTGGTTAGAATTGATGGATGGAAGGAGGTGCACTGAAAAAACTGAAACGTTGACTTTAATTAAATGTAATATGTCCACATATTTCACACAACTGGTTTGATAAAAGCAATAATATCAAGTTTAAATAAAAAATATTAGGTTCAACTTAACCCTTAGATGCACAAGTGGGTCTTTTTTGACCCAGTGAGGTGGTTTTCTTGAAGTATCTTTGTAATTACATTTTTATCATTCCATATTCCAGCTATTCCTCAAAAAGCATGTTTTGGATATCATGCGATTCAAATTTTAAATTTACATTTTATACATTTTAAGAAAATGTAGTTTTTGTATTACCCCAAGCTTCCATAAGTGGGTCTTTTTGGACCCGGTGAGGTGGTTTTCTTGAAGTATCTTTGTAATTACATTTTTGTATCATTTCATATTCCAGCTATTCCTCAAAAAACATGTTTAATTTTAAATTTAAATGTTTTTGTATTACTACCCCAAGCTTCCATAAGTGGGTCAAAAATGACTCGCATGCATATTCCATGGAATCCGACGGGAACCTTTGATTCTTATCACCTGTGGCTGTCAGGAATACATTCACTGTAGACCACACAGACTACATCACTTGTGACACCTCTCAGGAAGATTATTTTACACAGCAAGATCTGACACCTGTCAGCAAGGGTGTAACTTTGGTTTGAGAGGTGGGGGGGACACAAAACAGGGGGTCCTCTGCGATAAAACATTTTCTCGATTTAATTCCATTTCCTGCCTTTCTACAAATATATTAGAGACTATAGTGTTAACAAATCCAAGAAAAATCTGTAGTGTATATAATGAGTGTGCACACTTAGTGCGCACATCTAGTATCCTATCAATGTGAACCTCTCTTATTTGTGATGACCTCATATCCAGGGGGGTCCGGGGGCATGCACCCTGGGAAGATTTTTTCTTTAAATTGAAGTTAAAAGCATCAATCTGGTGCAGTTTGAGGGCTACATTAAGAGATGCATGGATACAGCTCTCAACACTCATATGAAACAGAACTGTATATATTTCAATAATCAAAAAACCATTAGAATATGCTCACAACCAATAACACATATTTGGTCAACTCCTCTCTCCTATCTTTATCTTACCTAGTCTGCATTCTTTCTTTTTATTTATGCATATTTTAATAATCACTCCCCTTTCAAACTGTGTTTTTATTTTTGTACTGACCTATAGTACACATTGGAAGGATTTCTTAACTTATTTTATATAGCCTAGAACTAATATTACATAGATGGAATGATTTGTTTACATAGATGACCAAACCGTTTGAGACCCACTGAGATAACTTAGAGTCCTTTACCTCCCTGTGCTGACGTTATTTCTCTCAGTCCGACAGGAGAGGACTCTTCCTCTCCTTATTGTTGAAACAGCTTCTAATCTCCGTTAGCTCCAAACTAGCACCAGATGCTAACAACAACCCCCCTAACTCTCTCAGTCTCTTTCTCTCTCTCTCTGTCTCTCAAAGTCCGACAGGAAAGAGCTCTCCCTCTCCTTATTGTTGAAACAGCTAGGCCGGACAGACGGATCTCAGTTGGTTTGGTGTCATATGCTTACTTTTAATACTTGTAAATAAAACTTTTGGCCGTAATTTCAATTCCTCATTGTAGCGACCAGAGAGGGGAGGGGGGGATATATCCAGTCTCTGATTGTGTTGCGTTATTATGAGAGTGCTCTGTTTTATTCTGAAATTGTATATATTTGTATAAATATATACACATATACATATGTGTGTGTGTAAGTGTGTGTGTGTGTGTGTGTGTGTGTGTGTGTGTGTTTGTGTGTGTGTGTGTGTGTGTCCGCATCTGTAGCCTGTTATTGTCTCATTATATCGCACTGTGAATTAATTAAAAGTAAATATATAAGTCGTCATGAACACATCTGTCCATCAGACAGAGGGCTGCTGTGCCTCCTCTCATCATTAATGGACGTCTCTTTAAAATGACCGCTCAGAGGAGAGGAGTTCTCATTTCTCTAACTGCCTGCTGCTTCCCCTCCTCTCTCCTCGGCTCCTCCGATCGCATCTCCTGTGGGCGGGACTAAGTCTCGAGGATAGGAGTCGAGGAGGGGAGTCGAGGAGGGGAGTCGAGGAGGGGAGTTAGAGAAATGAGAAAGGGCCTATGTCTCTCTCTCTCTGTCTCTCTCTCCTTCTATCATTCTCTAATCACTCCCCTTTCAAACTGTGTTTTTTATTTTTGTACTGACCTATAGTACACATTGGAAGGATTTCTTTACTTATTTTATAAAGCCTACAACTAATATTACATAGATGGAAATATTTGTTTACATAGATGACCAAACCGTTTGAGACCCCCTGCGATAACTTAGAGTCCTTTACCTCCCTGTGCTGACGTTATTTATCTCAGTCCGACAGGAGAGGACTCTTCCTCTCCTTATTGTTGAAACATTTTCTACAGGGTATATGCAGGAATCCTGAAGTCAAATCTAATACCTTTTAAGACCTCTTTCAAGACCCTTTCCATACATGTTAAGACCTCATCGCAACTTCGAGTTCTAACCGGTTACATCGGCGACACACTTTACCTCACATTTACTATATTGATTGTAAGATAGCAAAACTAAACAGAGTGCAGACTACTGAAGCCTCCTTTCCACATGAACTTCAACCTCTCTGTGAAGGTCAGGTTTAATTCAGTATGCTGCTTTGTTGCTTCTGTAGACTCTGTGCTCTTTCATTCCAGTAAAACTCCTCAGAAACCATTAGAAACGAGTATTTGACCAATAAACAAAACACCTGACAAAACTTTGAACTATGAAATATATTAAACTTTGGTGAGCTTCAGCGGGGTAATGCCATATAGGAGCTCCCTCTCAAATACCCAGGGGTTAAATTGGGCTGGGGCTGTCCGGGGCTAAGCCCTTACACATTTGTCATATGTTCGCAAAAAACGATGTTAAGACTTTTCTCGTTCTTATTATAGACTATATTAGGGTCTATATGTGTTGACTTTACTTTAAAATAGCAGATCTCTGTGACCGGATATAGTCTGGCTTAGACCCCGGCCCCACGAGGACGCATACGGTAAAACGCATACGCAAATGCAAAAAAGTCTTCCGTTCACACGCATTCGATTGATTAACGTGTCCGTTCACACTAGACCGCTGGAAATGCTGGAAACGCTGAAGTACATATGCCAGGCCTGTAAGTGGCGCTGCTGCCGCCACAAAATACACCAAAAGCAGCGAAGAAGACCCCGGAGCATGGTTGCCATGGTTGCCCTTCTTTTTATTCTCCGCGGTGGACGGCGTGTTCTCCTGCTGTATATCTCTCAGGTAGTCCACCAGCAGATGAAAAACACCCACCTCTCGGCGTCTTCCAAGGGACAAGGGAACCGTGCGGGAGAGTTTCCGTAAAAAAAATGTTCCGCCAGTCAACATGTCCGTTAAAGTTGAAATCTTCCGTACAAAATTATAAAAGTGCCGGTCAGAGGTCTTCTTTGTTATTTATTGAGCTTTAAAACAAATTGATAACGACTAATATAATAATATAATAATATGTAATAAACGGTGCCTGCCTCTCTTTTCCTCCCCCTCTTCTGACAGCCCAGCAGCAGCAGGAGACGTGGGGAGAGGGAGGCGGGGCTATTTCCTCATTATCAGAAAATGATCATATCGGGCTTGCACACAGAGCCGCTGGACCCCCAGAGCATTGCGTATGCCGGTCTACCCACCTTGGAACCCGTTATCGTTACCGTAGTCGTTTAGTGCCCCCCCCCAGAGCGGAGCAAGGTAACGAAACTTAAAATAAGAAGCAGCATTTTACGGCGCGCTATGCATGGGGCCGCCTTCTTGAGGGGGTTTCCCGACATGTTGTTTCAGTAAATTAAAGGGTGTTTCATGTTGTCGTTGCTGTGGACCTTCTTAATACCTTGGAATAAGGTAATACTTTTTAATAGCCTTAATTTTTGCAAAATTGACTTATCAACTTTTAATACTTTTTAAGACCCCGCGGACACCCTGTTCTAATCTCCGTTAGCTCCAAGCTAGCACCAGATGCTAACAACAACCCCCCTAACTCTCTCAGTCTCTTTGTCTCTCTCTCTCAGTCTCTCAAAGTCCGACAGGAAAGAGCTCTCCCTCTCCTTATTGTTGAAACAGCTAGGCCGGACAGACGGGTCTCAGTTGGTTTGGTGTCAGATGCTTACTTTTAATACTTGTAAATAAAACTTTTGGCCCGTAATTTCAATTCCTCATTGTAGCGACCAGAGAGGGGAGGGGGGGAGGGATATATCCAGTCTCTGATTGTGTTGCGTTATTATGAGAGTGCTCTGTTTTATTCTGAAATTGTATATATTTATATAAATATATACACATATACATATGTGTGTGTGTGAGTGTGTGTGTGTGTGTCCGCATCTGTAGCCTGTTATTGTCTCATTATACCGCACTGTGAATTAATTAGCGACCAGAGAGGGGAGGGGAGAGGAGGGGGGGGGGCGATATATCCAATCTCTGATTGTGTTGCATTATTATGAGAGTGCTCTGTTTGATTCTGAAATTGTATATATTTATATAAATATATACACATATATGTGTGTGTGTGTGTGTCCCCGCATCTGTAGCCTGTTATTGTCTCATTATACCGCACTGTGAAGGAATTAAAAGTAAATATATAAGTCGTCATGAACACATCTGTCCATCAGACAGAGGGCTGCTGTGCCTCCTGTCATCATTAATGGACGTCTCTTTAAAATGAGAAGTGTTAGAGGAGTTAGATAAATGAGAAAGGGCCTATGTCTCTCTCTCTCTGTCTCTCTCTCTTTCTATCTCTCTCTCACCAGATGCGCTCGTGCCACACACACACAGGCGCTCCTCCGTGACGATGACCGCCTGTTTAAATAATAATAAACACATTTAAAAAGTGGGGGGGACACAAATGGGATTTTGAAAAGTGGGGGGGACATGTCCCCCTTGTCCCCAGTGGAAATTGCGCCCATGCCTGTCAGTATAATAATAATAATACATTATACACACACACCCGCAGGCTGGCTGGGAGTTTGTGTGTGTGCTCACACATCGACTCACGGCCTCGTCGCGTCCCGCTGTCTCAGGGAGGAGAAATCTGCGGAACTGCAGCTGAGAAAAGATTGAGTGTGTGTGAGGAAGTTTGCGGATTAGTCAATTTGGACCAATCCACGGCTCCGTGGACGTAACGTAACGGCTCCACGGATTGGTCCATTTGGACCAATGGGTCCATTTGGGTATGGGCACGTCACTGTAGCCAGGAAGAAAAAGATAAATCATGACATGGGACCTTTAATACAGTGATGTGAAATTTGTTGACATAATACATTTAATTGAAATCACAGTTTTAATGTTTTCAGTGTGGTCAGAAGCATTGCTGAGCGGGATAAAGGAAGGTGGAGACTGTTCCTCTCGACTCTGATGCCTCCAATGATCATAACTCTCCATAGGTTGGGGCTGAGGTGGTTTCTGCCCTCTGAGGTATATTTTTTCCTCCTGTTTCCATTCCTTTTGTCCTTGGCAGAGGAACCAGTTGGATGACGGAGGAATTGAAATGGTTTTGACGTGACACATTTTATTGCAAATGTTCTGCTTTAAAAATATGTCTGCAGTCCTGGAACAAGTTGAAAAAGTTGATAAAATGAACTGGATGGCACATAGTTAACCCAACTGAAAGCCATGTGTTCATTGCCAGCCTTCTGCTGTAAACTCTTCTGACTGGTGTTCAACAGTTCATAAAGATCTGTTCCAGCACTTCAGTCTTTCGACAGTTGTCTCCAGACAAGATTTGAAAGATGTTTTTATTGGTTGGTTGGTTTGGATTTCAACACTTACTTTAACATCCCTGAATCAGTTTCAGGCCCAGTTTTTAGTAGAACTACTTCCTGGGTACCTTCACACAGGTTTGTTGCCTTGTCAAAGGTCAGTTAGATATTTAAATACTTTATGTTCTTCTTTTATGTTTTGTCGAAGTGTACGTATTAGGGGTGTAACGGTATCCGTATTCGCCCTGAACCGTCACGGTTCGGACGTCACGGTTCAGCACATGCAGTCACACGACGAATATGCCTTTTTTATGAGTGGGAAAAAAGTCTGTCAATCAGGGCAGTATCCATTACACTATATATAAACCAGGGGGCGGTATTGCGCCTAAAAGCTGTTTGCCAGCCGCCCTTAAGTATATGCATCACACGAGACAATCAATTAACTTATACATGAAATGTATCGGGAGTCTCTCACCACTCTTTTAACTGAAATGAAAAGCAATGCAAAACACTATGCAGTTATTGTGGATGAAAATCGCGATTGTGCCGGGCATGAACAGTTGTCTCTCACTATACGATGGGTATTAGCCAGAGGTGGGAATAAGTCCTACATGTTGAAGGATTATTTGAATTATTTGAAGTATTAAAGTACCGTGTTATGGCAGGAAAGTTAAATCTAGTATATTCATTTTAAAGCCACCTTATATATATTCATGTGTGTTAAATTTGAAGGGAGAAAGTATATTTTCCCTCCCCAATATATTGAGGTGAAGTCTTTGTGTTCAGAGAGGGATGTGAGCAGGGGACATCCTTATTTGGGGATAGCTCCAAAAACGCTGGAATGTTTCCCTCATAAAAGAAGAGGGTGCGTCACACATGCTTAGGGCAAATGTGTGTGTTTTCATTGCAGTAAATATATGTGCTGCATGATTACTGTTTAACTATACCTCTGTTTTTATTATTTCATGTGTGGGTACTAAATGGCTACAAACATTGTGGAGAAATTAGCTTAAAAATGTTTTATTACTCTATATGAAATGGAAGCAGCTTTTATGACAGGGACGAGAGAGCTGGGGGAGGGGACATTCTTCTTAAGATTTTCAGCATGTCAATTATCAGGGAAATCTACTTGTTTTAAATAGATGTGTGTGGTTAATTACTTTGTATTAATAATAACAGTATGTGTAAAGGAAGCTGGAAATATGCAATGTGAAACCTTTTATTTGAAGTAAGGATGTGAACAATAGCTCAAATGGGTGGAAAGGCTGCAGGACAAATGAGTGTGTTCTCTATATTGGGCCTGTGTGAAGTTTGACTATTTCAAAAGCATCTCTAATACTGCTTAAGAGCATAGGTAATGTGTTCCTCGTTATTATTGATATGAAAGTAATTTACATGTATTACGTATATTTAGCCAACTATAACAACTATATCTTAAAACATACTTTTAACTTGTGTGTGGTAACCTGAGGGGGGGAGATGGACACAGGGACAAAGGGCCATAAAGGGGATGTGTGTGTGCTGGCTGCAAGATGTGAAATAAGATAAGGAAACTTGTTGTTTAGAGCAGGTTCGTACCAGACACCAAAAGGTATCTGGTTTTCGTCAAACTGAAAGAGACTTTTTGTTTCCGGGTTTCTTCTGCTGTGTCGCACTGATTGGGTGCGACAGGCCATGTGTTGGTCTCTCCCAATAAGATGACTTCTGGGGGAAAGCACGCACACACCTCCTCCTGTGTTTTAGTATGAAAGCCTGTGTTTTCCTTTGGTTCGATCTCTTTTTTTCTTCAGGCTGACCAGAGAGTAAGACAGGAGAAAGAGCAGGAAGTACTTCCTTTGTATTTGTATTGTTACTTTTTATCATTTAAACAAGATTATTGTTTAACTTGCATTCTGGTGTTTCTTAATCCCTTCTTTTTTACGAATTTACCCAGCTTACCAAACGACACGCGGAGACAAGGTTGGTTTTAAACATCCTCCTAATCTCCAACAATGTGCAAGTCATGAGCAAGTCTCAAGTCTTGGCCTACAAATATCAAGCAAGTCCCAAGTCACTGTGGTGAGATTCAAGCAAGACAAGTCAACTCATACGAAATTCTGATGAATAAGCCCAGTTTCCGCATTTAAATCAGTTAAAAGACAGTGGTTATGAAAATGGATTCAACCCACACTATGATCTTCATTACATACACAGTTAATCATTTAAAATCTAATTTAGACGGACGACAATTATATTAGATTCATATTAACCCCAGAACTGCAGACAATATAGCTAGGACTCAATCAAAAAGCCTGTTCAAAAAGGCAGAATTCCAGGCAAGAAAATCATATATGGCATTTGCCATTACACATATTTAATTTAAATGTATGTTAACACTAGAATCGCCAACAGCGTCAGCACCTACATAGATATCATTTTCAAATCATTTAATTTGTTCCTCTTCATAATTTCCTTATAAACTAAGTAGGACGATTTAAAACTCACTTTATTGGGTTAATTTAGAAATTGCTTCAGTTTATCATCATAACAGCTCAGAAAGTTCAGATTCATTTTACAATGAATCAAAGAATGATGCACTTCTACAAACAAAAACAACAAAATTAAAACATTTAAACAAACTACAAAAAGTAGATGAACTACATTATTCAACAGTTTACAGTAAGTTATGATAATAACACAGGGGAAATAAACGAGGCATCTCTTTTCCTCTCTCTCTCTCTCCCGCTCTCCTGACAGCCCGTCAGTATAGTTAGTCAAAATGAATCCCTTGGCAGTTCTAGTGTTCATTTACCGTTTTGTCTTCTCTTTGCAATGCTTAATCGATTTGAAACCAAGTCTAACGTAGCTTAAACATAACGTTAGCTTTCGAGCCAACACAACACATGCACTTACATTTCTCTGTGGTTTTTTTGTAGTGACGAATGAAGTTGGATGTTGTGGTGGTCCTGTCACCGATCTTTAAGCTGCAGACCCTGCATACCGCTGTTCTTTTCTTATTAGCGTCATCGACAAACTAATCCTTGAATCCAAACTATTTTTGGAGTAAAGCTAGCCGCTGCCATGTTAACTGACACTCCTGCCTACTAGTGGGTTGCCAGTTTTGCGCGCATGGCGCTATAATCACCCAATCACATTTCGAAAAAACTAAACGTATTATCTCAATACAAAAACAAACGCAAATATTTAATTTTAAAAAGTCAAGTCCTTTCAAGTCACCTGTCTCAAGCTTAAGTCCAGTCTCAAGTCATGAATACCAAGTCAATGTCAAGTCAAGTCTTTTATCAATGTTAGTCAAGCAAGCCTCAAGTCCAAAGATATGCGACACGAGTCGGACTCGAGTCAAGTCATTTGACTCGAGTCCCCACCTCTGGTATTAGCTGATTATGTTGTCCATGAAAACTTAATAGGAATGCAAGACTATCCGCAGAATCAATAACCCTTACTATTAAGGGACCCAAGGCCGCTTAACACGGTGTGAACAAACAAACAAACAAGTTGAGAACATAATAAAGTAAACATTTATTAATTGGAGTGGGAGTTGAAGCAGGGGGACTGTGATGGGTTAGGGGTCAAAGGCCATGGTGAACAGGTGAGTTTTTAATGAAGACTTGAAGATGTCCAGGGAAACAACATTGCGGATCTCTGCAGGAAGTGCATCCCAGATGGTGGGGGTCGCAACACTGAACGCCCTGTCTCCAACAGTTTGGCGTCGAGTGCGGGGAATGGAGAGCAGGCCTGTGTCTGAGGACCGCAGATTCCGAGAAGGGGTGTAGGGATGGAGGAGGGCCGGATGTGGCCCGCCAGACATTCTGATCCGGCCCGCGTGGGGAGGGTGACTGTGGCGTTGGCGGAGTGGTTAGTGAGTTTGCCCCCCACTCATGTCACCTCGAGTTACACGGGTTCGAGACCCACCCTCTTCAAAAAACGTTGTTGTTATCAAGACACTACATTCCCAAAGGTGATGTATAAGTGATATATGATATATATATATAGATGATGATTACTTTTATAAAAAAATATGAGGAGAAGTTTATGTTTAATCCGTGTATGTTTTGTTCTTTGGTTTTTCCGTTTCAAAACCGAATAGGAAAAACTAAAAACCGGTGTTGTTTTTTTGTTTTTCTACCAAAACGGAAAAACGGAAAACCAAAAGACCGACCTTATTCTGTTTTTAAACCAAAACGGTTTAACAAAAGTTACCGGTTTGTCAAGGAGGAAGTGGAGTACCAGGAGACAACCGTTTCATTGCAGACTGTTATGTTTATGTGGGGAAATGGCAGCGCATACATTATTTGAGATGTGAGTGTCTCGCAAACAATTTTCTTATATCCTGCAACCGTTTCCCACCATCAGGACACGGTATTAATAAAAAAGTTGATTCCTTTCCCTGACAATCAGGACTGCTTTCAGTTGTATTACCCCGGATACAGGCTTATATAAAAAAGGATTATTTTTTCAATAAATTCAACATATTAATCTATGATATATATATATATATATATATATATATATATATATATAAATATGTATATAATTTATTATGATTTATATATATATATATGTAAAGAATTCTGGCCCCGAAAGTGTCTCTTGGATTAATTTTGGCCCTTGGACAAATGTAGTTGGTGACCACTGGCTTAAACCATGGTGGCAGATGATTTAACCAAGTGGGAGCATGTAAATGGTGAAGAGAAGGGGTCCAAGCAAGGAGCCTTGAGGTACACCTTGGTTGACTGGGGCCGATGGGGCAACACGTTCTCACTCCCAACCCGTAAAATGTTGACGGTCGGTCAGGGCCGGCAGGGCGTCCCATTGACTTGCATAGAGCTCCCTGAACATTGGTAATAGACGAGTTGGGATCGTGGCGAAATGCTCTCCGCAGATCCATTCTCACAGCGTTTATCAACCTTTTTCTTACTCAATATCAAGCCACACTTATTGTTTTTACTTCTTTATTTTAATTGAATATTGTAGGACTTTTGTTGCCGTCAGTTATGGGGAGAGTAGGGGCTCAGAATACTGAAATCTTTATTGTTTCATAGTTTTTTCCTTCTAATATTGTATTCTTTTCTGAACCACACACTGTTATTTACTCAACAATAACACATAATTATCCTTGTGTTTATTTATTTGTTTGATTAATAAACACAAGTTGGAGTCCGTCAGGACCGAGGGTCAGAGCAGCTCATAGTAGTTGCTTTAGAGAATTTTACACCCGGAAGTAAGTATTCTCTCCGCTTTGCTTGACGAACCCTGTGATAGTCCTCAAGCTCTGTGATTGGATATTTGAGTGTGCGCCGAGGGTTAAGCCGAGCGTCGAACAGCACTTTGAAATGGGATGGAACCACGGCAGACTGTCCAAAACTGGATTTGAACGTGTCCACCCCGTCCCCCCCTCCCCCACCTCGTCCCCAGAACTACACATGCTGGCTATTGTGTGTTTCGCAATATGTTCTATGGCACGTCTCCACTGGGAATTGTAGTTTTAAAAGACATTTTCGTATTTCCCTTAATAAGAAGTTGCCAGTATTAAACTGTGTACATCCCCATAATGGGCAGCATTAATATATACCCACATGACAGCTAAGGTCAGAAGATCTTTATTTAACAGCTGGTCTTATGTCTGTTACCCCTGTTGTTGTTAATTGATAAGCCTGAAACATGCACTTGTCAAGGTTTAGAGGCAAATGTTGCAAATATGGCAGTAGCCATCGATCATCTTAAGATAAGATATACTTTATTGATCCCAAGTTGGAAACATTTGCGTTACATCAGCATGTGTAACAGCTGTAAATATGCAGTGGTGTTTATTTGTAAATCATTTAGTATAATCACACAAATTCTGTGTTTTATATTTAATAATTCTGTGTTCTTTATTTATTGAATGTTCAATACCTGACAAGGTCGGAGATGAAAAACTTGGGTCGCAGGTTCCTGCATTACAAGACATCTATCAATATGTGTGTATACCGCCACCATTAAACTGTCGTATTCTGCACATTTCTTATACTATCTACATACATCTTATAAGAGTATAATACATATGTATAATATCAGTTAAAATAAGTGCTTAAACATACAGTAGTTAACATTGCAGGAAAGCAATATATTAGTACTTTGTTAGGCTTACTATTTATACCCCCAAAGCTTTTTTCTTATTAAAAATAAGACCTTAACCTAAAGTATTCTTTAATGTTTAAATAAAGTCTTATTAGTTTGTCTGTCTGTGTCTCCTATTAAGATCTAATAATAAAAATAATACATTTCAATAACGTGCTTTAACCACCAGGTGCCCCTTTCTATCAGCTGTGCACCGTTATGGTGTAAATATACCGATTGGATCAAATATAAAAGTCAGCCGAATTAGTATTGATACTGGAAAGAGACTTATATTGTGAAGAGAAATGAAAGATTTTGTTTAAATTATATATTTATGATCCACGTCACATATCAGTTTTGGCGGCAGTTCTTCCTCTTTGTCTAGAAGTCTTCTCATCAGGGCTCTATAAATAGTAAACTACGGCAGATATGTAATATTTAATGTAGCCGAACCGTGTATTACAATGCCGTTATGTGATGACCTCCAAAGAGAAAGGCAAACAAACTCGGAATAAAGTATTATTATTATTATTTTTTTTTAATTCAGATTTCACATCAACAGGAAGTCCGGTTAACTAAGATGTCTGTAAGGAACAATACCCCAACCCATAGAACCGTGGGTTAATAATGTCAATCACCACATTACACACATCCCTTCACATTTAAATTTTAATTTACATTAAAGTATTTCGTGAGGCTTTCTAAAAGGTTTTTAAATATAATTAGGGTTGTAGTTGAAGAGTTTGCAAATTATTTCGTTGCCTGGCAACGCAATCGCACAACGGCACGTCCATTAATTCCACAACCACACACATGAATTAACATCGATTTAATACATTAATGTAGCCTTTGTTTCTGTTAAAAGATTTGTTGACCAGCTGGGGCAACAAGAAAATTGGCGAAATCGAGTTTGACTATTACAAAATAAATAATTATTATATTAATATTGACAATAACAACCGACCGTCGGGGTAGAGTATTTGCCGGGGAGCGTTCTCATGGCGTCTATTATCAACGCTATGGGAGGTCTATGAAGGTCTATGGGATGCCCTGCCCGTTGAAATCTGACTCTCAAGGGGTGCCCTGTGCGTAATAGAGTGACGGGGAGGGGCCCTGACCGACCGTCAACATGTGACGGGTTGGGAGTGAGAACGTGTTGGATGGACAACTGCAGTCACTGATGGTGACAAAGTGTTTCCGGTTCCGACTTGAACCAGGCAAGAGCTGTGCCACTGAGGCCAAGGTGGTCAGACAGGTGCCTGAGGAGGATAGTGTGGAATATTGTATCAAAGGCTGCAGAGAGAGATCCAGGAGGATGAGAATGCTGATGAGGTTGGAATCAGAAGCGATGAGGAGGTCATTTGTGATTTTAATGAGGGCAGTCTCTGTGCTGTGGTGGGGTCTGAAGCCAGACTGAAGGGGTTCATAGAGGTCATGGTTGGACATTTGGTGTTGGAGTTGGGCGGCAACTACTCTTTCCAGGATTTTGCTGAGGAAAGAAAGGTTGGAGATCGGCCGGTGGTTGTTCAGGTCCTCCGGGTCCAAACCAGGCTTCTTGAGGATAGGAGTGACTGAGGCAGTTTTGAGGCTGGGTGGTACTATGCCAGATGACATTGAAAAGTTCACTATGTCTACTATGATGGGGCAGATGGTGGGTATGGCTGCTTTGACCAAGGCTGTGGGCATGGGGTCAAGAGAGCAGCAACATTAAAAAGCCTGTTTGTCTTGTTGACAGACTTTATTGCTCATTATACTAGTTAGCCTAACCCCTTTAGAGGCAGCTGTAAACCCTGGCTCACACATTTGTGAATTACATACAAATCATATTGTTTTAATTTGGATAGGTTTAGGTAAGAACAGTGATCAACAACATCTGGACTCGGAGTGGATTGCTGTGTTTTAGCTTTCTGACACTTGAAATCTATGATGACATCCATGGTATAAAACAAACTTTACATTTTGCATAAACAGATGCATGATAAATTAAAGGAACAGGAATGCATAATCACAATGAATGCAGATGCTTTCACAAAGGTCACCAAGGATAATGGAGTGATAAACAATAAACAATGTAAAGATTATACAAATTATAATTTTTGAATTTATTTATAGAGAAACACATGGGCCTTCAAGAAACAGACAAGGTGGCTGCTGGATTTTACACTGACCTTTCCGCGGTCAAAATTGTTTTCTTGATTGAATCAAACCAAATCAAGGCTTTCGTGGTAATATTTTAGTGGAAAAATCCATAAAAATACAGTTTGGAGATTTTGACTATGTGACTGAAACTTGGGTGCGCGTCCCGATGCTAACATTACTTATACTAGCCTCGCCGAAATCCCCCTCTCGGTTAACCTGCCGTATACGATCCCAAATATCACGTTGTGTTCAAAGCGTCATAACTTCTCAGCTGTTTCAGCCAGAGACATGACGTGTGTTTCCTCTTAAACTATACAGAAACGGCTATAAACAACTCTATTAAGTTTTTCATTGAGAGGCGTTTACTTATTTCGGTGAAACGAATGTGCATAGAGTTTTCAAAGATGCGGATAGCCTCACCTTGATTCTGGCGCATCGCTTATCAGTTTATAGATCTATTCTCATCCACCATCTTTGTTTGTGACGCAAACAGTTTAAGAGTCACGTTTCTGAATCGGACACTCTGAGTGGATGCAGTCAAAGCCAATTGGAGTCTGATTCAGAGGGTTGCCTGTCAGTTCTGTTGTTATTTGTACTGAAACGAGAGCCGGTATAATTCCACACGCGAAAACAAAATAAAAGTTGGAATACGTTTTTTTAGTGTCTTAAAAGTAGACTGAGGTATGGCAAATAAGTTTACTACAGCTGAGGCTTTGGAGCTGATTTTTCAAGGTGACGATGTCGATGAAAATTCAGACGAATCTACTCTGCATGCCATGTTTGATTGTGGACAGGAACTGCCTTGATATATATCATATGTAGTCTTCAAAATTGGCAGGACAAAAAATGAAAATTCCTCGCAAAAAAACGCATATGGACACTGCCCAAAATAATGTGCATAACTAATGAACAGGATAAGTTAGAATCTTCTAATCAGTTCTGATACAATGATAATAAATGTGTGCAATTTTCTGTGTTGAATGTTTCTTTCAATGTTATGGTTAGCAGTTATTTTTAATGAAATAAGTAAAATATTCAAGCTCCGTTTATTTATTCTTTTTTTATTTATGGGCAAATATCCCCTATTATAGTGTATCTAAGTCTATGATGAGTGACATATATCATTAGCTGAGGTTGTGCTGAATTCTGGGATGTGTAAAACTTGATTATACTGTAAAGAAATGACAACATATAAGAAACACAAAAATATACAAAAACGGAAATGTCCTATGTGGGTCTCAGAGGGATAAGCCCAGTGCCCTGCCCGCGCAACACACTCTCACTCCATAATCGTCCAAGAGAGACGCTTGGTCAGGGTCCCGTGGCGTGCAGTTGTGACGCTCCTAGGCTCCTTCGGCTTCATAAAGGGACGCAAATACCTTTCAACTGATTGCAATGTATTCCCATCTGCGGCGGGATTTGACGCTCATGAAAGCACGGCATTCGTTTGAGTCGGCTGCCCTTAAAGGCAATGTGAGCGTCCATTCACATTGGGTAACGGAGAATTGTACACCCGGAAGTAAGTATTCCCCTTACTGTCGATTGATTTTACTGTGATATCTGCAGTACTCATCGACTAAAAAACACCAGATTATCCTCGTTAATTACACAACATTGATTGGTTTAAATTGTGTGCAATGCTTTTGTATTTTTCCCCTTCGATTCGGAGAAACAAATATTTTTTCGGAGTAAAGGATGGCAGAAGACACTACACTACCCAGAATCCCCAGCTATCGTTTAGGATTACACCATGTGCTCTTTTTGACAAACCCCGTGATTAGTTCTCAAGCTCTGTGATTGGTTGACCTCCAACTGCATTCCATATGAAAAAAAACGTTTAGTAAAAGATAAAATCATACTTTATTCAGCAGTGCTTGCTTTACTCTTTGAAAGTCATCACATGAATGCATTGTAATAAATGGTTCGGCTGCATTAAATATATTACACATCTGTAGTTCTTTCTTTTTATTTATCTCCAGAGATCGGGCAAAGAATAGACCGGAAACTATTATTTTACCGTTCAGTTTGAATTTCACAATAAAGTTAGTAGTAATATTTTGTTTTGATATTATTGTTTTTTATTAACTGCTAAACCTCTGGGTCATGTTAAGACCATCTTTTCTGTGTTGCTGTGGGTTTTTTCCATCGCTTTTGTGTTACAAATATCAAAACAATAACTAAATATATCCGTCGTAAACAGGGCCGTGGGAAGTAGGGGTGCTGAGGGTGCTGCAGCACCCCCTGGTGGAGTACAGGGGATCTGCACTTCAAAAAGATATAATAAAAAAAAAAACGAATTTTCAGCCTTGATGTAACAACATTCATAATTAAGTAAAGATAACACCCTTTTCAACCCGGTAACATTTTCCATTTGCCCTGTACGATGGGCGCCGTAGTGATGAAAGTGGGGGATGTTGGCTTAGCAGGCGCCCGCAGCTCACAGCCAAAGTGAGAGAGATAGAGAGAGGGGATACCGCGGTACCGGCGGGGATTGTTGTTAGCTTCTGCTGCGCTAACGGATATAAGAAGCTGCTTCTACAATAATGTGGAGAGAGAGTTCTGTCCTGTCAGACTGAGAGGCTCAGTGAGGTGAAGGACTCTGAGGGTTTGGATAGTTCACTTTAGTCTAAGTTATCTCAGTGAGTCTCAAACGTTTTGATCACAATTTATGTAAACAAATATTTCCAAGGCACACCTTTTATAATTATTAGGATAAATAAAAACAGGTTTGAAATCATTCCAATGTATACTATAGGACAGTAAACCAAAAATATTGTTTAAAACTGGAGAGATTTAAAAATATAAAAAAATATAAACACAAATAAAATAAGTTACATTTATTTGTTATTGGCTATGGTAGGTTATTGGAAATGTTCACATACTTATTTGATTAATAAAATGCAAACCGATCTTTTTCATATGGGTGTTTAGAGTTGTACCCTCTAGATCAGTCTCTAGTAATTGAGCGCTCAAAGTGCACCAGATTGAAGCATTTGACTTTAAAATGTTAAAAAATCTTTCCGGGGGGTACCCCTGGACCCCCCTAGAGGATGTGAAGTCCACCCCTCCAATTAAAACATGTTATAATACTAAATACATTTGAAGCCTTGTTATATAAGCTGTCCACCATGTCAATATGTTTCTCTTTTTGTAGTGTATTTGTCTTTTGCGGAGGTTTTTCATTGCCAGCTAAAATCTTGCCTATAGGGCAGCACATTGGTCAGAACCAGCCCTGGTGTCATCCCCACAGCACCCCCCATTTGAAACATGTTCCCACGGCTATGGTCGTAAACTAAAACAGAAACAGCAGTATATTTTATTTTGTTAAGACTGTAAACTTGACAGCTTTTTAACCCAAACCACCTACTGGTTAAAGCACGCTATTACACGTTTAGAGTAATGCAATGCAGGTAGATTGTGTTGCTTTTTTAATGACTGTTTAAAATGCCTTTTTCTTAATGTCTTTTATTATTATTAACTACTTGTTACTTGTTGCTAAGGACGCTGCTATCGATATTATTTCTGTTATGTTGTGTAACTGTTTAATGGTGTTGTCTTTATTGCTACCCCCTTCCCCGTCAATGTATAGTGTTGGTCCACAGCGCAAACATATTAGTTTAACAACATCCGCATCTAAAATGGTGGCATAGATAGCCTACGTTATTTTCCCCCGTGCAATTCTCCATTTACTCAACAATAACATATAATTTTCCTTGTGTTTATTTATTTGTTTGATTAATAAACACAAGTTGGAGTCCGTCAGGACCGAGGGTCGGAGCAGCTGCTTTAGAGAATATTACACCCGGAAGTAAGTATTCTCTCCGCTTCGCTTGGCAAACCCCGTGATAGTCCTCAAGCTCTGTGATTGGAGAGTGTGCTCCGAGGGTTACGCCCAGGGCCGTATCCAGGATTTCCTAAATACCAAGGTCCAAATATGTTAGGGGGGTTCCCCGAGATTTTGGGGATTTTCATGATCTAGTTAGGTGCTTTTTAAGTCCTGTGGGGGGTCACACATTGGATAATATATTGATTTCAAACCATGTCAGTGGGCTGATAACGTCAGCATAAATTATTTTTGAAAGTGTAATACATAAACATCATCTGATTGTTACTATTAATGATCTGGACATGCAGAAGAGGCTAAAATTATCACAAAACATTGTCAACATTCATTTTCCATGTCTCTCTTCTTTCCATAATCTGCAGCCTCTCTTCCATCTTCTTTAGTCTCTCTGTCTTCTTCCTGTTCATTACTCTCTCTGTCCTCTACTCTTTCTCTTTGTTCAATCTCTCCCTCGTTGTTCACTTTTTGCTCCTCCTCACTTGTCGCTCCTGCCAGTGATTTA
Organism: Notothenia rossii; assembly: GCF_949606895.1. NCBI lineage: Eukaryota > Metazoa > Chordata > Actinopteri > Perciformes > Nototheniidae > Notothenia > Notothenia rossii. Next base: position 53,864,471 of record NC_136903.1, on the reverse strand, counting down.
AAAGCAATTCAGTCATTTAGTTAATTTCACTTGTTTGTTTGCATTATTTTTGTTTTATACAATTGTATGTTATTTTGACATCATAACTGCAATAGATGTACAGTATGTTGTTTTACTGTTATGCCTATTCTAAATTAAGATTATATATATATATATATATATATATATATATATATAGATATATATATATATATATATATATATATATATATATATAGATAGATAGATAGATGGGGTTATTAAGCCTACATTATTTTGTGTGACTGTACCTGCAGTTCCTCCCTGACTTCCATCACTTTCTCTCTCTCTCTTTCTCTCTCTGTCTGTCCTGTCTCTTCCTTACCAAAGCTGAACTTCGACTGACATAGTCTTTTCATTATATCTGAGTCAGTGTAAAAAGAAAACAATACAATGTTATATCTCCATTGTTTTACTCAAATTGAAATGAAAGAAAAGCATTACAACGTTTGTTAAAAGGTAATCCTTCTGACATTGGATGAATGTAATTAACTTTAGCTCTCTAGCTAGTTTATTCAAGCAATTTAAACCAAAGTATAGCCTATAGCTGCAATATAAGTTAGTGTGCATGTTGCCGGACGTCCACTGACTAACGTAAAGCGTTCAGACAGGATCTGCTGGTCATATGATGTCCTGATGAACAGAAACACAAGCAGCCCGCTGGACTCAGATCTCTAGATACCTCATCACTCCTCCGCTGCTCAGGTACAAGTCCGGGCTGCTGCGGTGGTTTGTTGATGTATGTCGTCTTCTTCTGTTTGCTTTAATCAAGGCTATACGTAGTTATGCAGCGCCCCCATCGGCAGTAAATGGAAGTACTACAAAGAACCCCGTTTAGTGCAATTATTTCACATGTTTTGTATACACAGCTCGAAAAATATTACTGAGGTCCGGACCTCGGTGACCTCAATGGTAGATACGGCCATGGTTACGCCGAGCGTCAAACAGCACTTGAAATGGGATGGAACCACGGCAGACTGTCCAAAACTGGATTTGAACGGGTCCACCGCGTCCCCAGAACTACACATGCTGGCTATTGTGTTTCGCAACATGTTCTCTTTCTATGGCACGTCTCTACTGGGAGTTGTAGTTTTAAAAGACGTTTTCGTATTTCCCATAATAACAAGTTGCCAGTATTAAACTTTACATCCCTGGAGGTTTAGGGGATAGGAAACACTCAAATTTAAAACATGTAATTAATAAATGGGTGAAAATTGCTTGTGCCCATAATGGGCAGCATTAATATATACCCACATGCCAGCTAAGGTCAGAAGAGCTTTATTTAACAGCTGGTCTTATGTCTGTGACCCCTCCTGTTGTTAATTGATAAGCCTGAAACATGCACTTGTCAAGGTTCAGAGGCAAATTTTGCAAATCTGGCAGTAGCCATCGATCATCTTAAGATAAGATATACTTTATTGATCCCAAGTTGGAAACATTTGCGCTACATCAGCATGTGTAACAGTTGTAAATAAGCAGTGGTGTTTATTTGTAAATCATTTAGTATAATCACACAAATTCTGTGTTTTTTATTTAATAATTCTGTGTTCTTCATTTATTGATTGTTTAATACTTGACAAGGCCGGAGATGAAATATCTACATACATCTTATAAGAGTATAATACATATGTATAATATCAGTTAAAATAAGTGCTTCAACATAGTTAACATTGCTGGAGGTACGCACAAATATTGATAGATGTGTTGTAATGCACTATTGAGGAACCTGCGACCCAAGTTTTTCATTCATTGCATAACTACACCGTTTGTGAATATGATATGTCAATAAACCTTAAAAAATCTTGAAATCTTGAAAGGGATGTGCAAAATAGTGATTATATACAGTCTTTAATTAACTATTAGTAGAGAATAACGAGTAATGAATATACTTTATAGGGATCCTATTAATATCTAATAATAAAAATAATGAAATTCAATAACATGCTTTAACCACTAGGTGTCCCTTTATATCAGCTGTGCACCTTTATGGTGTAAATACAGCCTATCTACCAATTGGATCAAATATAAAAGTCAGCCGAATTATTGTTGATACTGCGAAGAGACGTATTGTGTGAAAAGAAATGTAAGATGTTGTTTAATTGCTGATATATTTATGATCCACGTCACGTTTTCAGTGTTGGCGGCAGTTCCTCATGTTTGTCTAGAAGTCTTCTCATCAAGGCTCTATAAATAGAGAACTACGACAGATATGTAATATTTAATGCAGCCGAACCGTGTATTACAATGCCGTTATGTGATGACTTTCAAAGAGTAAAGCAAGCACACTCTGAATAAAGTATTATTATTATTTTTTAAAATGTTTTCGGTCTGTTTCCGGTATTTGTTAATGATGATGTGATGTGAGATGTGAGACCGGAATTGCACAGGGGAAAATAACGTATGTATGCCACAATTTTAGATGCGGATTTTGTTAAACTAATACGTTTGCGCAGTGGACCAACACTATACATTGACGGGGAAGGGGGTAGCAATAAAGATAACACCATTAAACAGTTACACAACATAACAGAAATAATATCGATAGCAGCGTCCCTAGCAAACCCCTTGGTAACAATGAAAACGTTCAATGGACGCAATTTCCTGAAGTAATCTTCCTAATAACTAGCAAACTAAAGATCATGTACATCCACTGCACACATAATCTAAAATAACAACTCATATTTCTCACATCAAATGACATCAAAACGCATTTTAATGGCCAAACTAACTTTAAAATAGGCATTTTCCACCGAGAATAAAACGAAGTTCGGCCATGTTATTTTTTTCTGCAGGGAGAAATTTGAAGATCACGTGACATAGACGCCAGCCATTGGAATGAATGGAATGCAGTTAGAGGTCAACCAATCACAGAGCTTGAGAACTAATCACGGGGTTTGTCAAACAGAGCACACATGGTGTAGTCCTACGCGATAGCTGGGGATTCTGGGTAGTGTAGTGTCTTCTGCCATCCTTTACTCCGAAAAAATATTTGTTTCTCCGAATCGAAGGGGAAAAATACAAAAGCATTGCACACAATTTAAACCAATCAATGTTGTGTAATTAACGAGGATAATCTGGTGTTTTTTAGTCGATGAGTAGTGCAGATATCACTGTAAAATCAATCGACGGTAAGGGGAATACTTACTTCCGGGTGTACAATTCTCCGTTATCCAATGGAAATGGACGCTCACATTGCCTTTAAGGGCAGCCGACACAAACGAATGCCGTGCTTCCATGAGCGTCAAATCCCGCCGCAGATGGGAATACATTGCAATCAGTTGAAAGGTATTTGCGTCCCTTTATGAAGCTGAAGGAGCCTAGGAGCGTCACAACTGCACGCTACGGGACCCTGACCAAGCGTCGCCCCTGGACGTTTATGGAGTGAGAGTGTGTTGGCCCGCGAGTTAACGCGAGCTAACGCACTCACGGTAGAAATATTGTATACTTCATCGGATCTGCACAATCAAGATATCATATGAAAGCTGAGATTCCACAGATTCCAATGGTATAAGTATCATCACTGTGCGACCAAAACCCGGTGAAACCAGACAACACACAACTTAGCTTTACGGTGCCAAAACGACAAATACGTCTTACCTTTGCTGTTTTCTGATCAAAAGTTGTGTTCAATGGCAGTAAAACGCATTACCACTGGATTTAGTTAACGACAGACAGGTGTGTTCAAAGACCTGCCAGTGAACGAGAGACAGCCTGTCAGAGAATGTATTAACAATAGTGTGCTGCATTATTGCTTCTCAGTAAAAAACTGTAACTCCAATCAGATAAATATCCTACCCAGAGTATTTAGGATACCAGATGAACACACCTGATGACTCTTGTGTTTGCGATATGTGCAAGTCCGTTTGATTAAATGAGGATATCGGTGCGGGCCATGACAAATGTCCCTACATTATGATCACCAAATGATGTATCAAGAGTGAAAATGGTGACCAGCTGAGCAAAAGTTGGAAAACAATTTTTCAGATTGAACAGCTCCTCTCCCCTCTAGCCGTGATTTCATCCACTCTAAGTCTTAACGAGCTCTCCCATTATAAAATGTGAAACAGTGGGACATTTTCACAAAACCTAAGCTGCGACTACGTGAGAACCGTACTAGCTATCAAAACATATCCAATTAGTCTTGTTGAGTCCATAGTCTCGAGAACCGTTTAATCTTTTTTCTACTTTAAAGTATGCAGAATCTGTATGGGGTCAAAGTGGGGAGTTTTTTTTAGCTCTGTTGGAATGGATTTCCCATTAATTCCTATGGGGCAAATGATCGCAGTTTTCTGCGACTTGCGTGAAAACGGCTAGGCAAATCTCTTATAAAAGACATAGCAACCCGATCCCGGTCATTCCGCACGTTTTGATGTGTTTTTTGTGTGTTTCGTGTCAACACAGAGTAGCATGGCAACATTTGTGGCGGAAGAAGGAGTATAAGATGAGATAAGTATGTTGAATACTAGACTGTGTGTGGCTTCGCCAGTCACACAGAATAACAGGTATTGAAGTAACTCAATGGCATGCAGACTCTTAAGGTCAGGCGGAGGACTGATGTATCTGGGTTCTATAGGTAGAGAAGGGCATCGTCTGCAAATAAGTTAACTTGTGTTACCTTTAGAGAATTTCTTCCTCAACAAATAAATTGTTAACATATGTAAATATGTGCCCGGCGAGACCTTATTAGCATTAGGATATAATCACAGCTTTATAGTACGAGTGTTTCCACCTTTGATATGTGGGATGAAACTTATATATATATATATATATATATATATATATATATATGGGGATTTTTTTTAATAAATATAGAAAGAATGTTTGAGAATATATCAAATATTATTTTAAGAGCTGCCACATATTATGTAGCTTTTTGTCCTTGTAACATTAGGCTGCCAAGCAAGAGAAAACTTCTGTAACTTAGTAACTTATTAGTTAAGAGAAGTTGGATTCAAAGGTGAATTGGAGTTCTGAGCACCTGTAATCACATTTGGCGTATAACATAATCAGGGAATATTCTTTACAACACACTTCAGCCCACAACAGCCCCACTAAGATTTGCATTATTTGTGTGTGTGTGTGTGTGTGTGTGTGTGTGTGTGTGTGTGTGTGTGTGTGTGTGTGTGTGTGTGTCTGTGTGTGTCTGTGTGTGTGTGTGTGTGTGTGTGTGTGTGTGTGTGTGTGTGTGTGTGTGTGTGTGTGTGTGTGTGTGTGTGTCACCTGTGGCGGTGATGTGTGTGTCTTCTGTGATCTGCTCCAGTCTGCCCAGCAGAGCCTCGATGTTTCCTTTAATCTGAGTCAGCTCTGACTTGATCGCCTGAAGCTCTGCACCTCTCCCTGCTGACAGAGAGACAGAGAGAGCACATTCAGACAAGATTCATGAGAAGAGGATACATTACCATGACCATTCTCCATAGACAACGGCTGGATATTTATCCATTTGCATTATTATCTTTATGTTCACTTATTCCTTATTTTATTGCTTTTCACCTAAGAGACATTTGTGTCTCTTCATATGAATTGAAGTAACTCATATGGCATCAGGTCAAAGCAAAGGACAGTTTTTCTGAGTTTTGTAAATAGAGAAGGTCATCATCTGCATACAAGTTAACCTGAGTTCCAAAATGAGAATTGATTTGTTCACTCAATTGATAAATCATATTTAATATGAATATGTGCAGGTCTCAATCATGTGCCTAGAAAGACCTTGTGTGTGTGAGTATATGATCACAGCTCTACAGTACAAGTGTTCCCCCATGAATATCTGGTTAGAAGTGTCATTGACACAACAATCACCTGGAATAATCCTGGTTTAATTTGACTGGAAAATCCTTCTGCTTGACTTTTTTTGAAGATTGTGCAATACATTCGGTCTAAAGCTGGGTCTGGTTCCTCCTTTGGTTTTAATAAAAGTCAGATGCTATAAAGCACTTGAGGTAACATGTAATTCTCCCTGAAGTTGAAAAAATTCTGAGAAGAAGTGGGAGGAAAAGGCACAAGGGAAGGATTAAACTGCTGATGATGTTTGACAACTTCACTCTACACAAAGTGTGTCTGCTCGGACTGTACGGGTAGGGTGGCTGAGATTTGGTGTGCGGGGAGACACGAGACAGTCTGATGGACATTACATCAGATTGCCTTAAATTTGTTTAGAGAATGATTGACGGTATAACTTCGTCTGAACCGGTCCTTGTTTTGGGAGTTAAATGAAGCTGCAGTGGTAGAGGCCTCTCACAATGAATGTACAATCAACCTCAGAACAAAATTAAACTGATTTAAAAAATGTTGTCTCTATGACCCAATCCAAATCCATCAAGGTTATGTTCTACTGATGGTGTATATTATTATATATATTATATATTATACTTACATATAAAGACAACATTTTTCCAAAGGGAAGGAATTCCCTCTCATTGGCATACATTGAGACACACCTGCACTGACTCAACTATACGACCACTCCCAATACTTTAACATCATATATAAGTACCTTGTCAAACATGATATACAATATCAACACCTTTATATTTCCAGCATTTAAATGCTAATATGCGATCTTACTCTTGTTATGTTTAGGCTCTTCTCTGGACTGCCCCTTTAGCTTCAGTCTACATTTCCCCGGAAGTAAAAAAGATCAAGATGGATGATGCAGATTTGGTACACACATTGGCAGAAAAAGCAAAAATAGGTTCTTAGCGACCTCTAAAACGACCAATATGACCATGACATGAAATATTCGGTACCACTTTACAATAAGACTACCCTTATAAAGGATTCATAAAGGGTTTATAATTAGGTCATGAATTAGGTTGTAAACACTTTATTAATCACTAAGAACCATTTATAAACCAGTTCTATACATCAGCACAGGCTCACTATTTGGCAAGATGACTAAGCCTTATAATAGCCTACTTAGCGAGAATCAACTCAGTGAACAACAGATACCAAGGATACTGGCTGATGAAGAAGATGAAGTAAACTAGGTAGCCAATATAAGACTTAGCAGTTCAGATAAATGTTGGCTCACTATTTGGCAAGCAACCGGTCACAGTTGACCTGTTTATCTCATGTCTTATAAAAGCTTATTAATGACTTATAAAGTGTTCACAACCTAATTAATACATTAATTACAAACTATGCGTAAACCCTTTATAAGGGCAGTCTTATTGTAAAGTGGTACCAAAGATTAATATGAACATTTTCTGAAAGTAAAAAAATACAGTTCTCGATAAATGTATGTAATATTAAATTCCTTAAAGTGGACCTATTATGCTATATTGGAAAATATTGTAGGGCCTTACCTATACAAAACATGTTTGTGAAGTGTGTTGCTTAAAATACCATACAGATAACCCATTGTTGCCATGCCTCATACTGCTCATACCCCTCTTTTGCAGCCCTGTTGCAAACAGGCTGATTCTGCTTTAAATTGAACGTCTGCTGCTAGCCACGCCCCTTTGTAGCATCAGGCAGCTTTTCCCTGCTAGAGAGATTTCTACGGGGAGAAGCTCAGCTAAACGCTGCGGTGATTAAATGCCATGTTGTGCTCCTTACCAATTGAAGGATTATTTGAATTATTTGAAGTATTAAAGTAACGGGGTATGACAGGAAAGTAAAATCTGGTATATTCATTTTGGTGTCACCTTATATATGTTCATGTGTGTTAAATTTGAAGGGACAAAGTATCCTTTCCTCCCCCAATATATTGAGGTGAATTCTGTGTGCTTAGAGAAGAGATGGGAGCATGGGACACCATATTTGGAGATAGTGCCAGACGCTGGAATGCTTCCCTCGTAAAAAATGGGTGTGTGTGACACAATCTTGTAGCAGATGTGTATGTGTTTTCATTGAAGTAAATATAAGAGCTACATGATTACTGGTCAACTATACCTCTGTTCTTATTCTTTCATGTGTGGGTACTAAATGGCTACAAACATTGTGGAGAAATTAGCTTAAACATCTTTTATTACTCCATATGAAATGGAAACAGTTTTTATGACAGGGACGAGAGAGGTGGGGGAGGGACGCATTCCAGGAGTTTCAGCATGTCAATTGTCAGGGGAATCGACTTGTTTTCAATAGAGGTGTGTGGTTAGTTACTTTGTGTTAATAATAGCAGTATGTGTAAAGGAAGCTGGAAATATACAATGTGAAACCTTTTATTTGAAGTAAAGATGTGAACAATAGCTCAAACAAATGGAAGGGCCATAGGTAAGCCTGTGAGAAGTTTGACTATTTGGAAAGCATCTCTAATACTGCTTAAGAGCATAGGTAATGTGTTCCTCGTTGTTATTGATATGAAAGTAATTAACATGTATTACGTATATTTAGCCAACTATAACAACTATATCTTAAAACATACTTTTAACTTGTGTGTGGCAGTCAGGAGGCGGGAAGATGGACTCGGACAAAGGGCCATAAAGGAGATGTGTGTGTGCTGGCTAAAAGCTGCTGTGTCGCACTGATTGGGTGCGACAGGCCATGTGTTGATCTCTGCCAATAAGATGACCTCTGGGGGAATGCACGTACACACCTCCTCCTGTGTTTTAGTATGAAAGACTGTGTTTTCCTTTGGTTCGCGCTCTTGTTTTTCACCAGCCGTTCCTGAGACCTGTCTCAAACACGTGGTAGAACCTGAGCCCGGAGTACTCTGCAGAGTGCTTCGTGATTTCTTTGTATTTGTATCGTTACTGTATATCATTAAAGCAGGATTATTGTTTAACTTGTATTCTGGTGTTTCTTAATCCCTCCCTTCTCCCGAATTCACCTAGCTTGTCAAACGACACGCGGAGACGAGGTTGGTTTGCAACATCCTCCAAATCTCCAACAAATGGTGAACCCGACGTTTCTGAGTGGGGTGTTTTCGGGGAAGAGACCACCGGCGGCAAGCGGACGGAATAGTCCAGGGCTAAACATCTCGGCCTCTTCTGACAACTACAAACAGAGCTCTGTACAATAGGCTACCAGGTGAGCAGACACGATTTAATTCGAAACCTGTGATTTGACCATATTCCAAATTTTAGGGTTGTCAGACGAAGTTTACAGTGTTTTTTATAGTAACAATGCAAATGCGTGTTTTAGTTGTTAAAACCGAATATCGAGTTTCGGCAGGCCAGAAGGGTATTAAAGTCCCTGGCTTGGAAGTGGAGGTATAAGAGTCCCCACAGTTAAAATCGGATATCAAGTTCCGACAGGCCAGAAGGGTATTAAAGTCCCTGGCTTGGAAGTGGTGGTGTTGAGTCCCCACAGTTAGACTGTCTAAGAGTAGTCAGTTGGTTGTATTAAGTCTCCATATAAGACTGACCCAAAATAACGAATCCACAGCTCGACGGGGCTGGAGATGAGTTATTTGTTATAAGTGATCCAAAGGAGAGTAACGCAAACTTCAGAAAGTCATTCTGAAGTGACCGGGCCTCACTATATCCTTTGGTGTGTTGTGAATATTTACTGGTAACAAGGACAGTAAGTCAGATCAATAGATATGAACTCTGTGAATATTTAATGGTAACAGAAACAGCCTAAGTCAGATGAATAGATACGAAGTCATAATGTAAGGAGAATTTTAACGAGAGGAGCGTGAGTTAAGAGCTTACGAGGACAGTGGGTTCAAGCAGAAATATTGAATAAAAGGATAGCAGAAGTGTTCATTGTTGAAAGAAGCCCCCCTTTTCCAAAGGAGAGGCTGAGAGCTACAGCAGGGGAGAGAGACGGGGGTGTCAGTATTTGTCTGTGAAAGTTCCCCCCACCCTTTTTCCTCTCGAGAGCAGCAGCAGCAGCCCGGAGTGTGTCTGCTTGCTTTTTTCTCTAGTGATCTGAAGTTGGAGTGAAATACATAGAAAATTAACAGATCAAGGTGTGATTTGAAGTGGAAGATATATTGAAATAAATAAGAAACAATGGTTTGCTGCTATTTAAATATAGTCTTTGAGAACTGATTGATACCGTTGCATTGCGTTGTGAATTTCATGGTATTTGTCATTAACTAAGGATTGTACTTGATTATATTCCAAGGGGAAAATTATATTAAATACAGGAACAAAAGAGTAGAAAGTAAAGATAAGGTTTTTGTAAGTTTGTCAGAGGGAATCTGTTAATGTTTAAGCATGACAGAGGTCCTGCACGAGGTTTTACTCCAGCCATCTCACACGGTTACACAAAGGGGTGATTTATGAGAAACTTGTGGTCAGGAGAAATGAGATGTTTTGGAGAGTAGACAGAGAGAGAGAGAAAAGTAAGGTTGTTGCTAAAATATAGAGAGTAATAGTTATATAAAGTTAACTACTATTCGGGAGAATGTCATATTGTTGAATGAGTAACCTAAAATAAGTGAAGATGGTGAAATAGTTTGATTAAGGATACAACCGGTAACTACTGATTAAATACACAGTGATGGTGTACATGAACATTGAGAGTAGATTAAGTTGTTTTGTTCTTCATGCTTTTCACCAGAAGTCATTTGAATTGTTATTATTTTTAAGTAGTGTTGTTTTGGGTTATATTTCTAGACTATAATGTACCCACATGCATGTGTTTTCTTTGTCCCAGTTCATTTTAAAGTCAGCCGCCTCATGGCTAAATCTATTTGACCCCATGAGGTCAAGAGTCATTCTGTTAGACCACCATCTTGTGAAAGACAAATCATTGTTCTTTTGTCACATTTTGAATTAGAAAAGAGTTCATTTTGCTAGATCAATTTATCTATAAATGTTGTAGTGGGAGTTTTGTGTTTGCTAACATTTTTAGGAACGACAACACCAGGAGATGAGTAAACTCAAGAATCCGTGGAGTGTAAATACATTAAGAAAAACACATTTTTATACTCTAACTTTTTGCACATCATAGACAAGGTATTTAGACAATATAAATAAATATTCACCAAAAGTAATAAGTAAAATGGAAAGTAGACATGGGCCTACACTTGAGTCAAAGTATATTACTGTGATCTGATCAGTGTGCTCTGCAGGTTTACTATTGTTCTAAGTAACAGTGGGATTTAAAATATTGGAGAAAGTATGGAGATGTTCTTTCGTAGTGTGTGAAATATGTGATGCTTGAAACAGGTATTTCAATTTATGGAAGAAAATGGTTTCCTGAAAGAGTCAGGTTGGGTAGATATGTAACAATGGATGAAACAATTTATAGAGGGAGTTTTTGTAATATCATTAGTAGACATTAATGGTGTTGTTTAGATGGCATTTAGCAACTAAGACAGATAGTATGATTAGAAAGAGACAGAGTGGAAAGGGTTGGATTGATTCAATCTCAGTGTGCTAGATTTCTTATGGATAATGCGTCCCGGGACCTGGACTCCCCCTCTGAGTTAGAAAGGCTACGACCCCGTCCCTCCAAGCAGACAAAAGACCCAACCCAGAAGGAGGCTCCTCCTTCTCCATCAAACAGACAGAGAACCGGAGCTGAACCGTCTCCGCCTGAGGCATCCAGTACCAAACCGCTTGCTGACATACAGAAATACTCTCATCAGTCCCTCAGACAGGGCATGAAGCTGAGCCACGAGATTTGGCACAGGAGCAGAGTGGGGGACATGAGAGCAGAATCCGCCCTCCAGGAAGCAGCAGAGAGGCTGTAAAGGGGAGATGAAATGCTAAGCAGTGCAAAGAACAGTGGCATGATGTGGGCTGCAGATGTGACTGGGCCAAAGGCTGCCTAAAACAGTTACAGCGGATGGATTCAAGAGCTGATGGACTGAAGAGAAGACAGAATCAGAGGAGTTGGCATAGTCGATTTGAAGTGAGGAGGTCGGGGTCACGGCTTGAGACAACCAGGGGAGGAGAAAAGGAGAACGGGAATGAGTGAGTTTACACATAAACACACTTATTCACAAAACGCGCATAGAAGACACCACATTTAAAGAACTTGAATTGACTTGATAAATAAGTAAAGATAAAAAGAGGTATTAACCATGAATTAATCGATGGGTAAATTCCAAATAGCAGTAAAGAGGAAACTATTAATGTAAAATGAGAAAATCATCCTAAAAACACACTGAGGGTTAAAGGGGGAGACATGAGGGAAGTATGCACTACACTTTAAGCAGGGGGTGTTTTGGAGTAGCACAGTGTAGAACCATATTCTTCAATCTTTCCATCATATTAATAAATTATTCTTCAAGAGATTTGTATTCATGTGTGAATAAAGCAGTGATTTCATTTGTTACAATATTGATTTCACCATTGTGGCATAGTTATTACCATAGGAGGGCTTTAGGATGGAAACTGTTTTTAATCCTTGATAGAGTAAAGGGGATGGTTGCATGTTCGGACACCCAAGGTTCCACACACTGCTAAAGAGTTTAACATTGTTTTTAAGTAGACCGGAATTGAAGATAAATGAGTATAATGAGCTATGAAATGCAGAGCTACACAGATCCTAGTAATGTTTTGACTTAAGATAATAGTTATGTACACAAGTTTCTGAATTAGATTTCTTAGACATTTTAATACTACTTAGTTGTAAATAAATTGCAGTAGTAGTAGTACTATTATGAAGTGAGTTTTGTACCAAGTTGCAGGAAATGTGGGAAGCAGCCGTCCCGATGACAAGTTAGAGATATCTGACTTAAGGTGGTAATCGGGAATTGATAAATGATGGCGCTCCATATATGACTGATTTTTGTAGACAGAGGATACTGGCCTTTGCTGAAATATCAAAGTCTCTGCAGAGCACGACACATGGCCAATGAAACTGAGACCAAATGACCTTTGACCCTGACTGACAGTGTGACTTGAGAAAAGCACTATCAATGACTGACTCTGGGGCTGACCAAACTTGACTTTACAACCTGACAGTGTGGGTGTGAATGAATTTCTGCATGTGATCAGTGTAACTGCATGATTCTAAAACAATAACTAACCGAGCATGTCTTTGGACTAATACATTATTTTGGAGCTCCATGGGAAACACAGGTTTCCTACAATTCCACGCATTTGGAAAAATGCACATGTGACCCGTTTCTAATTCCCACAGGAGTTGGCGGTTTGCAAACGTAAAACTCAAACTAAAATCTAAAGATTCTGTTTCTTTTAGGACTGCCAGCTGGAAATGAACACTTATTTTCCCTGGAGTGTTTACTGTGAAAGATGATGGATATACTTTTGTGAATGATGTTTGGTATTTTCTTATAACCACTGGTTACCTGAAGGTTTTCTTCCCATACAGGATTTTATTACACATGTTTACATGTGTAAAAAGGGGGAGTGCGGGATATTTTCATTTAGGGACTGGAAGAAACCTGCCGCCCCAACTCAGATGTTCAATCTGACCATTGATTGACAGTTTTAGATTTAACCTGCTCCATATCTGGGGATAAGATACTGTTTGATGAATGTTGACATGTTTCTAATATTGATTGAGTTATAACAGGTAACACAGATGCAGAATCAGTGGCCAAGGGGCTACTGAGAGAGGTAATTCCAGATTGAGAATACCAGAGAAGGTGAACTGTGATAATGAAAACAATTTTGTAATATTTCAACAGGTATTAAAGTAACTGAGGTTTGAAGTGTAGAAAGAACATATTACAGCTAAGTTAAAACATAGTAATGTAATGAGATAGAATTTAATTTAGACAACATCTTGTAACTAGCCTGGTAAAGAAGTAAAAGCCATAGACTGTTTAGATCATTATGGGGATGTACATTTAATTTAAAGTCATAATGGAAAGACAGTTGATGACAGTATGTTGGATTTCTGTATTCATTTTTCAGCTTGATAATATCCAAGCAGTGACAGGTAGAAGCAGTCTCGCCTGGAAATTATTCACTTTGTCAGTATCATGATTTTAGTTGTTTTTAATCCATAACATTAGTGTGTTTCTTTACCAGAAACATTAGCAGTTCATAGTATATTTAGATTTTAAATGGGATCTCAAGGATTTCATTTATAATAACACAGATGCTTGTCAGGAATTCAGAGCTATTGAGATATTTAGTTCACCTGAAGATGTTGGGGTTTATTTTGTTGACACAGGCCAAGTATTAGAATTCTGAAGCGGCCTACCAGTGGTGGGTCAAACACCTGAGGGCCCAGAAGCACTGAGCGTAGACTTGAGGGGTGGGTATCAGATTTCTCCACACAGGTTGCTGACGCCAAAAGGGGGACCCGAGGAGCAGGAGGCCGACACAGCGGAGTTCGTCAGGCCTACGTGACTCAACCCCAGGCTCTCCGGCCTCTACAGAGTGACCCAGAGGACATCTCATGCCGTCCGCCGAGGAGCAAAGGGGGACATCTGGTACTACTGGAGCCAGTGTGCGGCGAGGAACACTCCGGCTAGGACCTTGGAGGACATCAGGAAGGACCTCGCGGACATCCCTACAGCAGACGACTTGGAAGCAGGCATCAGCGGACTGGAGGAGAAGGACCTCGCGGACATCCCTACAGCAGACGACTTGGAAGGAGGCGTCAGCGGGCTGGGGGACTTCTCGAGGCAGCAGAGGAGTCTACTTCTCTCTGATCAGATTCATCAGTTCCACCTTTGAAGGAAAGGCCGCATCTCCCCCTCCCTATCAGCTGCCCTTGTTGGCGTATTCCGCTGAGGGGGGGGGGGGGCCCTGATGATTCAACAACACGCAAGGATGCTGCTGTCTGGCACTCAGGCTCTCACTCTGATAGTTTCTTCACTGTCATTGGAGGTTGTTTTCTGTTCTCAAGGGTTTAATGAAGGGGGACAGACACCGTATTAAAGAAGGACAGTAGTTTTGTTTCAAATGTCTTATGTGTGTTGGTCTCGTTAATGCGAGACCAAAAAGGGGGAATTGAAGGATTATTTGAATTATTTGAAGTATTAAAGTAACGGGGTATGACAGGAAAGTAAAATCTGGTATATTCATTTTGGTGTCACCTTATATATGTTCATGTGTGTTAAATTTGAAGGGACAAAGTATCCTTTCCTCCCCCAATATATTGAGGTGAATTCTGTGTGCTTAGAGAAGAGATGGGAGCATGGGACACCATATTTGGAGATAGTGCCAGACGCTGGAATGCTTCCCTCGTAAAAAATGGGTGTGTGTGACACAATCTTGTAGCAGATGTGTATGTGTTTTCATTGAAGTAAATATAAGAGCTACATGATTACTGGTCAACTATACCTCTGTTCTTATTCTTTCATGTGTGGGTACTAAATGGCTACAAACATTGTGGAGAAATTAGCTTAAACATCTTTTATTACTCCATATGAAATGGAAACAGTTTTTATGACAGGGACGAGAGAGGTGGGGGAGGGACGCATTCCAGGAGTTTCAGCATGTCAATTGTCAGGGGAATCGACTTGTTTTCAATAGAGGTGTGTGGTTAGTTACTTTGTGTTAATAATAGCAGTATGTGTAAAGGAAGCTGGAAATATACAATGTGAAACCTTTTATTTGAAGTAAAGATGTGAACAATAGCTCAAACAAATGGAAGGGCCATAGGTAAGCCTGTGAGAAGTTTGACTATTTGGAAAGCATCTCTAATACTGCTTAAGAGCATAGGTAATGTGTTCCTCGTTGTTATTGATATGAAAGTAATTAACATGTATTACGTATATTTAGCCAACTATAACAACTATATCTTAAAACATACTTTTAACTTGTGTGTGGCAGTCAGGAGGCGGGAAGATGGACTCGGACAAAGGGCCATAAAGGAGATGTGTGTGTGCTGGCTAAAAGCTGCTGTGTCGCACTGATTGGGTGCGACAGGCCATGTGTTGATCTCTGCCAATAAGATGACCTCTGGGGGAATGCACGTACACACCTCCTCCTGTGTTTTAGTATGAAAGACTGTGTTTTCCTTTGGTTCGCGCTCTTGTTTTTCACCAGCCGTTCCTGAGACCTGTCTCACACGTGGGGTAGAACCTGAGCCCGGAGTACTCTGCAGAGTGCTTCGTGATTTCTTTGTATTTGTATCGTTACTGTATATCATTAAAGCAGGATTATTGTTTAACTTGTATTCTGGTGTTTCTTAATCCCTCCCTTCTCCCGAATTCACCTAGCTTGTCAAACGACACGCGGAGACGAGGTTGGTTTGCAACATCCTCCAAATCTCCAACACAATTCAAGCTTTATTTCTGAAACAGTATGGAACTCAAACCTTTCTCTCTCGCAGGTTTACCACAAGGACATTAGCTAGCTGAAGCTACCAAGCTAAGCTAACATGCTCCCCATCTGCACACTGCCGTGGCATTTTACGTTTCTAAGTTAAGCGGACATGAAACTATTCAGCAAAACTATAAATAATAATCTAAGTTATTGAGTTTTTAGCATAATACTTCAGAATCTTAAAATCCCTTAACGTTTGTATGCAATTGTGCTAAATTCAACACTGGAATCAAGCAAATATTAATATGTTTGCATGACATTAGTTATTTATATTTTGATACCACTTAACTATAAGTTTAATACATTTAAGTCAAGCTAAGGTACATGTGATGGTAGCTAGTTAGTGCTCTTATCTATGAGGCCTCCTCCAAACAGCATAATAACCAGACTGTATCATTAAAACTAAGTACCAGTTCTAGATCCTTGACTTTAGACAAACAAATTCAAAAGACAAGATGTATTTAAAGACCAATCTTTATTTGAATGTGCCTCTTAACCTGATATATTAGTTACACAGTAATAGTATTGACAATCTAAAAAAACTGAGCAACTCAACAGTCGACTTTATGTTTCTTATTGTTTAAAGCATTTATTATCTTCATTTTCCCCCTCTCTTATTCAGTGTGGACGGATTGAGAGAGCGTGGTGTCCAGAGAGCTGCAGAGACTTCAGGGAGAAACCTCCGTGTGATGGACGTCCTGTCTGTTTGTTTGGCCCGGAGAGGACTGAGGGTCATTCCTCAGCGAGGAGGACCAGGCCTGATGGAGGGACCCATGCTGGGCAAAGCTGATACCAACTGCACAGGCCTTGTCTGTCACTTTATTTGACTAAATGTGTTTACTTATACATTTAATAGGTTTACACCTTCTGTCCATATGTGCTTTTTATTTAAAACATTTGATTAACTTTTGGTTCACATTTCAATAAATTGTTTTTGTATTTGCACTCCTTTTGTCCATTATTCTTACTGAAAATGTTAGATTACAAATTCACATCTGACTGAAGATTGGCCATATTTATTTGTGACGTTGCAAACTCTGCGGTACAAGGCACAGGTGATGTGAAGCTCAAAAAGCAAGGCAAATAGAAATAATCAGCGGATGGAGTGTAGATGTGGAAATAGGTGCATTCGATCAGCTGACTGTTTTTACAATAAAAGTAGTTTCTTAGTGTGCTGGTCTTAAAATCTCATAACATCAGCTTGTAATGTTCCTCTTGGATGTTCTTCTTGACCCTCAGAGAAGGAGAACATGTTGTGTCTTTCAGGCATGTCCTTTCCTAATAAAAATTAAAGGAAACATAGAACATATTATTGAAGAATAAGTGTGTTATTTATGAAAGTGGTGTGTTTGTGTGTTTAGGGGCTGTAGATATAATTATTTTGTAATTGTAATGTTTTTTTTTTATTGCAACAGTGAGCTACAAAAGGCGCGTTCACACCAAGTACTTTTCCCACAAAGGTTCCTGAGAACTCTTTAGTTCTCATGAACTAAGTACAGATCGCTTTCACACCGGAAATTAGTTCCTGGGGGTGGATTAGGCAAATTAAGCCGCTGACGTCACTTCTTCTTCTTCTGCTTTGGATTTACTGGCAGGCCGCAAACAACTTCACGGCGTATACTGCCGCCCAAAATCCCCGGCCGGAAGTCCCCGGAGTTAGGGACTGGCTTCAGTAGAAGCTGCTGGGACTCCCAGCAGCTTCTACAGAAGCTTTCCGAGTAAACGGCCAGAACGCTGACACCTCCTCATCTCCACCGCTCCCATGTTTTATTTTGAGTTGTCATAAGTTAGTCTCTCTGCGTTTCTGCGCTGGGCTAATGCTAATGCTAATAATGCAATGCGAGGATAATAAAATGGCGGCTTCACAACATTTTTTGGGAGTTTGACGGGGCGTGGTTTGCATTCCGCCCAGCCAATCAGACACAGGAACCTTTTTCTCCCACAAAAGTCCCTGCTCTCTAGCAGGGACGGAAAAGGGAGTAAAAAACGTTCTCTAGAACTAATTTAGTTCCTGGGACTTTTTGGTGTGAACGCAACTAAATCGTAGTTCTCAGGAACCTTTGTGGGAAAAGTACTTGGTGTGAACGCGCCTAAAGACAATCAGATTATGAATGAACAGTATGAAGTTCATCAACATTGAAATGTATGTTATTATCAAAATAATATTTAACTGTTATCAAAACGTAGTGCAACTGTAGAAGCATGCTCTGTTGTCTCACTGAAAGAATAACTTTTACCACTTTTTTTACAGATAATATTGAGAGATAAATAGTAGCAGTTCTCACTATGTGTTAAATATCTTTGCCTTCAATACATTAAATTAGAAAGCTGACAAAATCATATTGCTTGTTAACATCTAAATGTAACTTGTTGCATGGAAAAAACACTCAACTTAACTGATGTGTAGGTGATCTAGTATTTAGTATTGTTTAATGGAATGTATATCAGTGTATTAAAGTCAATACTTCATTTATTTAAACCAATATCTTTCTTGATTCTTTGTACAGTATGAAAAAAAGAGTCTTTGTACCTGAGCTGAAGTTCACTGCTGTGAGGAGTCCAGTTCTGTCTCTCACTCTCTGGTCCAGCCTGTCTGCATCACCTGGACACCTTAAACAAACAGATATATAGAGTATGTAAAGTACCATGTGTACAAAAGATATAACTGATTCCCTTCTGTTGAACATGTTGGATTGTGTATTGTCCGGGTCAGGGTCCTTTTTATTCTACTGTAACTTTGGAAGTTGTGTTACCAATGCTTACTAGGGATGTAACGATATACCGAATATCGCGGTATCGCGGTAAATAAACTTCCCAATACCGTCGTGAGACTGACAAAATCTACCGCGATTTTCAAAAAAAATTAATTAAAAAGAAATATATTATTTTTTGTAAACACTTTTTTTTTTAAACCTTTATTTAACCAGGTGGTCCCATTGAGATCATCGATCTCTTTTTCAAGAGATACCTGTCTAACATGGCAGCAAGTAGGTTACAACATGAAAATAAAACAACAGATAACACAAAAGGACATCGTATTTACAGGGCTTCATTTAAACACCTAGAGACATTGACAAGTATCAACCATATATTTATATCTCGCCCTGTCAATAAGCCTGGCGTTAGACTTTTTCGCTGTCCGTCATTTCGACAGACAGGATCATAAAATATCCGTCATAATCCCTTATTACCCGTCGGGTCTGAAAAGTTCACGATAGAGCATGCTCGTGAACTGTCAGCGGGGGCGGTGTTATGCCGTGTGTGCATGCACCTCGCGCGACGCGCACAGCGTAAAGCAAGACCTCCCAAACATGTATTGATCTGTACGGCAAAGTACGGTTTGGAAACTATATCATTTCCTTTTGGAGGGCATGCATAACACGGCATAACACCAGAGCCTCGCTGCGGGGAAACGTTGGTGCTGTTCCGAGTTTGTTCTAATCTGTCAAAATGACAGACTGCTTTCAGATTTTTCCGTCATTGTTAAATAAAATATTCGGTTAACGCGACCACTGCTGTCCCAGCAACATCAGTACCAAGCGAGAGAGTTTTTTCCAGAGCAGGGGATATTGTAAATGCCCAAACATCCCAGCTTATAAATACCTGGAAATGTGGACATTCTCATATTCCTAAAAACCGGTCTGATGATGCTGAGTGAGTGACTAGTGAGTTTGAGTTGAGTTACTTGAAAAACTAAAGTGAAACTTGATTTATTTTATTGCAGGGTCTAATTTTTAAATGTCCTTGTTTATTTGTGAGATGCAGTGGCATAAAGAAAATGCTTACTTTGTTTGGTAGTACTAGTAGGTACAAAAACACTGGTTTTCTTGTTCCAGTCTGTTACTGTCACTTTGTTTTTGACACTTTAAAATACTGCTATCCTACAAAAATGCTGTAAAAATCAGATTTATTATGTAATAAAAAAAACTTTTCCGAGTAAAAAAATGTTTTATTGAAAAAAAATTCAGATTTTTTTTCTTCTTCCCTTTATTATTCAATATCGCGATAAATACCGTACCGTGGGCTTGTTATCGCGATATTATCGTACCGTGAGTTTTTGGTATCGTTACATCCCTAATGCTTACTGTTTATTTGATACCAATTTGGTAATGCATTTAATAAAAACAACAATGTTTGGGTTTGTTCTTCAGATGACTGTGACGTTAACGTGTAAGCTCAATAATGAACTCAAGCTCAACCAACCATATTGTAATATCTAAGTAATCATCTTGAAATATGACATTAATAATTGTAATATACACATGTCTTGTTGTGAGGTTGATTTCACATACACTACTTCGACATTAGCTTGTCTACATACTTGAGCATAAGCAATTTAAATTAACCTTAGCGATGCATACAGTTCATACCTACATAATAATCATCTCTCTAAGTTACAAGGATGACTTTATTTTATCAACCTCAAACAGAAGCCGTTTGTTGCAGTATTATCCCACTTAACGCTTAACACTTGTCTATTTCGTTTTAACCTTTATAAATATAGCCTATAATTTTGACTTGGAGGCTACTATTAGCATCGTTAGCACATACTCGCTTACACGCTAACCCAAGCCTTAACATTCATTACGTAGCTGATTAAAATCAATAACACATAAATAAGTAGGCTACTCAAATTTCACTTACCGCAAAACCTCATTCATGCACCGCCTGTTTCAACCACAGAGCGAGTCACAATAGTCCGATATATAAGCATGAAGAACAAACAACCACGGCCGGGGGCAAGTTGTGTTCCCTGGATGAGCTGAACAGGCAGAGTGCCTGTAGCTTCACGGGGCAGCTAGCAGAGAGACAAGAAGCTAACAGCAGCAGTCACTTCACAGAGCCGTCACTCAATGTGACCACGCCCTAATTTATGCAAACACTTTAAGACCTAATATAAATAAAAGGGTCATGTAAAAAAACAATTCACTCACAGATCCATAATCATGAAGGTGGAATCTATATTCATAATAATATTTATTGCATCCATGGGTAGAAACATCTTTTTTTTCTGCTGTAAAGTTGGGCATTTTAACATGGGGGTCTATGGAAATTGCTCCTTTCTGCAGTCAGTCCCTATCGGCCAATATATGAACTGCAGTGTTTGGCACTTCCGTATTGGCGTCCCGGCTCTTCCACAGAGTTTGCCGCTTGGTTGGGGACGTGCCGCGTGTGCCGGAGACGATAGGTTGGGACGTGTCACGTCGGCCGGATGTTGCCAATGACGTTATAGGAGCGAATATTCTGGATCTGCTTGTTAGCACCCTCCTTTTTTTTTTAGAGATGTGGGTACGGAGGAAAGAGAGAGGGTTTTGTTTTCTTACACTTTGTGAGTTCCTTGACACACCGGGGACACATATTTATGTATAAAAGACGTCAAAAAGTGTATTTTGCGTCAACACGTTCTCACTCCCAACCCGTCACATGTTGACGGTCGGTCAGGGCCCCTCCCCGTCACCCTATTACGCACAGAGTACCCCTTGAGAGTCAGTTTTCAACGGGCAGGGCGTCCCATTGACTTGCATAGATCTCCCTGAACGTTGGTAATAGACGAGTTGGGATCGCGGCGAAATGCTCTCCGCAGATCCATTCTCACAGCGTTTATCTACCTTTTTCTTACTCAATATCAAGCCACACTTCTTGTTTTTACTTCTTTATTTTAATTGAATAATGTAGGACTTTTGTTGCCATCAGTTATGGGGAGAGTATGGGTTTAGAATACTGAAATCTGTATTGTTTCATCGTTTTTTCCTTCTAATTTTGTATTCTTTTCTAAACCACACACTGTTATTCACTCAACAATAACACATAATTATCCTTGTGTTTATTTATTTGTTTGATTAATAAACACAAGTTGGAGTCCGTCAGGACCGAGGGTCGGAGCAGCTCATAGTAGTTGCTTTAGAGAATTTTACACCCGGAAGTAAGTATTCTCTCCGCTTCGCTTGACAATCCCCTTGATAGTCCTCAAGCTCTGTGATTGGATGTTTGAGTGTGCACCGAGGGTTACGCCGAGCATCGAACAACACTTTGAAATGGGATGGAACCACGGCAGACTGTCCAAAACTGGATTTGAACGGGTCCACCCCCCCCCTCCCCCACCCCATCCCCAGAACTACACATGCTGGCTATTGTGTGTTTCGCAACATGCTCTATGGCACGTCTCTACTGGGAATTGTAGTTTTAAAAGACGTTTTCGTATTTCCCATAATAAGAAGTTGCCCGTATTAAACTGTGTACATCCCTGGAGGTTTAGGGGGTAGGAAACACTCACATTTAAAACATATAATTAATAAATGGGTGAAAATTGCTTGTGCCTGTGACCCCTCCTGTTGTTAATTGATATGCCTGAAACATGCACTTGTCAAGATTCAGAGGCACATTTTACAAATATGGCAGTAGCCATCAATCATCTTAAGATAAGATATACTTTATTGATCCCAAGTTGGAAACCTTTGCGTTACATCAGCATGTGTAACAGTTGTAAATATGCAATGGTGTTTATTTGTAAATCATTTAGTATAATCACACAAATTCTGTGTTTTATATTTAATAATTCTGTGTTATTTATTTATTGAATATTCAATACCTGACAAGGTCGGAGATGAAAAACTTGGGTCGCAGCAGGTTCCTCAACAGTGCATTACA
Organism: Notothenia rossii; assembly: GCF_949606895.1. NCBI lineage: Eukaryota > Metazoa > Chordata > Actinopteri > Perciformes > Nototheniidae > Notothenia > Notothenia rossii. Next base: position 53,841,714 of record NC_136903.1, on the reverse strand, counting down.
AGACATCTATCAATATGTGTGTATACCACCACCATTAAACTGTCGTATTCTGCACATTTCTTATACTATCTACATACATCTTATAATAGTATAATATAATATCAGTTAAAATAAGTGCTTAAACATACAGTAGTTAACATTGCAGGAAAGCAATATATTAGTACTTTGTCAGGCTTACTATTTATACCCCCAAAGCTTTTTTCTTATTCAAAATAAGACCTTAACCCAAAGTATTCATTAATGTTTAAATACATTTCTATTTTCATATTTCAAAGTCAAAACCATACACTGTACAATTTTTATTTTTTAACATTTCAAATTTTAAAATTTGCATAATTTTTATCTTTTAATTTAGTTTATTAAAAAAAAAAACTTAAATTATAATTAAAAATTAAAAATATATGACTTTTAAAAAAAAAATGTAAAACTTAAAAAAAATTAAAAAAACTTTAACAACAACAACAAAAAAATCCCAGATTTAAAGTTAAGTTCGGATGACATAGGATATTATTTATCAGGAACGAAGGTGCTAGTCTGAGGATTAGTGCTTCGATTCATTCGAATAGGAAGAGAGCATGTCAAGGAAAGAAACTAAGTTTCTCAACTGCAGATATCACGGGAAGGCTAAAGATCAGATCAGATGCTTTAACCTTTCCAAATAAAAGACAGAAGACATGGAACCAAATAGAGAAACTGTTGGAACAGTGGAAAACAAGAGGACTGATTCTAGCAGATGATCAACCCGGGCCAACAAAAGCCCATAGAAGAGCAGTAAGGCAAGTCAAGGCAAGTTTATTTATATAGCACTTTTTAACACAAGGCCATTCAAAGTGCTTTACAAAAAATGAAAGACATTAAGAAAATGGCATTTAAAATCAGTCATGAAAAAGAAAAGTTAATAAAATAAACATTAAAAGAAAAAATACATGGATAAAAGTTACAGTGCAGTCTAAGATATGAATAGTTCAATTAAAAGCAGCGACAAAAAGAAAAGTCTTCAGCCTGGATTTAAAAGTAGTCAGAGTTGCAGCGGACCTGCATGTTTCTGGGGGGTTATTCCAGATATTTGGAGCATAATAACTGAACGCTGCATCTCCATGTTTAGTTCTGACTCTGGGGACAGAAAGCTGACCAGTCCCTGAAGACCTGAGAGATCTGGATGGTTCATCATTTAGCAGGAGGTCAGAAATGTATTTTGGGCCTAAACCATTAAGTGCTTTATAAACCAGCAGCAGTATTTTGAAATCTATTCTTTGACACACAGGAAGCCAGTGTAAAGACTTCAGAACTGGAGTGATGTGATCCACTGTCTTAGTGTTAGTGAGGACTCGAGCAGCAGCGTTCTGAATCAGCTGCCTAATATATTTTTAGTGAGACCTGCAAAGACACTATTGCAGTAGTCCAGTCTACTGAAGATAAAAGCATGGACAAGTTTTTCCAAATCCTGCTGTGACATTAGTCTTTTAATCCTAGATATGTTCTTTAGGTGATAGTAGGCTGATTTAGTAACTGTTTTAATGTGACTGTTGAAACTCAGGTCAGAGTCCATGACTACACCTAGATTTCTGGCTTTATCTGTTGTTTTGAACATTGCAGACTGAAGCTCAGCGCTAACTTTTATACGTACTGTACAGTACTCGACTATGAGCACGAACAATACCTACAACAGCTAACTGTATGGAGGGAAGCTGAAGAAAGATTTATAAGAGGCACAAGTCTGATACTCCATCTGGAATATGCCAGCCTATTGGCACGCAGCATAAACTTGGTCCAAGTAGCGGACCTGCCAGTGAGGGAAGACACAGCAGAAAAAACAAAAGACGCTCTAGTTATCCAAACTCCGAAGCTGTATCTAAACCTGGCCGAAGTCCCTACCCCCTTTCCAAATCTTGGTGAAGTCTTGCAGTTGAATGGAGTTTCCACGGACAAAAGTGACAAAGGATTGGAGTATGGAGTAAGAGTGCTAACCAGTAAATCAAAACACGTGATGGGAGAAAACATACGATTAGAAGAAATACTTGAAAGACAAACACAAAACACAGAAATGGACTACAACTGAGACTCTTGAAGATACAGGTAGCTGAGAGAGACACCGAAGCTTGTAGGAACATGACAAGGGGAAGGGAGGAGAAGTTTTTTCAGAGATGGCCATAGAACCAGAGAAGGCAGGGCAGACACCTCAAACAGTTCAATCTCAGATAGTGCCAGAGAATCAGATGCAGAATCGACAACCAGGAGGTTTCCGAGGAGGCAGAGGCAGAGGAAAAGTTCTCCGGTTTGAGGGATGCTACATATGCGATCAGCTGGACCATTGGGCTAGAGATTGTCCACAACAACAAATGAAATACCCACCACATGCACCAAACAACGGCTCTCCATGCAGTTACCCCAGGGGAGGTTTCCATGATTACGACAGAACCAGGGGGTCCCAGGGATGTCAAAGACGAACAGGATTTCCAAACATGAACCAAATGCCACTGACAGCCTGGTATCAACCACAACAATGAGGAAGCTCAGAGGGCCAGACCACCAGGTGATGCATCTTCAGCACAAGGGTATTTTGAAATCCAGCTACATTGAGCCATATCTGTCACCACAGGAGGGAGAGGTTGAATGTTATTTAAAAGATAGTGAGTAGAATATTGCATTTACACAGTGTGCGAAATACCCGTCAATAATCGGGGGGTCCCCATCTCCCGTTTATTGCGCAATATACCGGTCGAAGATTTCTCAATATGCAGTAGGCCTATACAATATTTCATGGATGCAATCCAAGACAATCAGTAGTAGCAGCGTTTCTCAACCGGGGCGCTGTCAAATAATTATATATTCTAACGTTCATATGAATGAATACGCGACCGTTAAAGAACCATCTGTTTTCGATTCTATGCGAGGAAATGGGAGCAGAGCTGGTCTCAGACGCACGCACGCACGCACACACACACACACACACACACACACACACAAACACACACACACACACACACACACACACACACACACACACACACACACACACACACACATTTTTTTTGGACCTATTTTCAATATTTCCATGTTGAGCTCGGCCGCTGCTTCTTTCAGCAATCTGGAATTCCTGGTTGACTGATTGTAGAGTGAGTATAAATGTGAAATAAATATCTCAAAGTGATTAGTGCCACCCACATCTTTAAGAGCATCTTTGACTGACAGTTCTAGTCTGTGCGCCAGGCAGTGTACAGACTGCACGTTCGGAAAATTGTTTTTGAGTCTGACGACAAGCCCACTGGCTTTTCCCGTGAGCACTGCAGCCCCATCGGTGGCTATGCTTATTAGGTGCGTCTTCAAAAAGTCATCATCCATTCCAGCTTTATATAGACTCGCCATCATCGAGTTATAAATTGATTCAGCATCGACCCCATCTGTGAGTTCCACTATATCCAGGAAAACATTATCTACATCCCCCTTACCACTGACATCACATCTTACATAAATGATTAGATAGGGACGACCGTGAACGGTACTTTCATCAATTGTGATTGATACCTTTGAATCCATTTCTTTCACATTAGAGACGAACTTGCGGCGCATTTCCTTTGCAATGTGACTTATTATTTCTGCGCATGCATGGTCAGATTTGTGGATATTCCCAACTTCGGCTCCATTCAGCTCCTGCATTGTCATGAGGGGGTTGAGCTTTTTATAAGATAGCCTTTCCTTTGCTACGGTGTAAGCTGTTCTAAACGAGACTGTTGTTTTCTTGAGTAAATCGGACTGTACATCAATGAAACAGTTTGGGAGGGTTTCTTTGTCTTTCATCTGTACTATTTCCACTGACCTTGTGTGGGCCTGGCTGTCCCTGTGTTTGTATATCTTCTTTCGTAGCTGTTTTGCATCAGGGCTAGTAACATCACCATTGATCCATTCTTCCGAGAGGTGTAAACCCGGTCCCTTTTCTGAGAGTAGCAACGTTTTTGCTTTCCTACACACTAAGCATCCTAACTTTCCAGCCTTAATGTCAAGCCAAGGGTTGCGGTCTTTCCATTCGCCCACCTGCTTCGTTGTCCAACCACCCGGCGGAAAGTCACTAGCAGCAGTGGCAGCTACCTCCGCAACTGCTGCGTCTTCTGAGCGCTCTGCCTCAACTTCACCTCCTTCTGGGGAGTGACTGGGCGGGACAGGAGCCCCCGACTCGCTAACGGTTCTGGTAGCGAGTGCTGTGCTAGCTGCTGCGTCATCAGCATCATCTCTGGGTGTCTCATGGTCATCTCGTGGTGTCACTTTTTTGGATGTGAACCCAAAGTGCGCGAGTGAAACACTTTGGTTTAGCTTTCTCTTAGACATTTGAGTCCTCTAATGTAACGTCTTTCTCTCCTCTTTGCCGCGCATGGCTAATTTGCATAATTTGTGTCCGCGTCACGCAGCGTACCCGTGTCACGCGGCTGGCTCTGCTTTTGACAGCCAAAATAGAAGTTATTTGTGAATAAATGTTTTGAATTATGAATACTGGACATAGTAGGCTTAAAAACATTTTAGTGACCATTGCAAGTGACAAATACATATTATAATTTCAGACCCCCCCTAAATGTTGCTGTTGAGGCTTTCAGGGGGGCTCAGGTGTTAAACGGGGGGGTCAAGCTCCCCCGGACCCCCCCGTATTTCGCACACTGCATTTACACATAAAGCATCCACAGAGTAGTAGAAGATTAAGACATAGTAGAACATTTAGCAGACTATTTTTGAAATTATGAGAAGGATAGAGATTACGAGTGATGTTGTTCCCCTACACAGAGAACTATTGTGTCCACACAGCTAGTGAGGTCAAGAAGACGGGCTTCCACCCAAAATATGATGACGGGAACCTAGTACTCGCCCAAGAAGGAGGATCCTTACCAAGTCCTCCTGTTTACACCGACTGCAGTTCAAGGGGCGATGATACACCTGACGTGAAGCTGTTGAGACCTGAAAACAGAAACTTGATTCTGCTGTGTTGAAGTCTGGCTACAAAGGGAGGTGTTCCAATAGGGTCGCTTGTCTCAAACCAGTGAAGAAGTCAACAAGAACCCAGCAGAACTAGAGAGTGACTGTTAGCGGGAGAACAGTGACGGAGCGACAGAAACTGGCACAACATTTACCAGCCAGTACATAGATAGACCCCGTCAGAAGACCGGGGCTGTGTTTAAAGGGGAACTTCATTTATTGTTAGTGGAAGTATAGTTTTTAGTCGAACAATTATGTGATTTATGGAGTCAGATGACATTTTTCTCATAAACAACATTTTATAATTGGTCTGAAGTATCTGTTTTGAGGCATGAGCTGCAGATTAAATAACATAACATTGATTGAGATCTTGGATGAAGAAGTTGTAGGGTTTTTACAACAGTTTCAAGAATCAGTTTTTATTTATTTATTCTTGAGTAACTTTACTGATTTATAATGTAGTGCGTAAGACAATATCTCATTTTGAGTGAGGAGCACCAGCCCTTCATGTTTTCCTGCATGTCACCCTCTGTGAAAATAGATCTCTCTCTCCCGTCAGATTAGACTTCACTCACGTTTATGTCCATATCGATCAGATCCAGCTAGTTCTAGCTAATGATAGGACTACCTGCTTATTAAAAGACACCTAAACAATAAGTGTTGCTATGCAACTGGGTAAGGCCACAAAGTATAGCACAGCATTATGCATTTGTTTTCATGCCCACCGGAACCCCAAGGCATTACCAACAGATCAACGCACAATCAACCCATACAGGACATATCTTTCTCCATATTACGTGTTAGACATTATAATTGACTATTCTTGTCTGTCACATACTCTTCTTGTCTGTCACATAAGTGGCGCAACTGAAGCGGTATTGCCCTAAAGGGAAATTATTTTGACTGAAGAGATTTAGATTTGCCGGCTAACGGGAAATCTGACGTCGCCATTTTGTGTGCTTCGCGGATGCGCTCGGCTCCTCTCGACTGCTGCTCGGGTCTGCTCGGTCAGCTTCCGGATGAGGAGGCATTCGTTCGACCAACTTACAGTAGATAACATTATAAACATTTTTAACAGGGGCCATAATACTGTAAATAATGTTTGTTTTGGCATTTACAACTGAATGTAATGTTTTCTACTTTTTTACATCTGGGAAGGCATTTGCCTTCATCAGATGGAAAGTGTCTTGACCAACAACTTAAGTATTTCTTGTAGTTATGCAGGGCATGCAAGCGAAAGAACAAACAAGTGAAATGAAGAACAAAATGTAAATTGTACAATATAATATTGTTTCATCTTATAATTCAGTCTAGAGAATGCACCAGACAGCATCTAAGACCTGCAAAAATCTAAATGTTCTAGGGTGAGGACCCCCAAACCCTTCGTGCCATTTCGTCCGCGCGAATTTTTCAGGGCAATCTCTATTGGGCTCAGGGCCATCTGTAAATTAGCTTAGATGGCCCACAGGGGCTGACCCATTTGAACCTTCTCAGAGACTCAATTATTCTCCTTTTTTAAAGCTTCTCTCCTGGACGCGAGAATAGCGAACACAGTTATCAACACCCACCACCCCACCACCCCCGCCCCGTCCACCCAGTAAAAAAATCCCCATTACACCACTGAAGAGCACCTCGTGAACAAGAAAGGTAAAACAAATTCTGCTGTTTGGAAATACTTTGGGTGTAAGGAGTCCGACGTGGAACAAACAAAAGTACAGTGCAGCAGGGGCGGACTGGCCATCTGTATGCTCTAGAGAATCACAGACGGCCGGCCCGCTTTTTTTAAATGTCATCATTTCAGTTGCGCTGACAGGCGACAGAGGTCCACAGTTTCCCCGCAGCGAGGCTCCCCTCGCCCCCCCCCCCCCCCGTTGGCAGTTCACAAGGGTGCCCCCTCGACTTCATCCACCACATCACAGTCATCAATTAAGGACGCGCTTTACAGTGCAACGGCCTACTCAACCAGCTCGCAAAGACACAAAGATATAACAGATGCCATCACATTCTACATAGCTAAAGACATGTGGCCAGTTAGCAACCAGGGGTTTAAGAAACTGGTTAACACTAGCGTTACCCGATGCCATCTCGGCATAATTTCACCAGATCTGCACTGCCTGCCCTCTATGACAAATGCTGTGGGGAAGTTGAAAAAGATGTGGCTTCAGCTGAATACTTTGCAGTTGAATTATACTTGAAGTTCAGGGTAATCAACTGTTAAAAAGATGCTGTTGAAATTAATAGTTTTATTTTTTTTCGAGCAGCCCTAGGCTGGATCATGTTTGTATGAAAGGTATTCCTAACAGTCCAGCAGTCCTTTTGACCTAAAGTTTCTTTGTTAGAAAATGTGGAACTAGTTAAGCGCCAAAAGCAGTCCACTTAAAGCTTTCACAACCAATTCCCGCCAACACTTCTGAAATCAAAACGCCTGTCAAAGCTAAAGTCTCAGAGATCAAACCTTTTACCCTCGTCTGCATCAGTCCTGTAAGACTGGTACTGCCCTGGGATGCATGTCATTTCTGATTTTCATTAGCAAAATAAAATAAAAAATAATCTTGTGTGAATCTGTTTAAAACACAGTGCAAACTTAAAGGTTCCCTATTATACTGTTTTTTAACAATATATTATAGGTCTCAGATACATACAAAACATGTCTTTGAAGTGTTTGGCTCAAAACACCAAACAGATCATTACAGCATCCCATAATCCCCTCTGTTTCAGCCGTGTTTCCAAAGTGCTAATTCTCTGTCTGTTATACTTTAGATGAAAATAAGGAGCCACTCCCCACGCCCCTCTGAGAGACATTTGGTTAAAAATAACTCAATGGTGCTCTAGGAGGAGATTCAGGTGATAAGGTGTGTGTGTGTGGGGGGGGGGGGTTACCTTGGTTGGTTATTGGCTAATGGTTACACAAGCCAAACAAGTGTTATGACATCATAAAGTGGCCAAGATCTGATCAGCTCATTTTCAGACAGATATGAAGAAGAGGGGACACATGTTGATGTAGAAGAGACATGGAGAAGAGGGGACACATGTTGATGTAGAAGAGACATGGAGAAGAGGGGACATATGCTGATGTAGAGGAGACATGAAGAAGAGGGGACACATGTTGATGTAGAAGAGACATGGAGAAGAGGGTAGACATGTTGATGTAGAAGAGACATGAAGAAGAGGGGACAAATGTTGATGTAGAAGAGACATGAAAAAGAGGGGACACATGTTGATGTAGAAGAGACATGGAGAAGAGGGGACACATGTTGATGTAGAACGGACAGGAAAAAATGGATTTCGCATAATATGGAACCTTTAAGCTCCCTGCATTAACACAGCCTGCCAATTAAAAGTAGTCAGTGTTCAGACCTCCAGTTGAACCCTGGCAGGAATACAAATAAGTGCTGTGAGCAGCTGACGGGACGTCAACATCTTCCTTCAGATCCTGAGCATGATGTGGTATGAATGTTTAATGAGCAGAACGCCAACAAAGAATGACAACAGATGCCTGAACCCTCTCTGAGATGTAAAACAACGACTTGAAAGATAGATGAAGGGGACATTCAGGTCAGAAGGGCGGAGCTAGTCAGTATGGCAGGAGGAAAGAAGAAACAACAAAGAAAAGGAAGAGGGACACAAGGTTGAAGTTTGGTAGTGGTTTATATCACAATATTATACAATTATAAAATAATAATACATTTGGGCTATTTTCCTCATTATTACATCTGCTTTCTTTGCCAGTGATTGAATAATTCAGTTTTGGACAGTAAAGGCCTAAAATGTCATTGTGAAACTTGGACTTACTTTTCTTGATTTTTATGAATATGGTGTCTTGGAATCCATTGGAAGCTAACTAGTAATATGCATGACATGTTAAAAACGTAATCCTTTTTTAATTTTACAAGTATTTTCTCATGTTTTTACAAAATGAGTTACTAACGGATACAGTTAGATCAAGGGAGTAAAGTCACTGCTTGGCTAACAGATTAAACATGTTTTTTTATCATGTTACAGAAAAATAATTACTAGTGATAAACTAGTGAAAATGCCACATTGCAAATGGTAAAGCAGCCCTAGTTCTTGTTTTTCAAAAGTTAGCCAGTGATTTAACTTCCACAGACAAACAGGTTAACTTACATTTCTGTTTGTTGCCGTTGCTGGTGGGGAGGACTCCAGCATTACGTGCCACCAGTTTGACCGGCAGGGATTGGACCCGTCGTACCAGAGGCATCGCAACTCGAGGTCTTTTCACAGGCACCACCCGAGGGACTGGAGACACCCGGCCATGGTACTCAAACAACCTGGAGGGTGAGAGAAGAGAGTGAGGACAGAAAGAAGGCGGGATATGATTGAAAAGGAAGAAAGCAACAGGAAAATGGAGATGAGGACAAACAAATAAATGAGTCAGAAAAATAAAGGCAGGGTCGAGATAAAAAAAGAGGTGGGGGAAGGGAGATGGAGAAAGAAAAAAAAGCCTCCTTTATACTTCATCCAGAGATCACATAAATAAACTATCTTTATTTATAATTAATCGAACTAATCTATATTATTATTCTGTACACTCTATAGCAGGGGTATTCAACTCAAATTTAACGAGGCCCAGTTAGAGAAAATCTCCCCATGCAAAGGTCCGGAACATCAAAATGTCTAACTTGCATCATGAATTAGTGTGATATATATTAAAGTGACCTGTAGCTTTATCAACGTCTGCATGTAATCAACAACTGACTGCCAATCAAATAAAGAAAGTATAATTCATAAACAACAATATTTATTGTCAATTAACATTGAGCTATACAGATATACAGTAAATACTATGGATATGTGTAATGTTCCTCTCTGGCTGTATTTAAAAATAAAATAGAGCAAATAAATAAAATAGCTTTTGAAAATATGTGCATCTTAAAGTGCTTAATTTTAGATAAATAAAATAAAGTGTAGCAGCAGCTTGAGTTTCCCTTTTTCTTTGTTAACCGTTTCACATCATGACTTAACAGTTTTAGACGATTATTGAACAATATCAGTCTTTACGCATCATAACAATTGAACACTTTTAAAGTTTCTCTTTCTTTCCCTCTTATATTGCAGTCACTCACTCACTTTTTTTAAATTCAGTGCGAGAAGTGAGCTCGAGCTTGTCCTGCCAGGAGTTTGTAAATCTGGGCTGAAATGGTGTGAGGGCCATTCTCATACACATGCAGGTGCTCATTGGTTACAGTGATGCAAACACAGGTATGGTGAAAAAAGAGAACTATTCGGAGCAGGAAAAAAACAGCGTAATATACCATCTTGCAAAGGCCTGTGCTATAATGCTTAAATTAACTGGCTATTCTTTATAATATACTCAGATCAATAGGAGACAGAGATGTTAAGTTATAAATCAAGGGTTTTTATTATTATTTGCAGCAGGGGTGGGGAAACCTTTTTCCTTTCAATTTTTACAACATCCTCTGAGGGCCGTACAAATTATTGAACTCAACCTCTGCTTAAAAAAACTAAAATCACAGCCCATTCATTTGGCCTTTCTTTCATGCTGTGCAAAGAAAAAGCAACCTCTTAATCCAGATATCTTACCATGACTCGTGCATGCATGCATGTGCACGGCATGGCATGACCACCAAAACAGAAAGATATGGACACAAGATGTGTGCAAATGTATTAGTATACTATCCATGTGAACATGATCTAAGTGAGAGCAAAATGAAGAGATATGGATACATCTCAACACCCATATGAAACAGAAGTATAAGCAGATTTTTATTTTTGGATATTTTACAAATCACTCAACAACTTTTTTGTTACTGTCATATAGTATGTTATACCTGTTTTTCATTTAGTCTCATTAATAACTATAATGATCATATCAAGGTGTGCCTTAATCTCACTGAGCTCACTGAGCTCACTGAGCTGAGGTTATTTGAGCCTCTCAGGAGAGAGCTCTCTTCCACCTGGTTGTAGAAAAGCTCTTTAAATTCGTTAGCATAGCTAGCTAACCAGATGCTAATAACAACAGATCGCCACTGTGCTTACAACTAAAGACACAGCCACGCAAACACTGTGGCATGTGTACTGCTCCTTATGGGTACTATTTGAAGGGCTGGAGCGGCGTTCCGGTGCTCTCTGTCAGCACTCCTTTCAGACGAGACATATACCACGTGAAGACACATTACGCTCGTGTTGTGTTATAGGAACCTATCCTTGGCCAGGAAAAACAGGTACTCGCTTGTTTAATTATTTTTGCTGTCTAGATTTCTTCTTCTTTGTTGAAGTGAGAAGTTGTCCGTCTGCGGACTGACTGACGGACGGACTCCTCCTCCCCCCAAAACGAAAACTCTTCGGTTCTTCACGAATTACACAAGTCACCCAAATCAGCGTTAAAAAAGCGGGAGGCGCCGAAAAATCCCCTTTTAATGTATTGATTATAGCTCTGGGTCCGGATCCTGACCGCGGTCCGCCTGTTGCCGACCCCTAATGCCATCATTTTGGCAAAAAAACAATCACGTTTAGTTCTCGTATAGGAACAGGTACAACGCTCTAGCATCAGGCATTAATCAAACATTTGAAAGCTATTTCGATTTCATCATTAGTCAAATGTTTTTCTAAAGATGTATTAGTTTACACTGTGTTCAAAGCTTGGCACCACAAGCTTACAAATGATGTTACTTTCTTCCTTTATTTCCATTTAGTTTTTCACTGTGTGCATAAACCAGCTTTCAGGCTAATAGATCTTAGTCTGCATCATGGCCTTTTTGTGTACACTAAATGTAAGAGCTCTGTTTTGTTAATAACCTTCATTAGAAATGTTAATTGTCTTATGCCATTTAAAATACACATTCTTAAGGTGACTGCTCATATTTTAGGATATATTTTGATGTGGTTGATGCAATTGGACTCTGGTTGGTTTATTTCTTTCATTGCAGTTGCTACACCCCTATATATAATTAGACAGCAAACACAGGGGAGTCATTAGCCTCATGAAGTGGATTGAAGTGGATCAGTTGATGGATCGAATGAGCCAGGAGCGAGCTCTTTGGAGACAATCAAATAATGATTTGATTCTCTGCATTGTTGGCCATGAACTCCTAATGTCAATACTTCAGGTCATAGGATGAGCTGACAGGTTTTTTTTTACATCATTGCTGCTCACAGCTGCAGCTCATTTCAAACACCACCCACTCAGTTTCTGCTTTTGACAGATATCTAGGTTTAATGGCCAGTACTTTAGGTCATCTGGCGTGAATAGCATACATAATCTACATCTAGATCTACATGTTGAAGAAAAGAGTCTGTACTTTGAGAATTTCTCTTGGCCGAAATTGCCCGAAGCTTTGTGTCTAGATTAGATAATTTTGTGGACAAAATCCAGCAGTTCATTCATCAATCTAGTGTTCCAGCAAACTATTAATGCCATTCAGACTCTCAAAGAACATTAGAAAGAAGCTTTTTGGAAAGAAAAGAAAATGCCTGACTAATAAGAACAAGCCTGCTTTTGGAACTGCAGTCTGTTAACAAAACATCAACTACTGTGGATTTAAAAACAATAATTTACGATTGTTTATATTTCCTAAAGTCATATTGATGCTTTGAATCAGTATTGTATTAAAGATGTCATCTAAAAAACAGAGTATAATCATGTTTAACTTTCATTTTGTCATGAAAATTGCTGTTTAGTGGCTTATAGAAGATAATATGGACCTTATTCAGGATGTCTGAATTCTAATTGATTCAAATATCAAGTACTACAGGCCATCTTATGATGCGATGGCAGCTCCGCAATGCAAAAGGGGCCAGGTGCATCCAGTGGGTGAGCCAATGGACCCAAACCAACTCCTCCACAGGGGTGTAAGTGGATAGGCCAATAGCCCTTTTTCGCCCTTTTCAGAGACCACGCCCATCTTTTAGAAAACAATTCTTGTTTTGATCTCGAATAAAACTGAAACTCAACCTTCATTTTGACCACAACGACATACCTGTTCAACTTCATCACACATACACACTCACAAGGTTTAAACAATACCAGAATATCCAAATGAGGGTTTCCTCAAGGGTCTGAGCAATTCTACAATATGTACTCCAAACTTTTCTATTTCCAAACACAGTGCATCTCCCACTTCTCCCACATCCAAGCTGTGTGTGGTTAGGGGCCTGAATGCAGCAATGATAGAGTCTTGCACGATAACTACTGTACCACGCTTTAGAAATAGCTTTGTCACAAAAACTCCAGTCAATAGATTGGGTGCAGCTACAAATTGACACATAAACATCTAAGCATACCATTAAATTGAATATTCAACTGATACAAATCAGACCAGAATTACGTTGGTCAGATTTTATTTAACTTTGTAATATATGGTTATGTATGCAAATCAAATTTGGTATTGAGAAAATGCTCCCAGTTTGGTGCTCATTTTGAAAGCAAGTGCAAAGCCAAAAGAACAATGTAATGATGACTGGACATCCTGCAAAGAGGAGAGTACATGCTTTCGAAGTGGTCAGGGGAAATGTCTTAATCACAATTATACAGATTAATTTATATACAGTACATATTGTAAATTGTGCAACATGTCTACTCAGGGTTTACCTTGCATGTTTCCCAGTTCATGCCTGTGACCTATAGAGAGGCGAAGTCCCTCCCTTTCCGGGGGACCTCCATGGGACCTTATTTCGGAAAAAGTATGTATTGAAGTCAATGGCGAGAGAAAGATTATCTTTTGATCCCGTTTAAATTGTGCCACGAATTACACATATGATGTTTGTCAATTTAAAAGATTAATGTGTCGTAAAACGTAAAAAAAGACTTTTTTTAGTGTGAAACCGCTCAATGAACTACATCTCTTGTCTCGCACCACACATCAAGACGGCCGTCACGTTGGCACATTTCACTTCTTTCTTTCAGAATGAGGCGAAAAGTATTAAACAAGGTGAAAATCACTACAAGTCTGGGCATGTTGAGAGCTGTATACACACAAGGGGAGTTAGTCGGTTCCGTAAGAGCCAGCATGCGGGACCGGGATTCTGGGATTTGTAGTCTTTCTAGTTGCGTATTTTTCATAGTCTTATATTTCAACAGTTTTACGACAAACTGTGACTTTTTTGACATGGAAATTATTTTTTAAGATTGACAAACATCATATGTGTAATTCATGACACAATTCAAATGGGATCGAAAGATAGGTTTTCTCTCTCCATTGACTTCAATACATCATTTTTCTGAAATAAGGTCCCATGGACCGGAAGTAGATGGGCGGGACTTCACCTCTCTATTCAGTATTTGGGCCTCTGTTTTGTTTGAAGGACACAAAAGGAGTTTAATCAAGTGCCAGTAAAACGTGTGATTCGTTGTGAATGAACTCAGGTCATGAAGGTTGATAACATTTTGGGAGGCCTGAATGGAATATGTTGATTTAATAAAAAAATTCTGACAACACTGACCTCCCATTGGCTTTACTCCATCAAAGTCTATGGGATAATAATAATAATAATAATACATTTGGAGAGAATTGTAAGGCTGCATGAAGCAAATACTCGTGCAGATGAGGTCTTTAATGTCCATATTTACTGTAAAAATAGGAATACCAGGAATAATCCAAAATGAAAAGAAAGACACTGCTAGAGAGATGAAAGAGGTTTATAAAAGAATGGGGGGAAATAAATAAAGAGGGAAAGTAGGACAATTCAAGAGTTGAAGGGGAAGGAGTGAGACTGCCAAATCACAGTGATGGGTGTATATCAATTCTGAAGTCTATGAACCAGCTGGTCAGCATGTTTCAACATCTGTTAAGATAGATGCTTGTCCAGTAAAGCTCAGACAAACTCTGGAATAGGGGATGGATGGAAAGAGATTAGCAAAATCAGTTTGTGGGCAAGAGATAACTTTGTTAAAACCAGTAGCATTTGTTTCTTTGCAGAATGTTTGTGCTCACCCTAAATAATGGGATGAGGAGCTCAGACATCTGGAATGAGGGTTGCATTTTCTAGTAATGAAAAGAGCAAGTTAAGGTGGTGGTAAGATTAAGTTAAATGCCCTCCCTGTAGAGTATTCCAGGCACGTCAAACTAGGAGAAGACCTCAAAGTAGCACCAGAATGTGATAGAGATTATACATTCCATCTGGACCGGGACCACCTTGGAATTCTCAAGGAGATAGGGAGAGGGGTCATCATTATTACTACAAATCAGACTGGGAAAATCAAATATGGACGGATTGAGCATAGAATCAATTGAACACGTACAGGGCAATGTAATCCTTACTTTACAGTATATAAATGGACCTTTTAACATAAGACTTGGATAAAGTCGTCAAGTTTACTATTTGTTGTCAAAGAATAGAAGTGGTCACCCCTATGGGATGCTTTTTTTTGTTGCTTTTTTATGGTCTGGTCATGGCTCTTTAGTTTTAATGAAAGGAAACCTTAATACTACAGCATGTAATCATTTGTAAGACAATAATCGCCTCCCAGCCTTGTAGCAACAGTTTGGGTAAGGCCTCTAAAGCTTTCTTTGGCTCTGAATAACTTGACTGGCCTGCAGAGAGCCCTGGCCTCAACTCCATCTAACACTTTAGGGATGAACTGGAACGCAGACTGGGAGCCAGACTAAATCACTCACCATCAGTGTCAACTCAATGATCTTATCGCTGAATGGAGGCATCATTCTGCGGCCAGGTTCCATCTTCTTGTCTAAAGCCTTCCCAGAAGAGTGAAGGCTTTGTACGGAAGATAAATACCTATGGTTTTGTGATGGTATGTTTGATTTCAAACGTCCAGATGCATTTGGCCTAATATCCCTGATTCTCTGTCAGGCCTGGTTTGGAGCTCTCTTCACTTTTTTTTAACGTTGTTTAAGAGGGCATTTGCTTTTGCAGTTAGATTGAGGTCACATGTCTCTAGTAGTTAAGATCATCCCACTGTTTGGTCATGGGCTACTTCTACCACTACTTGTTTTGTGCACAGGTTTCACTGTTGTCTTGATGCAAATTGGGGGATGTATTATAATAGGCAATACACACTGAACTCCAAGTACACAACTTCCCTATAGATTAGACCCTCCAAAAAACGCGGGCAAAAATCCTTGATTATGCGGGCTAAATTCCTTGATAATGCAAATAAACATGCAGGGTTTTTATGTGATTTTATGCGGTGAAATTGCGGGAAGTTGCGAAATATGCGGAAAGTTGCGAAATATGCGGGGAAAAATAATAACAATTTTTTTAAATATTGGGCTGTCTTATTTATTCTCTCTCACACACAACCTGCCAATAACGTTAAACCCCTTTACTATTCAATTAAACACATTCAATGTGTATTTATTGTAAAAGCAATTGGGCTATTTTAATCTCACACACACACTTCTCCGCCTCATTCTGTTGTCATTTATTCGTTCGTTATCTGACCAGCTTCAATCTTGTAGGCTACTCACTTCGTTTCTTGTAGCCCTCGAAAGGGTTTTGGAGGTTGATGCCTCGGTGAACGTGAGTTGTTTGGCTTTCTTGTCCGCAGCATCAGAAAGCATTTTCGAATGTTTGAATGAATCAAAGTGGGTCGTCACCGTCGATTTTCTCTTATGCTCCAACACACAGTTGCAGGGGGTGCAGAATAGTTTCCCCCCACTTTTTGCCCGATCTTTAGTAGAAATGTTCGTCGGTAAATGAGATGGATTAGATTTTTTCATCTTGGTGTTTTCTCTATCGTGTGAGCTCCACATGTTCACTCTATACAGTGTTGTTTACATTATGTGATGCGCGAGCTGATGACGTCACGTCAAGACGAGTTAACTTTTTTTTTTCTCAACTTTGTGTGGAAAAATGCGGGGATTATGCAGCCTTTTGATAAATATGCGGCCTTTTAAAAATCTGCGCCATTTTGCTGATTATGCGGTAAATTCTGCGATCGCAGAATCGCGTTTTTCTGGAGGGTCTAATAGATGCACAGACGTAACATCAATCCTTCTGCACAAAGTTACAATTCGGGGATTGTTTCAAAATATACTTTCATAACTTGGTGTGTTATGTCTGCTTTCTTAGCATTTGGCAACATTTACCAATGCAAGAACTGTCAGATTGTGACAGTTGCTATATTATGTGGTTACATATTTCCAAACAAGATTCAATGCAATTCAAAGAGCAGGAGTCTAACACTGCGTGCAGAGATCCTTATTATAGACACATGCATTTCCAAACATAGGTCTACCTATGTTGTAAATGTATTATCTCTTCGATTTACACACGGCATCTATTGCACGTCTGTCCGTCCTGGGAGAGGGATCCCTCCTCTGTTGCTCTCCCTGAGGTTTCTCCCATTTTTCCCTTTAAACTGTGAGTTTTCTCCGGAAGTTTTTCCTTGTACGATGTGAGGGTCTAAGGACAGAGGGTGTCGTATTGTCATACTGATATTCTGTACACACTGTGAAGACCACTGAGACAAATGTAACATTTGTGATATTGGGCTATATACATAAACATTGATTTACTGGTTTAAAGATCCTTGCTAAACTGTGATAATGCCAGGATTATAGAATCTGTTTACACCAAATGCCTACTCTGCCAAAATTGAAAGAGTTCACCTTCTACTTAGCATGAATGTGCTCAGTAAATTTTATACAACTCTGTCCTTCAACTGATGCAGAATAGAGCGGTAAATTGGATTAGACCCGGGCTGTTGCTATCATGGAGCCACCACTATGGTTTCTATATATTTGTGCACAAGCAGGAAGTGGAAGGAGTCATCCTCTGGGAGCTGTGAATATTCACAAAAAGGGTTCTTCCCTACCAGGAGACCTGTTGGGACATCTGGGATGGAATCTTGTGATGGGCAAGGTTTCTTACATCGGGTCAGCAAGAATTCTGTGATACTGGGATTGTTTTTACACACTTATTATACATTTTACCAAAAAACGCACTCATGCACTATATACTGAAACTATACATATGCTACATCTTGATATGTATTTTGAGTCAGATACTAGCTTTTTTACTTTGCGGTGCTCAGTTGTATAATAATTTTGTTTCTGAAATGTGAAGTTTTCACCTATCAAAGTTCAAATACAAAAGGTTGCTACATTATATGCTGTTAATAGTTCTGGTACGATGTTGGGCTGGTTTGAGTTAGTAAATAAATTAAATGTACTTCTCATTCACAAGTCTAAATGATACATTGGCCTTTTGCTGGAGGGAAAATAGGGCAACTGGAGGGGTGACAGATCAAAAAACACATCATGGAAGGTCTTCTATGGTTTTAGAAAAGTAAAGCGTAAGACCAAGAGAGGTACCAACCTTAAGAGCAACTACTTTTGGTTGCTGAAAATAATGTTAGACTGTAAATATCCTAATCCTTTCAGCCATGCTTGAATTGCCCACAACTCCTAATACTTCATCCTGCATTGATACTTTCATTGCATTTTTCCGTCAAAGCCAGAATGCCATTGCAGATGGCCAGGACATGAAAAGAAACTCTAAAGTATGCCCTTTATCTGCTTAATGTCATATTCAAATGAAAGCAATCCAATACAAGTTTTAATTGTGCTTAAACAGCATCCTAGGACTAGAAAGCCTCATGTGTTCAGAGGACACTTGGTGTGCTCAACAACTCCCCCGAGACTCAAACTCTGATCCCTCTTTGTTCTGACTGTGCACCGTCAAACTTTACTGGATGCTGATATATAATTCAGACTTTAACCAGTTATGCCCCAAGCCACACACAGACACACAGCTCTTCCTCTCCCAGGAAGATGGAGAAAGCTTGATTACCCTTCTTTACTGCATTAGACTCGCACAGACAAGGCTTGATGCATTTTGACAAGAGTCAAAAGAGGCTTTGAGAGAGTTGGTTTTCTCTCAAAGGATGACAGACTTTTGTGAAAGACAAAACCTCTGCACAAATGTTTCAAAATCTCTGCATAAAAGGACACTGAATAACCCCAGATTGTTTTCTATTTTTATTCTCAGGGCAAATATCCCACCCTGAGATCTGAGACATTGGTTTAACACCTGGGATCATCTGAAAAACTCTTTAGTGATTCATCTCAGCTGTATGTCTCTTCTCTCTGCCCTGCTCAGTGTACACTGTACCTGACCGGGTCCAGGTATTTGCTTCAAGTAAGGGGCAAGGACCACAGATGCAGTTTTGGTTTTCACGCTAACTACTTTGTTGGCTTTGAGGAGGGAGGTGTGTGAAGTGTCCCAGAGACACTTCACCCCAAATTGCTCCTGTGGGGATTGTCCACAGTATTAAGTATGTAAGTCGCTTTGGAAAGAAGCGTCTAACAAGTAACATGTAATGATGATGCCTTACAACTGTCAGAACAGTAATGGATACCACACGGTGACATGAATGCAGAGATCGGAGTCAATGTTTTAAATGTGGTTCCCACATTCAGGCTCTATCGAGATGCATGTACAGAGAGAAAATAATTCCACCATAGGGCAAATAATATCCTGGTTGAAAGACTTTGTGAGCCTACTTATAAATCATATCATTATGATGTCACACACACTGATGTAACCCTAATGTTGTGTTGCTATCACATCTCAGATCTGTCAAATATTGCCATCATAAACTTTTATATCTAACCCTAACCCTGAAGAGTGGTGCGAATGAGTCCTTAAACCTTGAAATGATTTAGCATTTTAGCCTTGCAGTCAATGGTGTGTGGTTAGATGCCTGAAATAAGGTCTGTGGTTAACACACACATGAAATACATGAAAAAACATGAAATACGTGACTCTTTGTGACTAAATGAGACAATAAACGTCATAACGCCGAACATTAGCCACTTGAGAGATGCGCAGCCATGCAACCGTGATGTTGTTTTATTTAAAAGCACTTCATTCACTTTTTATTTCTGTCGATTTAATTTATGCTTAAAGATATCACAAAGTGGTGTTAATATGCAGAGATTAACCCAACATAGTGTCATAAACGTTTGTTTGACCCAGAGCTAAAGGTCTCATAGAGGTCCTGTAGTGAGACGCTACAATACGTTATCACTGCACCACTCTATTAGATCTGTGTTTATTAGTAAAGACATCTGCTTTGTTTCTAATTGAGGTGTTCAAGAAGTGCAATGCCTAATGACCTGAATTAAGCCACAATTTGATTTTCTCTACTTGAGTTATGTTTCATGTCTCACTGTGAGTCTGTCTATAACTTGATTGGTTTATTATCACAGGGGGAACAGGTGCAGAGTGTGAACTCTTGGAGCTTGCAGGGAAAATGACATGTGTTGTGAATCTTTCAAACATCAGGTGTTGTGTAATTGGTGGAGAATCATCCTGCTGCTAGCCTTGTGTTACTCTGTTTGAATCTTTTGGCTTCAACTGTATTTTGGATCGTTTCTATTTTAGGTCTGACTGTTCTCGGGTGCACATTTGGAAACCTTTTTTTTGGTTGAAATAATGCAAGCTGAGGGGTGAATTATGTAAAGGATTGAGCGGTTTTTGTAGCCACTAGACCAGCATAAGTAAGGCTCAAATGCATACAGTAATTCTCTTTGCACCTTTTAAATGAGCCCCTAACTGCGATACCAGGTAAGCTTTTACTGACCAGTGAAGCTTTCTTCTTTCTAAAAAAAACAAATGTTCAGTTGGTGTTTGGAAACTATTGGAATATATTGTGTTTGATTATATTTGGATAACAGTACAAACAACCATTGAAAGTCAAACACTGTAAACACTGTAAGTCTCTCTGACTGTAGGAAACACTGGGGAAACTTGATCAGTTTTATATATCTCTGCAAAAAGCAAGTTCTTCTGTTAGATATAAATATAAACGTAGACTCGACAGAGAGCAAAACAGACTTATTAAGACTTTTTATATTGATAATTATTGTGAAGTGACTGGGATTTTTTTCGTAATTGTTGTCTTAATGTCTTTAATATGTAATCTTTAATACCAGTGCTTGTGTGATTCCCCCTTTTTGAAGTTAATGTTTTGCAAGTGAATGAATGTTTCACTTTGTACAAACTCTTGGATGCACACAACAACGTTCATCCGCTAATCTGTTATTCATCCTACAGCAAGACTTCATCATATTTTGGATTTACCTTGTATTTGCCCGATAAACCTACACTATTTTTCTTATTCTACTTATTTTTAAGAATTTCTATCACCAAAGCCATCATGTTTGGTTATTGTTAAAAACATGCTTGACATTTCCCCTGGTTAAAACGAAGAGTGCTTTAACATCTTACTTGCTTATATTTGATCTCAACAGCATTCTCACGGGCTCTGAGAGGTTAGCATGTTTAACCTTTTCTGATATCACTAGAGCCAAGAGTCTATGTGTTCCCTGACCACAGTCCTGCTGGCTCTAAAAGGCAGACAAATCCTGGAGGAACCACAAATACTGTCCTCTCTCTTACCTGTCATAGAAGTCTTCTCTGTAGAAATCATAGTCAAACTCATAGCCACTGGGGAGGAAGCACAATAGCACAAAGTGAATGTACAAAACACATGTCATACAATACTTTTCATATCATGAGCATGAAACCACATTGAAAACAACATAAGGGAACAACAAGGTTTTGGGGTTTCAATGTAGCTTATAGGAATCAAAGACTAAAATTGCACAGAAAAAGCAATAATTATAACCTCTGTGGGAGAGACAAAGAAACCACCAAATACTTCATCTCACCCCAAGAGACAGAAAGACAGAAGTAAATATGACAAAGACAAAACAGAGCATGACAACCCAAACCGAACTGTTGAAAATGATGTGTAGCATGTTTAATTTGTGCTGACATATTTTACAATTGTTATTGAGTACAAATGAAGGGTAAGCATAGTGATGTCTGAGGTTCCTTCTGTAAACGATGTAAAATACAAAAAACTGCCCGACACTGAAATTGCATTTCACAATTTTGTTTCACAATTGAAAGTTAGCTGTGATCTGTAAGTGATTGTCCATAGTGACAACGGCAACGCTGAAGGAATTATAGATCAACTCTGATTTTACAGATTTAGAGAGGCCACCTTTAGTTTATCCTTTTGATTTTACAACTGCAACTTTTCGAGCTCTGATAAACCCACTGTACACCACCTGACCAGAAAAAAAAAGTAGTCAGACAAAGTTATGAGACAGTTCAACAAAAAGCCACTAAAGAGCTGGTGGGACCAAAACACGACTGAAAGGGGAGTGAAATATTGAGGGCCCATTATTCCGAAACCCCAATAATCAAAAAAACATCCTGCTTGGGTTAGAGCGGGCTTTTAAGACACACAAACAGTATGTTGCCAATGCACATAAAGATTGGGAAATACATAATGCTCTTGATGTAATGGCACTTCTGGTATAAACTATGCCCACTTCCAGTCTAGTATCCATTAGAAATGCAGGGATGGATATTTCTTTGTTTCTATGTGCAGATAATGACACCTCTACTCTCTACTTTCATCCTTCTGCCCCCCCCCCCCCCCCCCCCCACACACATTAATGCAGCGTTGAAATGTGATTTAATGAATTCATTAAATCACATTATAGTATTAAAGGAACAATCAGACTCTAGAAATAGACTTGTGAGGTCTTAATAGTCCTGTAAAAGTGGGGCATGGCTGAGATTGTATTGTATTGTATTATCATGACATAAATACTTGTGTATGCTACCTTTTGCATATCGTGTATTTTGTTTTTGCTATGTTTGTAAAATGTAAACTTCTTCAATGCATGACATTAAGGATTTTGGGAGATGGCCCTGAGCCCAATAGAGATTGCCCTGACAAATGCGCGCGGACGAAATGATGCACGAAGGGTTTGGGGGGCACATTGTAATACACTGACTTTAAATGATTTGCTTGTTAGGTATTCAGCATCAGAATCCGTAACAAATTGAAATTCCCGCGAAAATGTGGTTGCATTCGATTCATTGTCCGGGTAGTATTCATTGTATAGAAATCGTATTGACCGGGCCAGCCCGAACATCGCGAAGTTGGTAGAACGAATAACTCCTCATCCGGAAGCTGACCGAGCAGACCCGAGCAGCAGTCGAGAGGAGCCGAGCGCATCCGCGAAGCACACAAAATGGCGACGTCCATGAAGAAAGACGGGTTGACCGACTTTTAGCAACTTTTTCATCGTTTTCCAACCGATTTGACCGCTGTCAGGCACTGACACCAGGGCTTGGTTTTTCGTAATTTTAGGGGCAAGGCCATCTGGCCTTTGGTGTCACACATTTTTTCAGGGCGCAAAGTGTTTGGTATTTTTTCCATCTACTACTTCTCCCATTCACAAATCAAAAATCAAATCCATCCATTCATCCATCTTCTCCCGCTTATCCGTGGTCGGGTCGCGGAGGTAGCAGTTCCAGCAGAGAGCCCCAAACTTTCTTTTCCCTGGACACATCAACCAGCTCTGACTGGGGGATCCCAAGGCGCTCCCAGGCCAGCGAAGAGATATAATCCCTCCACCTGGTCCTAGGTCTGCCCCTTGGTCTCTTCCCAGCTGGACGTGCCTAGAACACCTCCCTAGGGAGGCGCCCAGGTGGCATCCTAACTAGGTGCCCGAACCACCTCAACTGGCTCCTTTCGACGCGAAGGAGGAGCGGTTCAACTCCGAGTCCCTCCCGGATGACCGAACTTCTCACCTTATCCCTAAGGGAGACACCAGCCACCCTGCGGAGAAAACCCATCTCGGGTTGAACCCGCGATCTCGTTCTTTCGGTCATGACCCATCCTTCATGACCATAGGTGAGGGTAGGAACGAAAATGGCGCGGTAGACAGAGAGCTTTGCCTTCTGGCTCAGCTCCCTTTTCGTCACAACGGTGCGGTAAAGCGACTGCAGTACCGCTCCCGCTGCTCCGATTCTCCGACCCATCTCACGCTCCATTGTTCCCTCACTCGAGAACAAGACCCCGAGATACTTGAACTCCTTCACTTGGGGTAAGGACTCATTCCCTACTTGGAGTGGACAGTCCATCGGTTTCCTGCTGAGAACCATGGCCTCAGATTTGGAGGTGCTGATCCTCATCCCAGCCGCTTCAAACTCGGTTGCGAACCGATCCAGTGATTGCTGAAGGTCGCAGACCGATGAAGCCATCAGAACCACATCATCTGCAAAAAGCAGTGGTGCAATCTTTAGTCCACCGAACTGCAGACCCCCTCCCCCACGACTACGCCTCGAAATCCGATCCATGTATATTACAAACAGGATTGGTGACAAAGCGCAGCCCTGGCGGAGGCCAACCCCCACCTGAAATGGGTCCGACTTACTGCCGAGGACCCAGACACAGCTCTCGCTTTGTGGAGGTTGGGGACATTGAACCAGAGTGGTCGGTGTTCAAAGCCTCTATTGCCGAAGCCGCGGCGGGGAGCTGTGGTCTCAAGGTCCTAGGTGCCTCAAGGGGCGGTAACCCTCGAACCTCCTGGTGGACACCGGTGGTCAGGGAAGCCGTCCGACTGAAGAAGGAGGCCTTCAGGGATTTGTTATCCCGGGGGACTCCCGAGGCAGTTGCAAGGTACCGACAGGCCCGAAGGGCAGCAGCCTCAGCCGTGGCCGAGGCAAAGCAGCGGGTGTTGGAGAAGTTCGGAGAAGACATGGAAAAGGACTTTCGGGCGGCACCAAAGTTGTTCTGGAAAACTGTCCGACACCTCAGGAGGGGGAAGCAGGGAATAATCCAAGCTGTGTACAGTAAGGATGGGATGTTGTTGACCTCAACTGATGGAGTGTTAGGGCGTTGGAAGGAGCACTTTGAGGAACTCCTGAACCCGACAACTCCGCCCTCTATGTTAGAGGCAGAGCTGGAGTATGACTGGGGATCGACACCAATCTCCCGGGGGGAGGTCACTGAGGTCGTCAAACAACTTCACAGTGGCAAAGCCCCGGGGGTGGATGAGATCCGCCCAGAAATGCTGAAGGCTCTGGGTGTTGAGGGACTGTCATGGTTGACACGTCTCATCAACGTTGCGTGGAAGTCGGAAAAAGTACCGAAGGAGTGGCAGACAGGGGTGGTGGTTCCCCTTTTTAAAAAGGGGGATCAGAGGGTGTGTGCCAATTACAGAGGCATCACACTACTCAGCCTTCCCGGGAAAGTTTACTCTAAGGTACTCGAAAGGAGGGTCAGGCCGATTGTCGAACCTCAGATTGAGGAGGAACAATGCGGATTCCGTCCTGGTCGTGGAACGACGGATCAGCTTTTTACTCTCGCGAGGATCCTGGAGGGGGCCTGGGAGTACGCTTATCCAGTCTACATGTGTTTTGTAGACTTGGAGAGGACGTATGACCGGGTTCCCAGGGAGTCACTGTGGGAGGTGCTGCGGGAGTATGGGGTGAGGGGGTCTCTACTCAGGGCCATCCAATCTCTGTACTCCCAAAGCGAGTAAAAATCAAATCAAATCTAAAAATCTAAAATTCTATTACAGTTTTTCTCAATCGCTAAACCCACTATTTAGAATCAAAATTCCTTTCATCAAACCAACAGCACAGCCATCGAAACAGAAAACCATTTCTCTACAACAGTATACCATTTATCATTGATATCACACAAAATGCAGATGCTAAGCAGTGTTTTGCAAAACAGATCACACAATTCTCTAACTGAAGTTACAATTCTCTACACAAACATCAAAAATCTTTTGTGTAACTCATGTCTACAAAACAAAATAATCTTCTCACAGTGGATAACACTTACTCCTCATAAACTTAGACCATAGCTCCACTAATTGACACTTGATGTGTAAAATATTAACACTTGTTATCAGTCAATCACCCCATTGAAAAAGGTAACTGCATGGAATGTACTGTATACCTTACAGTAATGATGTTACATTGAAAACATTTACATGACAGAATTTGTACTTAAAATATTTTTTTTAAATGGTGCCGGTAAAGCTATAATAGTGTTGATATGACTTGCATAGCTCTTTGAGATGTTCATATTGGGAGGATTAGCTATAGTTGATAGTAGAGCAATACATTTTTACAGTCAGTAATTGTGGTCTTTTCCTTTTTGCACATTGAGAAATGTTTGTTTTTGTATTGGGGTGAATTGAGTACTTCACTTCCCTGTAAATGAATTGCTCACAGGTGATATCAATGACTTTCCTATAGTAATTGTAATTAGTGAGAATCCTATAAAAGACCTCCCTCACTTCAGTAAGATGTTTGTGTGAACAAAATGGCTGATCGAGTAGGTAGAGGAACTCTGAGAGGAAGAAGGAACCCTGTTGTTCAGCGAGGAAGAGGGAGGGCATGGTTTGAGGCTCATCCACACATGGCCATGGAGTTCCTCCCTCCATACTCCCCATTTCTAAACCCCATTGAGGAGTTATTCTCTGCCTGGAGATGGAAGGTTTATGACCATCATACTCATGACAGAATGCCCCTTTTGGACGCAATGAATGCTGGCTGTCGGGACATCTCTGCGGAATCCTTTCAAGGGTGGTGTCGACACGCAAGGAGATATTTCCCACGCTGCCTTGCAAGGGAAGACATACGCTGTGACGTAAATGAGGCTATGTGGCCAGACAGACGCCAAAGAGCAGATCAGTGAAGCTATATAGATCTCATTCTCTGCTTTACTGCTGATTTACATGATTTACCCATGTTATTTTTTTTCCAGTGTATTGCTATTCATCTTTTGTTTCTGTTACGGTGCTCTTCTGAAAATGAGACAATAAAAACAATGACATAGTTACAGTAACATACTGTTTTTCCTATATGTAAGTTTGTTTCTCCCAACTTGTCAGTTTTCCGTTCAGTTTACAATTTCGATAGCTTGAGGTTTGTGTATTGATGATTGTAGTCAGTATTTAGTGTGCCACAGTAATGACTCTTCAAATAGTCTTCTAATGAGCTGACAAATGTTTGTTTTTGGAGAAGGTATCTGGTTTTGGAAGGGGTATTTTTTGTTTTGAGTGCCTTAGAGCACTTTGCAAGAAATGTATATTGTTATGGTAGAATGTGTTATTATGGTGACCGGAGTTTCAGTTATGAAAACACATTTGTCTCATTAGAGGACAATTTGTTCTGTTTCGATCGACTTTTTTGTGACCAGTATTTTCAGTTTTGTCATGTAAGTGCATTTTGCAAAAGATATTCAGAGTTATGGCAAGTATGTTTCTGTTTAAATGGCTATGTTCTTGTTTTGAAGAAATGAATTTTGATTCTAAATAGTGGGTTTAGCAATTGAGAAAAACTGTAATATGAAAAAAGTCTGCCGGGCCTGACGGCCTCGACCCATTCTTTTTAAAAATTGCAGCTCAGATTATAGCACAACCAGTAACTGATATTTTTAATCTCTCCCTGTCCACTCACACACTGCCAGCTCTGTGGAAGCAAGCTCTGGTATCGCCCCTCTTGAAAGCTGGTGATCCCACTGAGTTAAATAATTATCGTCCTATCTCAAATCTTTCTGTGTTATCAAAGATTCTTGAGTCCCTAGTTTCTACTCAGCTAAAACTTTTTTTAAATTCACACAACATCCTTAACCCTATGCAATCTGGATTCAGATCAAAGCACAGTACTGTGACTGCCAGTCTGAAAGTCTTAGATGATATCAAGGCTGCTTTGGATAACAAATCTGTTTGTGTTGTATTGTTTATTGACCTAGCCAAAGCATTTGATACTGTAGATCACCACATTATGTCTAATGTTATGTTGGTGTCTCGTTTCGGTCATAATGCCATTTGTTGGTTTCAGAGTTATCTAACCGACCGTACTCAATGCGTCAGGTTGGGTAGCACTGTCTCTGACCCTGTCACCTTGGAGAAGGGCGTTCCACAGGGCTCTATTTTGGGGCCTTTGCTCTTTTTATTATATGTAAACAATATTTGTAATCAGATGCAATTTTCTACCTATCATATGTATGCTGATGACACTATTGTATATTCATGTGCTCCTTCTCTGGACATGGCCGTTTCCAATTTAAAATCTGATTTTATCACGCTGCAGCATGCACTTCTTGATTCCAAACTGCTTTTGAACAGTAAGAAAACCAAAGCAATGCTTTTTGGTCCCAAGTCAGCGTCCTCTTGCCTCTCCATTGACACCCTTGATGGCGTCTCTGTGGAGTTTGTTGATATCTACAAATATCTTGGCTTTTGGTTGGACAGTAATCTGAACTTCAAACACCATATCGAAGTTCTAACAAAGAAATTGAAATTCAGTCTTGGCTTCCTTTACAGACTTAAATGTTGTTTTTCAACTTCATCCCGTAAAAGGTTGGTCTCTGGCTTATTCCTGTCCCAGCTGGACTACGGTGACACCATGTATAGATTTGCCTGTCCCACTGTCTTGGCCAAACTTGACCCACTCTACCATGCTGCACTGCGTTATATATCAAATGCACCCTATAGGACTCATCATTGCACACTGTATAGCCTAACTGGATGGTCCTCACTCACTATGCGTAGGATGCAGCATTGGTTTTTATTAATGTATAAAGCCATTTTAGGAAATCTTCCACTCTACATATGTGCCAGATTGGCTCCAGTTTGTGACTTTTACAACCTCAGATCCAGTGCCTTGATACGGTTCCAGGTTCCTGCTGTGCGGACTGAGGCTGGAAAAAGGAGTCTCTTTTATTATGGTCCTTGGTCTTGGAATGACCTTCAATCACGCCTCAAACTGACGGCACTTGTTTCTATAGCCTGTTTTAAATTGAAGTTGTCAGAAGTTCTTACCACCAGCTGCTCTTGCAGTAATAAGTAGTGCCTTTCTTACTGTCCTAATGTGCACAATGTAGTAACTGCTTTTTTTCGTCTTTTGTTTTCTTAGTTATGTTCTCTGTATTTTATATGTTTGTGTTATGTGTTATGTGTAACGTTGCTGCCTTCTTGGCCAGGTCAGCATTGTAAATGAGATTGTATCTCAATGCTTTTTATCTGGTTAAATAAAGGTTAAATAAAAAAAAAACAAACAAATATATTCCATTTCAGAGCAGAAGAAACAGCCTTCAAGGGTCAAACTCTGAACATACATCATTCAGCGGTGTACTTTGAAATGCAAAAGTGTGTGTGAGTGTGAGTGTGAGTGTGTGTGTGTGTGTGTGTGTGTGTGTGTGTGTGTGTGTGTGTGTGTGTGTGTGTGTGTGTGTGTGTGTGTGAGAGAGAGTCTCTTTAATCAATTCCTCACAGCTCCTCATATCCGTTCAGAAACTAGACAAAAAGTTAAACATGTACAAACCACAGACTGACTGTGTCATGGCGAATACAGTCGCTGCTTTAATTCTGTCTTTAGGACGTTGTTGGGAGATTGGACGGAGCAGATAAAGGTTAGTTTAGCCTGATCTGATCGAATGGAGATCGCTCCATTCAGAGGAGAACACGCATTTTAAAAGTGTTTCGCCTGCTGTCTTGTCTAGAAACTTGTCAAAGCACGGTTTTTACTAACCGTTATCAGTATTTAGTTACTTCGGCATCATTTTGAAACGTGTATTACAATTAAATCACGGTAAAATAGGTTAATTTTGTCGTAGTTGGTTTCCCCCACAGTATTTAGATGGATATAAGCCCAACTCAATCACGGTACGTCCAGACAGCAGCGTTAAAAAAATCTTCCAACGCTTCTGCCCATTCACTTTGAATGGGGTGACGTCACTTTGCCTCACTTTTTGCCGAACTGCATTGTGGGAAGCAAAGCGGAGATTTCCAGGCATCTCCGGCGTCAAAAGTTGAGCAATGTTCAACTTTTGAATCTTCTGAAGCTTTCGGTGGAAGCGTCAGCCAATCAAATCATATGGCACTACAAGCTCTAGCCAATCAAACCGTTGCTTGTGTGTCAGGGGCGGGAGATTTATGTGGTTGGTTGTTGGTCGAGCTTCAGACACGCCCGGCAGCAAGCTTTTTCCAAAGCCGCTGTGTGGACGTATCAGAGCAATGAGAATATTCACATCGCGTCCGTTTTGAACGCAGCATAATGCAGTTAAGAAACCACTGTTCTGACACTTTTAAAGCAACTTCGAGATTTTAACAGTATCAGTGGCAGGTGGCCGTAGGACGTACAATTATTTTCGGGGCTTCACGGCCAGACCGAGCGGCAATGGCCGTCATTGCCGTTTGGCCGCCGGTGAAAATCCTACCCTGACTGACACGTCTCCACAATTGCCATAATAGATTGCCCGATCGGGCAACCAGCAGGTGAGGCTTCATTGCCCGAGCTAAATAAACAATAAACGATTAAATAAAAATAAATAAATAAGATGTTAAACAGAAGCCTGAGACTCCTTCTAAATAAACACAGATCTCGGCCTCCAGCTTCCTCAGGGTGCTGTTATGTAGATGTTTTAAAGCCTTGGCCTTTTCAATTACAGTTTCTAGATCTCAGTCCCACATGAGCACCAGCATTTGTTTTTGTTGGTAAACACAGGTGTGGGTATTACAGTCTCTTTTTGGATTTCTGATACAAGTCCTGGCCCTTCAGAAAACTTGTGCCTGCTGCAAAAAGTGCAAGTAACACTTTGAGTACCTGTAGAGAGAGGCTGCTGATCGCTTTAGGATTTTGGGTCTGCTCGGCTTTGGTTCTCCAGCCATATTGACATCTGAAACAAATAACAGAGAATCAGAATCAGAAATGTATTTGTCCCACAGTGGGGAAATGTACTTTACATCACAGCAAAGGGAAAGTGGAGGTAACAAAAAAAATGAATGAGTAGAGAAACGTATTGATTAAAGAGACAAGCACATTTTAATAAAATCAAATGAGTACATTTGTATTATAAAAAATAAGTAGCACTCATATCATTATTGTTGATTTTTTTTCTTTGCAATTGTCATGAGGGAAATTAACTAAAACCCAATTGGCTATCCATTCAATTAAGGAGACATTAATATAATCAGATCACAATACATAAGTAAAGTACCTGTTGAAGCACCACCCCCCCAACAAATAACTATGTAAAAACATAAATGAAGACAAGATAACAGCTTATTATGGGAAACGTATCTCAGGATGTTGAGAATGTGTCACATTGTAACCTCCACTAGAGGGAGCCGTTGAGCCACTATCCACCCTCCCTTTGTCAGCTGTTCTCTGGACTGGGCAGCTCCTGTGGGCCCATATTAGCCTGTGAGTTTGCCATGTATAATTAATAAGAGCGAAAGTAAGGCATCAGATTGTTCTTGCTGTGCTGTTCGAGACTTTCCTCCTTTATTTGGGGTGATGAAACAAAACTCATGCATCTAAGCCAGAAGGAATATATTAATTTTGTAAAAGTTTTGAATTACAAACAAAGTTGTGCTTGTAATTAAATATGGGAATGGACCCCTTTTCCTTGTTGCTGCTGCACAGTGGGCAAAATAAAATAAGAGAGATGAGGAATCTCTTGGTATAAGATGTTAATATTTTTGCACTGTTTTAATAAGATGAGAAAAAGGTTGCAATCTATAATACAGTCATTTAGGGTGATTGAATCTAATGTTTTATTTTACCAGAAAAACAGGGTCAGGAATTGTTTTATTTATTTTAAATATGCCTTTAAGACCTTACAGAGAAGAGTAACAGTGCTGAGATGCAGTGGCGGCCGGCCCATAGGGGTGCTAGGGGCGCCGCCCCACCTCTTCCCACATTCTAGATTGTCATAAAAAAACACTTTAATTTAATTAATTTTGATACATTTTCTTTTTTAATGAAGAAGGTACATATTATATAGTTGGTGTCAGTTAAATGTATAATCTACGATAAAATATTCATAAATAAATGTTTTACGATGTCTAAAGTTACTGATAAGTCACGTGTTTCCTGCTTGGGGCGCAGAAATCTTTGCCCATTGACTCTCGTTATAAGTGGTGCATGCGCACTCCGTACCTCTTCAATGCAACAGATAGGAGCAGTTTGGGGCGCACCAAGCTGTGCCCAAAGCAGCTGTTGACACCACCAACAACTAGGGGGCAGCAGGAGCGCCAGAGTGAGTGATTGCCATTTGAATGAGAGAGAGTTAGATGGAGACGGAGTGTAAACAAAACTAGATAGCGAATATGGAGAAGGAAAATTATGTTTCAAGAAACACCCTTTGAGAGGAGGAAACTGGAGGGAAAGCTGAAAGTAAAAGAGCTCGTAACTGATCAGCCTGACATAGGCAGGAGTCAAGGACAGAGGAAGGCAGTATACATGCTCTTTTTCAAGGAGCTGTTTTAGCAAGAAGACTTGGCTAACTACCTGTAGCAACACCAGTGCTATATTTAGCTTCCCCTGCCTCCCTTTTCAAACGTCAGGATCAGACCAGTTTGTGGACCAGACCCAGCATAGATCCAGACAGATGTGAGTGACTTAAAGCACATATCAGAAAAAATTAAAAAGCCTGAACAAACTGGAGTCCACATGGATGGTGCTATGCAACTAGCCATGTTTATGAAAGTAAACAAAGCTGTCCAATGAGGGCTACAGGATAGGGATCTGTAAGCATAATAAGGAGGTTGACAAAAACAGGGTTTGTGTATAAGTTTGCTTACATTTTGGTAGAGCCCTCCCTGGAGAAAAATGCACCAGCTTCCACTGCAGTGATGTGGTTGCATTTCTTACTGTAGGCGCGTACTTTCCCCCCGTACTTTTCCCATTTAGTTCCGTTAATACCCCTTATTTCGCGTTCTCACCAAAAAGAGTACTTAGTGCCGGGAACTTTTACCCCCATTTTTAGTGCCTGCTAGAGAGGTGGTACCAAAAAAGTACCAATTTCAATTGGCTGGGCGAATTGCAAACCACGCCCCGTAAAACTCTGAACATTTTTTGAAGCCGCCATTGTATTTGCTGGCAATAGCTTTATTAGCATTAGCATTAGCCCCGCGCACCAACGGAGAGAGAATACCTTATGGCAACTGTTAGAAATTAAAATCAATGTTTTATGGCATAATTTAATTTAAACATACCGTCATTTTAAATGCTGTTTTATACTGAAAAAACAGAAGTTCTCACGCACAATATCTGATGTCAAGCTTTTATTCTGAAAATCCTTAATCTCCTGTTAGCGTTTAGCATGTGGCTAATATTTCTTTCCCTATAGAGGTGAATTTCGAAGTGAAATGACACGGAGTGATGCACACCGAAACCTACTGATTTTACACTACATCTATAGACGTTGAGATATTATTATTGCTGAATATTAAATAAAGGTACAGTTTATTTTATTACGTTTATTTTATTAAGTTTTGTTTACAGACGTTGGTAGCATATGACAACATCCGGGACTACCGTAAATGAAAACTGCCGTAAAGTATTTCCAGTATTATTAAAGTATTGATTAGAGCCGTTAAAATTTATTAAATGAAAAGTCATGAAAGAGATAAGGAGGAGAAAAGGCGTGTTTAGTTATGTATTGAATGTACAATGTCAAAATCCTCTGTTATGTGCGATACGGACATTGGTGAAAGGAGGCGGAAGACTATGCCACAACCGCCATTGAAGAGGAGGAGCCAAATGCGATATAGAGTCAGGCGACGGAGCCTTGTGGAGTCTCTTCTGCTCGGCCGACACTGCGAGAGGGAGCTTCCCTCTTCCTCTCTCTGAACCATCTTCTGCTTGTAACATTACCGCGCCATTTTAATTAAAGTACCCATTTGAACCTTCTCAGAGACTCCATTAGTCTCCTTACTTTTAAAGCTTCTCTCCGGGATGCGAGAATAACGAACAAAGCTAATAATTGGCTGACCACGACGTGGATTTTGCTGCACCAGGAGAGGCTACAACGCCAGCTGTTCGCCGGAGACGTTGGTATCCGTTCGACACACAAAGAGCTCAAATCCAAGGGGTGAGGAGAAGCCTGTTATATCAAATTCTTCAATAGATTATGTAGGAAATATTAGATTTGTGTGTTTGACGGCGGCCAGCGGATCCTGAAAATAGCTGTGCATTTAATGTTAAAACAACCTACATTTATAAACGTAAGCATCCTATAACTTTTGGCGTTGCTTTGTCGCAAGCAGGGTGAGTTCACATTTTCTTTTGTTCTTCTATTAACCCCAAATGCTATTAATTTGTGTGTGTGTTGTATTTTAAATATTAATGTGTGTAGTCATTTTACTTCATGTAGGTGTCTTGTTGCGTTTTCATGTAGGTGTCTCTTGTAGTTTAGTAGTTTTGCCTATAAACGGTTTAAAGCTGTTAAGATGAGACATAGCGAGTCAGTTAAGCACTGAGTAAATGAAGACCTTCAAGGCATAGCGAGTCAACTCATGGTTGAGTAATTGGAGTGAGTGCTACTCCAACAGCAGTTTGGAACTGTTTAAAAAAGTCCTTTTCAGAGAATAGGCTTGATTAAGGTGTAAGGCTTTATCAGTGGTTATACTGTTCTGTTTTCAGCCAAGATATTGCGGGTGGATTACGGTAATCGGAGTTACAGCAGCATTACGTTACATTTTGACGACGGTCAGTTAATAGTCGCTGATAGGTCTCCATATTGGTCCCAACCTAGCGTGTCTAAATACCAACAGTTAATCATAGTGGCTTTTAAAGTAAAATATTACGTAGATAGGTTTATGGCTTCTGCGTAAGGGTTCCTGATTTTTAGTTAGGATATCCCTAGGATATAGCCCATTTTCATAGAGACTATAAAGTCAAATATTACGTAGATAGGTTTATGGCTTATGCGTAAGGGTTCCTGATTTTGAGTTAGGATATCCCTAGGATATAGCCCATTTTCATAGAGACTATAAAGTCAAATATTACGTAGATAGGTTTATGGCTTATGCGTAAGGGTTCCTAATGTTAAAGAGAGGATATCTTTAGGATAAAGCCCATTTTTCATAGTAAACTAGATAGAAATGTTATTATTTTTAAACTAAACTGTTGTTTTGGCTTATATTTTCCAAAACTATAACTTGTTACAGTTTGTTTAAAGATCACCCCGCCATTATTTAAACTCCTCTGTGAGAGCCACATGGTGTACTTTCAAATCTCTTTGTCAACAGGTCAGATTTTGAAATAATCGGTTGCCATCTTGTTTTCACCACATGTTGACAAACAAACACAGGGCAGTCGCCATTTTGTGAAATACAAATTCAAAGCACTCCTTTGTTTGTTCTTATGCAGCTGGTTTCACTCTGATGAGGCATTTTTCTAGGCACTTCATCTTGTGAAGAACATCATACTTCTTGTCACAGTTGGAACTAGAAAATAGTCAGGTTATCTATACCGTTGGAAGTTTGGTATTTATAGGGAAGGAATATTGTATTTTCTAAAAGTCCAATCAGATTTTGGAAGTATTTCTGCTGGCAAATGTGTATTGGCGGTTTTTGAAATATTCCTGTTTGCAAATGTGTTTTGGCGGTTATGTGCTGTATTGTTTAACCATATTGTAATTCTCTTCCAATTTTTAAGATATTTTTAAGGCGAGACACGGCAGGCAAAAACATCGTTTTTCATGCACTGGTCAATTTTGCGATTTTGTGCTATTCTGATTCCATAACATATTTTCTTTCAGGCTTTTGGAAGGACAACGTACAAAATACACATTTAAGTGTTTATTTTACTATAGTTTGTCTATTTGCGTCTGTAGATATCTCCTAAATTCACCAAAAGTTAGCATTCTAATGTAACAGAGTACCGCGACCGCTGTGTGCACCATGTCATTAGAGATATCGTTGGAAAGCTCCGTCTCACCTGCACAATCTCATAGGATACAAATATGGTCATTTCCTTTGTATCAGCAACCAATCGTGAAAGTACAAAGGAGTCTTAAACCAAGAAACAAAATCTCATTGGCTGGTATCAATTTCTGACAACGTGATTCGTTCAGATGCGTCACGTGGTGTGTTAAAACACTTCCTGGTTAGATTTCCGCTAGAAATTTAAATATCAAAATGGCAAAAGAATGGCGAAAATAATTTTCACAGTGAACGCGACAACAATTGTCACTTGCACGAAGCAAGGTTATACAAAAAACAAATGAACCCAAACACGAAATACCTTCACAGAGTGCGTCGATGTGCAAGTTATCATCCAAAGAACAGGAGGGTTTAGCTAGCGCGTAGCACCTCACAGCAATCTTTAAAGGTCGTTTTCTCAAATGAGTTTTTTCTCCTACTCTGAGTTTGAAATGTCCACTTCAGTAGCACGTACATACACCATGCCTTCCAATTAGATTCCTATCAATATTATGAAGGCTTTTACTGAAGCGTTTGTTCATATATCATTCATAGCCTGAATTATATAACATTTTATACCTAGAAACATGGCAAAAATTGATATTTTAGGGCTGTTGACAGTATTTTCAGATTTATGGAGTGATAAAAAGAGATATCCAAAATCCCTTCTGTAAAAGCCTTAGATACTAATATGACTACAAAATGAAACAATAATTTTTAACTTGGTTTTATCCAAAGTTAAGATTTTGGTTCCTGAAATGTGTTAAAATAAGTGCATATTTCATGAGATAATGGCTCACATATTTAAACATGCTATTTCAGAAAGCTTGTAATACAAAAAACAATTGCCGTAATTAACCGGAGAAATCTTTAGCTCAGGGGTGCCCAACCAGTCGATCGCGATCGACCGGGAGATTCCCAGTCGATCGCGAGATGTGTCTAAAAATAGAACAATAATATTCTGTTTTATCGTTAATGTCCTATAAGATAATCTTCCTGTGCCAGAATAATGCACTTGAACGCATCAAAGCTTTGTCATTGGCCGGCGTGACCCCATGTGTCGGGGCGTGGCTAGTGGGCAGTGGGCAGTATGGGTGGGCGATACCACAAAATCTGGATTCGTTCCGATACCAAGTATTTCAGGGCCAGTATCGCTGATACCGATATCGATAACGATACTTTTTTAAAATCTGAATTAATTTTCATGAATACAGACAGGACAGTTTTTATAAAAAAATAAACTTTTTATTCTGCAAATTTAAAATGCAAACATGAAAAATAACAATACAAAGTGGCCAGAGTAGCGAACTGTCTTCTTGCACACATCACAGTTCGCTAAGTTTTAATTGCCAGTTGTGAAATTGCTCCACACAACGCTGCTCTTTCTCTCAGCCATCATGCGCGTGTGTGTGTTGCACTCGCGAGTCGCTGGCTGCTGCTGTCCTGCCGGCTGCTGTCAGTCAGCTTGATAATCGGTGTTCAGGCAGGGAGCGCGCTGCGCGTGCGCGAACCTCGAGGAGGGGAGGACAGCAGTGGAGAGAGAAGAAAAGAGAATATACTTTGTTCGTCTGCACAGTTTTTTGAAGAAATTGACAAGTAGAGGAGACGGGAAAAAAAGTACAAAAGTATCGATCCTATTGGCTCTAGTATCGATATTTTGAAACGTAACGTGATATCGGAAGTATCGATATTTTGGGATCGATCTGCCCACCCCTAGTGGGCAGTAGTTCGCTGAAGTTGTCCGTGTCAACGTGAGTGACAGTCCGCACACAGACAAGACCGCAATTATGGCAGGAGCAAAAAAGCCCAAAATATATCATTTTCACTCAGAGTGGGAGGATGATTCTTTTGTTATCTATTCCAATTCAAAGTCCATCTGTCTCATCTGCAATGCGAGCGTGGCTTTATCGAAAAGGGGAATTTAGGAGCGGCATTTCAAAACAGTGCACAGATGCTACGAGACGGAATTCCCTCCTAATTCTGCCCTACGCTCCCAAAAGAGGAGGGACCTGAAAGGACAGCTAAATGCACAGCAGTCCATCTTCACCAGGCCCAACAACAAGAGCAAGGCTGCTACCGTAGCATCTTATCGTGTGTAATATATTCATTTTAATGTCACCTTATATATTCATGTTGTGGGTACTGAATTGCTACAACATTGTGGAGAAATTAGCTTAAACATGTTTTATTACTCTGTATGACAAAGGAGCAGTTGTGGAGGAGGAGACATTCTCCATTAAATACCGCATGTCAAATATCAGGGAAATCTACAGATCTTAAAAATATATGTGTGTGTTTAATTACTTTGTATCAATAATAAGCAGTCTGTGTAAAAAGAAGCTGGAAATATGCAAAGGAATACTCTTTGGAAACAATCTAAATCTCTGGAATGCGGCAGGACGAAATGAGTGTGTGTTCTCTATACTGGGCCTTTGTAAAGTTGTACTATTTAAAAAGCACTAGTAGGACTGCTTGAGAGCAAAGGTAATGTTTTCCTTGTTATTATTTGATATTAAGGTAACTCACATGTGATATTTGTATAATCCAACTATAAACAACTATATCTTAAAAAATGCCAAGAGTATGTGAGACTGTGTGTGGGTTGAACTGATGGGGGAGGGGGAGCAGAGAAGGAAGCCTACGGAATATGTGTGTGCTGGCTGCAAGATGTAAGATAAGATAAACAAACTTGTTTTTTGGAGCAGCTTCGTGCCGGACACCGAATGTATCTGGTTCGCCTCAAATGTTAGAGACTCTAGTTTCCGGGTCTCCTGGCTGGCTCGCGCTGATTGGCTGCGACACGCCATCGAGTTGGCCTCTACCAATAGATGACCCCTCATGCCTCTTGTGGCTTTTTGTATGAAAGGCTGTGTTTTCCTTTGGTTCGGCCTCTTTTCTTCAGGCGACCAAGATGGTAAGTCCTTCCAGCTGGAGGAACCAGAGCCGGAGTACTCTGCATTTTGAAGCTGCTGTTGTGGAGTGCTTCGTGATTGATGTTGTATTATTGTATATTTTACCATTAAGACTGCATATTTGTTATAACCTTACCCTGGTTGCTTTGAATTCTTCCTCTGTTAATTTGACCCACTCACAAAGGGACGCGCTGGAGCAGAAGGGGGGTCTTCAGAGCCCCCGCCAGAGTGTGACTTCTGCTCCAACACGTGTCAGTCACGTTCTTGCGAAACACATGAAGTCTTTCAAAGACGGCGAAGTTGTGAAAGAAGCATTCCTGGAGGCTGCCGGCGCGCTTTTGGGGGACAGTAAAAATAACAGT
This sequence comes from Notothenia rossii, assembly GCF_949606895.1. NCBI lineage: Eukaryota > Metazoa > Chordata > Actinopteri > Perciformes > Nototheniidae > Notothenia > Notothenia rossii. The sequence continues at coordinate 53,802,993 of NC_136903.1, read as the reverse complement.
AGCATTTCAACAGGTTTTTGATATAATAAAAACTCAAGTTAGATACCGTTATTAATCAGTTGTAAGTTTTAGTTTGTTTGAACTTATTCATTATAATTATTGTACAAAATAGTATAATAATTCAAACATTAAGATCTGTTCTGTTTAAATTGATTATAGTCTATTATCAATTCAGGTTAAGAAACTAGTGTTGCTTGCATCCTATTTTAAAGGCATTTCTTTTTATACTCTACTAAAATGCAACAAAAAAAGGGTTTGATTCTATGAATTTTGTCTTTTTTATTGCACTTTGGCAGCAGATTCCTGTGTAGCTTCAGATCTGAGTTGTCTTATTTGTAAGCCTAATTTATACTTTTGTAGCAACACTATTTTTATATAATGGCAAAGAAAAGGTTCAGAGTCTTTTCTTTTTTTCCTGTGTCATATGTGGCAGCACTGTTCAATGTTTATTGAAAACATTACCCACTGTAGTATGTGACGTGTGAATAAACTCCAACTCTGTATCAACAACACTGTTGTGTAACTTCAGTTAAATACTTGTATGTGTGTAGATTAGAAAGAGGTAAGATAAAGGATCTGCAGTATTTTATGAAGTATTCATCGTACGAAGGTCAGTTTTATACAAGTAGAAGTGTGTATTTACCTGGTAGTAGGCTGTCAGTAATGGCTACGCCTCTCTATTTGGACTGGTAGATCTCAGCAGACTGGCAACTTTAAAAGTAGCTCTCGGTTCAAAAGAGGTTGGGCACCCCTGCTCTAGCTGATATCTTTATGTTAAAAAAATTACCCTATTCACCTGGGGTGTCTCAGCTTCTTCTTGTTAAATAGAGGTCAGTTTTGAAACAGCTATCCCTAGTGGATTGAGCTGGAAATTACAACAGCGCACTCTGCTGGTCGTAATAAATACAACAATAGCGCATTTTAGGACAATTATATGTGTTATAGATGGACACCAGCGACGTGCGGTCAGGGGAGGCAGGGGAGGCAGAGCCTCACCTGTCATACTCCAATGTAACGGAAAAACAACTAAAGAAAAACTAAATAGTAATAATAATAAAATGTCTCCACTGATCTGTGTTGTAAATGTGCTTTATGTATGATTCTAATCGCTTTTTAAAGTCAAAATCAGCAAATTTGCCGAGCTCCGCTACAACTACGGGTAGCGATGAGAAGTGAGGCAGGGGCGAGCTCTGCCTCTCGTAAGCCCATAGTAATTTGCTGGAGCGCGGGCACTAATTTAACGCGAGCACTTATTTTGTGAGCGCGCTCAAGCCAGTTACTGTGGGGTGAGGTGAGGCACAGATGAGCTCTGCCTCACCTCAGAATGTGTCACCCCACAGAAACTGGCTGGAGCGCGGGCACTAAGCGCATGCCTGTTACCATCTCACTGTATGTCACCAATGTAATGTTTGTAGATCCCTTTATTACATTTATCCTCGCCATCCATAGTCTCTAAATAACTTATTTCACGTATATGATATTTAGGCTCGCTGGTCTCATCATACAACGGCAATGAAAAAAGCACCAGGGGAGGCAGCCATAACCTCTGCCGCACTGAAGGGGGCGCACATAAGCTCACGGGTTCTTGTTGCTACTGTTATTCTACGCAGAGACAGTAGACACAAACAACAAGCTAGACTTTTCAAATTACAGGAAGATAAGGAGGACTTTTACAAAAAAGTAATAGAGATTGTTGTCCAGAAGGATAGCATGGACTTCATCTTCAAGTCAAGGTAAGACCACAATTGTAATGAAAATGGGATCTTACTAAGAAAGAACAATCCAATATTTAGATGTTGGGTATCCTTTTGTTGAACGGTCTGTTTAAAATGAATTGAAGCATCAGACTAAAAAAGCTTTTGAAAATAGCCGAATATTTTGATTAAGGTCAAAATATAATATTTGTAAATCTGACTCTGAAAGAGTCAGTGCCTCACCAGCCATGAACCTCACCGCACGTCCCTGATGGACACATACTTCATGCTACACAGATAAGAAATGTGGTTTCAAAATGTAAGATAAGAAACCTTACTGTTACGATGTGAGGTGCAGGTGAAAGAACGATACGTGGAGAGAGGGTTTTCTTGCAAAAAATAAACAGGCGTTTTATTCTTAGCCTTCATCATTATTCCCCAGAAACACAAACTGCATGTCTGGTGCTGCATTCACCAGCAAGGAACAAACACAAAAAGCCCCCTTCCCCTCTCTTCCCAACCACATTTATAGGAGACTGCCCGCCTTCCCCCCTCCAACCTGGCCAATCAGGTCATGGTTCTGAAAGCGGAGTGAAGGGTTAAATACAAAATTAAACACTGTTGTCTACATTTAATAAAACCCTAAAGGCTTAAGTAAATTAATTATTGCATCAACATACATATTATACCTTCAAAAATAACAAGGTCTGCTTAAAACGGATAGTTTTTAACCTAATTGACACTCATAAAATCACACATTTTCTGACCAATCGCATCCAAGACCCGGCCTACTCATACGCCACATATAAGGAGTACTTTGGAGGCGTGCTCCCCCTTTGAGCACTGGGACAAGATGGCCTCCAGGTCTGAACAAAGGAAATGTTGATTACTTGGTGCTTGTGTATTTTACAGACTGACAAATTAATTTAGATGCATTCTATTAGTTTATCTATGTAGACTGTTTTTATAACTTTAACTGAAATAAAGACAACCCTGAAAAAACATGTACTACCTTTCTTAACAAACAAATAGTCAAGACCAACATGTTAGTGAGGGAGTGTGTGCACATCCTCACATTTCACACCTCCTCCCCCTCTGGCTTGAACAGGTCAGGCAAACGAGAAAGATAGTCAGCTATAAGATTGTTCTTACCGGGACAATACTGTATGGTGAACTGGTATGGCTGGAGGGCTAGGCACCAACGTAGAATCCTTGCATTCTGATGCTGCTTAGATTGAATCCACTTCAAAGGTCTGTGGTCTGTCTGCAACACAAACTCTCTTCCAAGAAGGTAATACTTCAATGAATCTATTGCCCACTTTATAGCCAGTCCCTCTTTTTCCACCGTAGAGTACTTTTTTTCCCGGTCAAACAGTTTCTTACTCAAGAACACTATAGGCTTCTCTTAGACAGGCTCTCCTTGGGCTAGCACTGCTCCTAGTCCAACACCAGAGGCATCAACTTGCACAAGAAATTGTTTTGTGAAGTCCGGGCTCTGCAACACAGGAGCTTGACAGATCTGCCTCTTTAATGCCTGGAAGGCATTTTCACACTCATCATTCCACACAACCTTAGTGGGAGATTTTTTTGTTAGATCAGTAAGTGGGGCAGCTAATGTAGCAAAGTGGGGAACAAACCTTCTGTACCACCCCACCAGGCCTAAAAAGGACCTCACTTGCTTCTTTGTCTGGGGTCTTGGTATTACCTGTATGGCCTTTACTTTCTCCACTTGTGGTCGTATTTGCCCACGTCCATCCAGGTATCCAAGGTATTTCACCTCCTCTTGAGCCAAGGAACACTTGTTGGCATTCAGGGTTAGCCCGGCTTCCTGTATCTTGCCCAACACAGCTTTAAGATGCTGCAGATGTTCTTCCCAGGATTCACTGTAGATTACCACATCATCTAGGTAGGCTGCTGCAAACCTGGTGCAATCATTAAGAACACTGTCCATTAATCTTTGAAAGGTTGCAGGCGCTCCATGAAGACCAAAGGGTAGTACAGTGTAATGAAACAAACCCATACCTGGAATCTGAAAAGCTGTATACTCTTTGCAGGCTGGCTCAAGAGGCACTTGCCAGTAACCTTTACAGAGGTCTAAAGCTGTGATGTACTTAGCTTTCCCCAACTTCTCCAGTAGCTCGTCAATACGCGGCATAGGGTATGAATCAAAACAGGAAATGCTGTTCAGCTTCCTCATGTCCGAGCAGAATCGAGGTTCAGTGGTGTTTTTCTTAGGAACAAGCACTATAGGATTTGACCACTCACTTCTAGATGGTTCAATGACTCCCATGTCCAACATCAACTCCACCTCCTTCCTCAGTGGTTCCATCATTCTTTCAGGAATTCTGTAAGGCCTCAGCCGAACAGGTTTAGGGTCCTTCAGTATAATGTTATGCTTTATCACATTAGTGCGTCCAGGTTTTTCTGAGAACAATGCTGGGAAAGATTGTTTAAGCTCACCCAGTTGATGCCCCTGATCCAAACTCAGATGCACCGGAGGAGCCTGGGGTTTACACTTCTCTCTGTGCGGCACCATGTCAGCCTCCTCTGTTCCCAACGCATCCTCTTCTTCCAGCTGGACATCTTGGATCATCAGAACATGTTCTCCACCTGCCTTCTGGTTTTTCCTGTCATGATATTCTTTTAAAAGGTTTACATGTAACAACTGTTTGCATTTTCTTTTATCAGGACAGAGAATTTCATAGGTCACAGGGCCTGCCTTTCGGGTTACTGTATAAGGGCCTTGCCACTTGGCTAGTAACTTACTTGGCCCTGTAGGGAGCAGTATCAAGACTTTCTGGCCAGCTTTCAGATCTCTTTCACAAGCACGTTTGTCGTACCACACCTTCTGCTTATGTTGAGCTTCATGCATGTGTTCTTTGACCGTTTCTCTGTCACTGTCCAGTTTGTCTCTCATCTGCAGAATGTAAGAGATGATGCTGTTGGTTATAGTTGCCACTGCCTCACCAGCCACCCAGTTCTCCTTCAGTACATCCAAAGGGCCTCTGACCTGTCTGCCACATAACAACTCAAAAGGGGAGAAACCAGTTGAAGCCTGTGGCACTTCTCTGTCTGCAAACAAAAGGAACGGCAACCATTTATCCCAATCTTTGCCAGTATCATCAATACATTTTCTCAACATTTGTTTCAGTGTACCATTAAAAAGTTCTACCAGACCATCAGTTTCAGGGTGGTATGGAGTCGTTCTGATCCCTTTAACCCCAAGTTGCGAGTACAGTGACTTCATCAGATGGGACATAAAGTGTGTACCTTGATCTGTTAAGATAACTTTAGGGATGCCAACTCTAGAGAATAGCTCTACTAAACACCGCACTATATGTTTGACCTGAATGGAACGCAATGGATAGCAGGGCTTGACATTAAGGCTTGTCCGATTGTCCGGGACAAGTAAAAAAAATGGTCGGACAAGCATAATACAGTTTAACTTGTCCGAACGGACAAGTGCATTTTTGGGGGGGGGGGAAATCACCCAAACGAAATAGTAACGTTATTCCATCTGAAGTGCCTGTCTTGCAGTGTCGCAATCTCCGTACCTGTACGTCAATATTATGACTGCAGTGATTGGTAGAAATATTTGACCCGCGGGAAATTGGTGTGAACACGAACCCGCGAGTGCCTGCTTGCGCGGCTGGTGTGTATGCGCTGTCACGCTCGCGACTCATCTATCCTCGATATCCAGTCAGTGAGTAATGAGTTCAAGATGTCCTGGCTGCAGGCGCCAAAAGCTAACCAAGCCCCAGGAAAGAGACCTAGGCGAGATCCTGAAAAATCGGCTGCCTCCAAATTAGATTATGAAACAAAACGCAAAAGAAACTTCCTTCCATCATGGACCGAGAAGTTTCCTTGGCTCCGGTACACCGAAGAAGCAGGAGAAGAGCATATGATGTACTGCTCAACCTGCCGCAGTTTGCCGACATTGCAGACACGTAAGTGACAACTTTTATTTTTGCTAACGTTAGATAATTGACTATTTATCTGATGTGTGAAGATGATGAGATTCGAAATAAACTGAACTGTGTAGTCTAGCTAGTTATCCTGACTGACGTTCACAGTTGACAAACGTTGTGTAAAATGCTATATAACGTTATCTAGCTAACGTTAGCTATTTAATGTGTTCTATGATATTATTGATGTCGACGTTATTATTAGGTGGTCGTTTGTTGTGTTATTGGAGTGGACAGAGGAAGGAGTGGTTATGTTGATGATCAGATATCAAGTCTTCCGTGATTTGATTTGACTATAGTGTAAAACGTATAGGCAGACTATTCCTAACGTTCTCACAAGCTAACGGTCACGACTCGAGACATTAATAACTGTGCTAGAGCGAGCTGCTGCTATGCAAAAAATGGTTATCGTTGTGTGCAAAACATTAGATCATCAATCCGACTGACGCTGGAAATGATTGACCGTTTGTGTAGCCAATGAAATTCAGATAATAATGACTGTAACGGATCCCCGTATTATTATCCCCGTATTATAGTCCAGTAGGGTGAGTTCAATTATGTCAATTCATTTCCATTTTTCAAATCCAGGTTCTCGTCCTTGTTTAAAGGAACCGGGTCATTCCGATATGACACCTTGTCAACTCATGCTCTAAGTAAGCGACACCAGCTTACTGAAGCTGCAGACAGAGCCAGACAGAGGGGACCTGATGCTCCACTGCCACCTGTCCTCACAGGGCTCCACAGGATGGAGGAGACAATGTTGGTTAAAATGACCAACATAATGCATGCTGCTTATTATGTAGCCAGAACAGAACAGCCCTTCACCCACTTCACAACCCTACATGGGTTAATAAACAGGACGGGAGGACAACTTCCCAACTGCTATGCGTCCAACAAGGCTTGTGAACGGTATGATATTCACAAAATGTTCATTTATAGGCAGTCAAAAAGAACAAGCAAAGATGCATTATGTCAGTGTTTTTCGTCTTGCTTTGATTCTGACTTTCCAAAACAACACCATAACAAGTTGTATTGCTGTCTCTCCCCCATCAGGTTTGTTGTTATTATTTATGAAATGGAGCTGCAGAAGCTGAAATTGGCTAAATACTTCTCAGTTATGATTGATGGAGCCACCGATACAGCCACCCTAGAGAACGAGTTGGTGTACGTTCGATACATGGACACGGAGGGTCCCATCAATTCATATTTGAAAATTGAGGACGTTAAGCATGCAAATGCAGCTGGTGTGCTGGAAGCTGTTTATGCAGGTGAGAAATGTTTTTTTATCAAATCTTTTTTACGGTACTGTAGCATATACGTTCATTATTGCTTCTGTATTGGGAGTTATTGCTTCTGTGTTCTCTATGCTGATGTCTTTTCTTTTGTTCAGCTTTTAGTGTGGCTGGCTTGGTGGATTGGAGGGAGCGTCTGGTGGGCTTTGGGAGTGATGGTGAAGCAGTCAATGTTGGATGCAGGACAGGTGTTGCTACTCGCCTCAAAGAGCAAGTCCCGCATCTCATACCCATCCATTGCATCGCTCATCGTCTGGAGTTGGGCGTGGTCAGTGCGATCAAAGAAAACCCCAAGATGCAACAGCTTCAGGCGACCCTATGCAGCATCTATGAGCAGTACCATTATGCTCCAAAAGCACTTCGTGAGCTCCGGATGATTGCGGAGGCCATGGAGGAGAAGGTACTGAAGCCCACCACGCTACATGGGGCCCGCTGGGTGCCCTATGTTCACCGTGCAGCCAAGGTAGATGCAGTGGTTACATGTGCAGTATTGTGGCATATTTAATATTATAGATTTTATTTATTTAATTGTTTTCACAAACCGTGTTGTCAGTATAACTTTAACAATATATATATATATTTTTAACCATTTCAGGTATTGTGTGATAGCTTTCCTGTGATCCTGGCACAATTTGAGGACATGGCAAGCCTCGAACGTCGGCCCAAACCATCGGCTGCTGTGACAGGAAGGGCCAAGAAGGTGTCCAGCTATTTGAAGGACTACGGCAGTGTCCTCTTCTTCCACTTCCTCTGTGATGTCCTTGACCACCTTGCCACCCTTTCCAAGGTTTTTCAAAAGGATAGTGTGACAGTGTGTGAGGCGGTGGAGAGCCAGGAGAGGTGTTTCTGGAACCTGTCCTCCCTTAAGACCAGAATGGGGCTGTGCATGGAGACCTTTGTGGAGCAGAGCAATGGATCCGGATGCTACAAGGGTGTCCAACTGAACAGGGCTTCTTCCTCCACGCTTGAGCCACAAAGGGCAGCAGTGATAGGTATGACACCTTTTAAATAAATAAAAATATATATATATATAGTCTCTGGTGTATTAAAAGGTGTCAAAGTCAGTGTAGTGATTGTGCATTTATTCTCATACAGATGCAGTCATCAGTCACTTGGATGAGCGTCTGAAGGACTTGCATCAAGACAGCATAGTAGCTAAGTTCAGGGCACTAGATCCCTCTTGCTGGCCCAAGTATGACCACACTGATGCTGTGGCAAGAGAGACCTTCACTCAGCATGGTCAGGAAGAAATGAAGAGCCTATCTGGATTTTACAAGGAGCTCTTGGCCAAGGCAGGGATTACACCAGAGGAGGTTATAGCCGAGTATGCCCAGTATAAGAGCTTCGCTCTCAGGCGGTCAGCTGTTCCAATGAGGGACATTTTTCTCAGTGTCCTGCAATCAGGTGTGTGTCAGTATAATGTTAAGTGTGTATTTTAAAAGTTACCAAAAAAAAGCAGAAAGTAGAATTTCTTGAAGGAAATTAATTCATATATTTTTGTCTCATTGTATTCCCAGAGGAGAGGAGAGCCATGTTCCGCTGCTTATGTCATCTGATGGAGATCTATATGGTTCTCCCGGTCTCCACTGCAGTGTGCAAACGTGGCTTCTCTACAATGAAGCGGGTCAAGACCGACTGGAGGTCAAGCCTTACCACCGCTCAACTCCAGAGGCTCATGTTCATCTCCATCCAAGGTCTCGCTCTGGAAGACTTTGATGCAGCCTCAGCTGCCCAGCGATGGTGGACATCAAGCCTGCGCAGGCGTAGACCAGGGTTTAACCCCTGGTTGTCAAGAGAGAGGGGAGATGAGGAGGATGAGCTGGTGTTGATGGGGAGTGAAGATGAGCTGGAGGAGTGATCAATCAGTATTATGGCACAAGACTTATTTTCAACACAGGGCAGCAGCGTGAGCACTTTGCCCGGCTCCGGACTGCATTTTTTGCCGTGCAACCAATACATTTTTGAAGAACGTTTATTTTTCATTTCGTTTTGTAAACTCATTTGGAGGCAGCCGAAATTTGCCGCCTTTCAATCGTTCTGAATGAATGGCAGCGGAAGGCCATTTTGGAATTATTGCGGTACACACATTACAAAATACACAAATTTTCCATGGGATTTTTATAGACTTTGGACCTGTATGATTAAGTTTTCAGGCTATGGAACCGTTATGTTTTCCAGCTTCTACCTCTCAGAACACAAAAGTAAGGAGCAACTATTTTATTTCAGTGTGTTCAAACCTGTTTCTCTTTTACATTAGCACTCAAAGTGATATTTTTAAACATAAATGTTTAACATGATTACATAGCATGATATTTTTTATTAGCACCCAAAGTGATTTTTCTTTATTGTGTAAGAAACTTCAGAATGTTACCTTTCAAAAGAGACCATCTTATGCATGTGCTATAAGTATAAAGTATTATAAATAGCTAATTACTTTGGGTATGCAATCGAATGGCGTTTTATGCCAGACTGTTTATGTTATAAAATGTGCCTGATTAAGTTATTAAATCATATTAATTGTCCAAATCTCTTGTCGGTTTTATTCATTTTCTTTAATAGGCTTTTATTTTCACATGTAAATTTCGGACAAGTGGGTTTAGCCTTCGGACAAGTAAAATGGCGAAGGACAAGTGGCTCAAAAAGTTAATGTCAAGCCCTGGATAGACATCTGGATATCTGGTGGCGTAGTCACAAATAACCAGGGCAAACCTGTGACCCTTGCTACTTTTTGGCAGAGGACCAATTATATCCATGGCTATTCTTTCATAAGGTACACTCATTATTGGTAATGGTTGTAGAGGGGCTCTGTTTGAAAGTTTGGTAGGAGCTACAACCTGACACTTATGGCACGTTTTACAGTAATCAATTACCTCCTTGTATAATCCTGGCCAATAGAAATGCTGAGCAATGCGGTCATACGTTTTTGCCTGCCCCAGATGCCCAGCCCATGGCACAGTATGACCCACCTGCAGGATTACTTGGCGAAACTCTTTAGGAATGACTAGCCTAGGTTTCTCTATGTCTGCCAAATACAAAAGGTTGTCTTTTATGATGAAGGGATCCCCAATTAGATTTTTCAGCCCCCCTGTGTTTGCATCTTCCTCCCCATCTACTTTGCATGCTTTTGAAAATAGAGGTTTTAGAGATGGGTCATTCTCCTGACTCTCTCTGAAGTTATCTGGGATTTGCCATTGAGGCTCTATGCGGGGGGTTACAGGGAGAGTAAGCTCAGGGCATTTAGCCTTATCGTGATTTCTGTTTTTCTCTTGACGGCGCTGTTGCCTTGTTTTCTTAAGCTTATCACCCCCTTCACACAAACTATCATCTGCATCTGGTAAAGGTTCTAACCTCTTAGTCATAGAGCGCGTAGCTACATAGGAGTATGCTAGTGAGTTTTGCTGTACCAAGTAGTCTAAGATTGGCAAATCATCTCCAAGGATCACATCATAAGCTAGGTGCTCTAGCACACCAACAGTTAGCATAAAGGCTTGCCTTTCAACCTCAATGATAACATCTGCAGTTGGGTAATCTTTTTTACAACCATGAACACATGTGATATTTACCCTGCCATCAAAAGCAGTTATTGCATTGCTAAGTAAGCTGGACTTCACCAAGGTTTGTGAACTACAAGTGTCAGCTAGGGCGTTCACTGCTTGACCATTTACAGTGACCTCTACTACATGTCTATGTGGAACAATTCCACTATCAGTAACATTAGCAGGGTCAACACTTTCTGCACGAGGTACCGAACACATCTCAACCAACTTAGACTTTCTTAATGGACACAATGAAGCCTTGTGACCAGGTTGCTGACAGTAATAACATATAAAGTTCGTTTTTAAGTTTGGATATGCAGGTTTCTTACCAACCCCAGTCTCCATGCTCTCAACAGCTGGCCAAGTGTGAGGTTTGCCCTCCCCATACCTTGGCTTCCCAACAGTCACTCTTTTCTTTGAAGGTTCCCTGTGGGCCGCTGCCTACCGTTCTGCTAGATCTGCCGCTTCTTCCCCAGTCTGGGGATTGTGCTCCTTGACCCAGGTGAGGACGTCTGGTTGAAGCACACGGAGGTACTGCTCCAAAACGATAGTCTCTCCAATCTCCTCCTTAGTACGGCTGTTCGGTCTCATCCATCTTTTGTAATGCCCCTTAATACGGTTGTAGGTTTCTCTTACAGTCTCTCCCACTGGCAAAATGGTGCTCCGGAACCGCTGTCTGTAAGTCTCTTCAGTCACATTAAACTTCATTAACACTGCTGCCTTAACTGCTTCATATGACTCTGACTGTTCCTCATCCATTCCAGCATAGGCCTCAAGAGCTCTTCCTGTCAACAAGGTTACTACTCTGGCTGCCCACTCAAATGGCTGCCACCCCCATGTTCTGGCCATCCGTTCAAACCAAACAAAAAAATGTTCTGGGTCTTCACCTTCTTTGAAGTCAGGTATCCTCGGCTCACTTACATAGGGCCTTGCTGTCCGGATTGGTGGATAGATATTCTGCAGAGGCTGGACAGGCCAATCGGATAAGGAGACAGGCCTGCTAGTTTGAAGTGGATTGAATTTTCCATGTGGCTCAGCTTTTAGCAGGTGTGTTGAGGTTTCAGCTTGTAGCCTTGGATTATCAGCACGCATTGCATAGGGATACTGTTGAACAGGGTCATAGTATACTTCTGAGTCCTGCCTTGACTTTGAAACCATGTCACTTCTTATTTGTTTAATCTGTTCAAAAAGTATTGCCTCAGTCTGCTTAGACCTGTGCAAAAACTCTCTAATTTCTTCCACAAAGCTTACTGTAGAGAGTTCCTCACCCCCAGTATGGGCTGTAAACACTTTGGGGCGAACCACCAGCTCTTCCTCATCTTCTTCACTTTCAGCTGCCACGGCTCCCTCAAGTGGCGATTCTTCTTCCATTGTCCCTCGTCTTTTTTCTTCCTCCATGTCAGGCAAGGCTGTGGCCCTTGCCTGACGACCTCTTCCACGTCCACCTCTCATTTAGTCACTCTGTCCTCAAAGACTCCTCACAGGCGTTTAAATATCCCAGCACTGCCACCAATTGTTACGATGTGAGGTGCAGGTGAAAGAACGATACGTGGAGAGAGGGTTTTCTTGCAAAAAATAAACAGGCGTTTTATTCTTAGCCTTCATCATTATTCCCCAGAAACACAAACTGCATGTCTGGTGCTGCATTCACCAGCAAGGAACAAACACAAAAAGCCCCCTTCCCCTCTCTTCCCAACCACATTTATAGGAGACTGCCCGCCTTCCCACTCCAACCTGACCAATCAGATCATGGTTCTGAAAGCGGAGTGAAGGGTTAAATACAAAATTAAACACTGTTGTCTACATTTAATAAAACCCTAAAGGCTTAAGTAAATTCATTATTGCATCAACATACATATTATACCTTCAAAAACAACAAGGTCTGCTTAAAACGGATAGTTTTTAACCTAATTGACACTCATAAAATCACACATTTCCTGAGCAATCGCATCCAAGACGCCGCCTACTCATACGCCCTTTGAGCGCTGGAACAAGATGGCCTCCAGGTGTGAACAAAGCAAATTGTGATTACTTGGTGCTTGTGTATTTTACAGACTGACAAATTAATTTAGATGCATTTTATTAGTTTATCTATGTAAACTTTTTGTATAACTTTAACTGAAATAAAGACAACTCTGAAAAAACATGTACTACCTTTCTTAACAAACAAATAGTTAAGACCAACATGTTAGTGAGGGAGTGTGTACGCTTCCTCACTAACATAATAGTCTCTCAACCTAGACTATAGAAGATTCGAACACCAATTTATTGAAGCTAACACAAGTTATGACATTTGCATAATTTCATACACTTCAGTATGCACTGTACACAGTAGATTTAGATTTTCACCAGATTTCTATTTTCAAATTTCAAAGTCAAAACCATACACTGTAACAATTTTATTTTTAAAATGTCTGATTTTAAAATGTGCTTAATTCTTATTTTTTAATTTACTTTATTAATTTTTTACAAAAAACTTAAAACATAATTTTTTATTTCAAATTTACTTTATTAATTACTTACAGAAAAACTTTACAAAAATAAGATAAGATCTCTCTCTCTCTCTCTCTCTCTCTCTCTCTCTCTCAGACCGCTACGACCCAATCTTCCAAGCAGACAAAAGACCTCACCACAGGAGACTCCTCCTTCTCCATCGAACAGACAGAGAACCAGAGCTGAACCACCAACAACGAGACTGCATCCAGAACCATATCCACCTGAGGCATCCAGAACCAAACAGCATGCTGAAAGAGGCATACTCTCATCGGTCCCTCAGACAGGACATGAAGTTCCAAGCTGAGCCACGAGATTTGGCACAATTGAAGAGTGTGGGACATGAGAGCGGAATACGCCCGCCATGCAACATCGAAGAGACTGTAAAGGAGGAGGTGAAATGCAAAGCAGTTGGGCCACTGGAAAGAGTTACAGCGGAAGGATCCAAGAGCGGAAGGACTGAGGAGAAAGTGGACGGAGGAGAGGACAGGACGGAGGAGTTGGCATGGTCTGGCAGAATGTGAGGGGGTCGTGGCTTGACAACCAGAGGGGGAGAGATGGAAAACGGGAGTGAGTGAGTTTACACATAAACACACGTATTCACCCACGACAAATACGTAAAGAAAAATATTTATTAGCCATGAATTAATCAATTGGTAAATGTATAAAGTAAGAAAGAGGAAACTATTAAATAATCCTAAAAACACACTGAGGGTAGAACATATTATTCAATCTTTTCATCATATAAACAAATTATTCTTTAAGAGATTCCAATTCATGTGCAAATTTGGGGAAGATTTAATTTGTTACAATATAGATCTACAGTTTAAAGGGATAGTTTTTATTAACCACTCTATAAAAGCAGACAGCTAGGTAGAGCTAGTACCAAGCCAAATATAGTATTCAATCTAAAGTATTGATTTCACCATTGTGGCCTAGTTATTACCATAGGAGAACTGTTAAGGTGGAAACAACATTGGTTTGTTGTCCAAGATGTAGAGTTTTTAAAAAAGCAATACAATTGGGAGTAATACATACGGGGCCTTGGATAACTCATTGTAATGGTGCATATTTTTTCTTAATTTCTTAATTTTTCTTAATCTTAATTGCAGCTTCAAAGGGAGCACGCGGCACCAGATGATGAGTTTTAAAAGACAAGCGCCACCACTTCCTAATGGTCATCCATTTAATCAGTGATGACCTGAAATGTAGAGATGTTATTTAAAGTAGAAACATATCTGCCATAAGTGAAAACTCCTGAATTGAACTACAAACCATTTAACGAAATGACTTCTGTTTTAAAAAATCCTTGTTAAACGAGAGAGTAATTATCACATGCTCGGACACCCAAGGTTCCAAACAAAGGGGTTAGCATAGTTCTTTAAGTAGACCAGAATTGAAGATAAATTAGTATAATGAGTTATTAATATTCCACTGGTTTTCACACCAGTTCAGGGACTTTATCACTGCATTAGAACAGACCACCCAAAGGTACTGAAGTAGGAACTTTTAAGTGATGAAATTCTACAACTGTTGTAACTGACCAAAATCTTCTCCCAGAAATGACTGTCTAGAATGCCGTATGCCAGAGTAGGTGTTTGGTGGTATCATGGAACTAAAACCTTGTATTCAGTCTTGCCACAGGATTGGACTGAGACCTGTGCACTAGCACAGCCAGTGATGTTTTTTATGTAGGTAATCAACATGGCGAAACACCCCAAAGCCAGTAGGCCTAAGAGACCAGTCCCAGGGGGAGTTTAGGCTCCACAGTGTACAAGGATAGCATAGGGGCGCCCAGGGGAGGCCTAGATGTTGCATTCCATGTCATAACGTACCGATTGATCATGACGGCCTCTTCTAGAGAACATATTACTTTCATACCTTAAATGGTATGAAAGGAGGGAGGGTACATTTTTCATGAGGAGACAGTTTCAAATGCTAGCAGAACAAGACAACCCACCCCCGTATACTAGAGATGTTAAGATTAATCGATTCACATCGGTGCACCGGCATAAACGTTCAAGATGCGAGTGCACCGGTTGAAAGAGTGCACATCGGCTACAGTTTGGGTTGAACTCGCGATGCATCGATTGTTGCGTCTTTGCATCGGTAAAAAAACGACTCATTCATATGATATGCCCTCATCCTGTCAGCACTCAGCAGAGACTGTCACGATTCTCATGTTATGTCACGTTTATAGTTTTGTAGGTTTGGGTGTTTTTGCTGTTTTCCATGTCATGTTTTCCTTTGGGTTATTGTCTTGTCATTAGTTTCCCTGGTGTGTCTAATTGTCTGATTATGTTCACCTGGGCCTCTGTGTTTTCTCCTCCCTCCTCACCTGTGTCTTGTTGTGTGATTGAGTCTTGTGTGTATTTAAGTTCTGGGTTGTCTGTCTGTCTTGGTCGGTTCGTCTTGTTCCCTGACTAGTTCTGCGGTGAGTGTTCTGTTTTGTCATTGTCTATATAGATCATAGCCTTGAAATAAAGGAAGTTTCAGTTTATATCTGCATTTGGGTCCTGCTTGTTTCACGCACCGTGAGAGTACGAACCGACCAAGAAATGGGCCCAGCAGATCCGTTCGAGTCGGAATTATTAAATGTTTCCTTTTTTTTGGCTAACTGCTCGGATCGATGGAAGAGAGCACCCGGAGTTCAGCAGCGGGAGGCTGTGTTGTCGGAGGCGCGCCAGATGGCTAGAGAGAAACCAGGTATGGTGAAGTTCTTACCTGGCTGGATTTCAAAGATCCTCCCTGTGTGTGATTCCCGGCCTGCTAGCCCCAGGCATGCTAGCTCCCGGCCTCCCAATTCCCAACCTGGCACCGTACGCCTCGGTGGTTTCCGTCTGCAGTCAGCCCGTGCTTCTCCCCAGTTCCTGCTCCTGTCCAGGAGTCATATTCTGGAACTCGTCTGGCTGATGGAGGTCCACGGAGTATTCAGGCGGCTGCTAAGAGGAGGAGTCGCAAGGCCAAGCTAGCAGCTCAAGCCCCAAGAGCCATGGTTCCGGCCCCAGAACCGGACCTTACAGCCATGTTGCCGGCTCCAGAACCGGACCTTACAGCCATGTTTCCGGGACCAGTGCCGGCCCACACAGCCATGTTTCCGGCTCCAGAACCGAACATTACAGCCATGTTTCCGGCTCCAGAACCGGACCTTACAGCCATGGTCCCGGCTTCAGTGCCGGCTCCAGTAACCATGGTCCCGACTCCGGCTCCTCGTCACCTGCTGACTCATCGGCCGACGCCAGCTCCTCGAGTCCTGTCGGCGTACCGGCCGACTCCAGCACCTCGTCTCCGGTTGGCTGTCCGTCCGACGCCAGCTCCCCGTGTCTTGTCGGCATACCGGCCGACTCCAGCACCTCGTCTCCTGTTGGCTGTCCGTCCGACGCCAGCTCCCCGGGTTCTGTTGGCGAACCAACCCACTCAAGTGTCGTTGGAGGTCCCGCAGACTGCTCTTCTGCCGGGGGTCCTGCCAACCCCATGTCCTGTGCCGTTGGAGGTCCCGCAGACTACTCCTCTGCCGGGGGACCTGCCAACTCCATGTCTGGTCCCGTTGGAGGTCCCGCAGACTACTCTTCTGCCGGGGGTCCTGCCAACCCCATGTCCTGAGCCTTTGGAGGTCCCGCAGACTGCCCTTCTGCCGGGGGTCCTGCCAACTCCATGTCTTGCCATGTTGGAGGTCCCGCCGACTACTCTTCCGCTGGGGGTGCTGCCAACTCCATGTCCTGTCGCGTTGGGGCTTCCGCCGACTGCTCTCCTGCCGGGGATCCTGCCGGTCCTGTGTCCTCTTCCATGGGGGATCTTGCCGACACCGGCTCCTGACCGGCCTCCGGAGGTGTCTGGTCTTAACCCTTCCTCGGACTCTGCCTTGCCCCCGGGCCGTCCGCCCGAATTCCCCTTTTGGAACTCTGCCTTGCCCCCGGGCCGTCCGCCCGAATTCCCCTTTTTTTAACTCTGCCTTGCTCCCGGGCCGTCCGCCCGAGACCCGTCCTCCAGACCCCCTCCACCCACCCTGCTGGATTTTTGTTTTTTTGGGACGTCTGGAATCCGTCCCTTGAGGGGGGGGTTATGTCACGATTCTCATGTTATGTCACGTTTATAGTTTTGTAGGTTTGGGTGTTTTTGCTGTTTTCCATGTCATGTTTTCCTTTGGGTTATTGTCTTGTCATTAGTTTCCCTGGTGTGTCTAATTGTCTGATTATGTTCACCTGGGCCCCTTTGTTTTCTCCTCCCTCCTCACCTGTGTCTTGTTTTGTGATTGAGTCTTGTGTGTATTTAAGTTCTGGGTTGTCTGTCTGTCTTGGTCAGTTCGTCTTGTTCCCTGACTAGTTCTGCGGTGAGTGTTCTGTTTTGTCATTGTCTATATAGATCATAGCCTTGAAATAAAGGAAGTTTCAGTTTATATCTGCATTTGGGTCCTGCTTGTTTCACGCACCGTGACAAAGACGATCTTTGATCTTTGCTTCGCACTACGGAGGCCGAGAGTCTCAGTTATCAACACACATGGAAGTTGAGGAGAAAGAGAAACACAGCGCACCGAAACATACCTACAAATCAAAAACGTTTGGCAACATTTTGGATTGTTCAAGAAAGACGGTCAACTCGCTAATTGTAAACGATGCCGTGCCGCTTTAAAGTACACAAGTAGTATGAGGAACTTAGCGACGCACATAAAGAGGCGACATGGGGTCTGCGGCTGAAAAGGGAAACCTGAAAGTTAGACATATGAGTTAAATCACTCAGTGAGGTGTTCTGTCAGAGAGAGTGGTGTTTAGTTTACAGCAGCCTGTGACTGCCAATCATAGTTTAAATGTCTTCCTTACTGTAAGCAGTTATGATAGAGCTGTTTGTGAAAGGTTATTTGTATTCTTTATTGTTCATATAGAAACCACTGCTTTCTGCTCACTGGTGAATTAGCCAATGAGTGTTAAGCACATCAGGCTGGCAGTTGTATGGGCATTGCACTATGGTAGTTGTTATTTGCACATTGTTAATCCTGGGCAATGCATCCTTAAATTGTTTAACTGTGAGGTGTTATACAATTGTACTGTACTCTGGAGAGTCTTTTAAGGTAAAAAAGGTAACAAAGAAACAGCATGATGGGATGCGCAGTACTAGTAGAGAGAACCAAATATGTAAAGCACTTTTTTGTTAATGTATGATTTGCTGCATATAAGGAATAAAACAAAAACATTGCCCCGAATCGCATAATGTTGAATCAAATCGTATCGAACTGTATCGCAACAGGGGTGCATCATATCCTATCGCATCGCCTGGTGTTTCAAATGTATCGTTAATGTATCGTATCGTGGCAACGTATCGAGATGCGCATTGCATCGGCCTCAGTGATGGAGATGCACATCCCTACCGTATACAGATGTTGATGAAAATGATGAGTTAGTTTAAATGATGCTAAAAGATGATATTGTTCAATGAATGTCCAGCTGATGTGATACTTTAAATGATGAAATCATGTGAAGAAGTGAACAAACTAAAAGGCTAAAATGGAGTGAATCAATTTAAATTTACTTTATTTATTCCAAATAGTTTATTTTTTATTTTTCAATTTACTTCACACTATTCCAAGATAGTTTATTTTATTCTTTATTATTTTTATACTATTCTATCATAGTAAATGTCGTGTTTTATAAATCATGTGCTAATCTCAAATGGTATGTTTCTTTATACTTTGTAAAAACAAGTTCCTTAACACTGAGCGCGGTATGAGAACGGTTTCTGTGAAAGGAGGGAGAAAGAAATATTCTGATACCAAGCCATTGCTGCTATTTTGAAGAATGATATTGAATGTTAACACTAGAAGTTATGCACAAGGGACATTTTTTATGTTTGAGCACAGTCACGGTATTTTTTGTATTTTTGTAAAGTTAAGGCTATTCAACCATTCCATTTTGATTGTATGTTTTTGATATGAGTGTACTATGCAAAGTTCAGATGAAGAACTCATTGATTTCAGTATTATTTACACACCTTTTAGGTGTGTAAGGAGGGACTGTTAGAAATTAAAGTCAATGTTTTATGGCATAATTTTGTTTAAGCATACCGTCAGTTTAAATACTGTTTTATACTGAAAAACCAGAAGTTCTTGCGCACAATGTCTGATGTCAAGCTTTTATTCTGAAAATCCTTAATCTTCGGTTAGCATTTAGCATGTGGCTAATATTCCTTTCCCTATAGAGGTGAATTTCGAAGTGAAATGACATGGAGTGATGCACACCGAAACCTACTGATTTTACACTAAATCTATAGATGCTGAGATATTAATATTGCTGAATATTAAATAAAGGTACAGTTTATTTTAATACGTTTTGTTTACAGACGTGGGTAGCATATGACAACATCCGGGACTACCGCAAATGAAAACTGCCAGTAACTGAAGTATTTCCAGTATTATTAAAGTATTGATTAGAGCCGTTAAAATGTATTAAATGAAAATTCATGAAAGAGATAAGGAGGAGAAAAGGCGTGTTTAGTTATGTATTGAATGTACAATGTCAAAATCCTCTGTTATGTGCGATACGGACATCATACATTCCAACCTTTCCGAATCCAAAAGATGTAGGTTTGCGCGTGTCAAATGTGCACGCCCAAATTAGGTAATCAGAAGAAATGGAACCCCAGTAATTACATATAAACCATGTCTTTAACATATATTGCATCATTTTATGCATTTTTCAGAAAAAGTGGTAGTTTGGTAAATAGTGACATCAACGACATGTCTGGTCTGTAAAATGCCCGAAAAGTAAAAGAATGGGAGATAAATATCCCAAAGTCTCCACATTTTATTATATTTTTAATGTGTTTCTGGTCCTCTTTCAGTTGAGACAGTGTAGATGAAGGATGTGTCAGGATGTAGAACTCTTGTGTGAACATTGGATAATGCCAGGTTCATATTCTTGTTTCATGTTGGGGGTGGGCGATACCACAAAATCTGGATTCGATCCGATACCAAGTATTTCAGGGCCAGTATCGCCGATATCGATATCGATACCGATACTTTTTTAAATGAAAAGTGTCTTATGTACTTTCATATAGGGGAGAGCCGCATGACATGATTTCTGACCTTGCTCCACACAACGGTGCTCTTTCTCTCAGCCATCATGCGCATGTGTGTGTTGCATTCGCGAGTCGCTGGCTGCTGCTGTCCTGCCCTGCTGGCTGCTGTCAGTCAGCTTGATAATCGGCGTTCAGGCAGGGAGCGCGCTGCGCGTGCGCGAGCCTCGAGGAGAGGAGGACAGCAGTGGAGAGAGAAGAAAAGAGCATATACTTGTGTTCGTCTGCACATAGTTTTTTGGAGAAATTGACGAGTAGAGGAGACGGGCAAAAAAGTATAAAAGTATCGATCCTATTGGCTCTAGTATTGATATTTTGAAACGTATATATATATACAGTGGGACAAAAAAGTATTTAGTCAGCCACCAATTGTGCAAGTTCTCCCACTTAAAAAGATGAGAGAGGCCCTGTAATTTTCATCCTAGGTATACCTCAACTATGAGAGACAAAAATGAGAAAAAAAAATCCAGAAAATCACATGTTTGATTTTTAAAGAATTTATTTGCAAATTATGGTGGAAAATAAGTATTTGGTCAATAACAAAATTTCATCTCAATACTTTGTTATATACCCTTTGTTGGCAATGACAGAGGTCAAACGTTTTCTGTAAGTCTTCACAAGATTTTCACACACTGTTGCTGGTATTTTGGTCCATTCCTCCATGCAGATCTCCTCTGGAGCAGTGATGTTTTGGGGCTGTCGCTGGGCAACACAGACTTTCAACTCCCTCCAAAGATTTTCTATGGGGTTGAGATCTGGAGGCTGGCTAGGCCACTCCAGGACCTTGAAATGCTTCTTACGAAGCCACTCCTTCGTTACCCGGGCGGTGTGTTTGGGATCATTGTCATGCTGAAAGACCCAGCCACGTTTCATCTTCAATGCCCTTGCTGATGGAAGGAGGTTGTCACTCAAAATCTCACGATACATGGCCCCATTCATTCTTTCCTTTACACGGATCAGTCGTCCTGGTCCCTTTGCAGAAAAACAGCTCCAAAGCATGATGTTTCCACCTCCATGTTTCACAGTAGGTATGGTGTTCTTTGGATGCAACTCAGCATTCTTTCTCCTCCAAACACGTCTAGTTGAGTTTTTACCAAAAAGTTCTATTTTGGTTTCATCTGACCATATGACATTCTCCCAATCCTCTTCTGGATCATCTAAATGCTCTCTAGCAAACTTCAGACGGGCCTGGACATGTACTGGCTAAAGCAGGGGGACACGTCTGGCACTGCAGGATTTGAGACCCTGGCGGCGTAGTGTTTTACTGATGGTAGCCTTTGTTACTTTGGTCCCAGCTCTCTGCAGGTCATTGACTAGGTCCCCCCGTGTGGTTCTAGGATTTTTGCTCACCGTTCTTGTGATCATTTTGGCCCCACGGGGTGAGATCTTGCGTGGAGCCCCAGATCAAGGGAAATTATCAGTGGTCCTGTATGTCTTCCATTTTCTAATAATTGCTCACACAGTTGATTCCTTCACACCAAGCTGTTAACCTATTGCAGATTCAGTCTTCCCATTCTGGTGCAGGTCTACAATTTTGTTTCTGGTGTCCTTTGACAGCTCTTTGGTCTTGGCCATAGTGGAGTTTGGATTGTGACTGTTTGAGGTTGTGGACAGGTGTCTTTTATACTGATAACGAGTTCAAACAGGTGCCATTAATACAGTTAACAAGTGGAGGACAGAGGAGGCTCTTAAAGAAGAAGTTACAGGTCTGTCAGAGCCAGAAATCTTGTTTGTTTGTAGGTGACCAAATACTTATTTTCCACCATAATTTGCAAATTAATTCTTTAAAAATCAGACTAAATACTTTTTTGCCCCACTGTATATAGTCAGGCGACGGAGCCTTGTGGAGTCTCTTCTGCTCGGCCGACACTGCGAGAGGGAGCTTCCCTTTTCCTCTCTCTGAACCATCTTCTGCTTGTAACATTACCCGCGCCATTTTAATTAAAGTACCCATTTGAACCTTCTCAGAGACTCCATTGGTCTCCTTACTTTTAAAGCTTCTCTCCGGGAAGTGAGAATAACGAACAAAGACTACAACACAAAAGAAAACATGGGAGCGGTGGAGATGAGGAGGTGTCAGCGTTCTGGCGATTTACTCGGAAGGCTTCAGTAGAAGCTGCTGGGAGTCCCAGAGTTCATCAACGACCTTTTTAGAGACGAGACGATGACAAGCTAAAAATAGATTCTTGATAATAAAAACTATGACGAAATGTATATTTTGTTTTCATTGACGAGACGAGACGGGACAAAGGTGTAAATGGTTGACTATCGGACATTCAAAATGGAGGATATTTTCCCCCAATTGTCCGTCAAAATGCATCTTACGTTTGTAACTTGCAATATCATTATTTCCGCTCTCTTCACTCCAGAAGAGCGATCTCACTGAAGGCTTCTCAATGTCTCAGTGTATTTTATTATGTGAAGCACTAAATGGTTTTAGAAAAATATCGACTCTTTGTAGATATCTACTAAACTAAAGCATACAAATAAAGAGAGTAATGTAGGCCTGTTATACTGAGTGATATATATTATACACACTGCTCTGCTTTTTGCACGGACCTCACAGCTGTTCTCACTGTAAACATTGCGTCGCGATTAAAGCAGTTAATAAAATAATATCCAGGGTATGCATGCAGAGCTGTCATTGGCTGAGATAAGTCCGGTCTTGCATCACGACTCTTTTAAACATCACTGTTGCCGGAAATACATCCGCAGAGGAGCGGTGGAGGAACCATCAGTGTATCCTCGATTATAGTTCCTCCAGAGATTCCTTGATGCTCGATCCTCTGTATTCGATGTGCATTGAGAGAAATTAGATGTCCTTCAACATGGCGCACTGAAATCCATTTCCGGGTCACAACCGGAGGACCGAGGAGTTGAGGAGAGGAAATTAGGCTGCTTCTCAGGTCGGTTATTTTCATTTCCTCGCTCGTCGGTATCACTGGAAGTTGATTTGTCTGCGCCATCTTGAGTGGCGTGCCATGGCGCTTATTTCTATATTTTCTTATGGAGGAGCGATAACCGAGGAACCACCAGATCATCCTCCGATGAAATCGTCAGATACTCTCCCCGCCCCCTTACTGTGTATCGCTCACTGATTGGACGATGCAGTGCATGAACTGATCTGTTGCTTCTTGACATTAGAGCAGTTTCCCAGCAGTGTGAAGAAAATACATGAAACTCACGAGAGTCACTCCTCAGTTTATACCGTGTTTTGTTTCAATTAATGTATCATTTAGTTACAAATATGTGATATATCTGAACAACAAAGAAACATTTTCATGATCGCTTTTTTTCGTTTATACATTTTAAGAATGGTGTTTATCTTTTTTGAGAATGAGTTCTTATTCTAATTTATTTATTTGGGTCTACAACAGATGATACAAATGTATATGTCAGTAAATGTGTACTAACAGAGACGGGGGTGTGTGTGAAAACAACAGGGACAAAGCTGCTGTCAGACATCAGTTGTACGGTGTCATCACAAACGGACTTCGCTTCACGTGACGCTCCGGAAGAAAGGACGTCCCATAGAGAGGTGAAGTCCTTCCCTTTCCGGGGGAGCTCCATGGGACCTTATTTCGGGGAAAGTATGTATTGAAGTCAATAGAGAGAGAAAGATTATCTTTCGATCCCGTTTGAATTGTGCCACGAATTACACATATGATGTTTGTCAATTTAAAAGATAATCTTGCAAGTAAAAAAAATAGAAATGTGTCGTAAAACTGTGAAGTAACACTTTTTTTGTGTGAAACCACTCAATGAACTACATCTCCCGTCTCGCACCACATACCAAGACAGCCATCACGTTGGCACATTTCACTTCTTTCTTTCAGAATGAGGCGAAAAGTATTAAAAGAGGTGAAAATCACTACAAGTCTGGGCATGTTGAGAGCTGTACATACACAGAAGGGGAGTTAGTCGGTTCCGTAAGAGCCAGCATGCGGGACCGGGATTCTGGGATTTGTATTTTGTCTAGTTGCATATTTCTCATAGTCTTATATTTCAGCAGTTTTAAGAGAAACTGTGACTTTGTTGACATGGACATTATTTTTTAAGATTCATTTGTGTAATTCGTGGCACAATTGAAACGGGAGCGAGAGATAATCTTTCTCTCCCCATTGACTTCAATACATAAAAAGTGAATTGCGGGCGGTATTTTTCAAACGCTTTTTTCCGGGTTCGGTTCCGGGAAAAAACAAAGATGATGCGGGTCGGGTCGCGGGTGTTACGATAAATATATTAAAATAATAATAATTAAGTTTAATTTTTAAATCCTCAGACCTCTCCCCCGCGGGACCGCGCTCATAACCTCTGCAGCGCATCAATCTGCTGCTGAGCGCGCCACATTCGAAGTGGCTGAGGTGAAGCTCTCTAGCGGAGAATACAGCATTTTCAATAACACTTCCTCAAGAGCGAAATCCAACGTCTGGGAGGCTTTTGGTGTCATCCAAGATGGAGAAAATAACAAACATCCCACGCTTTTTGAGACAAATATGCAACTGCGTGTGTTAATAATTGTAAGTTTTCACTGCTCGTATATATGCAGGTTCGGGTCGGGTTGTGGATCTTGTGCCGATGGGTCGGGTCGGGTTGCGGCACTAATTGGCAATATGTGCGGGTAGCGGGGCGGGTTAGGTATTGCACGTCGCGGGTGCGGGCGGGTCTTGAAAATCAGACCCGTGCAGGACTCTGTACCCTACCCTTACACACTACCCCTCCGTTCGCGCGGAAGGTCCGCCATATTAAGTGCTGTTCCAAACCAACGAGTGTGGAGCAGTGTGGAGGGGGAGTGGGCTATCAAGCCTTCAAACAGCGAGTCTGCATCGGTGCTGACTTGAGACCGGTCTCTACCTGACCGGTCTCAACGCTGTGTGTGTCCGTCAGGAAACACGCTGTTTACAAGTAGTTCCAGCAAACATCCACTGATAAACTACGATGTTAACAACCTCATGATAACCTCATATGTTTTAACTTAGGATCATACCTGTGTTTAGTCTAGAAAAAGGTAAATTTGTGCATTTTATTATAAAGTTCTGTATATTTACAGACTGTTGAAAAACTAAGAAGCTTATAAACATCAGGTGTAAAACTAAAAGAGAAACACAATTAAAGATGTTTGGAGTTTTATTTGAGTTATTAATTTACATTTTTTGTCAAAGAGATGCTGATTTGAAACCGTTGTTACATACAGTTACGGCATTTCCTGTTTCTGCTGGAGAGAGGGGAGTTTGTCCCAAAGCTTGCCGCTGTATTTATACACTTAACCCTTAATGGCGGGAACTTCATTCAGCTGCGAGTGTGGCTACGGGCGGAGTTCACTCCGTCACGGAGGGGTAGGGTCGAGGGGGGGATTTGGGATTGGGCCTCATTTCCCTGCTTCTCATGGTTTCCTTGCGTCTCTCCATGCTTCCCTGATGGGAGGGACTAAACGCAGGGAAACGACGCAAGTGAGCGACGCAAGGATTCCATTTAATCGACCTGAGAAGTCTTCTTGGGCGCAATGACATCAAATGACTGAAATGGAAGTTGTAGTACCACCATTTGGCGCACTTCCAAAGACTTGGTCTGTATCTCTACCTCTATCTGTACATGAAGTCTCCTTAAATTATTTTGATCATAAAGTATTTTATCTTAATGATATCAAATCCAGGGTTGAATGAACTCTGTAATGTTGAAACTGTAGTATTTGAAATTCCTTAAAACCTTTGACAGTGTTGGAAGATCAGAGACAGCAGAGCAAAGAGTGAGGATAATAAAGGATGGACGGAGGCATGAGGAGGGAAGTGAGATTTCAGCAGCCAGAGGCTGGAGATTCAAGCATGTTAACTTAACCGTGAAGGAGGATGTGTGTGTGTGTGTGTGTGTGTGTGTGTGTGTGTGTGTGTGTGTGTGTGTGTGTGTGTGTGTGTGTGTGTGTGTGTGTGTGTGTGTGTGTGTGTGTGTGTGTGTGTGTGTGTGTGTGTGTGTGTGTGTGTGTGTGTGTGTGGTGTGTGCATTTGAGGCAGTGATCTAAAAGCCTGACTCCAGCCAGGTGTGGAAAAGTCCAGTTGCAAGGACACATACACACAGTGCGCTGCAGCATATGCCTTACTGATTTTTTTCTGTCTCCTGCAATGTCTTGTTATTTACAGTCAAAGTCCCTGAACACAACACACACACACACACTTTCATTATTGACTCTTCCAAATCAAACTATTACCAGTTAACAAGCAATAGCAGCTCAACAGCAAGTGTTTGCATTTTTTTTTACAAATAAGCAATTATCAACATTTAGTATATTTGTATAATTACAGACATTTCAACATGATTTGTGTTGATTAAAATGTAACCAAGGTTTGAGCTTCACTTAATGGGGAGTGTTTTACTAGAAGTGCTTTTGAGTAATGTTTTTACCACTGGCTCCCAAATATGTGTGTATCACTTACAATAAGTGACCCGAATCACATCCAATTGCTGGTTATACTAACAAAATAATAATATTACATTTTATTTATAGAGCAATTTTAATACTCAAAGACACTATACAGGGTAGAATGAATATTTTTCTATTTTTTATTTTGCAGGGTGTCTCTTTTGTCACAACATTGGTTGTATAAAGAAATCATATATCACAATATTTTTGGCCAAATACCTTGACCTTATTGTGACAATATTTTAGTTTTGTCCATTGATGCATTTGCAATATTGACTCAATAACAATGTAGATATTTTATCATGAGCAATGTGGAGTTCAGGCAAATAATAGAATGGTTAGTACAGACATTTAGAAAGATGCATCACTTTACTGTGTGCAGCTAAGCCGTGTAATAACAACAGACAACCACCATGTGATAACATGCTACTGTATATGATGGGTTTTAGCTATGTGGGTCATTTATCAAACATGTTTGTGTTGGAATGTCCATGTGGATTTGTGTGTGTGTTGTGAGGGCTGTAGTGGTTGTGTGTATGAGTGTGACCACTACTCAGTTATGCATCAAGCCAAGAACCCATGTGTGTGTGTGTGTGTGTGTGTGTGTGTGTGTGTGTGTGTGTGTGTGTGTGTGTGTGTGTGTGTGTGTGTGTGTGTGTGTGTGTGTGTGTGTGTGTGTGTGTGTGTGTGTGTGTGTGTGTGTGTGTGTGTGTGTGTGACTGGTTTGGTGGGTGTTTGTGATTTAGCTGAAAGTGATAATTATGAATGGCCGTGTAGGCCGAAATTCAAACTTACCTCGCACACACACTACTGAAAACTATGAGGGGCAGTACAGGCCGTAATTCATACTGGTCCTCTCACGCACATACATTCTCCTTTTACATTCATACATTTTCACTCTCACACATGATGTATATATTTACACTCACACATTCATACATTTTGCTCATATTATCATATTTCAATGCACACATTCATATGTTGTCACTCACACATTCATGCATTTTGTTCTCATATTCATATATTTTAATGCTCATATTTATACATTTAGCTCTCATGCACATTCATTCAATGTTTACATTTAATATTATAAATAATATATGCATGTCTGAAGACAATATATGTATGCAAGAGAAGAATGTATGTATGTATGAAGACAATATATGTATGCAAGAGAAGAATGTATGTATGTATGAAGACAATATATGTATGCAAGAGAAGAATGCATGTATGTGTGAGAGAAAGTATAGTGAAAACGGAAGGAGTATGGTTGAAACGGAAGGCAGGCTGTGATTGGCTCAGAAGGTCGAGCTCATGTTCAGAACTTCTGATTCAAATCAAGATGATGGAGGGAGATTTATCCGTGTATCTACCACAGTCTATGGTATCTACGACAGATTACAACTAGTTTACTAGTGATGTGTCCAAAAATGCACTAGTTGACTAGTTAACTAGTTGCACTTACACGTCAACTAGTAAGTCATTGTGTTGAACTAGAGAGAAGAAAATCACAAGTAGTTGGCTCAAAAATATCCACTAGTTTAAGAAAAAGCCATACATGTTAAATCAATTTCTAACTAGTTGCACACAGTTGCTCACTAGTGCAAAAAAAGCCAAACTCGTTGAAGGAAAGGTCTTACATGTAAGAAGAATGTGTAAAATGTACGGTCAAAGGCTAACATGTTTATAACAGAACCTCTATGGTGAGAAGAAATGCCCTCCACTAGTTAACTAGTAAGAAAAACATCTGTGTCACTAGTTTACTAGTGACTCCTCTAAGGCTTCACTAGTTGACTAGTGGGATAAAGTGTGTGTAACTAGTTAACTAGTAAGGTAAAAACAATTGTACTAGTGTATCTAGTGGATAATTTGGACCTCACTAGTTAACTAGTGCACATTTTGAGCCTCACTAGTCAGCTTGTAAGACCAAAACAGGCTTCAACTAGTGAACATTTTGCCTTCACTAGTTAACGTGTAAGCTGCAATATGCATCCACTAGTTAACTAGTTGCAGTTCATATAGCTCACTAGTGAACGTGACGGCCTTACACGTTCACTAGTGAGCCATATGCAAATGAAGTGGGCGGGACCCAGATTCTGAATGGTCAGTTCAGCTATGTGAGGGAGAGACTTAGGGGGAGTTCTCCTGCAATTTTTTTAGCAACGTCTCGAAGACGTGAGGTGCATCAGTCAGGTATTTAGTGCCTACTGTTAACATATTGTCCGTGGGTAATCAGTCAGTGTGTCTTTTGCTTAGAAAAATACATGTTTCTGTTTCTGCTTTGTTTCCACTTTGTGTTTGTGCTTTTGTTGGTGCGAGTGTGCATATGCTTGTGTGTGAGAACACCGGTGTTACAGTATAAGTTGAGTCATGACAACTGGCGACATTCTATTATTTTCGTCATAGGAATCCGGGGCGTGTACATTGAGGACCCATTGTTGACTTACCAGGAAAGAAACATCGTTTGTCGTTTACGTTCATCTTTTGCTATATCTGCCTCCATAGGATCACTTTGATGCACATTCAGTACTCGTATGTGAGGTTGTGGGGCAGAGGCCGATGTCGTGACGCTTACAGGGAGGTATCGAACATTTCAAAGTAGGTGACTGTGTTGATGCCTGTTCAAAACATTGCAAACTTCAATAAATCATTTAAATTATATATTTGTGTCCGACTTTCATTTGTTCATCGTTCTTAATGTGATGTATAGTAGCTTTGATAGCTGTCCATACCTTCAGACAGCCTAAAAGTAAAACACAAGTTGTTTATTCACAGCCTGAACGCTCATCGAGATGACTGGATCAGTCATGACAACTTGTGATCAGCTCCGATTAAATTGTGATATCAATTCTGTAGCTAACCTCCAGGGATCACGTTTATTTTATGAAATACCTGTATCCCTCTCATCACAACACGACTCTACACTGCAGGAAAAACAATTACATACATGAAAATAATCTTGATGCATGGGAATTAAACACACAAACTAACAGATAAATCATCAGAAGAAGGCAGAGAGGAAGTAAATAACAAAAGGAACACGGAAGGCAGACAGAATTGCTTAGACACGGGTGTCACATGAAATTTAAAGGTTCTGGAAAGTTCCTTATACAGATTCCTCATGAGATTTTTCTATCTCATGAAGTCCCTAAGTGACACACACTGAACAGTCTGGGGTCATGGTCCTTGTCATTTGCTTTTGTCTTCCCATAACAACATGTCCAAGATGTCCATGTGTCAGGCTAAAACATGTGACAGAACTAGCTAGATTTGGAAAGGTTTTTTGTTGCTAAAGTTAATATTCAAGCCATTTAAGAATAAAAATGCTTACATGACATGTCATTTGTTAAACATTAAGCTGTCTTCGGCTCTTTTCTGCTGTAACAAATGTAAATTTCCCCTCTGTGGGACGAATAAAGGTATTCTGATTCTGATTACATTTAACCTGTTGTGGAAACATTTCTTGATGAAATTGATATGAAACAAATGCCATAAATATTGCTGTGACACATGGTGTCACATCGGGACTTTAACCCTAAACATTCACAGTAAACCCGGAGTGACATATATGCACAATTAGAAATATGAGTATGGTCTGGTCAGTTAATTTAGCTGATTCAATTATATTTAGTTAACATATGCTTTATTCTTCAATTCATAGTATGTTCAAACAAATGCAAACCAAAACATCATCCTTGTTAATTAAGTTATAAATAAGAGTTACTTTACCATTAAAGCCCAGATATTTGACACTAGGGGGGGTTACTTGTCAGAAATGTGTCTATTTAGTCTAAATGACGTTCCCCTTAATTTCCCCAAAAGTAGAAATGGGTCCGGGTTCTTATGGGTTAAACGTATAGGCTTAAAGGCATAATAGAACTACCGTATTATATGTATTCAACTTGTGCCCCGCTGGACTTATTTTTCTGTGGTTTACCGTTACTGTGACATATCAATATAGCCACGGAAGATAGTTTGTGTGTTTAATTCCCATGCATCAAGGTTATTTTCGTGTATGTAATTGTTTTTCCTGCACAGTGTAGAGTCTTGTTGTGATGAGAGGGATACAGGTATTTCATAAAATAAACGTGATCCCTGGAGGTTAGCTACAGAATTGATATCACAATTTAATCGGAGCTGATCACAAGTTGTCATGACTGATCCAGTCATCTCGATGAGCGTTCAGGCTGTGAATAAACAACTTGTGTTTTACTTTTAGGCTGTCTGAAGGTATGGACAGCTATCAAAGCTACTATACATCACATTAAGAACGATGAACAAATGAAAGTCGGACACAAATATATAATTTAAATGATTTATTGAAGTTTGCAATTTTTTGAACAGGCATCCACACAGTAACCTACTTTGAAATGTTCGATACCTCCCTGTAAGCGTCACGATATCGGCCTCTGCCCCACAACCTCACATACGAGTACTGAATGTGCAGCAAATGGATCTTAGGAAGGCAGATATAGCAAAAGATGAACGTAAACGACAAACGATGTTTCTTTCCTGGTAAGTCAACAATGGGTCCTCAATGTACACGCCCCGGATTCCGATGACGAAAATAATAGAATGTCGCCAGTTGTCATGACTCAACTTATACTGTAACACCGGCACTCGAGACACAAAAGTAGAGGAAGTGATCGTGGGATATTTTATCAGCGGTGCTCATGAAATGAATAAAGCTGAAACACTGGACAGATCTTAAAATCAGGGTAAAGATAGATCCGTATGAAGATAAACAACCTGTCCATATTTGCCAAGACTAATATTTACTTAAGTCATGGCGATCTCTCAGCCCAGTTAAGGGGAAAAGTTAAGGGACATTTACTTTACAGCACTGAGCGAACAATCCTCCGTGTTTGTACCTCTTAAAGGCCACACTGTCCCGAAATTGACACAATTAGTCACACATGTTCTATCGAAATCAGTCGCAGTGATGATACCTGTATTAAGCAGGTGAAACAGGAGCATGAGGACACGGTGTGCGATGTTTCCTTGCAGATCGCTTCTCTGGTTGTTTTATTGTACAACAAAATCATGTAAACATATTATGTAAATACCCCAATTCGTGTATAAATATAATTTAGGTTAACTTCCTATTTAGATGCTTTTATTTTGCAGGCGAGTTTACGCTGTTGACTGGAAGTTGTTGTTGCTATGGAAAAAACATGACGGAGATAAGTCATATCTTCTACATATAAAGACGGAAAATTAAATAATAAAGTGTATGTTTAAATGTTAGCACCCCCCGAAGAGGCAGAAGCTCTAACGTTGAGTCTAGATACATTCTAAATCATCAGTAAAGTCTACGACCATATTTTCGTGTGTGGTTCGGCCAGACTATGGGTTCGGCCTACTCGGGTGCCATCGTGTGGCCTTCTGTAGGCATCGTAATTGCTTCGGCTGTTGCTTGGCTCACGAATGGCCCGATGTTGTTACAATTAGAGCCGAATTTGAACATTTCCTTTATCATGTGTCCATCTGGTGTCAATTTCGGGACAGTGTGACAGGCGCTTTAATCGCTGAATAGCCGATTTATTTGGACTATAATTATCCCAGAGACTCTAAACATTCTTTATAACAGTTTTAGATTTGTGAAACCTTTATTCTATTTGTGAAAATACAAAAAAGGGAGATTTCAGTGTTTTTTCACATTTAGACCACATTAGACCTGGTCCTGATCTTAAACCACTATACCTAGACTCATCAAATCTGGACTAGTTAATCCCAGAGAGTCTAAACATTCTTTATAACACATTTTTAGATTTGTGAAACCTTAATTCTATTTGTGAAAATGCAACTGAGCTAAATTAGATTTTTCAACATTTGTATAGAGAAAGTCAGTGCAGAAGTCCACGTCTCTCTATTTCATTTCTCGTCTGCATTATCATGTCTTCTTTTTCACTTCAAAACAAAAGTAGAAAAAAAATTGTTAACATGGTAATGCACTCTTGAAATTGTTGTTTCAAAAGAAAATGACTGTTTTTCTTTTACTTTTCCTCTAACTGGCCACACTCGATCTTCTCTAATGCTTCTGCCAGTTGCATACCTCCGACTTTATCCAGTTATTGTGGCCTGTGTTAGAAGAACCATAATTCAGCCATTAGTGTGCTTGTTCTTCATTTGTGCTATATAGACATTTTCATAAAAAGCTTTCTGTGAATTATTTGTCTCATTTATCAACATATAAATAATTTTCATTTATCTGCCACTAACACCTGCCATAATTTCCGACCCTGCTCTTCCTCTCCTTCCCACCATTTGCCCTCATCGTGTTCCTACCTTTGCAGTCCCCTGACCTCCCAACTGCCTGCAGACATGATCCTCATTACCCCATTATCCATAGAGTTTATACTGTAGACCTGCACAGCAGCCCATTCATTTGCCACACTGTGTATCATGTCTCCTGATTACAATTGTGATTTTAAACTATCCTATTTTTTTGTGATCCTGCATGAACCACTTTCCTGTGCAACCTTTTATGTTGTGTTTGATGAGTGTAGGTATAGTAGTTTTAGATCAGGACCAGGTTTCATGTGGTCTAGATGTGAAAAATGTAGCGAAATCTCCCTTTTTTGTATTTTCACAAATCTAAAACTGTGTTATAAAGAATGTTTAGACTCTCTGGGATCATCTAGTCCAAATAAATCGGCTATGCAGCAATTTAAGAGGTACACACACGGAGGATTGTTCGCTCAGCGCTGTAAATGAAATGTCCCTTAACTTTCCCCTTAACTGCAGAATCGGAAGCTCTGAATCAGAAGCTAACTTGAGCGTCGTCAGGAACGCTGTGATCCGAAGAGGGTTATTCCATCTTTCTATCCATCACTAATGTCACTCTGTTATCACAATGCTATGCTAACCCAAGCACCTTTCAAATTGCAGCTTAACAAAAATATTTTAAAGAGGATCTATATTCCTGTCTGCAGTCCTAAGGCAATTTTCTCATCTTAACAAAATCTTCAATGTTCTTACCTAATTTGATCATAATTAGAAAAATAGTTTTTAAAATATGTTTGTGAATATGGTCATATGACTGTATTTTAAAACACAGTGTATGTAAGCTCTTAACCTCTTAAGCCCTGAGCCTGTTTTCCAGGTTTCAGGCTCGAAAATGCCACTCACACAGCAAAGACTATATCTTCACTTCTAAAAGGGGTAAATTAATAATCTTTTCTCTCAAAGCAAGGTTACATCTGTGAGTTGGATGTAGAAGTGTCAGAATCAATATAGATGTTTTTATTTTAAAGTAAATTCAGATGGAACATAGTAAAAACATGTAAATTATAATGTCCGCCTAAAAAAAAAACATTACTTATAGTGAAAACCACCCTTGAATGATGGGTTAGTAGACTAAAAGCTTTAGGAATCCAAACTATTACATATAATAAGTACCCTGTATCAAGATTGATGCAAAACAAGTGCAATTTGCCATTTTTAGAGAGGTTTAGAAAAATAAAGTCCAGGCGGACTCACCTCTGGGTAATTTGGGAACCATCAGTTCCATTTGACCTTTTTCACTGTAAAAATCATTTTATTACTTTGAATTATCACTATAGGTATTCATTCCATCCAAATACAACTGTTGTGAAAAAATTAAGAATTAAAAAATTAAAAAAACATACTCTGTTATCCTCTTAGGCCCCACAATGCTAACAGTGAGCCTCTGGATTAGCCCCGAGCGAAAAATGCACATCCAACACATCATTTATGATCGTAAAGACACAGAATCTAACAGTGCCCACCTCAATACTGAAAGATACAAACTTGCGACGTTATCAACAAAAACGTACATCAAAACAAGTGGCGCCAGGTAGCTACACAATGCCAACATGGCTTACCTTCGTCTTTGTCTGGTCTAAACTGGTCTTCAATGGCATTAAAACGACAATGATGTAGTTAATCCATAGGTTAATATCCAATGTGGCTGTGTCCCCTTTGAAATGTTCTGATAATCTATAAGCAATAAAACTGCAATACCGTTATCTGCTGTCCGCTCTGTGCTCCGTGCGCTCTGGGTCCTGCAATTCCTGCTTCCTTACGCAGTAAACAATAAGTAAAGTCTGCTGCGTAAAGTGCTTGCGCTGGCTGGCATTCTTTATACTTTACGCAGGACCATATCTCTGGAACCCATTGGTCGATTTGGGTGATTTACACATTTTTCTTAACCATTACATCCAATAGAATCGATGGGAAGTTCCCAAATCCACGTAAAAATTACCATTGCGGACGTAATAGAGAAGCAAACGAAGCACATCTGAAAGTACAAGCCTTTATACCCAGTAGGCTATATTGCCATAAATATGATGGTGGATTATCAGTAAAAATGTCTACGTGACAGAAAGACATTGGATTAACCTTGAGCGGCGTTTTTATTCCGTTGAACACAACTTTTGATCACAAATCAAAAAAGGTAAGACGTAATTATTGTAATATTTTTGAAACCGGATGTTGTTTACTTTCTCTTTTCTGGCTGATAGCTCCTGAATTTGGGGTCGTACAGTGATGATATTACATGTGTGGCATCTGTGGAGTCTTTAATCGGATATCTTGTTTGTGCAGTGACGATAAGTAATAAGGGCATTGCTACCGTGAGTGCTGTGCAAAAGTCCGTTAGCATTAGTTAGCATTTTTTCGCTCCATGCTAATTCAAAGGCTTGGTATTACTCTTGTGTTTCTTTTAGCTAAAAATTGTTCATATTGTCAGTTAGCTGAGTTTCTTATTGTTAAAAGGGTATGGAACATTAATAGTTTCATAAATGTTAAGAAGCCCTGAGACATAGTCTCGTAAAAAAAACGGTGGGAGGGGTCCACTGGGGGGACCCTCGGGCTTAAGAGGTTAAATAAACTATTTGGGCTGGGTGGCGCTCTATAGCTTAGGGACAATAGGAGACCTCGATGCATTATTTCCCCTCCTCTTCATTAGCATTCTGTGCGACTAGTGTGACTAGTGCGTATTTGGGATCCACTAGTACTGCTAGTGAACATTTTAAGCCTCACTAGTTCACTCGTGGAATTTAAATGTATATCACTAGTTAACTAGTAAAGGGCAAAGGGTTCACTAGTTAACATGTAGATATTTTGAGCCCTACTAGTTAACTAGTAAGGTCAAAAGAGGCGTCAACTAGTTAACTAGCGAACCTTTTGCCTTTACTAGTTAACTAGTGAGTGATTCTGGGTGCTACTAGTTAACTAGTGCAGACAAATGTATGCCACTAGTTAACTAGTTGTGCTTCTTTTCTGTAACTAGTTAACATGTCAGAGCTTTTGCAGCGCACTAGTTAACTTGTAAGACTTTTAGCGTGGCTAGTACGGTCAGAGGGTCACTAGTTCATCAAAAAGCGTACAAGTTGGGACTTTGGTGCTACAAGTGCTGCTCCTGGCGTAACTAGTAAGGCTTATGTGCTAACTAGTTGGACAAAAGAGGCACTAGTTGGTGAAAAAGAGTGACTAGTGTAATGTTTTATTTAACTAGTAAAGCAGAGTGGCTAACTAGTTTGACCATATCTAACAAGTGAAATCAAAGAGCCAACTAGTTTAGGCAGAAAAAATATGTATTGTAGTCAATGGCGAGAGAGAAATTATCTTTCGATCCCGTTTGAATTGTGCCATGAATTACACATTTATATATATTTGTCTTTATTCTACTAGTTCAAGTATAATTCATACACACAAAGATGAACACAATTAGTAGACGCAGGAGGGCTGAAGCCTTGGCAACAACATTGGCATTATTGCGTCAAAAACTTAAATTAAATTATGGAGTACAAAGAAACAAAGAAAACTGTAGAAAAAAACATAAAAGTTAGGAAAAGAAAAAAATGAATGCATATACAGGACTGTCTCAGAAAATTAGAATATTGTGATAAAGTTCTTTATTTTCTGTAATGCAATTAAAAAAACAAAAATGTCATACATTCTGGATTCATTACAAATCAACTGAAATATTGCAAGCCTTTTATTATTTTAATATTGCTGATTTTGGCATACAGCTTAAGAAAACTCAAAAATCCTATCTCAAAAAATTAGAATAGTTCCTCAGACCAAGTAAAAAAAAAAGATTTATAACAGCAAAACACAATCAAACATTTGAAAATGTCCATTAATGCACTCAGTACTTGGTTGGGAATCCTTTTGCACGGATTACTGCATCAATGCGGCGTGGCATGGAGGCAATCAGCCTGTGGCATTGCTGAGGTGTTATGGATGCCCAGGATGCTTCAATAGTGGCCTTTAGCTCATTAGCATTGTTGGGTCTGGTGTCTTTCAGCTTCTTCTTCACAATACCCCACATATTCTCTATGGGGTTCAGGTCAGGGGAATTTGCAGGCCAATCGAGGACAGTAATGCCATGGTCAGTACACCAGTTACTGGTGGTTTTGGCACTGTGGGCAGGTGCCAGATCATGCTGGAAAATGAATTCCTCATCTCCATAGAGCTTTTCAGCAGACGGAAGCATGTAGTGCTCTAAAATCTCTTGGTACACAGCTGCATTTACTCTGGGCTCGATGAAACACAGTGGACCAACACCAGCAGCTGACATGGCTCCCCAAACCATCGCTGACTGTGGGAACTTCACACTGGATTTCAAGCAACTTGGATTTTGCTCCTCTCCAGCCTTTCTCCAGACTCTGGCGCCTTGACTTCCAAATGAAATACAAAACTTGCTTTCGTCTGAAAAGAGGACTTTGGACCACTGTGCAACTGTCCAGTGCTTCTTTTCCTTAGCCCAAGTCAGACGCCTCTTCCGTTGTCTTGAGTTCAGAAGTGGCTTGACCATGGGAATACGGCTATTGTAGCCCATTTCCCGGACACGTCTGTGAACAGTGACTTTTGATACCTGGACTCCAGCTTCAGTCCACTGTCTTTGAAGCTCCCCCAAATTCTGGAAGCGACTCTTCTTCACAATGCTGTTAAGGCTGCGGTCATCTCTCTTGGTTGTGCAGCGTTTCCTGCCACATTTCCCCCTTCCAACAGACTTTTTGTGGATGTGCTTTGAAACTGCACTCTGTGAACAGCTTGCTCTTTGAGAAATTTCTTTTTGTGTCTTACCCTCCTGATGGAGGGTGTCAATGACGGTCCTCTGGACAGCAGTCAGATCAGCAGTCTTCCCCATACTTGTGATTTAGTTTACTGAACCAAGCTGAGTGTTTTTCAAGGCTCAGGAAACCCTTGCAGGTGTTTCGAGTTCATTAGACGATTCAAGTGATTCGTTGAACACCCTACTAGTATACTTTTTCATGATATTCTAATATTTAGAGATATGATATTTGAGTTTTCTTAAGCTGTATGCCATAATCAGCAATATTAAAATAATAAAAGGCTTGCAATATTTCAGTTGATTTGTAATGAATCCAGAATGTATGACATTTTTGTTTTTTTAATTGCATTACAGAAAATAAAGAACTTTATCACAATATTCTAATTTTCTGAGACAGTCCTGTATATATATAAAAAAAACTAGATATAGGGTCAGTTTCTGCACATGTCAATAGCAGTTTTAACTATCTTTTTTTAAAAGGAAAATACGATATATAAATATTAGGGCTGTCAATTTAACACGTTAACGCTATTTCGGGGCAGTAGTAAAGGTAAGGGAAAAATAGACTGCTATAAAGAGTTCTGAGTATTTCTTCCTCGAGAATGCTCTTAGTACGATACAAAATACCTATTGTTTTTGACAATTTAGTTTGTACATATTTTATATGGTGCTTCCAGTTGAGTTTTTCGTCAACAAGCAGTCCTAAAAATGTACATGCATCAACTTTTTCTATCTCAGTATTGCAAATCCGTATAATGCCAAGTCATTTGTACTCTCAGACTTTGTATTGAATAACATGTCATTTGTTTTGGCCACATTAAGGGATAATTTATTAACTGCAAACCAGTTACATAGTATTTCTAATTCTGCATTCACAATTTTAACAACATCACCAAGATTATGATGGGAGCAGAGAATGGTGGTATCATCGGCAAACAAAGTGAATTTGAACAGGTCAGAGGTGTTGATAATGTCATTAATATAAATCAGAAACAGGTTTGACCTACAATTGATCCTTGAGGGACTCCACATGTTATAGAAAGCTTGTTTGATTTCGCCTCGTTTATATCCACATACTGTAGCCTATTTCTCAGATAACTCTTAACCCATTATTTTTGCTTAACCCCTTATGCCATAATGTTCTAATTTGTGTAGCAGTATAGTATGGTTCACAGTATCAAAAGCCTTTTTAAGGTCAATGAATATACCAGCTGTATTCATTTTCTTTCTCAATGTTGTTGGTCATTTCTTCAACCAGTTAAATTACTGCTGAAGAAGTAGAGCGATTTTTATAAAAAAAATATCTTGTTGGGACGATTTATTGCATATATAGGGTGGCTACAATGTTTGGTACAACTTGTTTAACAATATTCATACAGTACTAAGTCCTAAATAATCTTTGGACTGTTTACTGTGTTGAGTATTGACAATATCAAGCAGTTATTTTTCTGTAATTGGGTTAAAGAACATACTTTGTTGGTTGCAATCTTTCAGAAAATCATCCACTTTAGACGAAGTTGGGCTGATTTTACTCGCCAGATTGGGGCCAATTTCAGTAAATAACTCATTAAAGCTATTTGCAACATCTGTTGGGGTTTTTCCTTCGGTTTGGAATTTCTTCAATTCATTTCTGTTGTCATTTATTTTCTTCTTAATTATGCTATTTATCACCTTCCAAGTGGTTTTCATATCTATGGAATTTTCAAATTTTTCAGAGAAGTATCGTTTTTCTCCGTTTCTAAGTATTATAACATCAGTGATGAGGGCCCCACTATGTTGTTTAGTTTCAAGGACGTTAGTGAAAATGTTATCAATTAACGTTTCAGTAGTACTAGTTAACCTGGTTGGTTTGGTTATAAGAGGGAGAAGCCCGAGAGTAAAAAACATATCCATGAAGTGTCTCGCCTGTTGGTGCGAGTTGTATTTGAATAAATTAACGTTGAAATATCCACACCCATAAAGGTTTTTAATTCTCTGAGGTCAGAGCATTTTTTCTACTTGTTCATTAAATTCCTCAGGATTACTTCCTGGCTTTCTATACATGCATGAGACGAGTATATGTTTTTTCTGTTTTAGCTCAATTTATACGATGATAGATTCAAAGAGGTTGTTACAGCAGATGGAGAGACTTTCTACCAATCTGGCAGAAAGTGTGTTTTTAAAAAACAGTGTAGCCCCTCCACCTCTTTGGAGTTTGCGATTCATATGAAAAGCCACATGATCGGTTAAAAAATTGTCAACAGTGTTTGAGTCAGTTTGTCAGGTCTCAGAGATTGCAATAGGCGCTTTCACACCGGAGTAATTTTCACAGGAATAGTTCCGATAGTTCTTGGGATTTTGCGTTCACACCCAAAAGATCTGGAACTAGAACTTAGTTTGCGTGAACCTTTTCACCCCCGGATAGTTCCTGCTAGAGAGCAGGGACTTTCCTGGGGAGAAAAAGGCTCGTGGCTGTGTCGGCCACATTAACAATTTCTGATTGTCTGGGCGAAT
Organism: Notothenia rossii; assembly: GCF_949606895.1. Lineage (NCBI taxonomy): Eukaryota > Metazoa > Chordata > Actinopteri > Perciformes > Nototheniidae > Notothenia > Notothenia rossii. The sequence continues at coordinate 53,762,993 of NC_136903.1, read as the reverse complement.
TGCAAACCACGCCCCGTAAAACTCCGAAATGTTTTGTGAAGCCGCCATGTTATTTGCTCGCATTAGCATTATTAGCATTAGTCCAGCTCACCAACGGAGAGAGACTAACTTATGGCAACACAAAATAAAACATGGGAGCGGTGGAGATGAAGAGGTGTCATTGCTTCTGGCGATTTACTCGGAAGACACTAATCAGCAGCTTCTACTGAAGCCAGTCCCCAGTCTTTTCTGTGTTAGAGTTTTACTCCCTACAGGGTGTACTTTGAGGGTTTGTTACTTTGCAGACCATTTACATGCAGAAAAACCTACATAACACACAAGGGGACGGGTAATAACCCGAAAAGTATATGATGGGACCTTTAATGTTATTGCTTCCTACTAACTTAATACAGTTATTTGAAACTTGTTGACATATTACATTTAATTAAAGTCAACATTTCCTGCTGTGTGAGTAAAGATATAATTCCCGCAGTGTGACTCACCCAGCGTCTGTCCGGCCAGCACCCTCCCGTTCTCCCCCATCACGGCCCCCTGGGCGCGCCTCTCGCTGGCGTACTGGATGAAAGCGTAGCCCTTGTGCACGGAGCAGCCCAGCACCCGGCCGTACTTTGAAAAGATGGTCTCCACGTCCGACTTCTTCACCACTGCAGTGTTCAGGTTGCCGATGAACACCCGGGAGTTGATGGACTTTGGATCCGTCTTGTTGGTCACGTTGCTGGTCTGCACCTTCAGCGACATGGCCGACAGGTGGGCGGAGGAAGAGACTGACAAATGCATGGATCGTGGAGGTGGGATCTAAAGAGAATACAAGAGAACTGGTGTCAGAAGAAAATACAGATACTAGAGCACTTCTGCAAAATATTGGATATTTGAAACTCATAACTGTGTATAAACCAGCTGGGAAATCACAAGAGAAGAAGACCTGCAGTAGATCACTTTTCATACTGAGCAAACACACTGTTCATTCAGTATTCACTCACACTTCAAGACCTTAGATTCAAGTCATGCTTTTAAGAGAATGTGAAATCAAAGAAGAACACAGTCATAATGTGGCACGTCTTTGAAGTAGAATAACAGCTTTGGTTATTTTTTTCTGTGCTTTTCTAAGTTCTTCTGTGCTTTTCCACAACATTCACTATTTTCCGAGGGTCCAATATTTGAAAAGGCTTTACCTATCTACAGTCCCATTTTCTCTCAATATAGACGTACAGCTCACAAGCAATGAAAGATAGATTGCAACAGCACATGAATGCCCCACGAGACAACAAGTCTCACTGAGGGCATGACCTGAACATCAAACCTAGCACACTGGTAAAAGGAATATTTAAGTAAGTAAGTGACTACCGGAACTGAATGGACAGAGTTTTAAAAGCAGATACTGTATACAGTATAATACGTCTAATAACTGCAGTCTATCTTTATTTTTACTCGTACCTCTCAGTTTCCTCCAAATTGGAATATTTCACAATGTTGGCGTCATGTAGTACACAACTGTTGCCCCTTTGAATGTCTGACTAACCAACTCATTAGTATTTGAAGCACTTAATTTGAAAGGGATTCAATAGTCCCTTTGCATTCAAGCAAGATGTTAACAAAAAAACATCAACAACTTGCCTCTGTTTCGATGCGTTACAGCAGACAGAGATGCTTCATCACCTGAGACCAGCTCAATCGATCACATAGCAGGATTTGAAAACCAAATTTAATTTCCTCGCTGTGTGCCAACTTCCTCCATGCACATACTAAACACAAGCAGAGAAGGTACGATCGAGAAGAGAACAAGGGGAGGAGAAATAAAGAGAGCACTGTGAGGAATGAAAATAAGAATATTAGGGATTAGGAGACGTACATAGGGTAGTATTAGAGAAATTAGAGAAAAGTAAAGAGAGATATGAAATGAACGTGGCTCTTGTTGGTATATTCCTGTCACAGTTTGAGACGTTTTCACTGGGTGAATAATTGTTAGTCAACATTAAGCCAACATCTTTTCAACATTTTGACTTTGATCCCCTAAGATTAATCAATAGGGGAGAGTGGGGTAAATGAGCCAGTGGGTAAATTGACCCACTCCCTTTATCTAGGGAACTGTGCAAATTTGTTGTCATGTGACCATACATTCAGGAAGCACCCATCATTTCTATGTGGCTGTGATGGAGAGAAGCACATGGTAAAGTGGTAAATATGTTTTGTGCAAAATAAACCATGTTTGGCTTGTCAAAGTACATTCCAACATGTCAGGTATAATTGCTGTAATGTCAAATAAATGTATCCAGGTCTGAAAATATATATCATACACTAGCTAGTGGACTGCGAGCGCCGGAACCTCGCAGCAGCGGATAAACTGTGGCGCACTTACACCAATTGCGCCGCATAAGCTCATATAGGTGCGCCGCATTTGAGCTTCGGACGTGACGCCTCCTCCGCAATGGTGATGTCCCACGCAGTCTGCTTGATCTGTGTGTAGGGAGGGGCGGGCCTGTCTACCTACATTTTAAAAAGCTAAACAAATGTTTATTTATATAAATGCTGAGTATACCTTATGTTGGTGTACCTCGCATAACTGCATGAACCCATATGGCACAATACAACTCAGTAAATGTTTGGTCATTACGTAAATTTTATACCCTTTCTTTAGTAGAATTGTATAAATTGGAAGGCTAACTAGGTAATCAGCTCACCGGTGATTTGCAGCTGGCGCGGTTGACCGTGCATGCGTGGTGAACTGCGTGTTAGAAAAGATGAGATCTCAGACTGGCTTACCTGTACGTCAATCAATTGGCAAATGCCATAGTAAGGCTAATTTTTTTTCAATGCCATGCGGTAACCCTCGAACCTCCTGGTGGACACCGGTGGTCAGGGAAGCCGTCCGACTGAAGAAGGAGGCCTTCAGGGATTTGTTATCCCGGGGGACTCCCGAGGCAGTTGCAAGGTACCGACAGGCCCGAAGGGCAGCAGCCTCAGCCGTGGCCGAGGCAAAGCAGCAGATGTGGGAGAAGTTTGGAGAAGACATGGAAAAAGACTTTCGGGCGGCACCAAAGTTGTTCTGGAAAACTGTCCGACAGGTGGAAGCAGGGAACCATCCAAGCTGTGTACAGTAAGGATGGGACGTTGTTGACCTCAACTGATGGAGTGTTAGGGCGTTGGAAGGAGCACTTTGAGGAACTCCTGAACCCGACAACTCCGCCCTCTATGTTAGAGGCAGAGCTGGAGTATGACGGGGGATCGACACCAATCTCGCGGGGGGAGGTCACTGAGGTCGTCAAACAACTTCACAGTGGCAAAGCCCGGGGGTGGATGAGATCCGCCCAGAAATGCTGAAGGCTCTGGGTGTTGAGGGACTGTCATGGTTGACACGTCTCATCAACGTTGCGTGGAAGTCGGAAACATTACCAAAGGAGTGGAAGACCGGGATGGTGGTTCCCCTTTTTAACAATGGGGATCAGAGGGTGTGTGCCAATTACAGAGGCATCACACTACTCAGCCACCCCGGGAAAGTTTACTCTAAGGTACTCGAAAGGAGGGTCAGGCCGATTGTCGAACCTCAGATTGAGGAGGAACAATGCGGATTCCGTCCTGGTCGTGGAACGACGGATCAGCTTTTTACTCTCGCAAGGATCCTGGAGGGGGCCTGGGAGTACGCTTATCCAGTCTACATGTGTTTTGTAGACTTGGAGAAGGCGTATGACCGGGTTCCCAGGGAGTCACTGTGGGAGGTGTTGCGGGAGTATGGGGTGAGGGGGTCTCTACTCAGGGCCATCCAATCTCTGTAATCCCAAAGCGAGAGCTGTGTCCGGGTCCTCGGCAGTAAGTCGGACCCATTTCAGGTGAGGGTTGGCCTCCGCCAGGGCTGCGCTTTGTCACCAATCCTGTTTGTAATATACATGGATCGGATTTCGAGGCGTAGTCGTGGGGGAGGGGGTCTGCAGTTCGGTGGACTAAGGATTGCACCACTGCTTTTTGCAGATGATGTGGTTCTGATGGCTTCATCGGTCTGCGACCTTCAGCACTCACTGGATCGGTTCGCAACCGAGTGTGAAGCGGCTGGGATGAGGATCAGCACCTCCAAATCTGAGGCCATGGTTCTCAGCAGGAAACCGATGGACTGTCCACTCCAAGTAGGGAATGAGTCCTTACCCCAAGTGAAGGAGTTCAAGTATCTCGGGGTCTTGTTCTCGAGTGAGGGAACAATGGAGCGTGAGATGGGTCGGAGAATCGGAGCAGCGGGAGCGGTACTGCAGTCGCTTTACCGCACCGTTGTTACGAAAAGGGAGCTGAGCCAGAAGGCAAAGCTCTCTGTCTACCGCGCCATTTTCGTTCCTACCCTCACCTATGGTCATGAAGGATGGGTCATGACCGAAAGAACGAGATCGCGGATACAAGCGGCCGAGATGGGTTTTCTCCGCAGGGTGGCTGGTGTCTCCCTTAGGGATAAGGTGAGAAGTTCGGTCATCCGGAAGGGACTCGGAGTTGAACCGCTCCTCCTTCGCGACGAAAGGAGCCAGTTGAGGTGGTTCGGGCACCTAGTTAGGATGCCACCTGGGCGCCTCCCTAGGGAGGTGTTCCAGGCACGTCCAGCTGGGAAGAGACCAAGGGGTAGACCTAGGACCAGGTGGAGGGATTATATCTCTTCGCTGGCCTGGGAGCGCCTTGGGATCCCCCAGTCAGAGCTGGTTGATGTGTCCAGGGAAAAGAAAGTTTGGGGCTCTCTGCTGGAACTGCTACCTCCGCGACCCGACCACGGATAAGCGGGAGAAGATGGATGGATGGATGGATGCGATCTACCCACACTACGGTCGATCGCGATCAATGTATTGGGCACCCCTGTATGGAGCTATTTCAGGGTCATAAGTTTTGATCATTCAAAAAAAATACAATTTATTTGAAAGTCCAAGTTTTCATCCTTAACTTTGAAAAATACAATGTTGTATTCAAAACAAAAAAAAGTATTTGAAATAATTTTTCAGGTTGAATATTATTTTGATTCAGTTCAGCAATTTTTTTAAATAAAATATTTATTTTCATATTTCACTTTTATACATATTTTGATATCTGAATTTTTCCAGTTTCAGATTTTACGTTTTCAGATTCAAAACAATTTTTTTTCAGTTTCAAATCTTTTTTTTTTCAGGTTTCAATCTTTTATTCGCCTTCAGATCGTTTTTCACTTTCAGATTTTTTTTTTCGCTTTCAGATCTTTTTTTTCGCTTTCAGACTTTTGACCCTGATATTGCTTCGGGGGGCGGGGCTTACCAAAGAGTAGTTTGGCACCCTGAGTGACAGCCCTCCCTCTGTCATGATGCCTTCATGGATGTTAGGTAGCGCAATAAATACAACTACACACTTTCTATACACAATACTCCCGTGATTGGTGGTAAACAAAACTGATACCAGCATCAAAGTTCCGTTAAGCGAGCTGTTGAGCATCGTAGTTGGCAACAATCAAGGTATAAGAGCAATAAACTGTGCTAGAATCTGAAATCACATATCCGCAATCAAGCATTGTTCTTCTCCACTTCCACGTAGCTCCATGAACTTAGCATAGTATTGGCTTGGTTTTTGCGATCAGAATCAGAATACCTTTATTAGTCCCACAGGGGATACATTTACATCAGGGGTAGCCAACACGGTGCCCGCGGGCACTCAGTCGCCCGCAGGGGCAACGTGAGTCGCCCGCCGGGCATGTTCTAAAAATAGCTCGCCAAGCAAATCCAAAACAAAAAAGGAAATGTAATTAAAATAATCTACTCTATGCATAAACGAAACCTAAATCATAGCGAACTCTATCTACTTACTACAACTCTATATCTATCTAACACCCCTCCTCCCCCACCCCCACAATGCATATCGACCAATCACGTTCTTGCTTGATTTGCGGGACCAGCGTTGCATTCGGGAAGAAAAGCAATGTGGCACCTCCCCGCTGAATATCCTTCTGGCAGAATCTACACAACATATCAGCCCCATTGAACAGCCTATCATGCAGCCTATTCAACACATGAGGAGCAGAGTTGTACTCTGTGTGTGTTGTAACTTGCATATATATTTATTCCACTTGACGCACACACACGCATGGCGTAATCTCCACTGGGGACAGGGGGGACATGTCCCCCGCACTTTTCGAAATCCCGTTCGTGTCCTCCCACTTTACAAATATGTTTATTATTATTTTTAACGCAACCTGTCATCGCCAAGGAGGACCACACAGCCTCTGTGAGCGAGCGAGAAAGCTAGGGAGAGAAAGAGAGAGAGCGAGCGAGAGAGAGAGCTAGGGAGAGCACACTTTTATCTATTTAATATAGATAAAGTGAGAAGTCATTCCAGTGTGTAGCCTACTATAGGACAGTACAAAAAACTGTTTAAAAGGGGAGTGATTAGTAAAATATGCATAAATAAAAAGAAAGAATGCTAATTAGGTAACATAAGATAAGAATAAACCAGTTTAAATGATTTGTTATTGGTTGTGATAATATTCTAAAGATGATTGGAGTATTGAAAAGTATACAGCTCCCTTTCATATGAGTGTTGAGAGCTGTATCCATAAATTCATTTTGTACTCAAAGTGCAGCAGATTGGTGCATTTCACTTCAACATTTAAAAAAAAATCTTTTAGAGGAGGTGAGGATGTGAGGCCCCCCCTAGAGGATGTGAGGTCCACCCCCAAATAAAGCAGGTTAAAATTATTAAATTGCATACATTTTCTTTTAGTAAACACTGAAAACGGGTCCCACAGACCCAAACAGCACACAAAGGTTAAAGGTAAGCATATAATATATAAATATAAAATATATACACTGCAAAAAACAAAAAAAAGAGGAGTAAAATTAGCCCCCGAATTGCTTTATTTTTTGAAAGTAGCCCTCATCCTAAAAAAGGTTGGTGAGCCCTGATTTACATTGTTACAGAAGACAAGAGCCAAAGACAGCTTAATGTTACCTAAAGCATGCATACAAAAAGTATTAAAGATTAAAGTTACACATTTTATATACTACACACCCTGTGACAGTTCTGCGGATTTAGCAGCCAGGTATATATTGCACAGTTTTTAACGGCATATATATATTGCACATACTGCAAATATTGCACATAGTTGGTATTTATCAACAAGAGGTGTTATAGTCTGTGTTGTTTTGTGCGGGGCCGGCTGTGCTGGTTGTATAGTCTGACCGCTGAAGGAAGGAAGGACCTGCGGTATCTCTCCGTGAGACAGCGAGGGATGGCGTCAGGTCCAGCAGAACAACCTGTGGCTCGTTGCGGATACGTAATTTCACATTCTAACACAGTTTATTTGTACTTGATTGTTGCCAACTACGATGCTCAACAGGTCGCTTAACGGAACTTTGATGCTGGTCTCAGTTTTCTAACATCCACGAAGGCAACATGACAGAGGGAGGCCTGTCACTCAGGATGCCAAACTACTCTTTGCTAAGCCCCGCCCCCCCAAGCAATATTAGGGCCAAAAGTTTGAAAGCGAAAAAAAAAGATCTGAAAGCGAAAAAAAAAGATCTGAAAGTGAAAAACGATCTGAAGGTGAAAAGCAATGTGAAACTGAAAAAACAAGATTTGAAACTGAAAAAATAATTGTTTGGAATCTGAAAACGAAAAATTTGTGCTGAAAAAAATAAGGATTCAAATATCAAAATATTTATAAAAGTGAAATCAGAAAAATAAATATATTATTCAAAAAAATTGCTGAACTGAATCAAAAATAATATTCAACCTGAACAATTATTTGAAATAAAAAAAATTTATTTCGAATACATCATTGTATTTTTCAAAGTTCAGGATAAAAACTTGAACTTTCAAATAAATTGTATTTTTTTGAATTATCAAAACTTATGACCCTGAAATAGCTCCATACCCCTGGTGTAGCAGGTAGGGTGTGCAAGAGGTCACATGATCAGTAGGTCAGCTCAGGTTACCTTGTGTTGCTAAATACAGAATCTTGATTATTTTAGGTTGCGTTTGGTTCAATGATTTTAAGTTAAAATTGGCTCATCTTACCCCACTCTCCTCTATATGTATTTTATGTCAGGGATTGATTGATTGAAATACTATTTAGAGGCCTGAAGAGAAAAGTGAAAAAAAACGCATGAAAGAAACATAATATTAAACATTCTTGAAAACGTTTCTGTTGTTGAATAACTTCTTCACTTCAACACTTGAATGCATGTGTGTTTTGCTTCCGTGTGTGCTGGTAATATCCTTCTTCCGAAGTTAAGTTGCCAGTATGTAGTAGTACCTTAGTACGGAGTAGCTACATCAGTATGCAGTTTGTTAGGGAGGCAATTTCAAACACAAAATCTCAGGCTATGCTAACATTAATGCTAACAATCAGAGCCTTTGCCACATGGATGCACATATTGTGGGTAGAGACGAGCTACAGAACTAAGCATATATCTCCAAAGAAAATCAGGAAGAATAGGGTAATCTCTGTCAAGGGACACAACACCAAGATGAACCCTGAGCTTCTCTTTCAACAAAGTAACTTGGAAGCTCTAGTGGGATTATGCTGAATTGTCACTCAGAATATCTTTCATCACCGCTTAATTTCAGTTTGGCATTCAGATGTACACTAGGCATTAACTCAAAGTGTAGAGGTAAATTAGTTAGTGAGTCATCTGTTTTACTGTACAGTGGTGGGAGTGAAGTGTGACAGATGAGTCATTGTGGAGGAAACGGAACATCATGTGGGTCTTTTTAGTCTGTTGACAATGTCACGAAGCAGAGGGAATTAAAAAGAAGGGAAACAGAAATTAATTGAGACTGTTCAAAGAGAAACCAGTTTAAAATATATGGGCGTAAATATTAGTCACATAATGTTGTGTTTTTTCATCTTTTCTTCTCTCATTTGAGAATGGCCTTTTCCCATTTTTTGCAGTCATTGCCAATATATGGTCCTTCTGAGGTTGAAGACAGTCACGCCCCTCCTAGAACTTTAAAGTCCAGATCTTGACTTAATTCGCACAATTTTTTTTTTTACAACGTCTCGTGAGTAAGGTGCAGTACCGGAGTCCAACAGAGAGGCAGCAGCTGCGGGACAGTAGACTGCGTACTGCGAAACCTTCCCTGCCTTGAAGAAGAAGTGATTCTTCGTTGTGAAGAGTCTGCTTTGTGTACTCCGCACCACAGCAGTAGTATGGAGTCAGATTTGGGTCAATATTCTAGCGCGCAAAACAAGCTACTCACGAGCGGAAAATGTGCAAAATTACACGCGCATGAAATGAGCCTCGCGCGCAGATTAAACCCCCGCGAGCAGAGACAGCCCTCTTGCTCGCTCGCGGGAGTGTTAGCCTCACTCGCTCGCGGAGTCTGTCTGCGTGCGCATGAAAAGTTTCTGACACTTTGGGGCGGAGCCACTGGACTTTGATTGACAGCTGCCAGGAAACCTGGAGTTGCCAGGTTTGATAAATGCCTGAACTACCAAGAGCCGAGGAGTTACAGCAGCAATATCAGTTGGACGAGATTTAATGGTAAAGATGTCCATAAAAAAACATTATATTCGTAAAGTGTAAAGCTAATATATATATATATATATATATATATATATAAATTAATTTTATATAAAACAATATATTTTTGAGTGGGCTGTACAGATGTAGCATTTCATTTCAGACGCCTACCCGTGCGGGTCCGTGATCTGCACGGGGTGGGCCCCTGCTGAAAAGGAAAACCCCCCCGCAGGACTTGATACGCCCCCTTGATAAATAAATGTCATTTTAATGAAACCAGCTGCAATGGATCATGGATCCACCAGGGGGAGCCGTGAAAAGCTGCCACACTGGAACTCATGTGAAATAAACAGCTGATAGATCTACAGGTGTCTGATATAGCGGATATTTATTAAGATCCATATGTCACGGATAGGATCATATTCTGTGCTAAATAAGAGACATGTAATCATTTACAAAACATCACCATGTTTTTATTTAACAAAATAATGTTGTTTAATTCACGTAGGTGTAAATACAAAACCATCGCTATTTTTTTTCATCAGGAAATGCAGCCCGGCTCAAACAAACGATTTTCAATCATCATCCTCACGATCATTTAATGTATCATATGTTTGCGAATTGAAATGAATGCACTAATACATGTAGTTTAATCCACGTGAGTTTACAACAACAAAAATAATCGCTTTGTTTTTATATCACATCCGACCGGAGGAAAATGCAGCATGGCTCTCACGACCGATAATCCTAATCCCACGGGCAAACAATAATATGTACAGTGTTAATAGTTTACTATATTATTAGTGTCTAATATTACTGCTATAACAATCACACATTGAGTTGTTAAAATCAGACCGTTTTTTTTTTTTAAACAGTCTGAATGAAACGGCAGCTCTCAGGTGATCAGGTGTGTGTTTACCAGTGTTGGGACTAACGTGTTACAAACTAACGCACACAACTACCTTTTGCGGTAACTAATAACGTTACTAGTTAACTATTCCCATTCAGTAACGCCGTTATAGTTACTGTGATTTAAATGGGTGCGTTACTGCGTTACATTATGTGATCCAACTGAACCGAATCTCCCTGCGGATGTAATTTACAGGCGAATACAGCGATGTCCTCCCACAGTACCATGGAAAAGTGAAAGTGACCAGAGAGGAGTGATGATTGGTTAACGCGGGGTAACATTTCAGGGTATGCCAATCAGAGACAGAGTTGGGCGGGTCTTGCCTTATGGGGAAAATACACAGACACACAAACACTTGCTAATCTTAACACACACACATACACGGCAACGCCCACCACCAGCACAAACACACTATGGCAGATGCAAGTATCGGCGAGAGCAGCAGCGCATTTACAACTTGGAGATATAACCACTATTTTCAATTTGTGGGGATAAAGGACGCACAACATTCTACGGTCAAATGTAAACTGTGTGCAGGACAGAAAGCATTGTCCACAATAACAGCAATGCCGATCTCCTTAAGTCGCCAAAGACCCCACCGTCTGAACCACCGGCAGTGACCCAGATGGAGCAACACCATCACCAACACCGATTTTTTTAAATCGCCACATGTCACCCAGAGTCAACTAAACAGATTGATGGCTGAAAATAGTTTGTTTGTCTTCAGTGTCAGTCTGACAGTTTATTATTTATCTAATTGTTACTGCCAAAAGAGTGTAGTTCTTGTTTAATTGTTACACTGCCAAAATAGTGTAGTTGTTGTTAATGTGTACACTGTGGTGATTGACATTATTCACCCACGGATCTATGGGTTGGGGTATTGTTCTGCACGGACATTTTAGTGAACCGGACTTCCTGTTTCCGCCGGTCTTCGCTTCCCGGGCATGAAGTTGTTTACAATGGTTTTCAGATGCTAAATAAAAGTCTAGCTTGTACCTTTGATACCCCGCCTCCGACTCCCATCTCTCGGCACCACAACACTGCCAAAAGAGTGTAGTTGTTTTTATTTCATATTGCACTACTTAGAACTTGATTGTTGAGGCCACAATAAAGTTGCCTGCTTTATTGTTATTGCACAGATTACAGGTACTGAGACAACGAAATGCAGTTTAGCTTCTAACGGTGCAACAAGCAGTAAAGTGAAAAGTAATGTACACAATCTACAGAATAAAATATAGAATTAATTGAATGATGAATAAACAGTGAGGGGGTATGAATACACTAGATCAGGGGTCGGCAACCCCTGGCACGCGGCACCGTAACCAGTGGCACACTAGGAATAAGTGGAATAAGTGTGCAAAAATATTTAAATTGTATTTTCGGATCCTGAACGAGACCGCCGCCAGAGCGCGTCTCTCCGTTACCTGCAGAAGGAAGCCATGCACGTAACGCAGCCCCGCTCTCTTTAACTCCAGGTGACTTTCTGCCGCTTTCCTCTGTGGTGCAGTGCTGATCGTTTCACCACGGAGGAAAGCACTTCACTAATTGCAGTACCCATAAGGAGCTGTACAAATGCCGCAGTGTTTGCGTGGCTGTGTCTTTAGTTCAAAGCCCAGTGGCGATCTGCTCATCTCTCATCGAAATAATATGCTACAAAGGGGCGGACTGGCCAACTGTGTGTTGAACTTTCCTGTCATTTCCCAGACCGTAGTCGAGCAGGGCAGAAGCAACAAGCTTCAGGTTCAATAACCAACTTTAGCTTAAATGACTGGAGAGAGGCGAGCTCTTCTTGGGAGGCCGTTGTATTTATTTAGCTGTTCTTCTGTTTCACAAAATACATCACAGACCTCTGTTTTTCTGCTGCCTCGTTTCACTTCCAGAAACCTACACGTTCCCTCACTGTCGCTCTACCATCCACAAACACACATGCACAAGCCACAATCCCCTCTCTTTCTCTCTCTCTCTCTAAAAGGGACAGCGACCTCATCTCACTCTGCATGAACCTGATATCATAACATGTGTGCTGTGGAAAATCAAAGAACGGACGATCGCCCTTATTATTATGCCGTTTAAACCAATTGTTTAAATGTGTTTGTTAAATTCGGCATCATGTAAGTTGCGCTGACAGGTCCACACAGACACACTGCTTCCCCGCAGCGAGGCTGATAGTTGACGAGCGTCAAGCTCCTCAACCCCCCCCCCCCCCCCCCTGTTGATAATTCTCGATCGTTGGCACGCGTATAAACATTTTTTTTTTAAATGGCACTTCATATGAAAAAGGTTGCCGACCCTGCACTAGATATACACAGCAGCCTGTGAGCAGTATTAACAGTGTGTATGAATATGCTAAGATATATAAAGTATGAAAACGGTAAGCAGTGCAAGTATAGCATACATGCCAACCTTTCCAAATCCAAAAGAGGTAGGTTTGCGCGTGGCAAATGTGCACGCCCAAATTAGGTAATCAGAAGAAATGGAACCCCAGTAATCACATGTATAAACCATGTATTTAAAATATATTGCATCATTTTATGCATTTTTCAGAAAAAGTGGTAGTTTGGTAAACAGTGACATCAACGACATGTCTGGTCTGCAAAATGCCCGAAAAGTAAAAGAATGGGAGATAAATATCCCAAAGTCTCCACATTTTATTATATTTTTAACGTGTTTCTGGTCTTCTTTCAGTTGAGACAGTGTAGATGAAGGATGTGTCAGGATGTAGAACTCTTTTGTGAACATTGGATAAAGCCAGGTTCATATTCTGGTTTCATGTTGTTGACATATTAGAGTCAAAGGTTTGCACAGAGCGAAATATCTTTGTGTTGCGCCATAAATCAGAAAATACTGCATTAAAAAAGTCATTTCCTGCATTTTTATACTGATAAAGTGTGATATAAATAATGTACAGGCTTTCAGATTGCTGTAGTTCACTAAACACATTAACGACATGTTTGGTGTTGAAAATGTCAGAAAAAGTGAAAGAATGGGAGATAAATATCCCCAAATCTCGAAATTGCATTATATTTTGTGTGTGTTTGTGGTCCTCTTTCAGTTGAGACACTGTAGGATGCTTCCGGAAAAGACCAAACACTGGATGTCTTTCAGTCGCCAACATGTGTTTTCGAGACACTGATATTAACGGGGAAATCCTGCAGGACTCAAATGCCTCGTCGGGGGTAACGCTGCCTTTCCCGCAGCGTTACCCCCGGTCTGCACGTTGTTTCTCTTTCAGAAACACAGAGGACTACTGTTTGTATGATGCGATCACGCTGCAAACGGTGTCTACTAAAAGTCGAGTCCAGTGTCTATGGAGTGTCATTTTTATTTGTTATAGTTTGGGAAGATTGAAAATCGGTAGGGAAAGCCAGCTAAGTCGGTAGGCAGTAGAAACATGTCAAAAGCGGTAGACTACCGCCCAAATCGGTAGGGTTGGCAGGTATGTAGTATAGTAGGCCTATAAAATATATGGATATTAATTTCATGATAAACATTGTGGAACAATTATGAAAAATGTGAATGGAAGTGGCGACGAAAAACTGACACAAAACAACAACAAACTTTTGCCGAGCCAATTGAGAGTTTCATCAGCAGCGGGTACAAACCACCAATGAGCGCTCAGCTCGAGATACCAGCGAGTCGAGAGAGTGAATTATATCTGCATTTTCTCTTTTGAGAAGCCCCCACCCCCCATGTTGCAAACTCTTTGTTTAAAGCTAATTGGCCATCGGAATGTGTGGAGTAAGTCTCCCAAGGGGGATGCTCACATTCCACAGCTCCCCCCCTCCTGTGATCTCCCAACCCCCAGTCTGTAGGTTTGTGTTCGCTGCAGCATGTCTGTTAGGCCCCGCCCCCCGCACACAGAGAGACACAGGGAGATCGCTCTTCTGGAGTGAAGAGAGCGGAAATAATGATATTGCAAGTTAGAAATGTAAGATGCATTTTGACAGACAAGATGGCCAGTCCGCAACTGCACCCAGCCCAGCCCACGTAAACTGTCAATGGGGGGAGCCTCGCTGCTGGGGGAACGGTGGACCTAGTGTCCCGACCGGAGTGGGAATAATAATAATAATAATAATAATCCATGCATTTTATCCATTAATTTCCCCAACAGCAAAAAGCATCGGTTTGTTTTCTGATCAGGAAATGCAGACCGGCTCAAACAAACGATTTTTAAATCATCTTCCTCACGATCATTTAATGTATCATATGTTCGCCGAATTGACATGAAAGCACTAATAAATGTAGTTTCATCCACTTGAGTTTACAACTACAAAAATAATCGATTTGTTTTTATATCACATCCTACGGGAGGAAATTCAGCAGCTCTCACTACCGATTTGTAATCCTAATTTAATCATCATCTTCACCACGATCATTTATGTTTATGTTCCCCGAATTGACAAATATGAATATACTGTAGTCAACTTCATTAAAACGTTATTAACGTGCCTAAACTCAGTAATTCAGAATTTCTACGCATGACAACAAACTTTGTCCGTGTTTGCTTCTCTCGCCGCACAGTGAAGCGTTCCCGCATTGACGTCACTTCCGGCTTCCCCCAAAACTTCAAAATGAGTCGAAGGAATTTCCCCGCAATGTTCGAAATTATTGATATTTATCGGAACGGTATCGCACCTTCTTTTTTAAACTGACGGTTCGAGATGACTAGTAGCCCAATATTTCATTGCACAACAGTTGTTGGGATGCTGTCACAGGCTCTTTAAACTGTCGCACTTTCGGTTGTTTCTATCGCGCATTGCCGGTATGAAAGGGTCTGTGCCGGAAATATCAAACATTTAATAAAAGTGAAAAACAATGAACAAGACTTAACGTATTAATAATAATTAATTATATTTATTCCGTTTGGATGTAGGATTTTTGACTTTTTTTTTAGAGCAGCAGTGATCTTCCCTGCAGCAGAGAGCTAAGCGCTGTCAGACCGGACCTAACCCTGAAAAGTATTATCATCTGAAATGAATCATTATCTTATTCATATAAGTATTTTTACAACTTGTATTTAGAAATACTCTGTTGTAATTATTGATGCATAAATGTGTTCATCCATTCAATGTGGCATGTGCTATAATGGGGTTAATGTATGATATTACTTAATAATACAATACATTATAATATATGATATGATAATTATATTTTAGTTTTATTCATTTCTTATTTCATAGTTTGTCATTATTATTATTTTTATCGCTCATCTTATTTTTGATTTTATTAATCTGTGTGAATCTGTGCTATCCTGTTTTTCACTCTTACCCTGTTGCTGTTTGAACTACTGAATTTCCCCACGGGGATTAATAAAGGTCCGTCTATCTTATCTTAATGTACTTCAATCTACTGTACTGTGTAAAAACACCCCAACAATATTACAAAAAATATACTGCATAAAGAAAACTATATACTTTATTTGATCTAAAATATTGATGTTTTTTCATTATAGTAGCCTGTGAAAACCATAACAAATAAGTGATTAAATGCTACAGTATTCAGCAAACACAACTGCAGAGCTGCAAACATTGCAAACAGACTAGGTTCTACAACACCCAGTTGTCTTTGTGTATTTGTGAATGAAGCGCCATCTCATGGTTAAATCCTGTAATTGAACAAATGGGGAAATTTGGCAACGCCCTCTAGCAATTTGGCAACACCCCCAGCCACTGGGATCCGCTGGGCTTTTGACTGGGACACACCCATGTGAGTCCTATCTGGAGTGCTACATCTGTATCTGTCGAAAACTGCTAGCTACTGTCTGCTGTACGCACCTCTTACGAAATGAACTATAAATTAACTATAGTATTACTATAGTATACTGTAAGAGTTGTATAGTGTCCTATAGTAAGTTTGTAGTGTTCTGTAATATTTTTCACCTGCTATCGTATTGCTATAGTAGCCCTATAATATTTCAATAGTAATACTATTTATCTAGATCTTTGTAGTATTCCTATATTATTTTAAATAGTATAACTATAGTATAATATATATAGTGTTTCATAATTGCTTTTTAAACACACTATAGAGAACACTCCTAGTAATATCATGATATTGTCATAGTGAATGCATATTATTACTTTTGTGTTTGTAAAAGTACTACTATAGGTTTTTTTTGGGTGTTTCCGTATTAAGACTATATTATTTTAAATAATACTACCATAGTATAATATATAGTGTTTCTGTAGTTGTTTTTTGAACACACTATTGAACACTCCGATAGTAATAGTATGATATTGTCATAATAAATGCATATTATTACTATAGTGTTTGTAAAAGCATTACACTCCTAGAATTAATGTGTCATTTTTTGTATATCAGATTAATTGATAGTTCAGGCATTTATCAAACCTGGCAACTCTGGGCTTCCTGGCAGCTGTCAATGAAAGTCCAGTGGCTCCGCCCCAAAGTGTGAGAAACTTTTCGCACGCGCGCAGACAGACTCCGCGAGCGAGTGAGGCTGACACTCCCGCGAGTGGGCAAGAGGGCTGTCTATGCGCGCGAGGGTTATTTCATGCGCGTGTAAAGGCACATTTTCCACTCGTGAGTAGCTTATTTTGCGCGCTAGAATATTGACCCAAATCTGACTCCAAAGTAGCCCTGCTGCGACAGAGTCCAACAGAGAGGCAGGAGCTGCGGGACAGTAGCCTAGAAGCAGGGTTGGGTTGTAACGGAATATGGCGTTATGTAATCAGAATAAAAAAATCAAGTCGGCTAACTGTATTCAGCTGGCGTTACATTTGAAAAACGAGTAATCTGATTACAGTTACTTTCGTAAACCTGAAGTGAATACATTTTGGAATACTTATTGGAATTATTGGTGGAAAAGATTCCTCACAAAAGGCAATATTCATTACCGGCAGAACTGTGTGCACACTGCACAGCGCTGCAGCATGTCTGTGAGCGAGAGAGAGATGCAGCGTGTCTGTGAGGCCCCGCACGCAGATGAGAGAGAGATCTCTTTTAAAATATATAGAAAGTTAGAAACGGAGATGGTTAGATAAAATGTGTAAGATAACGTTTATGTAGCATTTATTTATTGTCGAAATGATGACATTTCATAACGGGATGAAATCAAAGTGAATGGCCTGCTGCTGCTGAATGCATGGGGCAATGTGACTGGAAACATTTTTAAAGGTTACATCGTTATAGATAATAAATAATAATGATAATTCATTCTATTTAGGGGCGCCTTTCAAAGCACCCAAGGACACCTTACAATTCATAACATATTCCAAGGAAAGGTTTTAAGACAGTACAAAGAATGGAGTCCGGGTGATGTTTTTTATGTGGGGTGCAGATGAGAGGGAGCTGTCCAGAATGACACCAAGATGTTGTGTTTGAGTTCTTGATAAGCCATTAAAACAGTAAAATACGTGTCTCCAGTTCACCAAAACATACCCATCTGCTATGGAAAAAGAAAGTATTCCAAAAGTATTCTAAAAGTAATCTGAATAATTTTTTAAGACAAGTAACTGTAACTGTATTCTGATTACTTTCAGAGCATGTATTCAGTACTCAGTAACTGATTATATTTACAAAGTAACCCTCCCAACCCTGCCTAGAAGCGATCCTTCGTTAGCGTGAAGAGTCTGCTAAGCTTTATGCGGTCCGCAGTACCTGAGCGTGCTCCACTAGCATTGTGGACTATATAAAAATCGCTGGCCCGCGATAATGTCTATTGGATACATTTTGACCCTTGGACAAATGTAGTTGGTGTTCCCTGGTCTATACAGGTGAACTCTGCCACTGCCCTGTTGAGCCTTGTAGCATCTTTGGACTCCTTTGGGTACTTAATATGGTGCTCAAAAAGAGCTTGGAGGGTAGGTTGATTCTGAGTGGGCGTAGTGACTCTCTCTGAGCCAGTGGCACTTGCAGCAGACTTCTGTAGTTGAAATAAATGGGTTAGAAAAATGATGGTTAGTTTGTGAGATACCATCATCAGTAGTGTTCAGGGCAGGCTAATCCTGGGTTTGAGCCTCATCGTTCTGGAGTACCAGACTCACAGTTAATGTCATTTATGTTTATTATTGTAGTTTATCTGTTAAGTGTTTTCTTACAACATGGTCTCTTCTTTATACTTGAGTTTATGTGATTTCTTTGATAGTTAACTATATATTGTATTAACATGTAATGTGTAAATGTAGATTTGAAGGCATGGGCTTGAGCATGATGTAATTATGTTATATATCACATTCGCTAACCTGTCTGTCTTTAAATTCTTTAAACAGCTCTGGATGCCGGTCGGCGAGGTGCTTAGCCAAGTTTGATGTGTTGGCTACCTTGGTTTGCAGGGATCTAAAACATGTCTGACAGACAGGCGTCGTGCTGTCCATAGGCTTGGCCTCACTGTCAGAGATATAGCTAAAATACTTCCAAATTTCGCTTCTGGCGTCACAGCGGCAGTTGCACTCCCACTTGCAGCCATGCTTCTCGTTTAGTTTTCTCACATGCTCTGGCAGCTAGCGCGTGCATGAGACAGGGGAGGCACTTACAGCGTGCTTGATAGGGGAGGGACTGCAGGCACGCCTGCAGTGCAGGCACGCCTGCAGTGCAGGGAGTGGAAGCAGAGCGCTGAACACACACGGCTCTTATTAAATCGGCGCTTTCTCACCGGAGTACTTTTCCCTGTCATCCTTAAAGTACCGATACTAATGAAACGGAGGAATCTGAAAAAAATTAACGGTAGCGTATCGCGGTACCTTTCAAGTATCGGTACACCGTGCAACACTAATTTGAAGCATGTGGGGACTTTTGCTTATGCCAAGGACAAGTTGAAGATGTCAGTCAGGACCCTGGTCAGCTGCTCAGCACAAGAGCTGAGTACACATCCGGGGATGCCATTGGGGCCAGCGGCCTTACGTGTGTTTGTCCTACTCAGTTCAGCACGCACATCTGTGGGGGAGAGTGTGAGGGGCAGATGGTCTGCAGGGAGAGTGGCCCTAGTGGCTACCTCGTGATTGACCCTGTCAAAACAAGCATATAAATAATGAAGCTCATCTGGAAGAGAGGGGTCAGTGGACGGGGGGGAGGCCCGGGTGGGTTTGAAGTCTGTAACCCCTGCCACATGGGTCGGGGGTCAGAGGTGTTAAAGTGCTCCTCAATCTTTAGCTTGTGGCAGTGCTTCGCACTTTTGATGCCCCGTTTCAGCTCAGCCCTGGCTAGACGGTAGTCCTGCGCGTCTCCTGACCTGAAGGCGGTGTCACGTGCCTTCAGCAGTTGGCGGACCTGCCCATCCATCCATGGCTTCTGATTAGGGAATATTTTTGATCTGTTGGGTGGTGGTGGCATCACTGATGTAGGTGTTGATGCAATCCAAAACAGAAGAGGTGTATGTGTCAATGTCTATTTGGGAATCCATAGTGGCAGTTACAGCTAAGTTTTTCCAGTTGGTGATTTGAAGCTGATGCTCTAAATTGGACTCTGCTCCCTCAGGCCAGACTCTCACTGTTTTGACCGAGGGCTTGACTCGTCTGATAAGGGGGTGGTATTTGGGTCGAAGGAACAGTGAGATATAGTCTGACAGACCCAGGTGGGGGAGAGGGAGGGCCTTATATGCATCTTTGATATTCGTATATACAGTTGCAAGAAAAAGTGTGAACCCTTTGGAACTACCTGGATTTCTGGATAAATTGGTCATAAAATACGTTCTGATCTTCATTTAAGTCACAACAATAGACAAACACAGTCTGCTTAAGCTAAAACCACACAAACAATTATATGTTTTTATGTTTGTATTGAACACACCATGTAAACATTCACAGTGCAGGGTGGAAAAAGTATGTGAACCCTTGGATTTAATAACTGGTTGACCCTCCTTTGGCAGCAATAACCTCAACCAAACGTTTCCTACAGATGTAGCGATTCATTTCAGACAGTTTGAAACGCGAGGGCCGTGATTGGTACGTGATCTGCCCTCGCTCAAGGGAAAACCTCCAGCTTGACTTGAGACCGCCCCCGTGATAGATAAATGTAATTATAATGAAGCCAGCTGCAATGGATCATTGATCCACCAGGGGGTGCAGTGGGGTTCCACACTGGAGCTCATGTGAAATAAAGTCAGATACAGTACGCTGGATGTACAGCGGAACTTTGTTAAGATCCATATGTCACGGATATCATACTCTGTGCTAAATAAGAGACATGTAATCATTTACAAAACATCACCATGTTGTTATTTAACAAAATAATGTTGTTTAGTCGAAAAAAACGAACGGGAGGAAATGCAGCCCGGCTCTCGATTTTTAATCCTAATTTAATCATCATCTTTACCATGATCATTTATGTTTATGTTCACCGAATTGACATGAAATCACTGACACATATGAATATACTGTATTCAACTTCATTAAAACGTTATTAACGTGCCTACACTCAGTAATTCACCAAAAATATTTATATTTTAATGGAGCCATCGTCGGCAGATCAGGATCCCAACGCGCAGCGGAAGGATCTTGGTCTGCATGACGGGTGTTATTTTCCCCATAAGGAACAAGTCGCTGCAAATTATCCCGCTTATTACATGGCCACATTCTCAACAAAGTAACGACATGACTCCCAATATTAATTGAAATGCTTTTATGGATTTAGAAAATGTTTTTATTGATTTAAAAAATAGTTGTATGTATTGATTTAAATTGACATGCATCCGCTAAGAAAAATAGTCCGTTGTTACCGTTTTTTAAACAGTCTGAATGAAACGGCAGCTCTCAGCTGTGTATTTACACAACTAATGGCCCATCAACCAAAGCTCTCCCCCCCCCTCCCCCCCTGATCTTTCTTCTCCAGCAGCTAAATTAACTGTAGGTTACTGTATGTTATGTAATTCAGGCATATAGTTCATCCTTCTCTAAAAGCCTTCAACAATGACAATATTCATAGTAGTTTAATAAATCCTTCCAACACACATTGTATAAAATAGCCTACTGTAAGTTAAGAAATCATTCCAATATGTACATCTTCGGATGTAACAACAATAACATTATAAATAGTAACATAGCTGAACATGGTATTGCACATTTAGCTTTGAGTGCTACTGACCTGAGATGTTTTTATTACAGGTGACTGAGGCTTTGAGATGTAAACTCATCTGTATGAAAAAGGTGACAAGGATCCGAGCCCCCGGATCCCCCACCCCACGGAATATCGACTTTAAAATGAGGAATAACAGAGGATTTCAGCATTCAGAACAACTAAAGCAGCAGTGTTAATAATAACAGAAACGAGTCACATCTAAAGAAATATATAAAAGCATTTATTTTAATTGTGTAGCAGTCAGTTTATAATTTTGGCAGCACTGTTGAGCATTTTGAAAATGTATTTTCATGCCTCTGTGCAAGGCTTAAGTCTTTCTATCTTTATAGCCACATGGTGTAAAGTAACTAAGTTCATAAACTCAACAAGTACTATACTTGGGCACAATTTTGAGATACTTGTACTTTATTTAAGTACTTCAATGTTTTGCTACTTTGTTCTTCTACTCCACTACAGTTCAGAGGTACATGGTGTACTTCTACTCCACTCCATGTATTTAATACCTTTAGTTACTTTACAGATGTGGATGAATGATGTGAAATATAATCAAGTGTTAAATCAGACTTTAGTTCCACCTGGAGCAAATCCACAAGCTACCCTGCAGTATACAAAGTCATTCAAACTAGCTGCACCTTTACCAGCTTTGAGAACACTTTCATGATCAATCATTATAAAACATATCATATATATTATTCTGAAATGGACCAATGACTACTTTTACTGTCGCTACTTTCACTATATTTTGATGAGAATACTTTTCTACTTTCACTTGAGGAACATTTTGAATGCAGGACTTTTACTGTAACAGAGTATTCCTACACTCTGGGACTATTACTTTTACTCAAGTACAAGATCTGAGTACTTCTTCTTTTACTCAAGTACAAGACCTGAGTACTTCTACTTTTACTCAAGTACAAGACCTGAGTACTTCTACTTTTACTCTACAAGATCTGTGTGCTTCTACTTTTACTCAAGTACAAGACCTGAGTGCTTCTACTTTTACTCAAGTACAAGATCTGAGTACTTCTACTTTTATTCTAGTACAAGATCTGAGTGCTTCTACTTTTACTCAAGTACAATATATATATATACTTATACCACTTCTGTTTATAGCCTATGAAAAAAACAATTAGAAATAGAAGGCTAAAGCTAACGTTAGCAGATAGTGACAATATATGCTAGCTAGCTAGCTCTACGATTCCTTAAATAATATTGCCACAGAAAAACTTTTCAGTTCACATCATGCTCTGCCGCTCCGACAGGGAGCTCTGCCCTGAACACCTGAACGGCCCGTTCTAACAGCTGTTCACCAGCGGTCCAGTCTGTGCCACAGTGACTCCATATGCGCAGTTAATATTAACGAACGCACCCGTAGGTAATGTAACTGCTGAAGCTAGACCATCATCTCGGAGCAGCAGAGCCGTATTATACATCCATGAGCAGAGCCGACAGGCAGGAAGACCCGAGCACACAGCTCGCACTTCATTATAATATATAAAAAAAGAACACCATGCGTGTCATGATGGCACATAACAGCTCACGGCCGCAGATTACTCCGGGTCCCAGACCCCCCCATACCCCAAAAATATTTTTACATGAAATGACATGAAATCACTGACAAATATACAGGACTGTCTCAGAAAATTAGAATATTGTGATAAAGTTCTTTATTTTCTGTAATGCAATTAAAAAAACAAAAATGTCATACATTCTGGATTCATTACAAATCAACTGAAATATTGCAAGCCTTTTATTATTTTAATATTGCTGATTATGGCATACAGCTTAAGAAAACTCAAATATCCTATCTCTAAATATTAGAATATCATGAAAAAGTATACTAGTAGGGTGTTCAACGAATCACTTGAATCGTCTAATTAACTTGAAACACCTGCAAGGGTTTCCTGAGCCTTGAAAAACACTCAGCTTGGTTCAGTAAACTAAATCACAAGTATGGGGAAGACTGCTGATCTGACTGCTGTCCAGAGGACCGTCATTGACACCCTCCATCAGGAGGGTAAGACACAAAAAGAAATTTCTCAAAGAGCAAGCTGTTCACAGAGTGCAGTTTCAAAGCACATCCACAAAAAGTCTGTTGGAAGGGGGAAATGTGGCAGGAAACGCTGCACAACCAAGAGAGATGACCGCAGCCTTAACAGCATTGTGAAGAAGAGTCGCTTCCAGAATTTGGGGGAGCTTCAAAGACAGTGGACTGAAGCTGGAGTCCAGGTATCAAAAGTCACTGTTCACAGACGTGTCCGGGAAATGGGCTACAATAGCCGTATTCCCATGGTCAAGCCACTTCTGAACTCAAGACAACGGAAGAGGCGTCTGACTTGGGCTAAGGAAAAGAAGCACTGGACAGTTGCACAGTGGTTCACAGTCCTCTTTTCAGACGAAAGCAAGTTTTGTATTTCATTTGGAAGTCAAGGCGCCAGAGTCTGGAGAAAGGCTGGAGAGGAGCAAAATCCAAGTTGCTTGAAATCCAGTGTGAAGTTCCCACAGTCAGCGATGGTTTGGGGAGCCATGTCAGCTGCTGGTGTTGGTCCACTGTGTTTCATCAAGCCCAGAGTAAATGCAGCTGTGTACCAAGAGATTTTAGAGCACTACATGCTTCCGTCTGCTGAAAAGCTCTATGGAGATGAGGAATTCATTTTCCAGCATGATCTGGCACCTGCCCACAGTGCCAAAACCACCAGTAACTGGTGTACTGACCATGGCATTACTGTCCTCGATTGGCCTGCAAATTCCCCTGACCTGAACCCCATAGAGAATATGTGGGGTATTGTGAAGAAGAAGCTGAAAGACACCAGACCCAACAATGCTAATGAGCTAAAGGCCGCTATTGAAGCATCCTGGGCATCCATAACACCTCAGCAATGCCACAGGCTGATTGCCTCCATGCCACGCCGCATTGATGCAGTAATCCGTGCAAAAGGATTCCCAACCAAGTACTGAGTGCATTAATGGACATTTTCAAATGTTTGATTGTGTTTTGCTGTTATAAATCTTTTTTTTTTACTTGGTCTGAGGAACTATTCTAATTTTTTGAGATAGGATTTTTGAGTTTTCTTAAGCTGTATGCCATAATCAGCAATATTAAAATAATAAAAGGCTTGCAATATTTCAGTTGATTTGTAATGAATCCAGAATGTATGACATTTTTGTTTTTTTAATTGCATTACAGAAAATAAAGAACTTTATCACAATATTCTAATTTTCTGAGACAGTCCTGTATACTGTATTCAACTTCATTAAAACGTTATTAACGTGCCTAAACTCAGTAATTCACTACAAATATTTATATTTTAATGGAGCCTCGTCGGCAGATCAGGATCCCAAAGCGTAGCGGAGGGATCCTGCCAGAAATAGTCTTCAAATCAGATCTGTTTTTTAAATGAAATCTGATGGCAGGCAGTTAGCTCTGATCACCTATGGTAAATGTGCCACACCTAATCGCTGGCCATTCAGCCACAGAGCTCCCTCTATACAAATCAAAGTGTAGACGGTGTTAAAGCACCTATTGTTTTTAAATAATGGTCGGAATGTCACCTGTGAGCCTTCTGAATTACCGTGGGACAGCACATTCTAAACTAAAATGTTCAATCAATAAAGTAACATCTTATGTTATCTTAATAATATCTTCATATTAATAATAATAATAAATCATACAGTATGGGTCCGAAAGGGAGCAGGAGGAAGCAAACACAAAAATATACAAAAAATATACTGCATATTAAAGCAAACGATTGTAAAGGTAAAAGTATGAGCATAACAAATAAAGAAGTGTAATGTAAACATTTACATTATTATTATGATTATTTAATATATAAAGACTATATATTATTGAATTACAAGATTAGATATACTTTAGTATAGTATCTAAAATATTGATGTGTTCAAATGCTCTTCAAAACACAACTGAAAGTCCATGAAACTTGTCTTTCTGTATTTGTGAATGAAGCGCCATCTCCTGGTTAAAACCTGAAATTGAAAATCTGGCAACGCCCTCTTGGAAAATAGTGGGAGGGCTTAACATTCCTCTATACTGGTCTTAGGCAGGTCGTAGGCAGGTCGTAGGCAGGAAGCTGTAAGCTGGAGTCTGAAATGAAGTGCTACATCTGTATAGTTGCATATCAGACCTGTACAACGGTCAGGAGGAATTTTGGACCATTCCTCTTTACAAAACTGTTTCAGTTCAGCAATATTCTTGGGATGTCTCATGTGAATTGCTCTCTTGAGGTCATGCCACAGCATCTCAATTGGGTTGAGGTCAGGACTCTGACTGGGCCACTCCAGAAGGCGTATTTTCTTCTGTTGAAGCCATTCTGTTGTTAATTTACTTCTGTGCTTTGGGTCGTTGTCCTGTTGCATAACTCATCTTCTGTTGAGCTTCAATTGGTGGACATATGGCATTAAGTTCTCCAGCAAAATGTCTTGATAAACTTGAGAATTCATTTTTCCGTCGATGGTGGAAATCTGTCCAGGCCCTGAGGCAGCATAGCAGCCCCAAACCATGATGCTCCCTCCACCATACTTCACAGTTCGGATGAGGTTTTGATGTTGGTGTGCTGTGCCTTTTTTTCTCCACACATAGCGTTGTGTGTTCCTTCCAAACAACTCAACTTTGGTTTCAAACGTGCAGCAATGTTTTTTCTGGACAGCAGTGGCTTCCTCCATTTTATGACCAATTTATGCAGAAATCCAGGTAATTCCAAAGGGTTCACATACTTTTTCTTGCAACTGTACATGATCCAGGGTCATGGGCGCGGGAAGGGGGGTGCTGAGGGTGCTGCAGCACCCCCTAGCGGCAGGCAGGGGGTGCGGAGCTCCCCTGTCTGAATTATTATTTGACGGTTATTGCTGCTCCCGCTGTGCATAATCTGTGTAATATGTAGCCAATAAATTCCACATTGTTGGTAAAATAATATTTTGGCCTGCCCCGAATGTTTTTTCTGTAGCTCCGGACAATTCTACCTCAATAATATAATACATTAACCGTGCTTTACGTGAACCTCATCAAAAAACTAGAGAGGACGGCAGGACTGTAATTTCCCGTGTTCAGTGAATGCAACAGAGGCAAGACACCAGACCAATCAGAGAGTTGCATGGAAATAAAAATGTGCGTGTGTGTGTGTGTGTGTGTGTGTGTGTGTGTGTGTGTGTGTGTGTGTGTGTGTGTGTGTGTGTGTGTGTGTGTGTGTGTGTGTGTGTGTGTGTGTGTGTGTGTGTGTGTGTGTGTGTGTGTGTGTGTGTGTGCGGAAATAGCGCATTTAGTGTGTGTGAGAGAGAGAGAGAGAGAGGGACCGGTGCCAGCAGCAGAGACCATGTTGTTAGCATCTGGTTAGCTAGCTGCACTAACGGACATACTGAGCTGTTTGTTCCACAACAAGCTGGAGGAGAGCTCTCCTCTCAGACTGAGAGGCTCAGGTGAGCTAAAGGACTCTCTGAGTGTTTATATAGTTAACTTTAGTCTAAGTTATCTCAGTGGGTCTCAAACGGTTTGGTCACAAATTATTCAAAAGATTATTTCCGCGGCACACCTTCATATGATCATTATAGTTATAAAAAAAATAAGAGAATAAAGGAAAAACAGTTATGGAATACTATATGGCAGTAAAACAAGAATACAGTTTGAAAGGGGAGTGATTTGTAAAATATCCATAAAGGAAAAGAACAGCTGCTTACAGTTGTGTTTCATCTGGGTGTTGAGAGATGCATCCATAGATCTCTTAATGTTGCTCTCAAAGTGCACCAGATTGATGCTTTTAACTTCAATATTTAAAACAAATCTTCCCGGGGGAGCATCCCCCCGGACCCCCTTAGTATGGAATGCCATTTAAGCCAAAATTAAATAAATAAATAAATACATCAATAATTAAATAAATACATATATATATAAATATGCCTATGAAATAAATTATGAAATAAATAAATGAGGCAATACATATGTATACATGTACATTTAAATACACATTTATTTATTTCATGGGACTTTTATTTCATAATGAGACATTTATTTCAAGAGACTTGTATTTCATAATGACACATTTATTTATTTCAAGAGAATCGTATTTCATAATGACATATTTATTTATTTCAGATGACTTGTATTTCATAATGACGCATTTATTTATTTCAGGTGACTTGTATTTCATGATGAGACATTTCATGATGAGACATTTCCATTCCTTATATGCAAATGAACGGGGCGTGGTTAGCTCACAGATCCAGAGACCCAGACCAAAGCAACAACACCACAACACTGACTACTCGAGAAGAGGAAGAAAATGGAGGAGAAGGACTTAAAACATTTTTTATAAACTATATAATAACAACTAAATGAAAATAAGGCGGGGCAGACAACATGGAAGACGTCGGTGGGCTCCAAGATGCTATGCTATCCTTAGCAGATCAAATTGATCAACACGGTTTACCAACAGATACTGTGTTGGCCCATATTGAAGACTTTATCGAAGTACTCGGGCGGATAAGCGCTCTTCGAGATATCGACACGGATGACGAAGTTGTAAATACTTTGACACTGATTGAGCACCGTGTTCGTGTGGAAGATGTCCAAGAAGTTGGTTCAAGCACAGGTGCAGGACGCCCGCCTCTGGATATTCCATGCGATATGCTCGCTACCTATGTGCTGTCCGGTCTATCAACCCGAGAAATCGCGGATCTGTTTGGTGTGTTATCCCGCACAATTCAGAGGAGATCGGTCGAAGAAGGCCTAAGGCAGGGGTACTCAAATACAAATCTTAAAGGTCCAAAAAAAAAGTTAAATGAGACAAAGGTCCGTTTATAACGGTCATTCAAACTTTTAAACAATTGCAACAAGATTCTTAACAAGAGGTTGCAAAAACAAAAGTAATCTGTATGCAGTTTTCATTGTTATTGTGTCTGTGCTTGATCCCTCAGGATTTTATCGATACCGGTACCGGTACTGCTTATCGGTATCGGTATTTTTCGATACTCTTATCGATACTTTTCAATAATTTTGGTGCTCAAAATTATAGACATGAAAACAAGATATGAAGATTAAACAGTAATTCTATTGTAATTGCAGAAATAACTTTATAACTTATACACTAGCTTCTCAGAAGCAGACACAAATAAATAATAACTTAAAGGGGCCTGGTTCGCCCTATCATGCTTTTTGGGGTTTTCCCTCAGACAGAGGATGAAAAGAGGCATTTTTTAACATTTGTAAATCATTTACATCTTCAAACTTACAACCTAGCTCGACAAGAGATTGTTAAAACATTGTCCTACAGTGACATCATGCAAAACTGTGATATGAAGAAATTAGTCAAAAGGCTAAGATGGCAAAAAGATAAAGGCGAGTACGTATATTATTCTGGATTGTACTTTTAAATCATCACAAAATAAATGATGTGCTGAACTGAAACACGTCAACATGTGTCTGAAGGTTTAAACATAGAACAACGTATTTGAGCTTAAAATATGTCAATTCCTAGTAAACGACCAACAATTGCTGAACCATACATTGAAACGTTGACCTTTAACAACATTTAAATACAGTTTTCCAATTCACAATGACATCTGTAAGTTTAACTGGTTTATAAAGTATTCAATGAAAGGCCAAATTATTATAGGTGTAGGAGCTCACATTAATACACTGTCAGTGTTAATAAACAAAAAAAAGACAAGACGATGTGCCTGCAAGATTGCACTCAGGTAAACAAAACATATTACCCGTTCGCAGCAGCTAACCTGCCTGCGAGCCTTCGCTCAGGCCACATTTACACACGGCGCGGCTGAAGCCCGCTAGCACTATTAGCACTAGCACTGCGTCATTAAGTTGCTTGTGTCACCCCCT
This sequence comes from Notothenia rossii, assembly GCF_949606895.1. Taxonomy (NCBI): domain Eukaryota; kingdom Metazoa; phylum Chordata; class Actinopteri; order Perciformes; family Nototheniidae; genus Notothenia; species Notothenia rossii. The sequence continues at coordinate 53,733,754 of NC_136903.1, read as the reverse complement.
TTACAAGCAACTAATTGAGTACATAGATTGCACCTTGCACTATCGCCACTACATTTTTTTAAAGTGCACCCAGACCTTGGATCGCTTCGCTCTGCCCGCCATGCCTGCGGGAGTCTCACAACAATAATAAGAGCGCTGTTGAGAGAGATGACGAGTGGCATTTACAGTGGCCAATCAGAGGGGTCTCAAACCGGATACATCACACGGGATGAGGGTTCCCAACCAACCAGAATTTTGACTCGTTGTGTTGCGGCGATATCTCGCAGATAACAGATAATACATATGAAAAGTATAATTTGCTCAGAGTCCAGAGACAGTTGTGGTTCGGTCCGGATACGGACCGGAGTCCGGACTTTGAGGGTGCCTGGCCTAAGGTGAATTACTTGAGCTAACGTAAAATCAAATTATTGCTCTATCGAGCTAACGTCATACAAATAACGAGCCCATAGAAATAGAATACGAGTATACTACTATACTCATATTCTATTTATATGGTCAGCCCGCTACAACTGTCACTATGGCAACGGTACACATACAAATGGCCGCCGCTCTGACCATCCTGCATTATCTTAAAATATAATACATCCATTATCCTGCTACGTTGATTTGAATGGGAATGTCCGTTCTACTCCTATTTTATTTCTATGGACGACACTGGTGGGCAAAAACGTGTATAATACAGTTAACAAAATTAAAACATGATTGACAAACAATTATTTAGTATTGTGTAGCAATATGATACGAAGAGATGTTTGAAATGGAGTATATATGTTAGACTGGTGGATGTTCGTCAACGTTAGCCAAAACGTTTATGTTGACGTTGCACACAAGTTATGTCAGTTATTATTAACAGCTGCTCTGTTAGATATGACTATTGTTACACCGAAATCTGTTTGTATCGTGAAATTGCGGTTTTTGTTTATTCATCAAAAATGACTAAAGTCAGAGATGTTTCCTGATACACGTGAAGTTGCAGCCTGTATAAATTAATGTTAAGATAACTGGAGTTGTGTTTATGCTAACTGTTACACCTAACTAACGTTGCTGTCGCTTATGTAATAAATATATAATTGAAGTGACATTACACATATATATGTTTTATGTTTTTCTACTGTAGAAAATCAGACCTATACTCTTCAATTAACGATGACGATGTAGATGCCTTGGTGATGGAGATTCAGCGCACTAATCCGAATGCTGGATATAAAATGATGCTGGGACATCTACGGTCCAGAGGCATACACATTCAAAGTAAAAATTAACAGTTTTTGTTTAACCTCAATGTTCAACCCAATTCCAAATGACGTGGGTTTAGCCAGTCGCCAATTTGAATAAACAAATACATCTCCTTTTTCAATCAGGGCATCGAGTAAGGGCGTCAATGCAGAGAGTGGATCCAGGAGCAATCTTGATGCGAAGGTTAACCCTCCAGACTACAAGGCGTCGTCAGTACAATGTTCCTGCACCAAATAGTCTATGGCATATAGACGGTAATCACAAGCTGATCAGGTCAGTTTTTCCTGCTGCTTTTTGAGCTGTGTCCATCATAATCTAGTAGGCCACTGCTCTTGAACTCCTGTACTCAAGTGCTGCAGTCCTGCAGTTCTTTGTTCCAAGCCTGTACCACACCACCTGAAATCACTAAATAGTAACATCATGTGAGAAAACAGAGGTGAAGGTGTGATTGCTGAAATAAGTAGGCCTATCTACAGACATTGCACCCTTGGAAGTATTGAGTGTGAGACCAATTTGAAGGCTGAGGAAAAAGTAACATTAAAAGATATACGGCCAGGTCATTAATACTTAAAGATGCCTTTATCCTTTTTTAATACAAAATATAACAATGAGGGTTCTGTATGTTAGTTAGTTGAGGATATGAATTGAACTCCTTGTCTACTCATTAGATAATAATTGAGTTTGAATTTCAAACAAAAACACAATTAGATGCTACTAAAGGTACAGTCCTTGCATGGGGGCAAGCCCTCTACCACATACATCCTAGCTAAATATGAGCTATTCTGATAGTACCATAATGTCAGTGGTGTCCAATTTTATCCGCAAAGGGTTGGTGTGAATGTGTTCCAACAAAGCAGTGACACATGAACTCACAACTAGTTGGTGCACTGGAATCGGGTGTTTCTCTGCTTGGTTGAAATGCACCCACACTGACCCTTAGTTGGGACATCCATGATGTATTTTAACAAATGTGTGTAAGCTTTGACATACAAAATTATTTATAAGCATTTTCAAAGGTATGAACATGATCCAGAATATGTCTCAATTCCAAACCGTACCATGAAATCATATGTTCACATGTTCACATGAAATCACATGTTTCCTCTTCATATTTACTCTGTTAGGGCACTGTATTAGCACCTGAGGTGGTCAAATCAGTTTTAGCCTACTAACAATCTCAGGACCCATTGGCAAAGTCCTTTTACGGAGATTAGCCTACCGAAAACCAACATTTTAGCACCTTGTGTGATTCCATCTTTAGTAGAGATGAGAGGTTAGATGTTGGAAAAAGGTACTTTAAAATATAAATGTTGTTCACCCAGCTGACAAATCTGCTCGCCTTGGTAAAGTAAATTAAGCCATTGAATTTGCTTATTTATGTACAACTTTTTTTAACTTAAAGAAGGTTAACATGCAATGTACGATAATGTTGGATATTGCAATGGCAATAATGTTTTGTGATATTGCAGGACATGTTGCTATTGCAATATCCAACGTTATCACCCAACCTGCCACAACCATACCCCTCCAACCCTATTCCTAACATAGCTTAATGAACAAGATGTGCCTTTATCAACTGTGATTTGGACATGAGGCCCCAATTCAATAACCAATTAATCCTGTTATATTTCACACAGATGGAGGATTGTTGTTCATGGTGGCATTGATGGATTCTCCAGGCTAATTGTGTACTTAAGTAGTGCCACCAACAACAGAGCTACAACTGTTCTTGAAGGCTTCTTGTCTGCTGTTGGCCAATATGGCGTGCCATCTCGAATTCGGTATGTAATGTCCTACAAATGTCTAATAAATGAAGTACAATGAGACTTATTTGACTAAAATGTATTTTAATAGCATTTGTAACACAGGTACAATTATCAAAAAGAAAATGAGTGTTCGGAATTTCAAACAAGTGTAATGAAGGTGCTCTTCGGTAATCTTAAAACAGAGCTGGGTTACAACCCACGCAGAACGGCACAAACAGCCTTCTTCAGGGTATGCTTAGACCCTGAAGAAGGCTTTCCGAGAGAAGACCTTTCTTTTGAAGGTACAATTATGTTGGATAGTCATCTTCAGATAAATGTACTTTTTTCCCCTTACAGATCTGACAAGGGGGGTGAGAATGTTAGGGTTGCTCATTTCATGGTCCAAACACAAGGGGAGAACAGGAGCTCTCATATTACTGGACGGAGTGTTCATAACCAAAGGTATGGGGGATTTAAAAAATATAAATTATTAAAGTACAATGAAACCGAGAGAAGAAGCATGTCTGTCCACCCTCACAAAACAATACTTACATTCAGGCGGGGCAGGGGGTGATAGCGGGGCGTTTTACTGGCAGTTCATAACAAGTTCATTGGTCACTACCTAAAATCCAGCTCTCACTTCGCTCATCATTGTGTTCACACTCCAGTCTGAACATAAGTGTCAATCAGCCATTACTAGTAGAACCTTGTACAACTTTTCCATCCTGCTAACTGTTGAATAATGTGACCTGCCAAAAATACAATATAAAGGCTGTATTTCATTCTTTCTTTTACAGAATTGAGCGCCTTTGGAGAGATGTGTATTTTTATTTATTTTATTTTTTATTTAACCTTTATTTAACCAGGATAGGTCTCATTGAGATTAAAAATCTCGTTTTCAAGAGAGTCCTGGCCCAAGAATGGTAACAGCACAGTTTCAGACAGTTTTACAGTTACAAACAATTAAAAAAAAAACCACACAATCACAACACAGTCATACACCAAGTTTAGCCAAAGCATTTACAGACACAGCGGCCTGCTTCGAGGTCAGTTAAAGTTGCTTTGAGTGTTTCTAATGAGACCAGCTCTCTGAGTTTCAGCTCAGTTTGAAGCAGGTTCCAAGCTTGAGGGGCAGTGTAACTGAACGCCCTTTTCCCAAGTTCAGTACGGACCTTTGGTACAGTTAAAAGGAAAAAGTTCTCTGAGCGAAGCCGATAGGATCCAGTGCATTTTTTATTTATGTACATACTTAGATAAGGGGGAAGAGCACCAAGAATAGCCTTATATATAAGGATGTGCCAATGTTTCAGTCTACGCGTGGTCAGGGAAGACCATCCAACACGAGTGTATAGATTGCAGTGGTGCGTCAAGGATCTGAGGTTTGTGATGAATCTCAGTGCACCGTGGTAGACGGTGTCCAGCGAGTGAAGGCACTGAGAAGATGCATTCATATAAACCACATCTCCATAATCCAGCACAGACAGAAAGGTTGCAGACACTAGTCTCTTTTTGGCCTCATAGGAAAAACAAGACTTGTTTCTAAAGAAAAAACCTAATTTTATTCTTAATTTTTTCAAGAGTTCCACAATGTGTGGTTTAAAAGAGAGCGAATTGTCAATTATAATTCCAAGATACTTATACTGCAACACAGATTCAACCTCCGTCCCCTGCAAGGTGGTGATAGGAGGAAGGTTCAAGACCTTGGCTTTTGCTTTCGAGAACATCATTAGGTTTGTCTTGGCAGCATTTAAAACAAGTTTCAAATCACACATGTTGGATTGTACAATGTTAAAAGCATTCTGGAGCTGACAAAGAGCCTGCTTCGGGGTGGACGCAGAACAATAAATAACTGTATCATCAGCATAAAAATGCAAATTTGCATTCAAAACATTGTTATTAAGACTGTTAATGTAAATAATAAATAACAATGGTCCTAAAACAGATCCCTGTGGCACACCCTTGGATACCGGAAGAGATGTTGAAGTTAAGCCTTCTGCCCGCACACACTGTGATCTGCATGAAAGATAATTCTTGAACCAACAGACAGCCTTACCTGAAAGACCGATACTAACAAGTCTTTGTAACAGTAAGGCATGATCCACTGTGTCAAAAGCCTTTGACAAGTCAATAAAAAGTGCTGCGCAATGCTCTCTATTGTCTAAGAAGTAAATAAGATCATTTACTACTTTTAAGGCAGCTGTTGTAGTGCTGTGATTTTTCCTAAAACCAGATTGAAACTCAGATAAAATATTATTTATTGATAAAAACTCTTTCAGTTGGAAATTGACCAGTGATTCCAGTACTTTATTTAAAACACATAATTTGGAGATGGGTCTGTAGTTGTTTAGGTGAGTGGGATCACCCCCTTTTAACAGTGGGAGAACAAAAGCAGATTTCCAAATAAGGGGAATTTCGTTTGTCTCCAAGGACAGATTAAAAAGATAAGCCAAGGGCAAAGCTATAAAATCAGCTGCTAACTTTAAAAAGTACGGCTCCAGGTTGTCAGGACCTGCTGATTTTCTTGGTTCCAAACTTTTCAGGGCTTTATACACCTCTGAAACTGTTACTGGAATAAAATTAAACGGTTCACCCTCCCAGATACCACCGTCAGAGCGATCAGTGGCTCCTTGAGCTATGTTCTGCGAGGTAAACAGAGAACCAGAAGCAATAAAATGCTCATTAAAACAACCAAGCATTTCTGCCTTATCAGAGATTTGAACAGAGTCCTCCTTCACAATGCAATCAGGAAGCTCTATAACATTTTTGTTTCCAGTTAATGATTTAATAGTTTTCCAGAATTTAAGGGGATTATTTAGGTTATCTGAAGTTTCAGTTAGGAGATGATCCGCTTTGGCATTTCTGATTTTAACGGTAAATGCATTTCGCAGCTGCCTGAAGAGCAGCCAATGTGACTCAAGACCTGTACTCCTGGCTTTTGACCATGCCACATTGCGCTCGTGTAGTAAATCAGAAAGATCTGATGTGAACCATGCATTGTCTCTGCCTTTTACTCTGTATTCTCTTAAGGGGGGTATGCCTATCAACTATTTTAATAAAACCATCATAAAATAATGTCCAGGCAGTTTCAACATCTGCAATGAGATTGATTTTGTCCCAATCAAATAGAAACAGGTCGTGGAAAAAACCCTGCTCTACAAAATGTTTAATATCACGCTTTATGATGATACGGGGTTTTGTCTTAGGGACTTTTGTATTCCGTACCGTGGCAATGACACAGTGGTCACTGATGTCATTTGCAAATACAGAAGCAGGGGTGTATTTATGAGAAGCATTTGTAAGGATTAGATCAATTAAGGAGGATTTTTCAGGAGATTTCAGATTGGGTCTAGTGGGACTGCCAACAATCTGAAAGAGATTTAAGGAATTGCAGTATGTTTTAACATCATCAGATGCTGGTAGCAGCCAGTTCCAGTTAAGGTCACCCACAATGACAATTTCAGTATAGTTAAGACTGGACAAAAGCTGCATTAAAGATGGTAAAGCTTCGCTGACAGCTGAAGGTGGTCTGTAGCAACCAACAACAGTAATATGGAGCGCTTTTGATACTTCCAAGTCAAGAGCCAAAAGTTCAAATTGTTTTGTCAGTGATTTAGAGAGAATAATTGTTACATGAAACTTCGATTTAACATAGACTGCAACACCTCTACCCTTTTTAGGTCGATCAGTCCTATACACATTATAGCCATCAATGCAAATATCCTTGCTTGAAATTGATTTGGTCAGCCAAGTTTCAGATATCACTATTATATCAGCATCGGTTGAATGTGCCCAAATACGAATCATATCCATTTTAGCAATCAAACTGCGCACATTCAAATGGATGAGACCAACACCAGACCTTGATTTAAAATCTGCAGGGGTGTTAAAATTAACACAATATTCTGGTCCAGGGTTAGGTTGCACATTTCCTGAAATCAGCAATAAGAGTACAATTAGACACCTATAGACAGGCCTAGGTGGACTTTTTGACGGCTCTCTCTTAGTGTTTAAACCTAACACAAAATCATGAACATAGCTTGAAGAAATAATAAAGTTGTCTTGTAGAGCCATAAGGCTAATCAGACGGGCCAAGTCCACAGATCCGCACTTGACAGATGCGGGAGAGAGGGAGAGGGGGCTCAACATCGTACCCAGCGGACTGCAAGAGGAGCACGTTCCCCGGCCTGGTAAAACCGGGGTTGGGAGAAATGGACGGGATATTCCGGTCCCGAGGGGACTTACCCCAGTGCTGCTCCAAATTAAAAGGGATAGGACAGCCAAAAGCAGTGACATAATTAAAATCCCGCGAAACGTGGAGAACCCGCCCAAAACAGCAGACTCTTGAGCTCCACGCCACAGGACAAGTTAGTACAGAACAAAATCAGGCTCAATCCCATATAAATCCGTTCCGGGATCTTTCAACCACCCGATCAGCTGGGGACGATGCGTGTCGTGACTTCACATGTAAATAGGAAGCCCGACCCGATGCATCGCTGGTTTAAAAGTTAAAAAACTGGATGTGTAGAGATCGTAACACAGTCAGATACAGATCAGTGCCCAGTTAAAAAAAGCCAGGAACTTCCCTTATAATATACAATAGGCAAATATACAATGTACTCTGGTAACTATCAAAATAAAGACATTGTATAGTGTTCATAACAGTATTTTTATTTAATAAATTATACCTAATACAATAATATTACAAAAAAAACGTACATCTAAATAAATATATCATCTAAAATAGATGCATTTGATTTAAAAATAACAAATAAAATTCAAAATGTAAACAGCAACAAAGAAATTATAAACATTATTTTTCTTGTTAATATCCATTATCTTCTCTGTTATGTATCTTCCGGTCTTTGCCAATCTGGACAGCATTTCTTGGTCCTCCACGTCTTTCTCGTACAGCCACTGCTTGAAGCAAACTGAAAATAAGAAACAACAATGTTTTAACAAATCGTATTAAATTATGTGATGATAGAACTGCAAACAGAATAGCTGTAACTTTAACTAAATAAATAACTCAGTTACCTCTAATCATTAACCCATGTTTGTATCATTGAGTTAACATACATACATACATACATGCTAAACTCTTATTGCACTTTTGGCAACGAGCATTTTCCACCTCAAGACCAAGCCCCCAGGAAGTGCGCCGGACTCTGAGAAAAATATTCGTTGTGTCCAAACGGCGGTACTACAATTTCCTTATCAGTCTGTGACGTCCACCGGCCCAGAAATACTTTTTCCCCTTGACTAACATTGGGAAAGAGACGTCTGTAAATCGGTGGATAATTTTTTTGAAACTAAATAAACTACCCAGTATGAACTATTGTATAGCCCTAGAATCATTAAGTCCTTAAAGTTGTAAAATGCACTAAAAGCCGAATCTAGATTTATTCTCTCTCTCCATTCATTCTAGTGAGCCGAGAGTGTGTGCTCGGGGGGGCGGGGCTTAAGGGGCGCATGCTCTGTGAGCGCACAAACGGGTTCTTCTGCTCTGACAGCCAGGCATGCTGGGTAATCTGTGACGTTTCGCTCTCTCAAAAGTTGGGCCATTTTGACTTCATGCGCCAATGAGCAGCTCTCATAGGAAAGAACGAGACCCCGCCTCCCACGCTGTATCCAGTTCTTATTATACATCCATGCTCAAGACGGGTAACATAACTACCCTCGGGGCGCTTAGTTCTCTCCGCCATGTGTTTGAGTGCGCACACGTGTGTGTGTGTGTGTGTGTGTGTGTGTGTGTGTGTGTGTGTGTGTGTGTGTGTGTGTGTGTGTGTGTGTGTGTGTGTGTGTGTGTGTGTGTGTGTGTGTTGCATGCATGTAGCAGGTTCTGTGTGTAAACTGCCCCACCCCCTCGCACACCGACAGGGGAGAGAGATCTCTCGTCTGGATTGGAAAGATCAGAAAAATAAATCATAGACGCACTTCGTAGTCTTTTTGCATATTAGAAACGGAGTTGGCGACAGTAAGACTGCGATATAATGTTTGTGTAGATATAATACATATGACATCTATTTTTTAAATGTCTCCAGTACCGATAAAAAGATCGATAACGTTGGACGTTAACGGTACCACGGTCTTTAATAATTCAGCCCCGGGCCCCGTTAATACTGGGGCTCGGTACCCATCCCTAGTTTTAATTATTACATCATCAATATTACATTTCAAATAACCAAGTACTTGGTATCTCACAAAGCGCATGTGGCTAGTGTTGCTAAGAACATACCTGGTGATGGTGGCTCTTCGCTGCAGGATCTGGTCGATGTCCTCCTAACAGAAGCGATTTCCTTCGTCGTTCTCGTCCATGATGGCGGCGTAGGCTCCTTTCCTCAGGAGGTCCTCGATCTCCTTCTTGGAGAACTGCTGGACCGGCTAAAGGCGACGCAGAGAGACATTTACACAAGTGGATTTAGAAAACTCTTTTTGAAATTAAACTAAGCGTACTACAACAGCGACTGACCCAAAAATGACTTGGCATCTAGAAATATGACAGATTTCTTTTTTCTCACCCCGTTGTTGTTGCCTTCTTTGTTCCCACTCGTGCTCTGCAGGACAGCACGGTCCAGCCCGAGCTTCAGACTAGCTTTATCCAGCTTTTCCCTCTCATAGTTTCTAGTGATCAGACGGTACACCTTCACCGCCTTAGACTGGCCAAAACGATGACACCGAGCTTGAGCCTGAAATAAAAAATTAAAAGAGGGGTCAAAAGAGCAACGTTTTTAAGCATTAAATGGGAAAATATACACTTAAAGAACCGAGGGAATAAACGGAAAGACTGTTGTTGTTGTAGCCCTATTGAACTATCTTTAGGACAGACAGAGCAGATATATATATCGTAGCTGCAGGTCATTTTGAGGGTTCCAGTCAGAGTCGAATATCACACAGGTGTCCGCAGCAGTGAGGTTCACAAACTCTTGATCAGGTGTTTGATGTGGGCTGGCATGATCCTTTCTGCAGCGATAAATAAAGAAAACAAAGAAGACCTTATTAATAATAGTAATGATGGTAACAACAATAATATTAGTATAACTATTTATATAGCACTTACACAATAATTGCAAAGTGATTCTCACAACAAAAATAAAGAACAAAACAATGTCAACAATAAAAAAAAAAAAAATTATAGGAATGTTAAGAGACAAAGAAATGATAAACATTCTGAGAGGCCGACTACAAAAAGGTAGACTCAATGGCTCTTGATGACATCAATGAGCAGTCCCAAAACATGCTGCTGTATCAAAAGAAATAGGTCCAGATTTCTTCTATTTAGTGTTGGATGATTTGTTGTATTGATTGCTGATGGATGTTAAGATATGTTTTACAATTATAACTTATTGTAATTGGAATCAAAAAGTTTAAAATCGTAGTTTTAATAAAATGACTAGCAATATAGGGTTTATTCAACAGCGGTAAAGCATTAAGTTGCTAAATTAACGTACACTGAAATGTAAAACTTACCACTATCTAGGAAAGGACCTGATCAGAAGGATTGACTAGTAAGACAGCAAAGAGGTGGAGGAGGTCTCTGTCATGTACCATTGGTAGATGTTACACCTGAAAGAAAGATAAGGAAATAAGACAACACAGGAGGACAAACATCCTCTTAAGTAAAAGACGAAATCATTTCAAGCTTTACATCTTTCAGTCTTTATAATGCACTGTTGGAAATGACATTCCAAATGCTAAATTCAAACTCAATACCATAAATAACTGGATAGGCCTACCAAAGTGCTTTACCTGATAGAACACGTTCCACACGGAGCAGCAACCATCCGGCTCGGCCTTTTGCTGCATATCATCTCCTCCCTCTCCACTGTTTCCAGTAGATCTCTACTGCCTCTGTCCAATAAAACTGAAATGCCCCAAAACAATCATATTTAAAAGTTAAAACAATAACTTGCTTTTGGCATTCAAATGTATTAAATTCAAAAAAAAAGGCGTTCCCTTCAAGTCCGTAACCAGTCATAGGAGTTCAAATGCAAAGCCTGAACGATGACAAGAGCGAGACTTACATTTTACAAGATAAGTAATACCAGAGCAGTGTGTACGACATGCAGAGAACAGATCAAATCCCCTGACAGACTCACACACTTTGGTGATGTCCTCATCTGATAATGATGTTTCATTTTTAGCAGCAAAGTAACATTGCTCAAGGTATATGTTGGACCCAACTCATGTACAGTATGTTTTGCATCTCCTCAACAATGGTCTGTATGGTTGAGTAGAAACAAACTGTCCCTAGAGTTTCAGGTAGATTAACAAAGAAAAGTTTGCAATGAAGCACAAAACCCCTCTTTGTATTAAGCTAGCTGCCACAGAAAGTACAGCTTAACATGCTAACCTGGTAGAGTTAGCTAACGTTAGCTAACTTCATATCCAACTAAAAACCTCTAACATGCATTACATTGACGATTTTAAACACAACTTAACTCTCTCAACTTGTAAAATAACGTTAATTTAACATACCCTTAATAACTACATCACGTTTTTCAGGGGCAACACAAACTGCAGAAAACGTTAGCTGCTAACTGTTGTTAGCTAAGACAGCTAGCTCGTAACAATAGCCTCCTAGCAAACTTAAGGTTACGTTAACATTAACTTAACATTGTAAGAAAGCAAAACGAACCTTCGAGAAATATTTTACTCTCAGACTGGGTGTAATTGTGTTGCATTGCTTACCTCCAGAAGGACTTTTAGCTGTTTCCCAGTAGAGACTAGAGAGAGCTGTCCGAGCGGTTGCTGTCAGAAGAGCAGCATTGGGCGGACCAGATAAGAACCAGTTAGTGTCAATGTTGTGGTGCTGTTGCTTTGGTCTGGGTCTCTGGATCTGTGAGCTAACCACGCCCCGTTCATTTGCATATAAGGAATGGAAATGTCTCATCATGAAATGTCTCATCATGAAATACAAGTCACCTGAAATAAATAAATGCGTCATTATGAAATACAAGTCATCTGAAATAAATAAATATGTCATTATGAAATACGATTCTCTTGAAATAAATAAATGTGTCATTATGATATACAAGTCTCTTGAAATAAATAAATGTGTCATTATGAAATAAAAGTCTCTTGAAATAAATGTCTCATTATGAAATAAAAGTCCCATGAAATAAATAAATGTGTATTTAAATGTACATGTATACATATTTATTGCCTCATTTATTTATTTCATAATTTATTTCATAGGCATATTTATATATATATATATATATGTATTTATTTAATTATTGATGTATTTATTTATTTATTTAATTTTGGCTTAAATGGCATTCCATACCTTAGAGGAGGTGAGGTCCGCTCCCCACTCGTAAAAAAATAGCACTTTACCCCTGCCTATAGGCAGTGAGCTGATTATCGAGCCTTCATTGTAACAGTTGCGGGTGTACTGTGTGTTTGCGTGTGGGGAGTGCTTTTTTGCGTGCTCTATAGTGCCCGTAATAGTGTTCACTGGAGAACAGCACCTCAGCACCACCACTCAAAATACCTTCCCGCGCCTCTGTCCAGGGTCCTATCCCCTCTAGTGGGACATGAGATATGTTGGTGGAATTTGGGGAGAACAGTCTTTAGGTTGGAGGGATTGAAATCTCCAGCAATGCTGAAGACAGATTCCGGGTGTAATGTCTGTTGCGTGCTAATCAGTGTTGGGTGTAACGCGTTACAAAAGTAACGGCGTTACAGTAATATATTACTTTTTGCTGTAACGAAGTAATGTAACGCATTACTAATGAAATTTGGGTAATATATTAACCGTTACAATTCTCAGTAACGCAGTTACACAACACATTTTAACCCGAAATTAAATGGTGTTTTGTTTTTTAAGAATTCACAAATATCGCGAGACATTCAAACACCAGAGAAAAAATGTGCGGATAGATTAATAAACCTGATTGCATTGTTTACTATTGGGTTAAGATGGCGGGAGGAACTTTTGAGCGATGGGTGTTCTCACATTATTATCAGTTCATTAGAGAAAAAGAGAAAAACATAATAGTCAAGTGCAATCTATGTTCGTCGGCAGCAAAGGAATTGTCTACATCAAGAAATAGCACTAACAACTTAAAGAAACACCTGGACCGGTGCCACGCTAACACTAAGTTAGTCGAGAGATCTGCCGGCTCGGAGAAAAGACAACATACAGAAGATGTAAGTGCAGGCACGCCGAAGCAACACAAGTTAACATTCTCTCTGTCTTCTATGATTCTGGAACCCCGAGAAGTTAAGAGACTCTTGGCAGAGTATGTTGTGGAAGACATACAATCTCTGTCAACTGTGGAGTCGCCGGCATTTAGAAAACTTGTCAGCTAACGTCGCAATAGAGACTTTGTAATACAGTAGGTTACTGGGCCATGCTGAGGCTGTACTACCATGTTAGCGACCAGCGACTTAATTGTAATGTTGTTATTTTTTATGTGTGTGTGTGTGCGTGTGTGCATGCGTGTGTCTTGACTCACATCTTATTCCACTCATTTTGTACATGGTTAGCTTAAATGTTATACTGCTGCCTGGTGGTAAAAAGATGCATTGCCTATACATAAGCACCTATCATTACAGTAATGTTATCGGAATCCAAATATTATTTAGCCCAGTTATAAATGGAGCATTAGTTTATTATCTAGCATGACTTTAATATCTCTATCTTCTTATTTTTCAGCAAGTGTTGCCAGATAGAAAGACATTTTCCAAAGAGTTGGATAAAGAATATGCTATCATGGAAAAGGAGCTGAGGAAAACTACCGATGCCCAGGATTATGTGTCAACCATGGCAGACATATGGAGTGCTAACAACAAAAGTTTCTTGGGGGTGACTGTGCATTGGATCGATGCAGATACCTTGAAACGAAAGAAGGCTGTGATCGCTTGTAGAAGATTTAGGGGTCGACACACGTACGACGCAATAGCAACAGAGCTGGAGGACATTTTCTCTCAATATGGACTTACCAACGATAAAGTGACTGCATGTGTGACGGACAACGGGAGTAACTTTGTGAAGGCGTTCAAGGAGCATCAGCAGCGGCAAGTGGAGTCCGATTAGGAGGAAATGAGGTGGATGGCGATGGTGAGGCAGACTTTACAGACCTTCACAGTGTGCTTGCCGCGGCCAAAGATGATAATGCCCGGGACGGGCTATGTGTACTGCCTCCCCATCATAGATGCGCAGCCCATACACTTAATCTAATTGCGAACAATGAGGTAGATAAATGGCTGTCATCTAACGTAGAATCTAGAGCTGTGTATCGTAGTGCTACAGCCAAATGTTCAGCATTGTGGACGAAGGCCAGCCGCTCCACAGTCGCATCAGAGTTCCTGGAAGAGGTCAGTGGTAGAAAGTTGATTGTTCCCACAGTAACAAGGTGGAACTCATACTTCACAGAATCACAGAAATTCCCCTCACTGACATCAATAATATCTGCACATAATTTCAAATGAAATGTATGAATGACAGGGAATACCAGTTTCTCAAGAAATATTGTTCCATTATGAAGCCTTTCACAGTTGCACTGAACGCTTCAACCAACACTAGAATGGGAAAAATCTTAGCAATGAAAACTGGCCTATCAGCAATGACCACTGGGCTGCCTGAAGTTATTGTGGGAGCAATCAAAACTCGATTTGCCGCAATAATTGACTCCAAGGAAGCGCTGCTTGCCGCTGTCTCACTGCCTAAGTTTAAGCTGCGTTGGGTAAAAGAAGAAACCAGAAGAGACCATATCAAGATACTCCTCATGTCAGAGTGTCGTTCCCTAACAACACAAGAGCCTGTAGCCCTCATGCCCGATGTCCCTCAACCTGCTGCTGTTGCCTCCAGCGAGGAGGATTTTTTTGCCTTTGACTTACAGCCCGTTACCACAGCTGATGCGCCCATGTCTGTGGAAACAGAGGTAATGTCTTATTTCAATTCTGCCCCTACGATGGAAAGTCTGCACCAGTTTCCAAGAATGAAAAAAATCGCACTCCGCTGTAATGCCCCAACACCATCCAGTGCACCAGTAGAAAGACTTTTCAGTCTTGGAAATCTTGTGCTCACCCCAAAACGCAACCGTCTCGGTGATGGACGCTTTCAACGCCTTCTCCTGATGCGCTTCAACCGTCATTTCAGTCAAGGCGGTAGTGGAATAGGCCAGCCCCCCACCATAGAAAAATAAGTAGGCTATAGGTCAAGGCTTTAAGGGCTTTCATACTTAAATGTATTTTACGAGCCTTAATTGGCTTTATTCTACCTCTGTTTTGGCAGTAACAGGTTTCCTGTTTATTTTTTTAGTTTTCAATATTCCAATGTGTGTGTTAAATATAGTGGAGCTTCGTTTGTTTTGTGAAGTATTTCCTACGAGGCCTTTTTTTGTATTTAGATTTGACCAGACTTTGTTTGGTAGCCTATGTTCTAGGCGTTGTTTGGCAAATAGCAGGTCTCCTATTTTTGGCCTACGTTGCATTTAGTAGCAATCTTAAGCAATGTTTGGCTTACATGTTAATAGTGTTGAACTGAAAATGGCTGAGCCGTAAGCTATTCCTTGAGGCCTAATCCTTTTCGTATTTTTGATAAAGCTTCTTCTTTGTCCACTCAATACATTCAAACTTCTTGTGCTTGGAACTTGAATTAAATAAAAGAAAGTAACAAAAAGAAAAATATATTGCACACCTTGTAATTTCATAATGTTATAGATTTCATTATAGTGAGCTCTAGCTCTATTGTATTTAATATATATAGGCCTAGACTTATAAATATGTACAGTATCTCTACTATAATTGACCAGACTTTGATCCTTTGTCTGCTTTAAATAAGTTTATAAGTTGTTAGTAGTCTTAAGGGCCTACACAGTTGTTATGCTATACCACATTGCCCTTCACTGGATGTATAATGAGCTGCACTAAACAAAATTTTAGCATTTAAAATACCTAGCCATTCTTTTGCGGTTATTTTGGTGAAAGTAACTAAAAAAGTAACTAAAGTAGTGTAACTCATTACATTTCAGAGACAGTAATATTGTAATGTAACTTATTACTTTCAAAAGAGAGTAATAAGTAATATGTAATATATTACATTTTGGAAGTAACTTGCCCAACACTGGTGCTAATGGCTACATGCAGTTCCTTCATAGCTAGCTTAGCATGAGCATCGGGTGGTATATAGGCTGCAATTGTAATGATGGAAGTGAAAGTTACAAATAAAGTTTACACCAAAACTAAAGCAAATCAAATATTGTTTGACATGCATCAAAATGCTATGAATATCAAGATATAATTTCACCATAGAAGTGATTCATGCATGTATAAATGTGTATACTGTGTGTAAGACTAGTATTGCATGCAATGTGAAACTATGTCAAAACACAAAGCAGAAGAAGGGGCATACTTTATTCCTCCCTCAAGGGGAAATGTTTCACTCTGGGGTTATGTTTTGCACACACATGTCACTGGGTCTGTGTCTGATATCTTTGCTTTCAAACATGTATCTCAAGTAAAGTTTAAAGGTTACAAAGTCAGGTGAAAGTAACTTTAGTTGTGTTTGTGTGATTAGATGATCCATGTTCCTTTCTCCCTGACCCTCCAGGTGACAGAGCCATTTGAAATCTGATTGCTCAAACTCTATGAATGAAATTGAGCGTAGCCCAAGGGAACTGTGTGTGCGTTTGTTCCAGAGTCCACATTCAGTTGGCAACAGAAAAGTGTTGATCCAGCAAATCCAATTTGTGTCTATGTGCGTGAGAGTGAGAGAGAGATAGTGAGCAAAGGTTTGAGTTAATGTTACCCTATTGTGTGTGTGTGTGTGTGTGTGTGTGTGTGTGTGTGTGTGTGTGTGTGTGTGTGTGTGTGTGTGTGTGTGTGTGTGCGTGTGTGCGTGCGTGCGTGCGTGCGTGCGTGCGCGTGCGTGCGTGCGTGTGTGTGTGTGCTACATGCACTCATATATACACATAAAGTTGCATGGTGGCATTTTTGAGTTTCTGCAAATACTTGCTAATGCAACATTGCAAGTACTGTAAAGTAGTACGACAAGCACACACACACACACACAGACACACACACACACACACACACACACACACACACACACACACACACACACACACACACACACACACACACACACACACACACACACACACACACACACACACACAGAGCTTCATTATTGTATTCATTAATAACCAGGTTTCTGCAGCTATGTTAAGAAGAAGAAGAAGTAGTAGAAGAAGAAGAAAAAGAAAATTGTGTTTGCATATTCAGTGAGATATTACCAGAACAGTTATTTTAATTAATGCACTATTAACCATTCAATTTTGTGTCAATTAAACAAAGCAAGCACAAACTATGCAATTCATCTAATGTTTGCAACCCGGTATCATGGCAAGACGTGAACATGTAACGATTTACCACTCTGGGAGACGTGAATATGTTACGATTTTGTCCCCTCAGTGTTGTACATTACAAAATGTGTTTCTTTTTTTCTTAGTTATTTCCTTGTTTAGGAATGGGGAAATATAATAAAATAAAAATAAATGTTTCTTCATGTAATTTTTTAATTAAGATCGTATGTTGCCCTCACTACATTTGCTTCAGAGAAATGCACAATAAATTGTGTAACATGAACTGTTCCTATAATTAATGAGGGCAACATATGATCTTAAATAAAAAATGACATGAAGAAAAATTATATTTGCCCATTCCTAAACAAGGAAATAACTAAGAAAAAACACATTTTGTTGTCAGTTGCCTAGCAACATGTTCATGTAATGTACAACACTTGAAAGCCAGTTATTATCATAGATGTGTCGCAAATATGACTACCAAATTAATTTGCAGGAAGTAAAGTTAACGTTAATAGTACCGTTAAAATTAAAAGTTGTAAATAAAGCAAGTCAAGTAGGCTACATTTACATACCTGCCAACCCTACCGATTTGGGCGGTAGTATTCCGCTTTTTACATGTTTCTACCGCCTACCGATTTAGCTGGCTTTCCCTACCGAATTTCAATCTTCCCAAATTATAGAAAATAAAAATGCCCCTTGGCGCTCCATAGACACTTGACTCGACTTTTACCGTTTGCAGCGTGTCTGTGATCCCATCATACAAACAGTCCTCTGTGTTTCTGAAAGTGAAACAACGTGCAGAGGAAGGGCAGCGTTACCCCCAGGGCTTATGGGTAATCACTCAAAAATGAGTTTAAGGGAACAGAGACGAGGCATTTGAGTCCTGCAGGGTTTCCCCGTTTATATCAGTGTCTCGAAAACACATGTTGGCGACTGAAAGACATCCAGTGTTTGGTCTTTTCCTGAAGCATCCTTCACCTACAGTGTCTCAACTGAAAGAGGACCACAAACACAAAACATATAATAAAATGTGGAGATTTTGGGATATTTATCTCCCATTCTTTTACTTTTCGGACATTTTAAAGACCAAACATGTACTTAATGTCTCCGTTTAGCAAAGTACAACAATCAGAAAGCCTGTAGACTATTTATATCACACTTTATTAGTAAAAACATGCAGGAAATTACTTTTTATGGCAGTATTTTCTGATTTATGGAGCGATACAAAGAGATATCCTTTTGTGAAAACCTTTGATTCTAATATGTCAACAACATGAGAATATGAACCTGGCTGTATCCAGTACTGTTCAAACAAGAGTTCTGGCTTCTAACATCCTTCATCTACACACCAGTGGGCCAAAAGGTTGGGGCCCCCCCAACACAAATAGTCACGTAATGGGCTACACTGTCTCAAATGAAAGAGGGCCAGAAACCCATTAAAAATATAATAAAATGTGGAGATTTTGGAATATTTATCTCCCATTATTTTACTTTTCGGACATTTTACAGACCAAACATGTCGTTGATGTCATTGTTTCCCAAACTACCACTTTTTGTGAAAAATGCATACAATTACGCAATATATGTTAAATACATGGTTTATACATGTTCAGTAATTACTGGGGTTCCATTTCTTCTGATTACCTAATTTGGGCGTGCACATTTGCCGCGCGCAAACCTACCTCTTTTGGATTTGGAAAGATTGGCATATATCCATTTAATAAAGCCGTGGAGGGAGTTTATAAACCTGGTTAAAGAGTCTACGGGACGCTCTAATAAGTAAAGTGAACGCGCCAGCAAGACCACGACACTTCACCTAGCCTCCTATTGGTTGAGGGATTTTGAAATGTTTTTTCTACAGAAAAAATCCAAGTGCAGAGCAGAAATCTGAGAGCAGTCATTTGACAAGCGCAAAGAAGCAGCCTGAGTGCGAGGAGAAGGTTTTAAACTGGAAAACACGAAATCTGTGCAAGCAGCGATATATCTGAGTGCAAGCGTACAGTTTTAGCAGGAGTAGAGCAAATCTAAGCGCAAGGACAGGGTTTGACTGGAAGAAATACAAAATGTGAACGTGAATTCAATAAATTATGCTCTCAAATTGAAAGAACACTCTCTTGAATAAAGATAGGGAATAACCTCCATAACACGGGAAATACTGCTTTCACGCCGGGTATTTCTGCACTGGTGGGCCATGTTAACAATATGTGTAACTGTCACGTTTGAAGGGACGAAATCGTAACATCTTCACGTCTCCCAGCGTGGTAAATTGTCACATGTTCACGTCTTGCTGTGATACCGGGTTGAATATTTATTAGTAACCTATATATCATCCTATTTATTATTCTTACTTGTTAATTTCTGTTAATAACCTCTATTAATAAAGTATTAACCTGTGCCCTTTCTAAACTTATTTTTAGAGTTTTGTTTTGTTTGTTTTTTCGCTGTTGAGTTGCTGCAGCAAGCGCATAGTTGCCTTGTTTACACAAGGGAGAAGCTAATCTGCTAAAGCCGGCTAGCATTGTGGACAGAACGACGGCTATCTACTGAAATCTCTAGCAGGACACAGAGGATGCAGGGTAAACTGAAGAGAAGAAGGAGGAGAGCTGGGTCCAGATTTATGGAGAACATTTGATATGGATATAAACTGTGTCTCCCCCCTCTCATTATGGTCAACGTAGCATCATTTACTAATAAGGGACATGCTAATGGCGTTAGCTAGAAGTCAGACGCAAAATCTGGAGTGTACTTTAATGTGCTTTATAAAATCATGGCTGCAGTGGGACATACTGTATCCGACAATTTTTCCATCAATGGCTTCCGGCCTGTTCGGGCCGGCAACGATTGTACCTACTGAGTCTTCATCATGTCTTCACCATGAGCCTGATATGAGTTTTCATCATGTCTTCATCATGTCTTCACCATGAGCCTGAGTCTTCATCATGTCTTCATCGTGACCTGAGTCTTCATCATGAGCCTGATTCTTCATCATGAGCCTGAGTCTTCATCATGTCTTCACCATTAGCCTGAGTCTTCATCATGTCTTCATCGTGAGCCTGAGTCTTCATCATGAGCCTGAGTCTTCATCATGTCTTCATCATGAGCCTGAGTCTTCATCATGAGCCTGAGTCTTCATCATGTCTTCATCATGAGCCTGAGTCTTCATCATGAGCCTGAGTCTTCACCATGAGCCTGAGTCTTCATCATGTCTTCATCATGAGCCTGAGTCTTCACCATGAGTCTGAGTCTTCATCATGTCTTCATCATGAGCCTGAGTCTTCATCATGTCTTCATCGTGAGCCTGAGTCTTCATCATGTCTTCATCATGAGCCTGAGTCTTCATCATGAGCCTGAGTCTTCATCATGTCTTCATCGTGAGCCTCAGTCTTCATCATGAGCCTGAGTCTTCATCATGTCTTCATCGTGAGCCTCAGTCTTCATCATGAGCCTGAGTCTTCATCATGTCTTCATCATGACCCTGAGTCTTCATCATGTCTTCATCATGGGCCTGAGTATTCATCATGTCTTCACCATGAGCCTGATATGAGTCTTCATCATGAGCCTGAGTCTTCATCATGAGTCTGAATCTTCATCAAGTTTTTATTTTGATTCTTGGTATTATCCAACCTAATTTACCCCTGAGATTCATAAAATATTTTGATTTGATTTTGTATTTCCTGCATAGTGATTCAAATGTGAGCAGTCAAACTAATATTATTATTACATTGCATTAAATTGCATTTAGCTGATGCTTTTATCCAAAGCGACTTACAATAAGTGCATTCAACCATGAAGACACAAACTTGAAGAAAATAATAATAATTAATAATTATATAATAATAATATTATTATATAATAATAATCAGTGTCTGCTGGCTGATCACTACCAATTCATTTGATTTAAGCCGATTTGATATAGACATGTTTCAGTGTTTATTCTGTCTCTTGAGATCAAAGACAATGTGTGTTGTTTGTTTGTAACCTTTATTTATCCAGATTAGTCCCACTGAGATCATAGATCTCTTTTTCAAGGGAGACCTGCAGCAATTAGGTTCCACATGAAACATAAAACAACATAAAACAATAGATATCATACAACATATTTACAAGCTACATTTACATACTTATCAACATTTACAAATACCCATAGTTTCAAAGAGCATTTCACTTAGACTTGCTTTAAAAATATTCAGAGGAATAAAATTGCTCAGTTTCAATTTTAGCTGTAGACTGTTCCAAGCAAGTGGCGCTGCACACATAAAAGCGGTCTTACCAAAGGCAGTCCTTGCTCTTGGCACATCTAACAATACTACATCATGCGATCTCAGACAATAGCTGCTTGCAACTCTCTGTGTTATCAGAGAGCAGATATAATACGGGAGTTTACCCAACATGGCTTTATAAATAAACGTGTACCTATGACTGAGCCTCTTTACAGTAAGTGATGGCAAACCTGCCTTGGTATACAGTGTACTGTACAGTGATGAGTAAGTGCTTTACAATTTGTGACAAATCTCAGTGCGCTGTGATAGGCGGCATCTAACTTGTTCAAGCAATGGGCAGGTGCATTCATATACAACAAATCACCATAGTCCAGCACAGGTCAAAAGGTCACAGAGCCTTTTCCTGGCCTCAAGCAAGAAACAGGACTTGTTCCTGAAAAAGAAACCTAGCCTAACCCTCAGCTTTCTAAGCAGGTTATTGACCTGAAGTTTAAAAGTGAGACAATCATCAAGCCAGATACCAAGGTATTTATAACAGGCAACCATTTCAAGTATTATTCCTTGCACAGTTACAACCGTGTTACTTTGAATATTAAGTAAAACATCTGATACACACATTCAGTGCCATGCAAGTCACCATGAGTATCAAACAGCAAACTTCTGTTTGCCTCTTGTCTCATGGTTGCATCTCTCAGTCATCTTTAAGTATTCTCATATTTAATTGATGTAATTGATGTATTTGTTGCCTCTGTGTATACTGCCTGCTTCATAGAGCAGATCACTGAATCAGTGTTTAATATATTAAAGGCCCCCAGGGTTCTACATCTAAAGATACAAAATTCTGATTTGTACCGGTGTTGTCATTTAAGTGCACATAGCATGTGGAGTTATTTAAAGACTCTTATTCTGGATTCATGTCAGTTACAGACTCTATATCACACTCCAGAATAATCTATATTTTGGCACTGCAGGAAATGCAGCTTTGACTCAATTTGTCAAAAACGTTTACCTTGTTTCCGTTGCTGAAGAGTAATAACTGATATCTGACATCATTCTCATATATAATGCTCAGCTGCATGCAGCAAGTTGTCACCTATTTTCTTGATAACGAAAAAAAAGGATTCTGGGGAAATATTGGAGGAGGCTGATCGGAGGACAGCATGTTCACTATGAGAGTCTTAGATGTTAGCAATAATGTGCACATTATCCCGCTTATTATTTGGCTACCTAAAAAAATAAAAAATAACTTAACACACAATATTGATTTAAAAATGGTCGTATTGCTTTATATTAGCTAAGATATAAAATAGTCTGTTTCACTGTGTCCCAACGGCTGGAACTGTGTCAAAAGCAGTGGCGGCCGGCCCATAGGGGCGCCGCCCCACCTCTTCCCACATGAAAAAATATATATATTTAAAAATATATATTTTTATTTTTAATGAACAAGGTAAATATGATATAATTGGTATCAGTAAAATGTATAGTCAACAATAAAATATCGTTTAAAATTGTGTTAGGATGTCTAAAGTTACTGATAAGTCACATCTGGGCGCTAAGAGAGGAGCCCATCTGGGCGCTAAGAGAGGAGCCCTCAACCAGTGCAGTAGCAGCCACTAGCAGCTGACTGTTACTATGCCGCCAAAACATAATTTCAGCCAATCAGCGTTGTCAAATCTGATGGTCACAGCGCACCTACGTCAGCACCCGGTGCAGTCTGTGAGTTATTTGGAGACAAAACAGGAAGCTGTCAATCACTCTGGAAGCTATCATTAGCAGCTAATGAAAACTCCGTTTTTGACATAAAAATGGAATTATGGATTATCAATACTTTTTCAAAGTGACAGACACATTGGATTAACCTATGCATTAACCTTCAGCCGCCTTTTCTCGTTTTTGATCAGAATAACAGCAAAAGGTGAGCATATCTCCGTGTTTTGCTACCTAAAGCTACGTCGTGTGATGTCTGTATTTGCTTCCCCTGTCGCGAGTTCTGATCACTCAGTGATGATACTACAGTTTGACAGAGGATTAAAACTGTAATCAGAGCCCTCTCATCTGAGCTCCGTTACACACACACACACACACACACACACACACACACACACACACACACACACACACACACACACACACACACACACACACACACACACACACACACACACACACACACACACACACACACACACACACACACAGGAGCGGTACATCCTCCTCAACCTGTCCGCCATAAATGCCTCAGAGGACGTATACCTGAACAGTAGCGTCCAGCTAGCTTAGCCGCTAGCTTAGCGATAAATACACACAGCGTTGTATTCTCCTCCCCCTGTCGGCCCTAAAAGCTTCAGAGGGCGGATACCTGAGCTCCATAGCGTCCCGCTAATGTGAAACACACACACACACACAGCGTTAGCGGGACGTTCTCCTCCCCCTGTCGGCCCTAAAAGCTTCAGAGGATGGATGGAACCGTAGCGTCCCACTAGCTTAGCCGCTAGCTAAAGGTAAACATACAGATGTAGCACTGAATTTCAGACTCCAGCTTACAGCTTCTTGCCTACGACCTGCCTAAAACCAGTATAGAGGAATGTTAAGCCCTCCCACTATTTTCCAAGAGGGCGTTGCCAGATTTTCAATTTCAGGTTTTAACCAGGAGATGGCGCTTCATTCACAAATACAGAAAGACTAGTTTCAAGGACTTTCAGTTGTGTTTTGAAGAGCATTTGAACACATCAATATTTTAGATCAACTAAAGTATATCTAATCTTGTAATTCAATAATATATAGTCTTTATATTAAATAATCATAATAATAATGTAAATGTTTACATTACACTTCTTTATTTGTTATGCTCATACTTTTACCTTTACATTCGTTTGCTTTAATATGCAGTATATTTTTTGTATATTTTTGTGTTTGCTTCCTCCTGCTCCCTTTCGGACACATACTGTATGATTTATTATTATTATTAATATGAAGATATTATTAAGATAAGATAAGATGTTACTTTTTTGATTGAACATTTTAGTTTAGAATGTGCTGTCCCACGGTAATTCAGAAGGCTCACAGGTCACATTCCGACCATTATTTACAGGGGTAGACATTAAGGGTAAAATGCTGGCCCTCCGGGCCGGTGGAATGTTGTTATCACTGGCCCCACCATTGTAACCACTGGCCCGGAGCATTCGTCCAAAAAAAAATCGACTTATAATGAAAACAATTAACACATTTGTTGCAATAGTAATTTATACACTAACTACATTACTACTTGTACTACAACATTTGAATCATCAGTTCTTCCTTATTTTCCTCAATTGTTCATATTTGGTTTATTAAAATAATGATATTGTGTTCATTGTTAAAAAATGTCTGCTATTATTATGAGTATTATTATTTGTATAATGCGATTTCTGCCTTCCTGTCATTAGGAGTTAGAAATGTAATGGCTATGTAATAGATTAGATTAGAACCTTCATTATCCTAAACTGCTGGGATATTTCCCTATATATAGCCAATACCTTTATATTTTCTACTCTTCACTTACTTGTCAGCATAGGTCGGCATTGATGTACAGAGCCGACAGAAGACCTTGTTTATATTGGCATCATATTGAGAGGTGCAGCCAGTGACGCGTCCTAAAACCAGGAAGTAAGACGCTGGTTCCCTCGTCAAAAAGCAATGGGATTTCTCCACAGGGTTTTGGAAAATAGCTGGAAATAAGGTCTGTGGAAAACAAACCTGTTTGATAAATGCACATTTGTTCAGCCAGATAATCTCTACGTTTTGTTACCCTACTTTTATAATTTTCGAATCATAAATCTAATCGATAGATTATAAAAGGGTTTTAGGACGCGTTACAGTGTGGCTAAAACCTTCTCTCCCTCTTCTTCTCATACTCCCTGTCACTCTCCTTTAACTCCTCCGGTGACTTTCTTTTATTTGAAGATTGATTTTTGCCCGGCGCTTGGCCGGTTATCGCTGGTATTAAAAACATTTTGGCGAATGGTTAGGTGGCGCGATAGTCTGTAATGAAGAAGGAGCGCGCTCCCGCTCACGGGAGCCTGCTAGCGCTCGCGCTCCGCAGCAAACAGCTGTTTGCTTTTCACCCAACAACGACAACCGCCTCACAAAACGCTATGTTGTAGCGTTAATAAACGAAACAATTTAACTAAATTGGTCAAAATACCAATACTACAGGACCATTTTTTTTTTAAAAACCAATATTTTTAGTGGCCCGAGCGGGCAAGTGGAAAGTACGTTATGCTGGCCCGGGGTGTCTAAATAGTGCTTCCGGGCCAGCGGGCCATTTATAATGTCGAGCCCTGATTTAAAACAATAGGTGCTTTCACACCGTCTACAGTTTGATTTGTATAGAGGGAGCTCTGTCAGTTTTCGAATTACCCATATGCTTTCGGGGAGCCCTATTTTTCAGAGCACATCCTGCTACTAAATATGTCACACGCACGCTCTGTTGACTGGCGCAGCAGCGCAGATGCGATCAATTGCTATAAAAACACTCTTCTACTAATACAGACGGTGTCACTATGCCGGCGGATGTGGCCGTTGTTGAAGCCTCTTCATTTCCGCATCGGCAGGCCTCTCCCTCGGTGTGGAGCTGTCAAGCTCGACCCTAACGCCGCTTACAGCCGGCCAACTAAAAGTTGTTTTCCGTTCACGTTGTCATTTTTAGACTCCTTCGCTTCTTTGCTTGTGAATCCAAAAGCTGTGACGCTTGGCTGTTTTCGTTTTGCCATATTTTTTATTACAAAGCCAGAGTTAACAAAATATCAATATGAACATTTCAAATACCGCGCCGGCATCACCGCCATAACCATAGCAACGTAAGTAAGAATGAAGCGCCGCCACATACAGATGGCAACACCCAGACATATTCACAAATATAAAACAAATTCAGAAACTGTAATGAAAAATAACTATTATTTATTTCAAGAACTGTTATTTACAGAAACTCAACATTTCTAATCTGTGTGACACAAATATGCACGATTGTTTTGGGCTCCCCCTATTTATCTCAACGTCAGCCTTCAGGGGAGCTCCCTCCCTCTTCGGGGGAGCCAAGCTCCCCCTAGCTCCCCCCCATTTCGAACAGTGTCTGTGGCTGAATGGCCAGCGATTAGGTGCGGCGCATTTATCATAGGTGATCAGAGCTAACTGCCTGCCGTCAGATTTCATTTAAAAAACAGATCTGATTTTAAGACTATTTCTGCGCTCATCAAGAATGATAAGAATAAGAATAATGCGTATTGAACTGGTTTCATTAATTAGTGAGTTTATTTAACACTAGAACCGCCAATCGGGTCAATTTGTGTGATGTGTGTTGTGTGTTTGCAATGTAACTTTTTTTCAATAAAATATTAAAGTCTCCCAGTCCCTGACTTTTCCTGAAAGTGTGTTATGTAGCACCCTATGTTGTTAAAAATTGCATTCTAATAGCGGGATTTGACGGGTTTAGGTAGGCCTATACAAAAACCTCTGGCGTTTCTAGTGTTAAGGTAATTAGGTACAGTAGAAGCCCTTTTTTATCAGTAACGTATTTAGCAGTTGAACATAAAAGTCAACTAACTGAGGGTCACTTGCAATGACAGTGTTGTGTCTAACTGTAAGCTTGTCACTCAGAGTAACCTACCGTTAATTTAGCTGCTGGAGAAGAAAGATCAAGGGGGGAGGGGGGGAGAGAGCTGTGGTTGATTGGCCATTAGTTGTGTAAATACACAGCTGAAAGCTGCCGTTTCATTCAGACTGTTTAAAAAACGGTAACAACGGACTATTTTTCAAGATCAAGATCCCTCCGCTACGGCAGACGTGCCGCGGCGGCGGGCATGAAGCCCTCAGCAGGCGCTGAGGGGTCCCCGGGAAGCAGGAGAGCAACCCAGCCGCAGGCAGACGTGCCGCGGCGGCGGGCATGAAATCCTCAGCAGGCGCTGAGGCGTCCCCGGGAATGAAGTCTTCAGCAGGCGCTGAGGCGTCCCCGGGAAGCAGGGGAGGAACCCGGCCGCAGGCAGACGGGCCGCGGCGGCGGGCATGAAATCCTCGGGAAGCAGGAGAGGCCAGACAGGGTCCCGGAGCGTGCCACTCATGGGCCGATGGAGCATGGGCGACGTCCGGAACTGTCGAGGCGAGACGGGGTCCAGGAGTGCACCACCCAGGCATCGATGAAAACGTGAGTGGCGTCTGGAACCGCCGCCGATGTGGTGAAAAAGGTGAGAGTGTCCACATGAGGTCAACCGGCTGGTCGAACCTCCTCTCCGGCACCAGAAAACTCAAAAGGGCCGATAGCCGTTAGCACTAGCCGTTAGCAATAGCCGTGAGCATTAGCCGTTAGCACTAGCCGTCGTTAGCCCCACGTGGTTAGCCGCTAGCTGGCAGCCATGGGTGGCTGCTAGCCGTCGTTCGCCCCAAGTGGTTAGCAGCCGGGATGTGCAGCCGCACGCCCCGAAGAACAAACCCACGAGGTAGCAATGGGGTTGCTGGTCGACGCAGCAGGTCGTGCATCGTCCCCCCGTTGGATAGAAAGCCGATGCGGGAACGGCGAGCAACGTCTCCAGTCTTCCGCGGAGCGCGCACCGAGCGTCAGTCCGCGTGCCGGTGGCAGCCACGGACGTCTCCGATCAAACCCCGGCATTTCGAGAAAGGAAAAGGAGTTCCTTTTGCCGTGCTCGGCTCCGTCCAGGAAACTTCCCAAGACGTATCGGGGTCACCAGTGTAGTGCCGAGGACATGAGAGTCGGAGGCGTGGCAATGGAGATGTGAAAGGGTACTTTAATAGAGAACAGAATAGGACATGTTGTCGGGTCGCAGCCTGGGTCGACAAGAGAAAGAGCCCAGAGGGCACACACTATATAAAAGTAACACATAACATGTCCGTGCGGGAACAATAGCCGCAACTGTAGTTCCCAGTTTGAATTATGAACCAGTGGTTAAATACGTGGTCACCAAAACATACAACTATTTTTTAAATCAACACATACAACTATTTTTTAAATCAATAAAAACATTTTTTAAATCCATAAAAGCATTTAAATTAATATTGGGAGTCATGTCGTTACTTTGTTGAGAATGTGGCCGTGTAATAAGCGGGATAATTTGCAGCGACTTGTTCCTTATGGGGAAAATAACACCCGTCATGTGTGTGTAGAGGTTTGTGTGGTTAAAACACTTTCATGAAGTGAAGGAATTTCCTTCTATAAAACAGCTGTGGGCAGCAGTGAGTGTCTTGGACATGAATTCATAGATCAAGAGACTGGTGCACACACTCTCCTGTCCTGCCAGGCGACACGCCCGTTCTAAGCCGTGTCCCTCACTCCTCACATCCCTAGCATCCCCAAAAAGTGTATTATGTGGTTACATCTCAGATGTTATGTTTCAGTTGTGCTCTGTCTATGTTCAGTGATGCAAACTTGTCACCTTTCGGCGAAATTCACCGTTTTGAATCCAAAATAAGTCGTTTGTGTGATTCATGTAGATCTGCCATAAATATATTTTTGGGGTATGGAGGGGTCTTGGACCCAGATTAATCTGCGGCCGTTTGCTGTTATGTGCCATCATGACACGCATGGTGTTCTTTTTTTATATATTATAATGAAGTTCGAGCTGTGTGCTCGAGTCTTCCTGCCTGTCGGCTCTGCTCATGGATGTATAATAAGGCTCTGCTGCTCTGAGATGATGGTCTAGTTTCAGCAGCTATATTACCTACGGGTGCGTTCGTTAATATTAACTGTGCGTCCGGAATCACTATGGCACAGACTGGACCGCTGGTGAACAGCTGTTAGAACGGGCCGTTCAGGTGTTCAGAGCAGAGCTCCCTCTCGGAGCGGCAGAGTGTGATGTGAACTGAAAAGTTTTTCTGTGGCAATATTATTTAAGGAATCGTTGAGCTAGCTAGCTAGCATACATTGTCACTATCTGCTAACGTTAGCTTTAGCCTTCTATTCCTAATAGTTTTTTTCATAGGCTATAAACAGAGGTGGTATAAGTATATATACAGGACTGTCTCAGAAAATTAGAATATTGTGATAAAGTTCTTTATTTTCTGTAATGCAATTAAAAAAACAAAAATGTCATACATTCTGGATTCATTACAAATCAACTGAAATATTGCAAGCCTTTTATTATTTTAATATTGCTGATTATGGCATACAGCTTAAGAAAACTCAAAAATCCTATCTCAAAAAATTAGAATAGTTCCTCAGACCAAGTAAAAAAAAAAGATTTATAACAGCAAAACACAATCAAACATTTGAAAATGTCCATTAATGCACTCAGTACTTGGTTGGGAATCCTTTTGCACGGATTACTGCATCAATGCGGCGTGGCATGGAGGCAATCAGCCTGTGGCATTGCTGAGGTGTTATGGATGCCCAGGATGCTTCAATAGCGGCCTTTAGCTCATTAGCATTGTTGGGTCTGGTGTCTTTCAGCTTCTTCTTCACAATACCCCACATATTCTCTATGGGGTTCAGGTCAGGGGAATTTGCAGGCCAATCGAGGACAGTAATGCCATGGTCAGTACACCAGTTACTGGTGGTTTTGGCACTGTGGGCAGGTGCCAGATCATGCTGGAAAATGAATTCCTCATCTCCATAGAGCTTTTCAGCAGACGGAAGCATGTAGTGCTCTAAAATCTCTTGGTACACAGCTGCATTTACTCTGGGCTTGATGAAACACAGTGGACCAACACCAGCAGCTGACATGGCTCCCCAAACCATCGCTGACTGTGGGAACTTCACACTGGATTTCAAGCAACTTGGATTTTGCTCCTCTCCAGCCTTTCTCCAGACTCTGGCGCCTTGACTTCCAAATGAAATACAAAACTTGCTTTCGTCTGAAAAGAGGACTTTGGACCACTGTGCAACTGTCCAGTGCTTCTTTTCCTTAGCCCAAGTCAGACGCCTCTTCCGTTGTCTTGAGTTCAGAAGTGGCTTGACCATGGGAATACGGCTATTGTAGCCCATTTCCCGGACACGTCTGTGAACAGTGACTTTTGATACCTGGACTCCAGCTTCAGTCCACTGTCTTTGAAGCTCCCCCAAATTCTGGAAGCGACTCTTCTTCACAATGCTGTTAAGGCTGCGGTCATCTCTCTTGGTTGTGCAGCGTTTCCTGCCACATTTCCCCCTTCCAACAGACTTTTTGTGGATGTGCTTTGAAACTGCACTCTGTGAACAGCTTGCTCTTTGAGAAATTTCTTTTTGTGTCTTACCCTCCTGATGGAGGGTGTCAATGACGGTCCTCTGGACAGCAGTCAGATCAGCAGTCTTCCCCATACTTGTGATTTAGTTTACTGAACCAAGCTGAGTGTTTTTCAAGGCTCAGGAAACCCTTGCAGGTGTTTCGAGTTAATTAGACGATTCAAGTGATTCGTTGAACACCCTACTAGTATACTTTTTCATGATATTCTAATATTTAGAGATAGGATATTTGAGTTTTCTTAAGCTGTATGCCATAATCAGCAATATTAAAATAATAAAAGGCTTGCAATATTTCAGTTGATTTGTAATGAATCCAGAATGTATGACATTTTTGTTTTTTTAATTGCATTACAGAAAATAAAGAACTCACAATATTCTAATTTTCTGAGACAGTCCTGTATGTTGGCTATTCACTAGATAGAAAGATGGCATTACTCTCCATTTGTTGAGAACATTTCTGAAGATTAAATATTTGTTTCATTCCTAATATTCCTATTTTAGGATGTAATTTTAGAGTAACAAGGCTGATGCTGAAATTGGAAAATATGTTAGTGGTTTGCATGATGTAAACAAAAAAAGGTTTTGTTTGTTCAACCTCCAGTTAGATCTGAAACAGTAATAATGATTGATTTTGCTAAAGCTTAGTTTAACATCCTGATGTAACATTATGAGGTATGTTCACTTCTAAGGGTAAACAAATTGATAAAATGGATTATTATTATTATTGATTAATTTGGAATATTAATTCAAAAGGCCGTTTTCTGCAGGTTCACTTAAGAATGCCTTGCATGAACATTTGTCAGGTATTGTGTTTCCTAGGGGCGGTATATTAATAAAGTGTATTGATCATTTGTTTGTTAAACATCTGAAGAAAATGGTGCTGCGAACAAAACTTTGTTGCAATGGTTGACATCAACACAATGATGTCACTAGTACAACTCCAGCTAGTAGAATATTAAAGTCTCTGCAGAGCACGACACATGGCCAATGAAACTGAAACCAAATGACCTTTGACCCTGACTGACAGTGTGACTTGAGAAAAGCACTATCAATGACAGACTCTGGGGCTGACCAAACTTGACTTTAAAACCTGACAGTGTGAGTGTGAATGGAATGCCTGCATGTGATCAGTGCAACTGCATGATTCTAAAACAATAACTAACCAAGCAGGTTTTTAGACTAACATATTATTTTGGAGCTCCAAGGGAAACATAGGTTTCCTAAAAATTCTGCAAAAGGGGGAAACCACATGTGACCCGTTTCTAATTCCCACAGGAGTTGGCGGTTTGCAAATGTAAAACTCAAACTAAAATCTAAAGATTCTGTTTCTTTTAGGACTGCCAGCTGGAAATGAACACTTATTTTCACTGGAGTGTTTACTGTGAAAAATGATGGATGTACTTTTGTGAATAATGTTTGGTATTTTCTTATAACCACTGGTTACCTGAAGGTTTTCTTCCCATACAGGAATTTGTTACACATGTGTACATGTGTAAAAAGGGGGAGTGTGGGATTTTTTCATTTAGGGACTGGAAGAAACCTGCCGCCCCAACTCAGATGTTCAATCTGACCATTGATTGACAGTTTTAGATTTAACCTGCTCCATATCTGGGGATAAGATACTGTTTGATGAATGTTGACATGTTTCTAATATTGATTGAGTTATAACAGGTAACACAGATGCAGAATCAGTGGCCAAGGGGCTACTGAGAGAGGTAATTCCAGAATGAGAATGAGAAGGTGAACTGTGATAATGAAAACAATTTTGTAATATTTCAACAGGTATTAAAGTAACTGAGGTTTGAAATGTAGAAAGAATATATTACAGCTAAGTTAAAACATAGTAATGTAATGAGATAGAATTTAATTTAGACAACATCTTGTAACTAGCCTGGTAAAGAAGTAAAAGCCATAGACTGTTTAGATCATTATTGGGATGTACATTTAATTTAAATTCATAATAGAAAGACATTTGATGACAGTATGTTGGATTTCTGTATTCATTTTTTCAGCTTGATAATATCTAAGCAGTGACAGGTAGAAGCAGTCTCGCCTAGAAATTATTCACTTTGTCAGTATCATGATTTTAGTTGTTTTTAATCCATAACATTAGTGTGTTCCATTACCAGAGACATTAGCAGTTCATATTATATTTAGATTTTAAATAGGATCTCAAGGATTTCATTTATAATAACACAGATGCTTGTCAGAAATTCAGAGCTATTGAGATATGTTATTTAGTTCACCTGAAGATGTTGGGGTTTATTTCGTTGACACAGGCCAAGTATTAGAATTCTGAAGAGGCCTACCAGTGGTGGGTCAAACACCTGAGGGCCCAGAAGCCCTGAGCGTAGACTTGAGGGGTGGGTATCAGATTTCTCCACACAGGTTGCTGACGCCAAAAGGGGGACCCGAGGAGCAGGAGGCCGACACAGCGGAGTTCGTCTGGCTGAAGGTCAACAGGCCTACGTGGCTCAACCCCAGGTTCTCCGGCCTCTACAGAGTGACCCAGAGGACATCTCATGCCGTCCGCCGAGGAGCAAAGGGGGACATCTGGTACCACTGGAGCCAGTGTGCGGTGAGGAAATCACCGGCTAGGACCTTGGAGGACATCAGGACGGACCTGGCTATCGTCAACGAGGACATCCCTACAGCAGACGACTCGGAAGCTGTCATCGGCGGACTGGAGGAGAAGGACCTCGCGGACATCCCTACAGCAGACGACTCGGAAGCTGTCATCGGCGGACTGGAGGAGAAGGACCTCGCGGACATCCCTACAGCAGACGACTCTGAAGCGGCTGTCAGCAGGCTGGGGGACTTCTCGAGGCAGCAGAGGAGTCTACTTCTCTCTGATCAGATTCATCAGTTCCACCTTTGAAGGAAAGGCCGCATCTCCCCCTCCCTATCAACACGCAAGGATGCTGCTTTCTGGCACTCAGGTTCGCACTCTGATAGTTCCTTCACTAACATGAAAAGTTGTGTTCTGTTCCCAAAGGTTTAATGTTGAGGGAAAGACACAGTAGAAAAGAGTGACAGTAGTTGTGTTTCAAATGTCTTATGTGTGTTGGTCTCGTGAGGCGAGACCAAAAGGGGGAAAATGAAGGATTATTTGAATTATTTGAAGTTTTAAAGTAACGTCTTATGGCAGGAAAGTTCAATCTGGTATATTCATTTTAATGTCACCTTATATAGAATGTGTGTTAAACTTGTGATTTCTGCATTGAGTGACTTCTGCCGAGCAGATACCAAGAAGAGGCCCCTAGGGTCTCTCTGTTAATTATCAATAGTCCTTGCAATTAACAGGGGAAGTCCCGGATACATATTCAGATAATGTAGTTAAAGTCTTGTAGAATTAATGTTTATCTCCTACACATCCTGCAGGCCTTGAGACTTGGGTCACCCAGCAGTAACCAAGATAAACGTCCTTTTGAGTTTATCAATAAAATGTATTCATTCCTAGTAAGCTGACTTTGGGGTGAAGGGAAGTTCAGGGAAGCCATTAAGCCACAAGAACAATTAAACTTCTGTTAATCAACCAAAACTCATGACTTTCAGGGGACAGGACATTCGGACCTATAACAAGGGTCACTTCATAGAGAATATGTGTGTGTATTCCTTACTGTATAATCATTTATCAACTATTCCTGTATTGGTGTTTTATTTTTGATTCCTCTGCTTTTATTCTTTCAGATGTGGGTACTGGAGGGCAACAAACATTGTGGAGAAATTAGCTTAAACATGTTTTATTACTCTATATGAAATGGAAGCAGCTTTTATGACAGGGACGAGAGAGCTGGGGGAGGGGACATTCTTACTGAGATTTGCAGCATGTCAAATGATCAGGGAAATCTACTTGTTTTAAATAGATGTGTGTGGTTGATTACTTTGTATTCATAATAGCAGTATGTGTAAAGGAAGCTGGAAATATGCAATGTGAAACCTTTTATTTGAAATAAAGATTCTGCAGGGAATATTCTTAAAGAACAATAGCTCAAGTGTCTGGAAGAATTGCAGGCTAAATGAGTGTGCGGTACTTTTTAACTGCTTGAGATCAGAGCTGATGTTTTCCTCTTGTTATTATTGTTTGAGGTTAAGGTAACTCACATGTGTTATTTGTATAATCCAACTATAAAAAACTATATCTTAAAACTATCTTTATAAAATGCCAAAAGTATGTGAAACTTGCAAGGAGGGGTTTGTTATCTCGAATGTAAGGGTCGCCTCTGGCTCGCGCTGATTGGCTGTCTTTTCTAAGTGGAGGACCCCTCGGGGGGGGGGGGGGGGGGCAGCCGCATAGCTCCTCCTGGGGTTTTGGATATAAGCCTATGTTTTCTTTAGACCAGCCTCTTCTTTTCTTCAAACTGACCAGATCCGTGAGATTGGAGGAAGAGCAGGAAGTACTTCCTTTGTATTTGTATTTGTATTGTTACTTTTTATCATTAAAACAAGATTATTGTTTAACTTGCATTCTGGTGTTTCTTAATCCCTTCCTTTTTATGAATTTACCCAGCTTATCAAACGACACGCGGAGACGAGGTTGGTTTTAAACATCCTCCAAATCTCCAACAATAGTCAGGCACACATTTATGAGATTTAACCATGGATTTAACAATGGCCAATTATATTTCTTAAATAATATGTAGCCTATTCTCAGAGCATAATTCATGGGGCAACAAGGTGAGGTGTAGAATGTGTTTTAATGTCATACATTTTACGCCAGCAAACTTCTTGTACGGACTTCGGCAGTAGTGAAGACTCACTGAACGAATTAAGTACAAAGACGAATCGTTCGCGTACGTACAAATCATCAGAAGTCGTTCGCGAACCGGTGAACGAATCAGTGAACGAATCTTTAAAGTGAACTGAATCAAAAGATTTGTGTCCCCAAAGGGATTCGAAATGCCCATCACTAATTTCCACAGCCCCACCGAAAATATTTTCCACCAGCCGCCACTCGTCAACAGCAACGTTACTTAAAATGACAGCAGCACTTACCGGGGGTATCTGTAACTGTCAAAGTCTGTTCACAGTTCCTTTTCCTTTAAACTCTTAAAAAACTGCCATCAATTGTACCAAATTGCCGAAGGCACCTGATTTAATTCGAAAACCAACCAAACCAATTAGGGATTAAACCAGTCAACGTTTTCAACCATTACAGTACAATTTGTTTTGCTCTAAAATATTTCTTAGACTAAATACTAATCATGTCAGTGAAGTGCTGGAAAAAGAGGAGATAGGTGCTCTCGGGGGGATTTTGAGAGCAAGTGTTGGTGAGCTGATAGGGACTCTAGCTCAGCAGGGAGATGATAATGTGAAGTACATCGTAACAAGTCAAGTTTTCAGCCTCGAAGACAAGAAGTAAGTCTTCCGTCAGTGAAGGAAGGTCATTCAAAGTTGAGCCGACAGGGAGGAACACTTCATAATAATAAACAGAACAGACAGGAGAGCAGCAGCTCTGGGATTAGAGTTCCATTAACTGTGCTTACAACCAACCCGGTATCACTGCAAGACGTGATCATGTGAAGATTTACCATGCTGGGAGACGTGAAGATGTCACGATTTCGTCCCTTCAAACGTGACAGTTACACGGTATTGTTAGCCCATGTTAACCAGTGGAGAAATAACCGGAAATGCCAAGCAAATGCTATCCCGACGTAATGACTTATTTTTTAATAGTGACACTCGATTACGCCAATTTTCTTGTTTCCCCAGCTGGTCGACACCTCTTTTAGCAGAAACAAAGGCTACATTAATGTATTAAATCAATGTTAATCCATGCGTGTGGATCATAGGTGTGGATGTGGAATTAACGAACGTGACGTTGTGCGATTAAGTTGCCAGGCAACAGCTTCGGTTCATGTTAATTTACAAACTCTTCAACTACAACCTTAGTTATATTTAAAAACATGTTAGAATGCCTCACAAAATACTTTAATGCAAATTAAAATCTAAATGTGAAGGAATGTGTGTGTATAACAAAATACATCGGTGATAAACGAAGGCAAGATCCTCAGCTCAATATAACAATAATAAAATTATAAAATTCAATAACGTGCTTTAACCACCAGGTGTCCCTTTCTATCAGCGCTGCACCGTTATGGTGTAAATACAGCCTATCTACTAGGGATGTGCATCTCCATCACTGAGGCCGATGCGATGCGCATCTCGATACGTTGCCACGATACGATACATTAACGATACCTTTGAAACACCAGGCGATGCGATACGATACGATTCACCCCTGTTGCGATACAGTTCGATACGATTTGATTCAACATTATGCGATTCGGGGCGATACGATGCGATTCAACACGATGCAAAAATAATGATACTTCAATATGGTACGACAGAGGATTTTGTTTTATTCCTTATTTGCAGCAAATCATACATTAACAAAAAAGTGCTTTACATATTTGGTACTGCACATCCCATCATGCCGTTTATTTTTTTTACCTTTTAAAAGCTCTCCAGAGTACAATTTTATAACACCTCACAGTTAAACAATGTAAGGATGCATTGCTCATGATTAACAATGTGCAAATAACAGCTACCATAGTGCAATGCCCATACAGCTGCCAGCCTGATGTGCTTAACACTCAGAGGCTAACTCACCATTGAGCAGAAAGCAGTGGTTTCTATCTGAACAATAAAGAAAACAAATAACCTTTCACAAACAGGTATTTCATAACTGCTTACAGTAAGGAAGACATTTAAATTATTATTGGCCGTCACAGGCTGCTGTAAGCTAAACACCTCTCTCTGACAGAACACCTCACTGAGTGATTTAACTCATATGTCTCACTTTCAGGTTTCTCTTTTCAGCCGCAGACCCCACGTCGCCTCTTTATGTGCGTCGCTAAGTTCCTCGTACTACTTGTGTACTTTAAAGCGGCTCGGCATCGTTAACAATTTGCGAGTGATTTTTCAAGTTGACCGTCTGTAGTAATAGTGCCGCGCACATATACCATCAGGACGTTACTGATGGGGTGCGGCTGCGGAGTGATACTGTGTGTATGCAAGTCCGCGTCTAGGACGGATCTATGTATCATGGCTGTAGACCTGTTAAGTAATAAAGATACCTCATACAAAGGTCTACGGATACCTTATTACTCTCCATGACCTGCGGTCAACTATATAGCATAAATGACTATTACACCGTCTTTCTTGAACAATCCGAAGTGTTGCCAAACGTTTGATTTGTAGGTATTTTTCGGTGCGCTGTGTTTCTCTTTCTCCTCAACTTCCGTGTGTGTTGATAACTGAGACTCTCGTTCTCCGTAGTGGCGAAGAAAATATCAAAGATCGTCTCTGCTGAACGTTGACAAGATAAGGGGATTTTATATGAATGAATCGGTTTTTTACCGATGCAAAGACGCTACGCAATCGATGCATCGCGAGTTCAACCCGGTTCAACCCAAACTGTAGCCGATGTGCACTCTTTCAACCGGTGCACTCGCATCTTGAACGTTTATGCCGGTGCACCGATGCGAATCGGTGAATCTTAACATCTCTACTATCTACCAATTGGATCAAATATAAAAGTCAGCTGAATTAGTGTTGATACTGCGAGGACACGTATTGTGTGAAAATAAATGTAAGATGTTGTTTAATTGCTTATATATTTATGATCGGTGATAAACGAAACCGGAAATAGACCTAGGCAAGATCCTCAGCTCGATATAATAATAATAATAATAAAAACATTTTTTTTTAATAACGTGCTTTAACCACCAGGTGTCCCTTTCTATCAGCTCTGCACCGTTATGGTGTAAATACAGCCTATCTACCAATTGGATCAAATATAAAAGTCAGCCGAATTAGTGTTGATATTGCAAGGAGACGTATTGTGTGAAAAGAAATGTAAGATGTTGTTTAATTGCTTATATATTTATGATCCACATCACGTTTTTAGTTTTGGCGGCAGTTCTTCCTGTTTGTCTAGAAGTCTTCTCAGCAGGGCTCTATAAATAGAGAACTACGGCAGATATGTAGTATTTAATGCAGCCGAACCGTGTATTACAATGCCGTTATGTGATGACTTTCAAAGAGAAAAGCAAGCACACTCGGAATAAAGTATTATTTTATTTTTAAAAAACGTTTTCAGATTTCACATCACATAAACACCAAATCCCAGCATGCATTGCGGGTAAACCATCCAATCATCGAGCTGAGGATCTTGCCTACGTCAGTTTCCGGTTTCGTTTATCGCCGATGTATTTTGTTATACACACATTCCTTCACATTTTAATTTTGCATTAAAGTATTTTGTGACGCATTCTAACATGTTTTTAAATATAACTACGGTTGTAGTTGAAGATTTTGTAAATGAACATGAACCGAAGCTGTTGCCTGGCAACTCAATCGCACAACGTCACGTCCGTTAATTCCACATCCACACGCACGGATTAACATCGATTTAATACAGTAATATAGCCTTTGTTTCTGCTAAAAGAGGTGTCGACCAGCTGGGGAAACAAGAAAATCGGCGTAATCGAGTGTGACTATTAAAAAATAAATCATTACGTCGGGGTGGCATTTGCTTGACATTTCCGGTTATTTCTCCACTGGTTAACATGGGTTAACAATACCGTGTAACTGTCACGTTTGAAGGGACGAAATCGTGACATCTTCACGTCTCCCCGCAAGGTAAATCGTCACATGTTCACGTCTTGCCGTGATACCGGGTTGCTTACAACACAGGGTGGTAATGCTGTGAGAGACTGAATCATTGTTAGTCAATATTCCCACAGCCAATAACAGTGATGTTAGAGCAGTGATATTCACATACAGGGATGACCTTTAAAACCATGAGAGAGCTTCTGCTCCATATCTCCAGAGGTTTGCATTAAAAAGAGATTTTGTGTTCTTTCTTTTTAAGGCGGATTTTGCCAGAAAAAAACAAGCTTCACAAGAGTGGTAGAGATAAAGAAATTAAGTTATCTCAAGCAAAAAGCAAACAAGAAAAAGCTTTCAGTGACCAAAAAAATACATTTCCTTTTCACTGACATGACTCGTGCATTGAACTTCAGCTCATTTCTGGAACACAATCAAACAACTTTTCTTCTCAACTAAATGTTTCTCTGCCATACAGTCATCTATTGGATCTGTTTTTTTGTTTGTTTCAATTGTCCAACTAATGCTCACTGTCATGCAGACAAAGATCACCTCAAACACAAAAAACACACAGCCTACAAAGTCCTTCATGCAAGCAATCAGTTAATAATAATAGAAACCAACCGTACAAACCAATCAAAATATGCCAAAATACGGGTCAGATAACTGTTGGTAATGATGCAAGAGGGTGAAAAAAACACTGAATAAGACATATTTAGGGGTCCAAAAAGTCCCAATGAATTTAATGATTTTAAAATACACAGTGAAAGTGTTACAGATAGAAGGATGAAAACGTGCTAAACAACCAAACTGAACACTAGAGACGTAGTATTTTACTAAGAAGGGGACCATCATTTACAAAAGGAACATTGGACTGTATTGAAAAAAAAGTACAACTATACATTAAGACCATTAACCATTATGACAATGTTTATAGGTATTAGATGTAATGAGAAGAAGGGTCATTTTCAGAGTTTTTGCAAGGGTGCAGGTTTAAAGACCCTGTGAAGTGTGCACCTGTGCATGATCTGTTATGCTAATACGTATAGTAATGACCAAAATTGTCCATTGGAACCCATATCAAAAGATGTTGGAATAGCAACGAATTTGACGAGTTTTGAATTTGCCGGGGAAATCTGCAGTCGACCTTCGCCTTCGTGGGCGTGGCTTGATATCTACTGCGTGACTTCACGAGATGGACGCCGCCGCAATGTTTACATTCACCACCGTTCATTTTTTCTCTTTTTCAAAGTCGAATTTCTCAACGTTTTTGAGCTAGTATTTTCCTGGAAAGTGTGTCGGAGTCGACTGGAAGTGATTGCCAATCGAGAAAACCTGACAATGGAGGCGACAGTGAAGAAAGAGGGATGAAAAACACAGGGGAAACGATGCATTGCCGCTGGCTGTAGTAATGTCAAGTCTGCCGAAGTGGCGATGTTTCTGTTCCCAAAAGATGAAGGTGAGCCTGGCTGGTGTCATTGTTTCGTAGATTCTTTGATTGATCATGATAAATAAAGGCCAGTGGTCGATTCGAGAGAGAGAGAAAGAGAGACTGACAGAGTTACAGGGTTGTTGTTAGCATCTGGTGCTAGCTCGGAGCTAACGGAGATTAG
Source organism: Notothenia rossii (assembly GCF_949606895.1). Classification (NCBI taxonomy): domain Eukaryota; kingdom Metazoa; phylum Chordata; class Actinopteri; order Perciformes; family Nototheniidae; genus Notothenia; species Notothenia rossii. The sequence goes on along the minus strand of NC_136903.1, from coordinate 53,692,807 downwards.
CTGTTTCAACAATAAGGAGAGGGAGAGTGCTCTCCTGTGGGACTGAGAGAGATAACGTCAGCTCAGGGAGGTAAACTGTAGCCTAAGTTATCTCAGTGGGTTTGGTCATCTATGTAAACAAATATTTCCATCTATGTAATATTAGTTGTATAAAATAGGTTAAGAAATCCTTCCTATGTTTTTTGATTATTGAAATATATTTTTCATATGAGTGTTGAGAGCTGTATCCATAAATCTCTTAATGTTGCCCTCAAAGTGCACCAAATTGATCACTTTCCTCATCTATCCTGTCCGAAAAGCTGTCCAAATCAATCATTTCTCTCACACTAGTATCACTTTCCAAAGTCTCCGCCATGTTTACAATCGCAACTGGGTACATCTTGTGACGTCACAGCCACTATCGTCTGCAACTTCCGTTAGGCTCAGACGGCAAAATTAATAATTCATTAATTATGAATTATTACAAATTATTTTAGCCATGAACAGGCACAATGATATGTAAGGAATGAAACTGCCATTTCATTTTGGTGCAAAAACATGCACTTCACTGGGTCTTTAAGGCACTGCTGCAATGGCTTCACTTTTCTGAGCTAGAGGTTGTTGCTTCGCTGTCTGCATGAATCCCAAAATGTTAGAATGCATGGACAAAGACATGTAACCATGTTACAAAGTCTGAAAGCTTTAGATTCCAACCAGAGATCTTCTGGTTGTCCAAAAATTGGGGTTGAAGTCCAGGGTCTGAAAATATAAACTTTTTATTAGGGCCGGGACTTTAACGCGTTAATTAAGATTAATTAATTACACAAAAATTAACGCGTTAAAAGAATGAACGCATTTTAATCGCACTTATTTTTGCACCACGGAACGTTTCTCACTGGATGAGTTTCAGGGGTACCGATTATACTGGAGCACCAACTAACGTTCATGACTTCAGACAACAACAAACCACAGTGAACAATAGTCAAACATGAACGAACAAGCTGATGAGACCGCTTTGGTTGGCCCCGTGGATGGGACATTTTGTTTTAAAAAACGGACGGATGGAAGCATCGATAAGAGCACGGTTGTTTGCAAATTATGCAAAAAGGAATTTGCATATCACCGCAGCACATCAAGCCTCAAGTATCACCTCAATGCAAAACCTATAGCAGCTAGCGTGGAAGCTAGCGCGGACGTTAGCCCGACTCGGAGTACAAGGACCCACACCCAATTCGCGTTGATCAAACAGTGGCCTATGCAACAGAGAGATTTTATTTTTCATCAGGATATTGGAAGAATAGGAGGGATTGAGGTCAATCACTGGCACTTTTTTATTTTATTTTAAATGGTACAGTACACTTTATGTTGAACTATTTATTATGTTGTTGGTGCAACTGACACTTTATGTTGAACTGTTTATTGTTTCGGCCAAGGTTATTGAGAGAGTTGGACTGAAATGTATTAGATTTTTTAAATCAACTGTTGGTAAATCAACAAAGTCTGTTATGGCCTCTGAAGCAACAGAGAGATGTTTGCTAATAGTCAGGTTTTCCAATGTTCTGAATGTACTTGAAAGTATTGTCTTTTACTTAAAAAAACAAAGTGTTATAGTTTACAGAAGGTCTACCTACCTATAGGCTACCTGAATCTCTGAAATGTACTATATTCCTAAATATGCTATTGCTACACTTTATGGCAAAAATTTCACTTTTCTGTTGGTCTTGGTTAAGTACCACCTTGAAAAAAATAAACAATGTTTTGTTGCTTAAGCTTATGTATTCAGTCATTATTCAATGGTATACTAAAATCCATGTGAAAAAAATTGCTTCTCACTGTTCTCAGGTCAAATATTTATATGTGATTAAAAATGCGATTAATTGCGATTAATTAATTACAAAGCCTGTAATTAATTAGATTAATTTTTTTTAATCGAGTCCCGGCCCTACTTTTTATACTTTCATGGTGCTGTGTAGGTTTTAATTCAACTCTTTGTTCATTTCTAAGGCTGCAGTTTGAGGTACAATGTATTGCATTAGATTGTGCAGCAGTTAATGTTCATGCTTGGGGAGTAACAGATTACATGTAACAGGATAATGTAATCAGGAAACAAAAAAGGTAACAGGTTATTCCTACTTTATACATGTTAGAATAATGAAATATATGAAACGCCTCCATTGGACTCCTATGTTAACTTCTGTAACACTGGGACATCACTACTGTAAGTAAAACTCCATCACCTTGTACGTGATTTTCCCGGACTGGGACAATAAGTCAGGCTGGGAATTATACACCCAGCCTGGCCACTACCAGTTTTCTTTTGTGCCATTTTGCTGGATTTATTTGTCAATATTTACAGCGTTGCTGCCCATAGTGATAGCCCTCTAGTTTAAATCTACTACCCAAAAATAAACATACACTCTAAAAACAAATGCCTTGGCTCAACAAAGAAAATCAACGCAACAGTTTGCATCAATGTTTATTGAGTTAAGACAACTTCTAATGAAATTGTCTTAAAGCAACAAAGTTATTTGAGTTAGGGGAGAAGGCTTTTCCTCTACAATCAGAGGTGTTTTTAATTACCACTTACTTAATAATTGGTAGCATAAACACAAGTTTTGAAGTTGATTACTCAAAAGATTAAGTTGTTCCGACTAGTTTTACCACATGATTTAAAAATAATTTTAAGTTGTAAGTACTTAATTACCCTCATTCGGGATATACGTTTTTAAGTTGATTACTCCAAAAATTAAGTTGTTCCAACTTGTTTTACCGCATGATTTAAAAGGAATTTAAAGTTGTATGTACTTAATTAACATCATTGTGAACACACGTTTTTAAGTTGACAACCATTTATAAATTAAGTTGCTCCAAATATATTGTATTCAATAGTTATTTTTCTTAGCTTTTTCATGTTTTTGCCTTTAAAGAAAGAAATTAATTGATTCGACAACAAAAATATTAGGCAATTCAATTTTTATTTTGAACTGCAGTTGTTTATTTCAACACATGATGTTTCAATCAGGAGAGAATTCATTTTGTTTGAACATTTATTGACACATGCCATATAATAAGGTGCATGAACACCTGAAATCACAGCTGACTGCAGGAGAGAGGAGAACCATTTTATAGTTTGGCTGCAGCATGTTGATTGGCTGCTGGAGAATGAGGTGAAATGTAATAGGTTAAAGAGAACGCCTGTGATGAGCTGATTATAAGCAGCTGCGGAGTGAATACACCCAGTCTTCCTGAAAGAACTTGCGCTGAGCTTCATTTAAATCTTGAAAAAAAAAGATAAATAACACAAATTTAAATTGCCCCACAAATAATTAGCCATATTACCATGGGAAATGGGGACACAGCAAATAAATGCTGCCGTCACAACAAAGTTAGAGGTCTTTGCATTATTTAAAACCAGTGCCAAATATGTAAAATCTGTAAAGTTTTTGTAAAACTACAGTAACAAACTCTCAATGGCCACCAATCTGCAGATCACACACATCAATTTTACAAAAGATGTAACAAAGATGTTTACACTGCCAACAGTCATTATTTCAAACAGTATGAACACATTTAACGCAGAATGCTTGCTCATTCATTTGTTTCCCTCGACCACGATAGTTGCCATCGTATGGTCAGATCCTGGGGTGGACTGGTCACTGATGAAGGCGATATTCATGTCCTTTTGAAGCACATTAAATAATAGGTCAGCGCATAAGATAATGAATTAGGTGATTGCATACTTTTTAAACTGTCACTCATTATTACCAGCTGCTAAAGCAACGCTGGTATTGTTTTCACCTATTGAGTCTGCATGTTTGTGTCATCATGGCAATGTGGTCCTGAAGACACACAGAGGTGCTTTTGAGTACTTTGCCTAGTGTTTAAATGCATGTGGACAGATTTTGTCAATCACAACCGTGCAAGTTTTAGTGTATCTTCTCATTGTTTTTGCAGGTTCCATACAATATTTGAACTGGTTAAGTGAAGAGCAGAAGCCACTTTTCAAATTGTACACAATCCTTTGCCTGCCATTGCTGTCAACACCTATTCATGCTGAACGTTGCTAAGATATTATTGATTGGGGTGTGGCCAAAAGTGTAATATGTTTCGAAATGTAACTGACAGAGAATTTATTTTATTTCAAGATTTTGAATTACGCCGCTAAACTCCTTGAAAATGTCCTCTTCCTTTTCTCCAAGGTACACGACAAGGCAGCGGATGGCTATAGTTCTCTGAGTACTTCAATTGTATTGTGCTATTTTTGAAAAAGAAAAAAAGAGAAATTACCTACATGAATATATTCTGAATGGGTGACTGCCAACAACTTGCATTTTGATGACAACTCTAAATAACGATCCTACCTCAAGAAGCATGTCCTTGATCTGCTTCACCGAGATTCATTTTTAATAAAAAGCGATATCACAATAGTAACCAAAGTATTTTTACTCTCACAGTAGCCTCTACTACTTTGTATCCTCTCACAGAACTATTCACAGTTCAAAGGCTGCTAATTTTGGTCAAACAGCAATTTGCTTATACAGTGCAACCACAAGGCTATCTACTGTATTTGAATGACAAAAGATGACACTCACCTTAAAATGTCCTTTGTATATTTCTATTTGCCTTAACTGTCGGAACTTGTCTAGGCATGTTAAGTGGGAGTCGACTTGAAATCCTTAACTCAAGGTGTAGAACAATTAAGTTATCAAGCCAATTGCATTACTTACTACAACTTGAATTTTGTTTTAAGTCAATTAACGCAGAAATCAGAGTTCAAATTACACACAATATTAAGTTGATGTAATTACCAACATTATTACGTCAACACAACTTATAAATTAATATTTGCAACTTAAAATGTTTATCCAAATCAATGAACTCACATTTTTATCTTGCAACCATGCAATTAATTAAGTGGAGGTGAAAGGTCGCCTGAGTTTGTTTTTAGAGTGTATGGAGATGTGTTACTATTTAAACAAATGTGCAAATCTATTTAGGAACCTATCCATGTGAACATATTTTAAGTGGAGGTGGACCTCAAATCCTCTAGGGGGGTCCGGGGGGATGCTCCCCTGGTAAGATTTTTTTTTGAAATGTTGGACATAGGCATTCACACCTAATAGTCTGCTCTCTGGTGCGCACCAGACCACAGTTTGTTACATTGTTTCATTTTTCAGAAGGTTCGGTTTGCGTTCGCACGGGCAAAACTCAAACGGAATATAAACTTTAAACACAAGTCATGTGCTCGGAAATGCTGTTCAACCATTGGTCAGACATTAAGGGGGTGAAAACGCAAAACCCGGCAATTTCTAGCGGAGCCTCCGCCATGGAGCATCGGCACTTTCGGCAGGTTATTCTCATGCTGCTGTTAATATTGAGATCAACAGACACTAGCGGCCCGGCATATGATTACATAATCAGACAACGTCCGTTAAAAAACATTATTACATGGCTTTGTTGAATACTCGATTCTGATTGGTCAATTCAGAACACGTGACACGTTGTTAATCCAGAACAGACAGACCGCTTTCAAGGATTTATTGACCGTTGTTAAGGTATGGGATTAGTTTTGTATCATAAAGATAAAGCAACACTTTCTCAGAATAAAGCAAAACTATGAGTTTAAAAGAAGAAAAAAACTAAGTCAAACAAAATAAAATACATTTCAAAAATAAAACTATAAATTGCAAACAAATCATTTGTGTAATCATGTAAACTATAAGTATTTTTTCTTTGTTTTACCATAGGTTTTTGTTTGCAGTTCTTGTTTCTTCTTTCTCAATGATCAGACTTTTGCTCTCGCTGCAGCTTTCTCGTTTGCGCTCCCTCATTTTTTGTTTGAGATTTTGACACAAACATCCCAGGTGGGCGGGACTTTCAGGGGTGTGTCCCCATTGGCTACTCAGTTTTTGAGTGACAGCCCACTACACCACAGATCATACAGTACAACTCATGCAGCAAACTCCGGAGTCCACTCGGCCACGTTAGTGTTGGTGTCTCCTGGGGAGTTTCATGAACATATCGGACTTCTCTTATGGATTGCTGTGCATTATACTTGTGATGTGTGGTTCATACTTTATTCCAACTTTAAATATTTTAATATCTGAACACACTGCTGCTGTTAAATAATTTCCCAATTTGGGATTGATAAACTGTCTGTCTATTTATTTTATAGATTAAAAAAACACATCTATGTATTTTCCAGCTAAAGGTGATACACAATATAAACTGTATACTATTATTTTTCAAAGACATGTTACATTTCAAAAGCATATATTCCTATGTTTAGGACAAACAATTAAAGACTGCTTTAATTTAACAAATTCTACAATATAAAAGTGGCAGATTTGCTTTATTAAACAGACCAGACCTAGGCTGCATACCAACACAATTAGGAACATGCTCACATCTTACTATGTTGGTCTGAAGAGCTGAAGCATTCACACACAATGGATACAAACTGTGTTGTCTCATTCCTGTGAGAAAATGATATACATTTAGCATTAAAAATTCGACATACTATTCCTAGCCTGAGGAAGATATGAATAATCAACAGATTTGAATGGAATCTCTAACATTTTCATGTAGAATAATGACAAAAGAGTGATTATACAAATTACATTTATTGAAATTTGAACCAGAAGATGAAGTCTCAAAGAATGTTTTAAATAAAAGTACATAAAACAAAAAGGTGGATAATAATAACATATATTATTAAATGTATATGTAAAGACATTTGGTCAAATGAAATGACACTGAGCCAGTGATAAGCAGGGTATCTGCAGGATTCATAGAGATGAATTTACTACCTTTTACTACCTTTTTTACTACCTCCACAATATTTTTTACTACCAACACGACATCAAGCAGCAGCCCTTTTTGGACTACTAATTATAAGGTATTAGTGTGACACTGTCACACCCGTCATACATATCAGGTACACTAATGTTTAATTGTGATCATTAAGTATTGTCATTGTCAATTGTGTTTTTTTTTGTAGTGTTGAGTTGACCCTTAGCCCTAATAAAGTGAGTAATAACCTTGACACTTCTTAAACACATATCACTTAACAACCATAAATATTAATAATAAAGTGTCACATCACACACACTTACTCACAAACACGCATTCTCTCACAAACACGCATTCTCACACACACACACACACACACACACACACACACACACACACACACACACACACACACACACACACACACACACACACACACACACACACACACACACACACACACACACACACACACACACACACACACACACACACACACACACACACACACACACACACACACACACACACACACACACACACACACACACACACACACACACACACACACACTTAAGCAGTTACTGGTGCGTATTAATAATGCGTATTAATGAAAAAAATTGAAAATCAATCAAATAAATAACTTTAATGAACAATATGCTCTGAGGACTACAGCTTTCAAAGATCTGCTTCAATATAACATTCACCATATTTAAACACAATAACGTGTGTGAGGAGTGCATGTATGCACATGTCTGTGGGTGCGCCTTTGTATGGATGTTGTTGTTGTTGCAATCTACATTGTATCTAAGTGAATCATTTAAAACAATAACTGTAGGGGTGTACGTGTGTGTGTGTTTGTGTGTGCGTGTGCCTGCATTCGTCTGTGGGTGTGCCTGTGTGCAGTTGTTGCAATCTACATTGTATCTAAGAGAAACATTTAAAACAATAACTGTGAGGGGTGTACAGTCACAGAAGTCTCAGTTGTGAGGACTTATCTTCAATTATTTTCTCCAATTTGCAGAGCTCTTCTTTTTTTTCTTTCTGCCTTCTGCGAAGGGTATTGGACTTGATTATCAGTTCAGCCATTTTGGACCCAGCCTTTCCCTCAGCCTGCTCGGCCAACTTGTCCGCGTCCTTTTCCAGTGAGTGACAAACACGGCGAAGTACCTCTTCCTGTCTTCTGAGGTCCAGAAGCTCCTCCTCCACTGCCTTCCTCCTCAGAGCATGGGCAGCACTCTCTCTCTTTTTCTTTTCACTGTCAAGGTACAGTCTGTACTGGGATCTAGCTGATGAGGCAGAGGCAAGGAGCTCCTTTGTGAGGGGCACTTTCAAAACACCACCACAACTGTTGATCCTGTCACAAACTAGTCTCAGTGATTCCAGTGTGCGGTCATGGAGATTGCATGTCTCCACCTCTTTGTTCACTGAAAATCCTCTTTCCACAGTGGCTTGGCCATGGGAAAGAAGGAGGAGACTCTGGCAAAACTGCAGCAAGTCAGGGTAAGGCCTGCTGAGGGTTGTGTAGAAGAACACATCAAGGCGGTCCTTCAGTGGCTTGAAAGCCAGGAAACGTTCATCCCGTCCTTCCAGAGAGGTCAACGATTCGAACTGTTGAATGATAACATCACCTACAATATTGACAAAAACATAATCATTAATGACATTTAAGTACATTTCAAAGTAGAACACCCTTAGAACATGGCCTTCATTTGAATGACCTTCCCTGTCCCTAGACATACTGTATTTTTTCTTACCAGCTGGAATGCCACCTGTCAATCTCTTTCCCTGAAGGAATGTCTGCACTACACTCTTCATTTGCTTGATGCACCACTCCGGTTCTTGGTGGATTTGTGTGGGATCAAGGCATGCAATGTGCCTAACCATTGGAACCTTTAGGGGGGATTTGTCTTGCAATTTCATGACAACCTTAACAAGGCACTGCAAACATTCTTTCCTGAAGGTTAGCAGAGAGAGCTCCCCTATCTTGCCTCCTGGTTTGCTCTGAAGGGCCTAACAAATAGAGAACATTAATGTTCATACAAGGATATTTATTTGTCACATATATAGAGATACTTGTGTAAAACCTGTGGGGAAAAGATGTTGGTTGTCTGCTCTCTGGGTGTGTGTGTGTGTGTGTGTGTGTGTGTGTGTGTGTGTGTGTGTGTGTGTGTGTGTGTGTGTGTGTGTGTGTGTGTGTGTGTGTGTGTGTGTGTGTGTGTGGGTGTGGGTGTGGGTGTGTTTGTGTGTGTGGGTGGGTGGGTGGGGGAGTGATGGGATATGTGAGTATAGTTCAGGATGAGTTCAGGATGCATAAACATTCACTGCTATGATTGGAAATTAAACTATGACAAGTTACACATTTAAAACAATCCTAACAATTTAACCAGAGTGAGAAAGAGGTTTGGTATATCCTCATGGCTGTGGTTCAGTTTAAGCCTCAATGCCAAAGGCCTGGTGGTGAAGACCACTGAAGTTTGAAAGATAACCATTAACAACCACACAATTACGATAGCTATATTGCTTACCACAGAGGTGGTTAAATAATGCCCAATGTTACTCATTCATTTTCTACCCTAATAGTTCGAAGTAACTATTTATTTGTGCCGACAGCACATTTCATGTATGACATTGAAAGTATCTGCAGTAATTACCTTGATGGCAGATTCAGCACCCAGGCCGATGTCCACATTTTTCAGAGCCACCCAGTTCTTCTCCTCAGACACCTGGATTGTGATAAGTTGCAGTGGGCTTCGGTCCTGTATAAGTTCCCTTTTAACAAATCGCCGCAGTAAAGCCTTAAAAGAACAACAAAAACTGTTAGCAATCAAGTCACACCTGTCAACTGATACAGTTTAATCACATTCAAATAAAGACAGTTACTCTACAGGAATTACATTTCTTACCATCAGGAGTTCTTTCAGATCTTTAGCAAAAAAGGGCAGCACAGGCTCGTCGGTCTGATATTTGGTCAGGAAGGGGTTGAAGCTTCGTGCAACTGACAAGAAGAACTGGAGCTTTGGAATTATCAAATTATCATCCCGTGCTGCCAAAATGATATCATATGACGCCGTGTTTGGGTTTGTCACCTTTTTCTTCTGAACAGCATCAACATATGTTAAAAGCACAGGCCAAATGTCGACAGCTCTCTCAGCCACAGGGACATTTTCCACCCATCTGTGGCCACAGAAAGATCGGGGAAAGGTAGAAGATCCTGTGGTGGCGGTGTAATCTTCTCTACGGGCAGGAACATTGTGGAAGATGTAGTGCATAGCTCGCAACAGTTTGTCTACCTGCCATGTTGCGAATCCTGCCTTCATGGCATTGTGGAGGGTGTGCAAGCCACAACTGCCAACACTGATGAGTTGTGCATCCCCATGAAGCTCTGAATGTTCGTTCTGAAGGAGCTTCAGCAGCTTGAAGTTGACATTTGGGCCATCCATACTGACAGACAGCAGGTGTCTCAAGTTGAGTTGTGCAACACATTCCTGTGAATTGTCACAAAAAACAAAGTTTATTGAAAATTTTAATCTGTCCTGTGGTTTTTGGTTATTCATAAAATAGACAATAGATAGACAGTAAATACAGTGCCAGTAAGTATAAGTCAAACGTGTTTCCCCCTTTGTAGTACCAGTATGCATCTTTCAGAAATATTAACCAAATCCTTCATCAAAATGTGACCCTGCAAGGCGAAACCAGTTGCTTTGGTAAAATGTACAAAACTAAGTTATTGTTCTCATATGAACGGCCATAAACTAAGCTTTCCAACGATATGTATATTGAGGCTATTGCTAGAACAATCGTTAAGATAACTGTATCCAAAGTGGCATGGTTCTCCTGTCATGATAATGCTAGAAGAGGAGAAAATCACCTTTTTAAGCGGCGTTGACAAATGGTATGACTGCTAATGTGTTGCATCTTCACCGGGCTTAACAGTCAAAACGTATGTTTTTCCGTGATTTGTCCACGATATGAAATGATATGTAGACTGTATACTGTCAAATTATGCGAAAACATGAAATTCAACATTTTAACCCGGATGTTTGTTTACCGTGGATTTTCTCAAAATAGCATTGAGCGCAAAGCGACTGATATCGCCTTGCAGGGTCACAAAACACACCCGACACACACGTCGTGTAGGCTAAAGCTTAGGCTAACTATGACATAAACATTTTCAAATGGGCATATAACGACAATAAGAAAGAACAAACAAGAAAATATCAACTCACTTTAATGCTTTGCAGCAAGTCTTCAGCCCTTGCATGTCCAAGAAACTGTGACCCAAAATATGAAGACGTCACGCGGTCATCTCTCCAGAACCGAACGTGAATATCCATTTGCTTCTTCTTGGCGGACTGGTTCAGAGACTCGTCAAACATGACAACATATGGCCCAGAAGCATTGATGCTATTTATAAGAAGCTTCTTAAAATGTGGAGCAATGCCAAATCCAAGGATATACGATGTCTTATCTTTGCCACAAACAAAACTTTTGGCTATGTCGGAGTCAGTGAACATGTTTTCGAACAATTCCCCAATGCCCTCATTCGAATTGAATGAATGATGGTTAGCTGCTGTGTTCAGGCACCAGAGAACCTCAGCCCTGAGGGCTGATGTTTGTGGCGGTAACGTCTGCTGTTTGGCTATCGCAGCCGTGGTGGTGCTGGTGGCACTGGTTTGCTGCCGAGGTGGTGCGACTGTTGCTGATAAGTTGGCATGATCTGCCGCGATCTGTGTGGTGCTGCTGCTAGCATCGCAAAACAACGAAATCGGCAGCTGTCCCCCCCTCACCCGAAGCCGCTGCTGGTGTATAGCCGATCCACTGTGGGACTTGATAGCAGTAATGCCGTTCCAGGTAACATTTATAGTTTTTTTGCAGACACTGCAAAATGCTTCACGGTCATTTCCTATGACGGGTTTAAGCCAGTCTTTATATAAGGGGTCATCAACCCATAATTGCGAAAACTTGCACTTCCCCATTTCACACTAAATTTGCTCGAATTTGCTAACATCAGAAAAAGTAGACTGCAACTGTGGCAAAAGGCGGCTCTGCTAACGTCAATTGTTGGAAAAAGGCGGAAAATGTTGTAAGCGTCGCTGATAGGCTATGAAGTCCACACAGGTTACCTCTACGTCATTGCTATCAACTACGCCTCACTCAGGTCCTGTTAGCACCGTATATATTTTTAAACTACGTAGGCTAGATGAAATTCAAACATGCAGACACAAATAATAAGCAAACAATGGAAACTCATTATATATTGAGGCAGAGTTTTAAAAAAATTACTACCAAGTCAAATTGCGTTTGTTACCTTTTACTACCTTTCAAGGGCCTTAATTTGGGTAGATTCTTTTTACTACCTTTTACTACCTTTTACTACCGCGCGGACACCCTGATAAGTAACAGCAACGCCCAGCGTGGAGGAAGATGGTGCAGGTCTTTCTTCATGCCCCCCCTCCATGCTGTCCCCTCAGAGGATGTGAGAAAACGGGATAAGACTCTGGACACCACGCTGTCTTAATGATCCACACTGTTAATATGAGAGGAAAATAAATGTTTTAGGAAATGAAAAATATGAAGTTAACAAATAAAACACAGCTCAGGGACAGTCATGGACGGTAGGTTTTCCTACAAAGTTAACTCAGCCTCCATTGATTTGCATATCAAATTAGCGTGTTAATAAAATAAGCTATCATGGCTTATACTTGCATATCTAAACAGAATCATGAAAGCCTGTTGGTAGAGTCAGGCACACGAGTCAGTTTGACTGTGTGCGCCGGTGTCTGAATGCTCACTCACTGCTAGCTATGTAGCTAACTGTTAGGCTACTTAGCTTGCATTGTTATTGATCTAAAGGTAGCAAAAGCTAACTTTCATAGCACAGCTTTACTTCTCACTTACCACAATAAAGAAACAGACCGTATAGTACAGCACAAACAACACAAATGATCAATACTTACATATATTTTCACTTCTAGTATTATAATAATTGAAATGCTGGGGGTGTTCTATCCACGCTCAGGCAGCCACCGCACCACAGCTGCCTGCACAATCGCTGGAGGACTGGGCTGTCACTCAAACACTGAGTAGCCAATGGGGACGCACCCCTGAAAGTCCCGCCCACCTGGGAGGTTTGTGTCAGAATCTCAAACAAAAAATGAGGGAGCGCAAAAGAGAAAGCTGCAGCGAGAGCAAAAGTCTGATCATTGAGAAAGAAGAAACAAGAACTGCAAACAAAAACCTATGTTAAAACAAAGAAAAAATACTTATAGCTTACATGATTACACAAATGATTTGTTTGCAACTTATAGCTTAATTTTTTATTTTTTTTTTATTTTGCTTGACTCAGTTTTTTTTTCTTTTAAACTCATAGTTTTGCTTTATTCTGAGAAAGTGTTGCTTTATCTTTATGATACAAAACTAATCCCATATTAAAGATGCTCACATCTGCACAAAGAAGTCCGTTCGATATAACTGTATACAGTTTGGCTGAAAAGCAAAGTGCAGTTTGCTTTTCTAACTGACAAGACAAAAGCGACAAGAAAACAGCGGAGAAGTAACGGGCAGAAATCCTCCTTTTTACGCAGGGGTGCAGACATAGACATCAGACGGCGACACATATTCAGTTGCCAGTTACTTTGGCATTAGGGCAGGGATATCTAGATACTTTCCAAGGTTTGACATAATGAATTGTGCCACTTTTAAAGCAAGCAACGATGTTTTCAAATCTGTAATCAAAAAGCTCCTCAAAAACGCTATCGAAGCAGTTCCTGCCGTTGCTACGTTAGTTCAAACAGTAACAACGGACTATTTTTCTCAGCGGATGCATGTCAATTTAAATCAATACATACAACTATTTTTTAAATCAATAAAATAATTTTCTAAATCCACAAAAGCATTTAAATTAATACTGGGAGTCGTGTTTGTTGAGAATGTGGCCATGTAATAAGCGGGATAATGTGCAGCGACTTGGTCATTATGGGGGAAAGAACACCTTCATGCCGATCTAGATCCCTCCGCTTCGTTGAAGATATCCGCGTTCTTGTGACACGTAAATACTGGTGCGGACTGCGTTCACACCAGCAATGAACCGCTCCAGAGTTCGAAAGCAAGCGCTCCGAGACCACCTATTTTAGCGGACCAGAGTTCGGTTGTTTAGTTCACTTAAGAGCAGTGGCGTAGCCAGGAATTATTGTGTGCGTGGGCCTGGAGAAATGTAGGTGGGCCAGGGGGAGACATATTAAGCGTGGGGTCTGAGCTGAAACTTCATTAATGATTTTAATGATTTTTTAATGCACTAATAGAACATAAGCATAAATTAGCAGTGAAAATAAAAACATAGGCACGGCGGCCTCAGAATGTGTGTAAAACTGACAGGGATGGGTATCGTTAAGGTTTTAACTTTTATTGATAGCGCTTATCGATCCGGTCCTTTTAACCAGTGGTGTACCCCCACTTATTTGAAGCATGATTTCTTTTTTTAATAGTCAAATACATCTAAAATCATTGCCAGTGTTATCAGTTGCAAGTGTGTGTTTGTTGTATTAATGACGAAAACATAATAGGCAGATTTCACAGTAATTATAATAAAAACGTAGCTCAAGCATTTATGCAACTTGATTTGAAGCTGTGTGTGTGAGGGGCAGAACCGTGTGTGTAGGGTGGTGACCAGGTGTCCCGCACTGTGCGGGACTGCACACACAGCATTTTTATTATTTGTCCCGCGTCCCACACATTGAGACTATGTCCCGCAATTGAGTGATAGTCGCGCAGAAAGGCCGGATCGGTTCGCTGACAGCCGGCACCGCCCTTTATTATTATATTGTCTAAACGACATCTTGTAAGTTGCGCTGACAGGCGACACAGAGGTCCCCAAGCCCCCCCCCCCCCCCCGTTGACAGTTCACGAGCGCGTCCATAGTGTCTCCCGTAAAAATCGGGAGCATTTCAAAATGCAAAGTTTGGGGTGGGGGGGGGGGGGGGGGGGGGGGGGGGGTGCTAGTGGATCGCCGGAGCTGTTAGATTGACATTAACATGATTATTGTAGTTGTAAGCAGGGGCGGATCTAGAAAAATATTCATGGGGTGGCAAGAGGGTGGCAGGAGATTTTGAGGGGTGGCATCCCCTGACAGAAGTATATGCTGATTTAATCGCAGTCATGTCAATTAATGTTAACATGGAAAGCCACAATATTTATTTTAACTCAATAACATTTGGTGCCATTATTGTGGCACATCAGTAAAGCCTTAAATATAAATACATAAGGTGGCACACGTAATTTAATGAATTTTAACTGAACAATAACTGAATGAGTTTGTCTCACTCTTAGACCAGCATGCGTACCAAGTCTATGCAGACTGCTGCAATAAGTATATTAATTAACTGTCTTGTCGATTTTTGTCTAAATTAGTATGATACTATTAACAATCATATTATTCCTATCAGCTGTCAATCACTGTTATGATTCACATATTCAGTGTTATTATTAAATAAACTATATTTTTTGGAGGAGTTAATGATGAATGTTCCTCAACATGCTTGCATGTGCTCAAGGTGCTTGCTCACCCTCCTTCAAAATTTGAAAGACAAGTAATTACTATCATATATCAAAAGAATCAAAGGAACAGTTCAGCGCCCACAAAGAAAAAAAAATATTTAAACACGTAAGGTCATCATCTTAACAGTTTATTATGCTCATCGAGTCATCCGTGAGCAGAGCATCAAGTTGACATGCCTATAACAGCTGAATGTGGCGATTACCATCTTGTTCAGCAAAACGCCTCACAAACTTATTAAGATTTAAAGCTATGGTGCGTTTTGATTCAATGCTGAGTACAGCCTGAAGAACATATCGAGGATTAAAAAACTAATGTCACAACAGGACTTAGAAAAGCTTGTCCATGCTTTTATCTTTAGTAGACTGGACTACTGCAATAGTGTATTCACAGGGCTGACAAAAAAATCCATCAGAAAGCTGCAGCTGATTCAGAACGCAGCTGCACGTGTCCTCACTAATATACTAATATACAGTCTATGGTCCTCACTAACATTAAAAGAGTGGATCACATCAGTCCGGTTCTGAAATATTTACATTGGCTTCCAGTCGGCCAAAGAATTGAATTTAAAGTACTATTGCTAGTTTTGAAATCAATAAATGGCTTAGGACCAAAGTATATTGTTGAACTCCTGCATAATTACGAGCCATCAAGGTGCCTCAGGTCTTCTGGGACGGGTCTGCTATCGGTTCCGAGAGTAAAAACAAAACATTGAGAGGCAGCATTTAGCTTTTATGCCACGACAATCTGAAACGCTTACTATTTTTAAATCGAGACTAAAAGCCGCTAAAAACATATCTCTTTGGCTGCTTTTAATTTAGCTGCTCATATTCACACTACAGTAGGCCTATGCCTTTTAACGATGTATTGTATACCTGTGGTGTTTATTTTTATTATTTTATTATCTTTGCTTTGTAATGCCTGTTGTAAAATGCCATTATATGTGTTTTTACTGTATCTATTCCTAAAAAGTATTTTAATTTGTTTTGTAAAGCACTTTGAATTGTCGCGTACAGAAAAGTGCTATATAAATAAACTTGCCTTGCCTTGCCTTGCAGCCAAACTTGACAGGCTCTTCTCTGTCATTGTAGACCGCAAATACCTCATTCCTTCCATCTACTTGGATCCGAAATGCTTCTGGTTTTGCGCTGTCCCCCTGTTCAAATGAAATCGCCGCCATTCACATTTCCAGGCTTGCGCCAGGAACAGGGGAGGGGTTACAAGTGCTGCATTCACTTGCACTAGGACATTAGAGATTTTCTCTCATAAATGTCCGATGAGCCACAACTTTTCTTTCAAAACAAAGCTGCCAACTGGGGTGGCAGCTGGGGTGGCAAGGCATTTTTCTGAGGTGGCAGCTGCCACCCCGTGCCACCCCGTAGAACCTTCACTGGTTGTAAGTGCACTGACTTGCGGCTTGTAGCACCGTCCTTGATGGAGCATATGTGTGGGCTGGACCTGTATTTTACAGGAAAGGAGTGAGCAGTTGTCGATTCTTGTTCTGTTGTCTGTGAATATCTGCCTCACCCTCTCAGACTTTGAGTTTTGCGCACTACTAAAGAGACGTGTTACCATGGAAACCAAACAATGGTGTAGCTGTATTAAAGTCAGAGTGGAAACAGTCGTGTGTAAACTGATTTTGTCAGAAATCGGGAGAAATGCGGGAGAAATATGACCCCGGGAGGAAACCGGGAGAGGGCAATGAAATCGGGAGTCTCCCGCAAAAATCGGGAGGGTTGAAAAGTATGAGCAGAGCGTGTGTGTAAACTGCCCCACCCCCTCGCACACAGACGGGGGAGAGAGATCTCTCGTCTGGAAAGATCTAAAAGACGCATGTTGCTGTCTTTTTGCATATTAGAAACGGAGTTGGCGACACTACAACTGCAATGTAATGTTTGTGTAGCAATAATACATATGACATATATATAAATATATATATCGGCGGCCACAGGTTGTTTATCCTTGACAGTCGCACATGGGCACACACTGAGTGTTTTCATATTCAGCAAATGTGTACACGCTAAACTGCAGACTTCAAGAAGAAATAATACTTTCATTCACTCACGGCAAAAGTTACTGTACTTACTATAAAAACCCACGGTAAAAAAATGCACTCCCTGTTTCATTGTCATGAAGGTGGAATCTAACTATATCCAGAATAAGTTTTATTGGATCCAGGCTAGAAACATGTTTATTTCTGATGTAAAGTTGGGCATTTTAACATGGGGGTCTATGGGAATTGCTCCTTTCTGCATCCATCCCCTGTCGGCCACTAGATGAACTGCAGTTTGTGGCACTTCCTTCTGGGCTTCCCGGCTCTGCGCTATGAAGCGCTGATTGGCTGTGGGTGGGCCAGACGTGCATGTGGGTGGGCCCAGGCCGCACCAAGCGGCTAAACGCACCAAGGTTCGATTCTACCGGACTATACAAGGCAGGTGTGAACGCACCCTTAAATGCATCAATCTGGTGCACTTTGAGGGGGAAATAAAGAGACTACACCCATATGAAACAGAACTGTATACATTTAAATAATCATAAAATCATAAGAACATGGCCATAACCAATAACATCCCAGCTATAAATGTTTGGTTCTAAAAACATTCTGAGAATGTTACATTAATTGTTCTAGGAATGTTTTTGGTGGGAAGTTTTCTTTTGGTTCCCAGAACGTTTTTCTGAAAGGTAGGATAACGTTCTCTAAAAAATTTCTTAAAATGTTTGGTGATAACCTTCTTAAAATGTTGTTGATAACATTGGTAGAACATTATGCCCTCCTATTCTTAAAACGTTTTCAGCGGGAAGTTTTTGTTTGGTTCCCAGAATGTTCTTCTGAAAGGTAGAATAACGTTCTCTAAAAACATTCTTAAAATGTTTGGTGATAACCTTCTTAAAATGTTGTTGATAACATTGGTAGAACATTATGCCCTAATATTTTTAAAACGTTTTCAGCAGAAGCTTTTATTTTGGTTCCCAGAATGTTCTTCTGAAAGGTAGGATAATGTTCTTTAAAAACATTCTTAAAATGTTTGGTGATAACTTTCTTTTCACGTTTCACCTGACCAAACACCTGATTGCATAATTGTTGTTATTGAAGAGAGACACACAGAAACAAACACATACAAACAAACAAACACTAACAGGGGTTTCAAGGAAGGGCAGTGACAGTCAGTCCGTTCTTCTATATGTCTGTCGGTCTCAAATCTAAAGGGTGCAATCACGACTTTTATCCAATATGCATAAACAGCGGACACTGTTTATACGCAGCACTCAGAAACCACACACGGCCAGATAGCTTATAACCTACATACGAGACACAACCTTTATAGTCAGAAAAAAGTGTGATTATTTATATATTTATATTTATATACATAGAATGTTTTTTAGAGAATGTTATCCTACCTTTCAGAAGAACCTTCTGGGAACCAAAATAAAACGTCCCGCTGAAAACGTTTTAAGAACAGTAGGGCATAATTTTCTATCAATGTTATCAAAAACATCTTAAGAATGTTATCACCAAACATTTCAAGAATGTTCTTAAATAACGTTATCCTCCCTTTCAGAAGAACATTCTGGGAACCAAAATAACACTTTATAAAACACTTTCTGTCATCTCAGGCCTTAATAACATCCTCAAAACATCCTCTGAATGTTGCAGTTAAAACGTTATAGTTAACCTTAAACCTTATAGGAACATTATTTGAAATAATAAACATCCTAAAAAGGTTCTTTGAACATCAGATTCAAACTTTTCTTTAAAACATTATTAGAACCTGTAGGTAACGTTAGCCAAAGATGTGAGAACGTTCCCCGCTAGCTGGGATACCATATCCAATATGAAAAAATGTTGAAACTTGTTTATTTATTTGTTTTTGGTTCATTTATAGTTGTGAGTGTGTCTGGGCTCCTGAATCAGCCTCATATGTCTCCCTCCTCTCCCCCCTGCTCCTCTTTGAGGCAGCAGCAAATACTAGTTTTAGCTCTCAACAAGTTTTTAAAGTTTATCTTACCTTTTTTCACCTAGTTAACATTTTTTTTGTATTATTCATGCATATTTTACTAATCACTCCCCCTTCAAATGGAAATATGTGTTTACATAAATGGTTACCAAACCGTTTGAGACCCACAGAGATAACGTAGACAAACGTAACTATCTAAACACTCACCAGGGGGGTATACTACGAAGCAGGATTTTTGCTCAGCCGGCTAACTTCAGGGAAAACTCGGGGTTTCCGATCCTACGAAGCTGGTTCTCTTTTTAGCAGGCTAGATCTCCATGGTAACTTATGCTGTGCGGCTAACCAGGGGGGTATACTACGAATCTAGTTCAACCTATCCTGGATATGTTTTGAGTTATCCGGTTGACTTAATCAAAAACAAAGCCGCTCTCGCTAAACTGTCCTACAACGCTGGCTATCAACTTGTTTGCTCAAGCCAGCCGTGTCCTATCTAGTTAGGTGCGCGTTCACATGAAAGGGGTGGTATCTGGAGCATTCGACCAATCACAAACATGGAGAAGCGTACTGACAGCGCAGCGTCATACTTCCTGAATGAAAAGTCAACTATAATATTAGTCAAATATGAAGAAGTTAAACTTTAAACATCCATGACTTAAATACTTTATCCAGGATAAAAGCCACACCTGCTGTCATAGTATTGTTAACTGACTACAAGGGGAGTTGTCATATACGTTACGGCATATTTACGACAGTTACAGTAAGTGGGAGTGGCGCGAGAGGTAGTCTAGGTTGGGATTGATGAACTACCGGAGGAGGCAATAAAGCGTGCTGTTAAATAACCAACTGTTCCGCTGTCTGTTAATATCCAAGATATTACATGGTGTCAGAAGTGGTCGGGATGGCAAAGTTTCAACCACCAGAGAGTTTTTGTTTCGAGAAACCCGCCGAATGGTCAGACTGGAATAAACGGTTTACACGGTACAGGACAGCTACTAAGTTGGACAAAGAAGAAGGTCCAGTTCAAGTAAGCACGCTGGTGTATGCGCTCGGGAAGGAAGCAGAGAACATTCTCAGCTCTTTTACCAACGGGGAAGAGGAAAATGAGTCGCAGTATGATGTTGTACTGGCGAAATTTGACGCATATTTCATCCCGAGACGCAACGTTATACATGAACGGGCATGTTTCAACCAGAGAATGCAGCGCGCGGGAGAGCGCGCAGAGACATTCATCCGCGCACTATATGAACTGTCGGAACATTGCAACTTCGGAACGGCTCGTGAGGAAAATATAAGAGACAGGATCGTGGTGGGAATTCTAGACAAGGATCTGTCTCAGAGGCTACAGCTGATCCCTAACCTCACTCTGGAGATGACGGTACAAGAGGCGCGTCAATCAGAGGAGGTAAAAGCTCAAGTTAACCAGCAAGGGGAGCGGGCTTACGCCGTGCAGGAAGTAGCACAACGGCATAGCAGAGGTGCAACACAGAAGTGGCGGCACCCACAGAGAGAGAGGCGCCAGGAGAGAGAGAGTGAGAATGACCACAGGAAGTGCTGGCGGTGCGGCAAAATGCCACACAGCCAGCAGGATGACTGCCCAGCAAGGAGGTCTACTTGCAATAATTGTGGGAAAAGTGGACACTGGGAAAGGGTGTGCAAGAGCAAGCAGGTGAGAGAAGTGACTGATGGTGAGGGATCAGAAGATGGACAGTATTATTATCTGGGCTCAGTTAATAGCAGTCACATTAGAGATTGGCAGCTCACCTGTAGAATTTAAAATAGATACTGGAGCCGATTGTAGTATCATAAGCGTAACTGTGTACAAAACACTGGAGCCAAAAAGGGTTCTACAGAGGCCAAAGAAGGTGCTGAGTGGTCCCGGGGGTGGATTGAACTGTTTAGGGCAGTTTATAACTCAGACCAGCTACAAGGGAAAAACATACACATGCAGGCTCTATGTCATTAGAGGGCAGAGTGTGAATAACCTACTCAGCAGGCCAGTAGCTGTAGCTATGGGGTTAGTAAAGCGAGTGGGCGAGGTCAACACCAGTGAACAGGAGTTTGGCCTACTGAAAACACAGCCTGTGAAGATAGCTCTAAAGGACAATACCCAGCCCTATGCAGTATGCACAGCACGCCGGGTCCCCATACCGCTCCTGGGTGCAGTGAAAGAGGAGTTGGAGAGGATGGAAGCCAACGACATCATTGAAGCCGTGACTGACCCAACAGAGTGGTGCGCACCCATGGTGCCTGTCCTGAAAAAGTCTGGAAAAGCACGCATCTGTGTGGACTTAAAGAAGCTTAATAAGGCTGTCAAAAGGGAGAGATTCATCTTGCCGACATCAGAGGGGATGATAGCTCAGCTCAGCGGCTCCACAGTCTTCTCATCACTTGACGCAGCGTCAGGGTTCTGGCAGATCCCACTGGACAAAGATAGCCAGAGGTTGACCAACTTCATCACGCCGTACGGAAGGTACTGTTTTAAACATCTTCCCTTTGGGATAAGCAGCGCACCTGAGATATTTCAGAGGAAGATGGTGGAGACGCTGGAAGGGCTGGATGGCGTTGCCGTCTACATGGACGACATCATCATCCATGGCAGCAACACCAGCGAACATGATGAGCGGCTGCAGAAGGTTCTGGATCGGCTGGAGTCTGCAGGCCTGAAGCTGAACAATGAGAAGTGTGTGCTGAGAAAGGAGGAGCTGCACTTCATGGGTCAGGTGATCAACAAAGATGGTGTACGACCCGACCCAGCCAAAGTGTCTGCAGTCAGCAAACTTGAACCAACAGAAAACGTGCAGGAACTAAAGAGAGCACTCGGCATGATCAACTACCTGGGGAAATATATTCCAGACCTCGCCACAGTGGGCCAGCCACTATATGCACTGTTAAAAGCAGACTCAGTGTGGATGTGGGGTCCGGCGCAACAAGCAGCCTTTGAGCGAGTTAAAGAGCTCCTCACAACGTCACCTACCCTGGTGTACTATGATGTTAACAGGAGCACAGTGGTCTCAGCAGACGCATGCAGTTATGGGATAGGCGGTGTCCTGCTGCAGCTCCATGGCGAGGACTGGAGACCGGTAGCATACTGCTCAAGGCGACTGAGCGACGCTGAAACCAGGTACGCTCAGATAGAGAAGGAGTGCCTGGCGAGCGTGTGGGCATGTGAGAGGTTTCAGATGTATCTCTACGGCCTACCAGCATTCAAACTGATTACGGATCACAAACCCCTCATCCCACTGATGAACTCCAGGGATCTCGACAATGTGCAACTCCGCTGCCAGCGACTCCTCATGGGGTTGATGAGGTTCAACCCAGAGGCTGAGTATGCGCCGGGGAAAACCCTGGTGGTGGCAGACACACTGTCCAGGAGCCCAAAGGAAGACAAGGGGCTCAGTAGAGACACAGAAGGTGGAGTGTTACGTAGCAGCTGTGATGAGCAGCATTCCAGCATCGCCGAAAAAGATAGACAGCATCCGCGCGGAGACGGCAGCGGACGAGCAGCTCCAAGAAGTGATCAGGTACATACAAGAGGGGTGGCCTGAACACCTAGCACACATAAACAGCTGTGTTAGGGAGTACTTTCCCGTTAGGAACGAACTGTCTATGCATGATGGGGTAGTGACCAGAGGGAGTAGAATAGTGATACCAGGGAGATTGAGGTCAGAGATACTAGAACGCATACATGAGGGCCATCAAGGTCTTAACAAGTGCAGAGACAGGGCCAACACTTCGGTGTGGCATAGCCACAAAGATCACACACAAAGTCGAGAACTGCATGTACTGTCGTGAGCAGAGGAGAGCACAGAACAGAGAGCCTCTCCTGTCAACACCTCTCCCAGACAGGCTGTGGAAGAGAATTGGCATAGATTTATGTAAACATGAGAGAGAGAGTTACCTAGTCATAGCTGACTACTACTCTAGATACCTGGAGATACTCCACATGCCTACCACGACTAGTGCACATGTGATCTTGAAGCTGAGAGCCACGTTTGCCCGGCACGGAATACCGGAGGAGGTTGTCAGTGACAACGGACCGCAGTTCAGCAGCGATGTCTTCAGAGGCTTTGCCTGTGACATGGACTTTAAGCACACAACCTCTAGTCCCCACAACCAACAAGGAAACGGTTATGCTGAACGTGCAGTTCAAACGGCAAAGGGGATTCTGAGACAAAAGGACCCCCTACTTGCTTTAATTGTTTACCGTTCTTCTCCACACAGCAGTACGGGTGTCAGTCCGGCAGAGCTCCTAATGGGCAGGAAAATCAGGACAACGCTGCCCACTCTGGCCAAGAACCTGCAACCAAGGTGGCCGAGCAGACATCACATCAGAGCTCGAGATGCTGCGGAGAAGAGCAAACAGGCCTTCTACTATAACAAGCGCCATGGCGTGAGAGAGCTCACACCACTGTAGCGAGGAGACCATGTTCTCACCAGACTGGACAATCAAAAGACCTGGTCCACACCTGCAGTAGTGGCAGGTGAGAGTGTTACACAGAGGTCTTATCTCATCGAGACGGAGCAGGGTGCTCTGTACAGACGTAACCGTAGACATCTCCAAGCGGTGCCCGTAGCGGGGCCTCCAGCGAACGACGACACAAATCCCAGGAATAACACACCAGACATTCAGATGAGCCCAGAACATGGCTCGCCTGGTCCAACAAGGAACACTGATGGACTGATCCAAAGCAGGTCTGGTAGACCTGTTAAACCTGTCCAGAGACTTGACCTATGAGGGGACAGTTGAATAATAAAAAAAGGGTGTTGATATTGAAAAAAAAAAGAGGGAAAAAGGGGATATGTCATAGTTATTGATGTGTTGATATTGTTAAAGAAAAGATATCTAAGTTATTGATATGTGTTGAATTGTTAAAGAAAAGATATCTAAGTTATTGATATGTGTTGATATTGTTAAAAGGAAAAAGGGAGAAGTCATAGTATTGTTAACTGACTACAAGGGGAGTTGTCATATACGTTACGGCATGTTTACGACAGTTACAGTAAGTGGGAGTGGCGCGAGAGGTAGTCTAGGTTGGGATTGATGAACCACCGGAGGAGGCAATAAAGCGTGCTGTTAAATAACCAACTGTTCCGTTGTCTGTTAATGTCCAAGATATTACACCTGCAAGATGAATACAGCTGGTAAAAGAAAAAGTGTTTTAATGCGCACATTAACAGGTTTATCATATCACTGCCCCGTCTAAGACACGAGTGGATCTGACTTTAATTACATTTGACTCGAGTGTTTCGTCAACTTAAGGTGTTGCTTAAAATAATACTTCTGCATACATTATGGGACACTGTGAGTGTTGCACGGCCAGATACGGCTCAACTGACTCAGATAAGGAAATATATGATACATTATGATGTGATATGATATGAATGATAATGGGACACATCGACGTCTGCACTCACAGTGCCGCGGACTGTAGGCTACGTAATGTTACTTTGATCCGGTTACTTATGTTGTGGCAGATATTTAATTGAGCTTTCTTAACATAATAGTATAATAATAGTTATAATAGTCCGATTACTCTGAAGATGGGAGGTGATATTCTATTCATTTTCACGTCCACACAGTCAGTGATTTTGGCCGGCCGTCTTTCCTGCGACGGCAGTTTAAACTGTATTTCCTCCGCACACTGAGCTCTGATTGGTCAGCAGGCGTGGTGCTTTCGCTGAGTTGATCTCTTATCCTGGAACCTATTCTGCTTCGGAGCACAGACTAGGTTCCAGGATAAGTCACCATGGAGAGCCCGCTAAAAAGTGAACCAGCTTCGTAGTACCGGAAATCCCAGAAGTTATCTTGCTAAACAAAAATCCTGCTTCGTAGTATACCCCCCTGGTCGGGACCAGGTTAGGTTGCAGGCTAAGAGCTCAACTCAGTGAAAGCACTGCCTGCTGACCAATCAGAGCTCAGTGTGCAGAGTTTAAAGCGATCAAGTCATATTACAGGAGAAAGGAAATACAGAAAAGCTGCCGTTGCAGGACGGCCAGCAAAAATCACCGACTTTGTGAACGTGAACATTAATAGAATATCACCTCCCATCTTCAGATCAATCTGACTATTATAACATTAGCGTTAAGAAAGCTTACTTAAATATCTGCCATAACATAATAAACCGGATCAGAGTAACATTAAGTACAGTCCGCGGCATATCACATCATAATATATATTTTCTTTTCTGAGTCAGCTGAGTTGTATTTTAGACCCTCCAGAAAAACACGGGCTAAATTCCTTGATTATGCGGGCTAAAATCCTTGATTATGCGATTAAACATGCGGGGGTTTTATGTGATTTTATGCGGTGAAATTGCGGGAAGTTGCGAAATATGCCGAAAGTTGCGAAATATGCTAAATATGCGGGGGAAAAGAATAACAATTTTTTTAAATATTGGGCTGTCTTATTTATTCTCTCTCACACACAACCTGCCACTAACGTTAAACCCCTTTACTATTCAATTAAACACATTCAATTTTTATTTATTGTAAAAGCAATTGGGCTATTTTAATCTCACACACACATACACACACACACCCCCCCCCCCACACACACACACTTCTCCGCCTCATTCTGTTTTCATTTACTCGTTCGTTATCTGACCAGCTTCAATCAATCTTGTAGGCTACTCACTTCGTTTCTTGTAGCCCTTGAAAGGGTTTTGGAGGTTGATGCCTCGGTGAACGTGAGTTGTTTGGCTTTCTTGTCTGCAGCAGCAGAGAGCATTTTCAAATGTTGGAATGAATCAAAGTGGGTCGTCACCGTCGATTTTCTCTTATGCTCCAACACACAGTTGCACAGGGTGCAGAATAGTTTCCCCCCACTTTTTGCCCGGTCTTTAGTAGAAATGTTCGTCGGTAAATGAGATGGATTAGATATTTTCATCTTGGTGTTTTCTCTATCGTGTGAGCTCCACACGTTCACTCTATACAGTGTTGTTTACATTATGTGATGCGCGAGCTGATGACGTCACGTCAAGACGAGTTAACTTTTTTTTTTCTCAACTTTGTGTGGAAAAATGCGGGGATTATGCGGCCTTTTGAAAAATATGCGGCCTTTTAAAAATCTGCGCCATTCATTTTGCTGATTATGCGGTAAATTCTGCGATCGCAGAATCGCGTTTTTCTGGAGGGTCTAGTATCTGGCCGTGCAACACTCACAGTGTCACATACTGTATGCAGAAGTATTATTTTAAGCAACACATTAAGTTGACGAAACACTCGAGACAAATGTAATTAAAGTCAGATCGTGTCTTAGACGGGGCACTGATATCATAAACCTGTTAATGTACGCATTCAAACACTTTTTCTGTTACAAGCTGTATTCACCTTGCAGGTGCAGCTATGTGGCTTTGATCCTGGATAAAGTGTTTAAGTCATGGATGTTTAAAGTTTAACTTCTTCATATGTCTAATATTATAGTTGACTTTTCATTCAGGAAGTATGACGCTGCGCTGTCAGTACGCTTCTCCATGTTTGTGATTGGTTGAATGCTCCAAATACCACCCCTTTCATGTGAACGCGCACCTAACTAGAAAGGACACGGCTGGTTTGAGCGATCCACTTGATAACCCGCGTCGTAGGACCGTTTAGCGAGAGCGCGTATGTTTTGGATTAGGCCAACCGGCTAACTCAAACATATCCAGGTTAGGTTGAACCAGCTTCGTAGTACAGGCCTCTGAGCTGTAGCTATCAGTCTCTCAGTCTGACAGGAGAGGACTCTCCTCCACCTTGTTGACAGCTCATTATATTTGTTAGCGCAGCTAGCTAGCACCAGATGCTAACAACAACAATACACGTAACCGGTCCGCGCGCTTCCTCTCTCTCGCTCGCGCCACACACACACACACCCTCCCGAGCTTGAATGACACACAGAGACCAACCGAGGGCATTAGTGTATGATCTGTATGAAAGTGGCCATGTCGGCAGGCCACAGCATGTAGACAGCCAGTCACCCTCTGTGAGGCAGAGTCAGACCCACATTTGCACAGCGTTGCGTTCACACTACATACATTAAAAAAAAATCCTCAGGCCAGCAGGCCACTTAACAGGCCAGGCCTTCGGGAAACCTCCCAGTCCTCCCGATGGCCAGTCCAGTCCTGGGCTAAGGGGCGTGACGTTTCCGACACATCTCTAACCGGTTGCCCAATCAAAACAGAGCCGGCCAGCTAACCAATCAGAACAGACTGGGCTCTGGCTTCAGACAACGGGTGAAAAGAGGTGCTGCAGCACAGGCAGTGTGAGAAAAATAAAGAGCTTTTTGAACATTAAAGCATGGAGACATGTCACAATAGAGGCACTTAATAATAATATTAAAATGAGCAGAATATTTTCTCTTTAAGTGCCCAAGCACATGTCGACTACAGAGGCTGGGGATTGAACCAATGACCTTCTTATTGTAAAACGCCCATTGACCACCTGCATTACAGTCACTTTTGTACATTGTGTTCCTGCCAGGACATTGAGTCGGTTTAAACATGACTCACTCTACAAACAGGGTCATTATGATCAGTGTGAAACGGTTTATCACAGCTACATGTAGTGTTCTGTTAGTGTCAGTTTCCAGTTATTGAGCATGTGACTGATGAAGCTGAGAAGCCAGAGCTGCAGTGTTATCCAGGTACGGGCCAGACAGTTGGACCACATGACCCACAGTCATAATAAAGGAGAGAAGAGAGAGAGGGGGAGTCAATGTGTTTGGAAGAGATAACATGACGGACCTGGACAGATGCAGTACAACAAGGAAATAATTTTCTTAAAGAAAATGAGAAAGAGAGAGACAGACAAAGACTAATTAGAGCCACAGGGTAATTTGTTTTCAGTTGTTGTTATGGTGTTTCTGTGTTATGTTGAATATTTGACCTTCAACAAGACAAGCAATAACTAATTCCTCTCCACCTGCCTCTCTCAAACACCCAAATGTTTGTTCTGGTACACTTGAAATGCTCCTCATTGAGAACACACAATATCAATGTGCTTTTGGAAAATCCAACCTGCTGTGATTGGGTTTCAATTGTGCTCATGTGTTTTAATTGCTCAAGTGTTTTTTGTTCCTGCTTATGCTCGTGTTTGTTTCTCATTTGATTATGCGCTGTTGTGCTCATGTGTTTTTCTGTGCTGCTGTGCTCTTGTATGTAAAAAAATATACATTTGAAAGCATTTAGTTAAATCTGGCACATTTACATAATTTACCCAATTCCGGTTGTCTAATATATGCCCATGTTTAATGTGTGTCCCTTCCCAAATAAGTAGATACAAAACATACTATAAATTGACATTTTTAATCAAATTGACAGTCCACTAACCAGAGCTGTTTGGTTTGGTATTAGCTAATTAGTTCAACTACCACATAACATGTGTTTAATGATTTTACACTGAACAAAAATATAAACGCAACACTTTTTTATTTGCTCCCATTTTTCATGAGCTGAAATCAAAGATCATTGAAGAGGAGTGTTCCAACATTCCACAGACCACAACCTGATCAACTCTATGTGAAGGAGAGGTGTTGCACTGTGTGAGGCAAATGGTGTTCACACCAGAAAAAAAAAAAAAAAAGTCTCTTTTCAAGATAAAACTGCACATTTTGGAATGGCCTTCTAAAGTCACACCTTTGAGGTGGATGGATTATCTCTGCAAAGGAGAAGTGCTCACTAACATATTTAGACAATTGTTTGTAGAATATTTGTGTTCACAAGTCTCATGAAAGTGGGAGCAAAAAGTGTTGCATTTATATTTTTGTTCAGAGTATGTGATATGCTTTTAAACCGTCATACACACAGACAGAATACAGAATTATCGCTTGAGGTAATCGTTGTAGAAAAATAATAAACTGACATCCATGTATTGCACACAGACACACACACACACACACACACACACACACACACACACACACACACACACACACACACGCTTGATGCATAACTGTATAGTGGAGACACACTCATACACACACACACACACACACACACACACACACACACACACACACACACACACACACACACACACACACACACACACACACACACACACACTACAGTCCTTACAGCACAGACAAATCCACATGGAAATTCCAAAACAAACATACTTGATAAATTAAACAAACTTGGACAGTGACAGAAAACCTCCATGAGTGCTGCCGACACATTATGTTACGTTGCTGTCGCCGCAGTTCCAGCCGTTGCTACGCAGTGAACCCTTTATTTCTTAGCTGAAGACCTACAATCATTTATTAATCAATCAAATGTTATTTAATGAATATGTAGCTATGTGATAAATGGGATAATGTCCAGCTAAGCACTTATTAAAGCCCCTGTCACACTGTCCCGAAATTGACACCAGATGGACACACGAATATGGAATTGTGAATTTTGCACGAAGATGGCCCCGAACTTGGTCAACAGCCAAGCAACAGCCGAAGCAAGTACAATGCCTACAGAAGGCCACACGATGGCACCCGAACCACACACGAAAATATGGTTGTAGACTTTACTGATGATTTAGAATGTATCCAGACTCAACGTAAGAGCTTGTGCCTCTTCGGGGGGTGCTGAGATTTAAACATACACTTTATTCTTTACTTTCTCCTTCTTTATATGTAGATTAGAAGATATTACTTATCTTCGTCATGTTATTTCCATAGCAACAACAACTTCCTGTCAACAGCGTAAACTTGCCTTTAAAATAAAAGCATCTAAATAAAGCTGTAAGTTAACCTTAATTACATTTAAGACATACAACTGCAACGAAAGTAACAAAAACGATTTAATATCCTTTTCACAGAACACAAATTGGGTTATTTACATAATATGTTTACAGGATTTTGTAGTGCAATAAATGCAATCTCGATGTCATCGTACGATAATACGATGGCTACACGACGACATTGCCAGGGCTTCACGTAGTCGTGTTGCCTTCCTAAGACAATCGGGCAGCTTCTTGTTTCCTTCATATTGTCTTCGTGAGGCGAAAAATGCCCGATGGCACCGATGATTAGACGAAGTAAAGACGAAGATGACACGATTTGACAAGGTGCCCTCATGAGTGCCTTACGAAGGGCAAAATGGACAAACAAATTCAACACGAAAATGAACCTTCGCAAGCTCCTTCGGCAATTCTTGGCATGCCAAAGATTTTACCACCGCTCACGAAGTTGCTGCCGGAGCCTGAGAAACTCCACCGGCGTTCATACGATGGATTAAGATGCCCTCACGAATGGCCCGATGTTGTAACGATCAGAGCTGAATTTGAACATTTCCTTTATCGTTTGTCAATCTGGTAAGTTCATTTATATAGCACCTTTCAACACAAGGCAATTCAAAGTGCTTTACAAAAAATGAAAGACATCAAGAAAATGGTCAGTCATTAAAAAGAAAAGATAATAAAAGAAACATTAAAAGAAAAATTACATAGATAAAAGTTACAGTGCAGTCTAAGATGTGAATAGTTCAATTAAAAGCAGCGGCAAAAAGAAAAGTCTTTAGTCTGGATTTAAAAGTAGTGAGAGTTGCAGCGGACCTGCAGGTTTCTGGAAGTTTGTTCCAGATATTTGGAGCATAATAAATAAACGCTGCTTTACCATGTTTAGTTCTGACTCTGGGGACAGAAAGCTGACCAGTCCCTGAAGACCTGAGAGATCTGGATGGTTCACAATTTAGCAGTAGGTCAGAAATGTATTTTGGGCCTAAATCATTCAACGCTTTATAAACCAGAAGCAGTATTTTGAAATCTATTCTTTGACACACAGGAAGCCAGTGTAAAGACTTCAGAACAGGAGTGATGTGTTCCACTTTCTTAGTGTTAGTGAGGACTCGAGCAGCAGCGTTCTGAATCAGCTGCAGCTTTCTAATTTTTTTGTGAGACCTGCAAAGACACCTTTACAGTAATCCAGTCTACTGAAGATAAAAGCATGGACAAGTTTTTCCAAATCCTGCTGTGACATTAGTCTTTTAATCCTAGATATATTCTTTAGGTGATAGTAGGCTGATTTAGTAACTCTTTTAATGTGACTGTTGAAACTCAGGTCAGAGTCCACGATTACACCTAGATTTCTGGCTTTATCTGTTGTTTTGAACATTGCAGACTGAAGCTCAGCGCTAACTTTTATACGTTCTATCTTGGCTCCAAAAACCATTACCTCAGTTTTATCTTTGTTTAATTGGAGAAAGTTCTGACACATCCAGTCATTGATTTGTTCAATGCACTTACTCAGTGTTTGAATTGGAGCATAGTCTCCCGGTGAAATGGTTACGTAGATTTGTGTGTCATCCGCATAGTTATGGTAACTTATTGTGTTGTTCTTCATTATCTGAGCCAGTAGTAGCATGTTGATGTTAAAGAGAAGAGGCCCCAAGATGGAGCCTTGATGAACCCCACATGTCATATTTGTCAACTCAGATGTGTATTTACCTATAGAAACAAAGTTTTTTCTGTCCTTTAAGTAGGATTCAAACCAATTCAGAACTGTTTCCGAAAGTCACACCCAGTTTTCCAGTCGATCTAGTAATACTGTATGTTGTGGTCAACAGTGTCAAATGCAGCACTGAGATCTAATAATACTAACACTGAAGTTCTGTCATTGTCTGTGTTTAAGTGGATATCATTGAAGACCTTTACAAGAGCAGTCTCAGTGCTGTGGTTTGGACGAAAGTGAAGTGAAAAATACCTGAGTGAAGAGATTTGTTTACTATATGAAGTAGATCTGAGGCCATGCAATGAAAAACATCTTTGAAAAACCCTGTTGGAATAATATCAAGGCAGCAGGAGGAGGATTTCATTAGTTGAATAATGTCCTCTAGGTTTTTATCATTAATCTGATGGAATTGTGTCATGGTGTTTGAATTGATATTAGGTGGCCACAGGGACAACACATTTGCTGTACCTGATGCAGAGGCACTGACTACTTGTCTGGTTTGGTGGTGTCAATTTTGGGACAGTGTGACAGGGGCTTAATGAAAGAAGAACACAGGCAGTACCACTGTACTTTACTTCCACTCTAATGCTTCAGAAAGATAAACCCACAGCCACCAGTAGGCAACAAGTGCACATCCAACATTTTGATAGGGTCACAGTTTTGTTATGCTGTCAGACAAATGTAGCTCAGCGCAAGTTCAATCAGGAAGACAACATTATCGGGTGCCACACGTTATCTCAATAAGGGATCAGGGGCATCACGCCCCGGCTAGCCAATCATCGCACCTGCTAACCCCTTTAAATCTGCTCTCCCCTCCCCGTCAGTTGTCATTTCAGGTGTCAACGCACAAGCAGCAGCAGGGCTTCGTCCTAGCTCCAGACATTATTCATCAGCTCCGCAGTCTTGCGGATTAAGCTGGAGGCGGCGTTCCCCAGTCGGCTAGCGGTTCCAGCCGGCCGCCCCGCAAACCCAGATGCGGGAGGAAAGACAAGGGCTCCACGGAAATTCCTCCGGCTTAATGGAAATGGCCTACTTCACGGGAACAATTGACGCATGACTTCAGTCTCTCGAGAGGGCATCACTGGCATCAGGGCCGCTTAAATGCGGCGCTTCCGGCTTCACGCGGAATGGGCCCTCATCGCATGCGAAGCTTTACCCATTGCTGGCTTCAACCACAACCCCTCCCGCAGGCAGGCAGGGCTTAAGCTACATCCCCTTGAAGCTACTTCCTCCTGCGCCTCACCTCTAAAACAGGCGTTAGGGTAGCGCTGGCAAGAGGCAGTTGCAACAAATTCAAGAGATGTTTCGTTATATTGTTATGACATTCGGGTCATGCAGAGTGAGATCGCTACCCCTTTAAGAGAGGGGTGTGGCGCGTGCAGAGCGAGCGAGCGGGATACATGTTTTCTAGAAGTAAACGAGGCAGCAGAAGGAAGGTCTGTGATCTTGCGAATCTATCTTGTGAACAGAAGAGCTAAATAAATACAACGACCTCCCAAGAAGAGCTCGCCTCTCTCCAGTCTTTCCGATTAAATGGGTTATTGAATCCGAAGCGCGTTGCTTCTGCCATGGGAGACGACACAGAGTCATCCCCCCCGCTCCTCGACTACGGTCTGGGAGCCGACAGGAAGTTCAACACTATGCATTGCTACCTTTAGTTCAGGGTTAAGGTGAGTTTCCGGCAGCGTTGGGTGTAACGTGTTATAGTATGGAGTTTCAGTAACGTATTACTTTGCATACGAAGAATGTAATACATTACTAATGCAGTTCGGGTAATTGCTACCCATTACAATGCTCAGTACTAACGCAGTTTCAAGCTCAACACAGTGTTACCTGGAATGAATGGTGTTTCGTAGGGCTTCTTTTCCTCAATGACCAAGTCGCTGCACATTATCCTGTTTATGACATGACCAGATACTAAATAAATTAGGATTGACTCCCAATATTAATTTAATGATTATTGACTGAATTATCGTTTCTTTTTTCTTTTTCTTCTCCACAAGAAATATTCAGTTTCTCGGTGCACCAACGGCTGGATCTGCGACAACAACATCTCCTCGGCAGCCCTGTCCAAATCCGTTCACAGTCTCTGATCCACTAAATCCTTACACATTACAGAGGTGAATTAGGTTCTAAGGTGGAATATCGCGTCATGACGTAACTGTTTACATCGCCGTTTCTCTCCCAATACCGCTGGCAAACAGCCATCAATAGAGGATTGCGTCAGGTAGTTTTTAATCATACAAAGCAGATTTATCAGAACTACTTCTTCAAACTATATTTCTAGAACGCCGTGACGCATCGGGTATCATGTGATCCAGCGGCATTAACGCCGCTGCAGCGCGCGTGCACCGGAGTTATTCCATTGCTAAACTCACACTTCAGCGGTCGCCGTTAAGCACTCACTTTCCGACTGTCACATAAGCAGCCGATAATTATTTCCCATCTCTTAGCGACATGTTTCAGTATGGATTTATGCCGTAGGCATCACAACACCGTCATTAAGGTTATCTGGCATCCTACAGGTGATGTTGCTAGCAACCGAGCTAATCAGTCATCTTGACTACTGTCACTATCATTGCGGCATTAAACCGTTTCCTACACAATAGCAGATCTTAGTGCTGCCCGATTTGTATAATATTCAAGGTGCGGTCGCGTTCTAGTCACTTTGTTCAAGCGTACTGCTCGTTACAACTCTATTCACTTTAGCGTAAGCGCTAGCATGACTGGTATAGTCAGGGCAATCTCGATGACAAGGTCAATATTCCCCCTCTACGCACGGAGACAACGTAATCTAATAGTGTGCAGGCCAAGGCTGGCTCTTCAAAGCAGATATTATCGACGTGCTTTAAAGTTCCCATCATCCGTTCAGCGGAACTCTTTCAGCCTTAAGCGGGAGTCAAGTAAGGAAAAACTACGCGTGCACCGGCTATTCGGGTAAATAATATTCATAGTGGTCTCTCCCCAGTTCAAATCACCCACTGTCCAGGGAGATCCCCTCATGCGTGCTTTTACGCCATCTAGTGTTCAAATTAGGGCTGTCAAGTTAACGCGTTAACGCAAAAAAAATAAAAATAATAATAATTAACGCCACTAATTATTTTACTCGATTAACGCATGTGTTTTTTTTTGTCCCCGGCCGCCCCTTAGTTTCAGAGCGCATCAAGTTTAAAATACCATCTACAAGCTGATGCTGACAGTCCCGCTCCTGCCGCCCGCTTGTGGCAGACCACACTTCCACGCTCACCGGCAGGCACCGACTGGCCATTGGGAGGACCGGGAGGGTGTGTGTATGTGGCCCGAGCTAGCGAGAGAGAGACCTTACGTGTATTGTTGTTGTTAGCATCTGGTGCTAGCTAGCTGCGCTAACGGATATAAGGAGCTGTTTAAATGAAAACAGAGGAGCGACATTTCGCCACAACTGCGCCGAGCACTTGACTTTATGCAGGTAGCCAGACAGCGGGACATTGTACTGAACATCAGCACACTCAGCACGGATAGTGTGCGCAACATGATTGCAGCGTCCAGGCAGCTCCCTTTCGAGCATTAGACACACACACACACACACACACACACACACACACACACACACACACACACACACACACACACACACACACACACACACACACACACACACACACACACACACACACACACACACTTGTATGTTAGAGGTTCCAGGTTGAATTGAGGCGAATATTTGTAATGTTCAGAGGTTGTCGTGTTTAATATTCATGAGAATATTTGTCATTGTCAAATGATAATAAACATTAGCATAAAGCATATTTGTCCACTCATATGTTGATAAGAGTATTAAAAAAGATTCCTCTAAGGTACATTTAGAACAGATAAAAAATGTGTGATTAATTACGATTAACTATGGACAATCATGCGATTAATTGCGATTAAATATTTTAATCAACTGACAGCCCTAGTTCAAATACAACATTACTAACCTAACTCCGCTCAACTGGGAAAGAGAAGAAGAGAGAAGAAGAAGAAGAAGAAGAAGATGAAGAAGAAGAAGAAGAAGAAGAAGAAGAAGAAGAAGAAGAAGAGACTCCTGAGGAGCACAGCGTTCCTATTCATGAGGAACTATAGGCCAGTCACACACCCGGAGTGCCTAGGCATCACATCAAGCTCATGGTATTAATGTTTCTCTAACTAAACTGCGCGCATCCACATAAATGTCAAGGCGCATACAGCAAACATCTTCAAAGACAGTTGCTCTTCCTCACCGGGCAACCGTACTTTGCATGCGGATAATCTTCGGCACGCATCATCTCCCGTTACTGGACGTGGCATCCGCCGGCCTCACGACGACCGCGTTTTCCCCGACTCTTAAGGACGTGCACTGCACATCCTCCGTTTTGGGGGAATATCTGCATGAGATCATCCGCATAGCGGCACGCTCAGATTTCCACTAATGCTTACACATTTATTATCACACTCGCTGGATCTAACACTAGCGTCCCTCCATCATCCTCTCAGATGATAGAAGACGGTCCTAATCACTCAATCAGTTTATCAGCATCCATGACTCATCCTGGCACACTTAACTGCTCATTAAGCTAGTTTATATCATGGGTCACGTCCCAGTATTTACTAAGCGTATGGTTTTTCTGCGTGCATCTGCACTTCATTCATATTCTCGGGTTTATGCTCACTTGGCTTGGGTCAATCCAGGTCATGATATCCATGCATCACTGTACTCCAGCTAACAGCTCTCGTGCATTACTTTTCTACATCTCCCTCTTCGCCGGACATCGGCTCTTGCTGCCAATTCAGATCTCTTCAGTCTACCTATGGTAAATATGCATATAACTGGTGGTGGCGTCTTAATAGCATATCAGGGCTTTCGTTCAGATAGGTGCAGCCACCTCTGCTGCCAATCAAGGCATTTCTCCCTCATCCCTGCAACTCGGACGGTGGTCCTCCTCCGCCTTCATATCCCACATTCGCCTGGACATCAGCGCGTGCTGGCTATCCAAGGTCTCTCAACAATAAAAATGGTAATTATGCCTATAACTGGTGGTGGTGGTTTCATAGCACGTCAGTATGTATACGTGTCACTGTGTTCATGTTTAACCCTGTTGTCAGGTCGCGACCTCCGGGTCTGCGCCATGTTTAACCCTACACGTCAGGTTGTGACCTCCGGGTCTGCGTTAGGTTTAACCCTGCGAGTGCAGGTTGCGGCCAGTGGGTCGCGTTAGGTTTAACCCTGCGAGTGCAGGTTGCGAACATGGGTCTGTGTTAGGTTTAACCCTGCGAATGCAGGCTGCGGACATGGGTCTGCGTTATGTTTAACCCTGTGAGTGCAGGTTACGGACATGGGTCTGCGTTAGGTTTAACCCTGCGAGTGCAGGTTGTGCCCAGTGGGTCTGCGTCATGTTAACCCTGCAGTGCAGGTTGCGGCCAGTGGGTCCGCGCATGTCTAACCCCGCAGCCCGGAAGCGATTCCGGCGCTTATCACGTCCCCATGTTAATCTCTCATTTCATCCATAGATCTCCGCAGCCAGCCGCAAGGTAAGAATTGCCCACAGCTCAGTACTTCATACTTCACTTCTTTTGGGGGTTCATCAGAGCGGTTCTTTCCCTCCTGAATGATCATCCTGCAAACCCGGGGCCTAATCGCCAAAACATCATTACAGTTACTTGTTGTAATACGTCAATCACTATTCCCGCATGTCATGGGTCCCGATAATAAACATGTATTTCATACATCACGTCTCTCCTGATTGAACTTAAAAAGGTGGTTTAAATGGGTAATCTGGTACAGGAAAACACACAGGGTGGGGACAGATACCTGATTAAGGTGCTGCTGGCTGCCAGCAAGAAAACAATGACCGGAGCATGGTACAAAGCGGAACCACCTACGAAGGAGTAATGGCTGGGAGTAGTACAGGAAATATTTGATATGAAAGGGTTCACACAGATATTGAGGGTCCAGGAAGGGACATTTGAGTCCAAAGGGGAAATATAAAAGAAAAATGAACGACACCACAAATTGAGAGTTGGAACCAGACCATGATGTTGCATTACAAATAGGATAGAAAGCTTCCATGTCACTATTGTTGTTTGCTTGTTTTTATTATTATTTGTATTTGTACTTTCTTCTTTTTTCAATGGGTCTTTAATTAAATTGTATACTGAACTATATGTGGTTTTGAATGTTTATAAAAATGTCAATACAAATAAAGAATGTGGTTTGAAGTCAGAACAGTCCCTTAAAAACGATTCATCCAAAGCAGAATTTAACTAACCAGAACACTCTTACCGTCTTTTCTCCAGAGACTGGTAGTCTAATTTCATGATGTTAAAGGAAAAATCGAATTCAGAACCACTCCAACCACTGGTGGAAATGTGCTTTCATTTCTGGGGTCGCTTTGTTGTTTGATGGTTTATTTTCCTTATGGCAAATTGGGCTCCACACCAAGCACATTACAGCCTTTCATCACAAAATAACCCCTGAGAAGCTTTGAACATCACAGAGTGATGAAGCACAATTCATGTAAAAGCAGCTTGAGGATATACTTTGAAACAATAATCTTATTTAAATAACGTCATTATATCTAAGGCAGTTCTTTGATTAGTGTAGCAGCATCATCCTGGATGAAAAACACAATTATCTTTCAAAGCAGAGACAAAAAGTCCTCTTCAAAAACTATTTTTGCATTTGATGTTATGGTCATTTCTATGACACTCTTTGCAAAAATGTTTTTTCAACGAGATTTAGAATAGTACACTTTTAATTTCTCAACCTGCAAATAGAGATTTTTTGGGTGTCCATCTTTGAATTAAATTAATGTGTTCTTTCATGTAAAATGTACCAGCCATATTTTTCATGCTGACATAAATAAGCTACTACAATATTTATGTTTCTTTAGCAACAAGACAAGTGTTGGTTTGCTCCCAACAACAATTTCTCCTTTCTGCTTGAAAATGTGGCAATGAGAGTTATTCTTTCAGAACATAAGTGTAGACCAAGAAACCATCCCTCAGACCGACATGTTGGGACCGGTTCCATTCAAACTTGAAGACGAGCCACAAAAACGATGCTCGAAAATATTCATAGTGGCGTTCTCAAAGAAAGAAAATATTAAAACTTTGAAGGCCCGACCTGATGCTGGATCACATTTACTCCCCAGAAAGGAGTTAGAAGAAGTGCTTTTGCATTGTTCAGCCCATCTATAGATTATTGTCCTTTTTTTTTGGCGAATGACAGAACATGAGTCACTTTTGTTTTCTTGCAATAATGATAAACAGCTACACTTCATAAAGAAGGACTTCAAAAGCAGATTGGATCAATAGTAAACACGTCTGAAAGCAGACAAGGATGTAAAAGAGAAACAGGGATCATCCAATTCTGGTTTGGACTCTCCAAATCAACCCAGCGTTAAAGCAGTCTACAGTGAGTGCTCAGTGACAGTAGCATTTATAAAGCTACATTCACCAGAATCAGTTGAATGAGTCACAAGGGTAACATCAATTTATGCTGTGAGTTCAAGTTTGCTCATCTTTGGCATTCAAATGTGCGTCATTTACCAAAAACTAGTCTGGACCATGCTAAACTTGGAGAAAACAAAGTGCTAATAAGTCCAAAATAGTTGAAGCTATGACATTAGCTGTTTAGCCCCATTATATCTTACTTAGCAACATTCTGCTAAATTAGAAACAAGACCAAACAAAGCTTTCCTTTGTATCTCTCTTGCTAGTAATGGAACCAACCAAAACCAAAGGTAAAGATTCAAAGGCATAATAGTCAGATTCACTATTGCTATAGCATACTTTGGCAATGGAAACCCTTAGTGCCAGGCTCCACCAACGATGGAACATAAATATACCTCAAAATACAATTTAAATAGTACAAGTTAATGGTAAAATAAATAACCTATATACATACTGTACAATGGAATATCACATTACATTTAATTTTATTTATAATTGTTTTTGTATTGGCCAAGGCCCAGTAGAAACAGGTGGGTTTTCAGTTTGTGACAAAAGATATGTAGACTTCCTGGCGTCCTGACATAAATGGAGAGCTTCTTCCATCATTTAGCAGCCAGGATAACAAACAGGTGTGTTTTAGTTTAGGGGTACCTCGGTCCCACTCACAGTAGGGGAGTAGCGAGGGAGTAGTGTTTACCTGGACCTGGATTAAATATGATAATATATAGATGAAGCGGCATCACATCTTTGTTGAGGCCAATTGAGACAAAATCCCTTACAGACCTAATTTCCCGTGCATTATTGAGGATTCTGACATCAGCAGGGTTCTATCGCTGATACACACAACGACACACACTGTTGGCTTCATCCCTGTTGACTTCTCCATTCCCACTCAACATTAGCTCTCCATTGCCTCCACAGGTTGCCTATAAATCATTGCGATGCAGGCCAACAGGCAGTAATAGAGACAGATAGTCTCTCTTAAGAGTGCATTAATGAACTGTTGTTCCTGGAACAGCCGATGGACAGATCGATACCGCATGGTTTTCTGCTCCACAATCATGGCACACACGACATCAGTTCATTATCAGTCTAGGTAGGCAATTAATAACAGGGCAATTTACGGCACCGACGATTAATTAAATAACGATTTCATAGATCCTAAAGAATGGTTGTTTCTGCCTCTATTCAGTTGACTGGAGGAGAGCTGGCTCTGCTTTAACTTCCCTCTAGAGTCTAGAGGCTGTGAATGTCTGCATATTGCTGTAGTTATTCTCCCATTTCTGCTTTCTTTGAAGCAAACTTTTATAAATCTACCATATTTGAAAATGGAGCAAGATATTTGACGTCACACTATACTATATTTAAAAAAAGGTTAAACCCATAGACTAGACTATAAGATAGTCTAATATATGGGTTTAATGGTTTTTTAAATATCAATGAGGATAAATTATTAAAAACATACTTATGTAATGGTTATGAACACACATTTACGTATCTCATTGCCTACCAACCCACAAAATCTGAAATAAGACAAACACAGTCAGTTTTTCATGGGCTACGTCAGTCAGATTCAACAAGCCTGTTAACATCAAAGTAAGTACCTTCAAAATACAATCCTAATACAAAAGAAAATAGAAAAATGTTTCAGAAGAAATCCGAAATACAAGTTT
The DNA here is from genome assembly GCF_949606895.1 of Notothenia rossii. NCBI lineage: Eukaryota > Metazoa > Chordata > Actinopteri > Perciformes > Nototheniidae > Notothenia > Notothenia rossii. The sequence continues at coordinate 53,651,983 of NC_136903.1, read as the reverse complement.
TTTGAAAACATTCCAAAAAGGGTAATTTTCCTTTGAAAAATGATTTTTTTTGAAGATCTTGTCATTTTTGTAATATGAGAATGAAGGAATGCAATTTAAAGTCAGTAAGATTTATACACTTTTACAAAAAGTTTACCTTGTTTACCTACAAAAAGTTATCTTGTAGAAAATGAGACTTGTAAAACACCGCAATCATTTAACTTTTTAACATATTACTTGGGGTTTTCAGTAGGGGGTTACACAACATAAGCAATTATAAACAGTTTGCAAGGTTTTTTTAATTAATATGTTCATTTTCCACTTTTTCTGCCCTTGCTTATAAATTACATTACATTACATTGCATTTAGCTGACGCTTTTATCCAAAGCGACTTCAATAAGTACATTCGACCAACAAGATACAACCTTGAAGAAAACAGAATCATATAAGTACATCAGGTTTCATAGAGCCAAACATTTCAAGTGCTACTCAACTGGCTTTAGATAAGCCAGTCCTTTATTAGTATATAAGTGCTCTGTTAGCAGTTCTTTGTTAGTAATTCTATCGCTCGAAGTGGAGTCGAAAGAAATGAGTTTTCAGTCTCCCCCGGAAGATGTGTAAGCTATCTGCTGTCCTGATTTCAATGGGGAGCTCATTCCACCATTTTGGAGCCAGGATAGCAAACCCACGTGTTTTTGCTGATGGGAACTTGGGTCCCCCTCGCAGTGCTGGTTCAGCAAGCCGTTTGGCAGATGCAGAGCGGAGTGCAGGTAATGGGGTGTAAGGTTTAACCATGTCCTGGATGTAGGAAGGGCCAGATCCATTTGCAGCATGATACGCAAGTACCAGTGTCTTGAAGTGGATTCTAGCACTTACTGGAAGCCAGTGAAGGGAGCGGAGGAGCGGGGTGGTGTGGGAAAATGTTAGCTCTATAAATCTTAGCTTTTAACTTTTTCTGATGTTGGCTTCCCTCATAGATATAATCTGCACCATTTTCTAAATTAATAGAGATGGGCTGAGTCATTGTTGAGTCATTGTGCCTTGTCAAAAAAAGATAATAATTACAGAACACAAGACCATGAATTAGTGGAGCCAGTTTGAATGTAACCAGATGAAAAGGATAGTCCTTGAAGGAAAATGACTACACACTGATAAAAAACAAAGACATTTGAACAAATAATTGGAAATAATTAATAGAAATGACAGTGAAGTCACTGGAGCAGAAAATGTTGCAGGTTTGTGAAAATGTTATTTCAGATCACACTAACATTTCCACTTTTCGCCCCCTTTTTATTTTATTGGACTTCTATCATCTGCTTCACTCTTCTCCCTCTCTTTCTCCTTACTATCATTTTCTCAATCTCTTTCCTCCATGGTACACCCATTCTGCTCACTCCTTAACTTCCTTTCTTTAACTTTTGAGCTTACCCCATAAGATCCCCCCTACCTTCTCCTCTCTCTTTCCTTTTTTCTACAGTTTTTCAGTGTTTTCTTAATGCCTTATTTTCTTTCCTCTACTGTATCCCACCCCCTCTCTTAAAAACCTATTTTCCTCCTCCTCTCCATCACAGTGTTTCCTTCCTTCCTTGTTCTCCAGATGATGAACGACTGCTTGTTCCACTCATCCATCTACAGGGCAGCCTCATCTATCTATCCACTGCCTGCCCACACACACACACACACACATGCACACACACACACATGCACACACACACACACACACACACACACACACACACACACACACACACACACACACACACACACACACACACATAAACACACACACACACACACACACACACACACACACACACACACACAGACGTATGCTGAAACACATACAACATACGAGATGAACCCCTCTCCCCTACCCGAGAAAAATATGAAGTGTAATTTAAATTAGCTTTTTACATTACATTACATTACATTGCATTTAGCTGACGCTTTTATCCAAAGCGACTTACAATAAGTGCATTCGACCAGGAAGATACAACCTTTAAGAAAACAGAATCATATAAGTACATCAGGTTTCATAGAGCCAAACATTTCAAGTGCTCACACACACACACACACACACACACACACACACACACACACACACACACACACACACACACACACACACACACACACACACACACACACACACACACACACACACACACACACACACACACACACACACACAGTTGTCACTACAACTTCTGATTAAAGAGCCTCTAAAGAAAATCAATACCTCCTTAGTTGCAGCCTTAGCGCTCTCTATCTCTCCCCCCCCCATTATCCCTCCTTTTCTCCCACTCAAATCTCTCTCCATTTCAAATGTGCTACATGATAAGACGTATCACATGGAGTAAATTTAGTGTTGACAAAATCATAATGAATAAACTGTGACACAGCAGAACGCCAGCACATCAATAAGAAGGTCAGTTGAGTTGTGCAGATGAACTGATTAATGGCTCAGGGCCGTGTCCACATAGTGCCTTTTCCTAAGAGCAAGTGTCTTTTTTCAATTGATTCCAATAAGAACAGAGCGCATGCCGTTGGTTCTTGATGAAACGCGCACCTTTCTGCCAGAAGAAGGTGCTATGTTCTTTTGCACAGATTGGGGTCAATAAGAACATCTAGAACTTTTTATTAATTTCTACTCTAAAAACCATGTGTGCGGCACATATTTCAATACTTCACTGTTTTCTTTACAATTGTAAAATGACATACAAACAATAAGAGTTAAGAAATTCCTCACTTTATATGTTGTCAACAAAACAATGAGTCAGTCATGTCTTTGTCTGCTAAACTGTGACCTTCTATGCACCCTTTTGCTCTCTGAGTGTGTGTAGGAACACATTACTGATGACCTCGGTTCTAACACTGTAAGCCAAGAGGCGTCCTATCAGAGAGCTTTATACTCTGTTGCCATGCAGCTTATGGCAAGGTGAAGTTACAGATAGAACTTTCTTTGTGTCTTTTTAAAAAAATTAATCTGGCAATCTGAATAAATTCAGAACTAGCAGAATGACTATACATCAATACTGAAGTGTTAAGAAATGCCACAGGTCTGATTCAAGACTGGCTGGTGTCTTTTCCTAAGCAATTTGTGCATCCCAAATCTCTTAGATGCATCCAGCGCCGGCCCTAGACTTTTGGGGGCCCTAAGCGAGCTTTGGCTTGGGGGCCCCCCTTACTCTAGCGTGTTCTCACTACACACAACACGGAACCAACGTTTGTCTTATGATGTTAGCATGAGCACACATATTGTATAAATAAGCATGTAAACACCGTGGACCTAACCTCCTCTAGGGGTATCCTCCGGGAAGATTATTTTTAAATATTGAAGTTAAAAGCATCAATCTGGTGCACTTTGAGAGCAACATTAAGAGATATATGGATACATCTCTCAACACCCATATGAAACAGAACTGTAAACAGATTTTTCTTTATGGATATTTTACAAACCACTCCCCTTTCAAACTGTATTTTTTTTTTGTCATATAGTATTTCATAACTGTTTTTCATTTATTCTCTCTGGCTGTCCATCTCATAATGTTCACATAGAAACTAGCTGTCAATAGGAATATCATTCACAAGAATTATAATTTCATGCAAAAATCTGTCACAAAAAGAGGTTGCACATTTAAATTCAGGTGTTGTTATGGCAACGTCAGTGGCAAAACAGCCACATTTACTGCTGCAAATACGTTCAAACATGCTGTCGACACATAAAGCAGTGGCATGCCACCATTTCAGCTGACTTTTTCTCAGAAATACTGTCACATAACATCCATATATTTCAGTGCCAGGTTGATGCTTAGCTAAGCTAACTATGAAACACTTTCACTGACAGGACTCCGGATCAACTGTGTACTGTAAGGCAGCTTCTAGCTTCATGTCGAACAGTAAGTCAACATTTTCCAGAGAGCTTTCTTTGAAATCAACAGGTAACGCTAAAAACATTACATTTAGATTGTATGACAAAGTGTTAACGGTTTAGCTTACCCCTGCGATTCAAAGTAACGTCAACGTTGCTGTAATTTATACTTTGCTTAAATGTTCGCATTACTTGGAAGTTTACCGACATTTGTACGTACCTTGTTTACCTGGTTCAAGTGGTGGCTCTGGGGTTGTTGTGTGAGCCACCACTTGAGAATTGTCGTCTCTTTTAAGAAAATGTTTTCTTATGTCCATCTTCAAAAACTCTGAGTACGACTGACAGTTTATTTTAAACATTGTCACAGCTCACAGGATAGGTACCTGTCAGCCAATAAGACAGGTTTTTATTTCCATTCAACTCTCTGGTTGGTCTGGTTTCTTGCCTCTGTTGCATTCACTGAACACGGGAAATTACAGTCCTGCCGTCCTCTCTAGTGTCATGATGAGGTTCAGGTAAGGCATGGTTAATGTATTATATTATTGACTCAATAATATAATACATGACTTAAGCAATCTAGACATATTAACACAATTCATTAAACATACTTATCACGGAGACGGTGTACTGAGATTATTTATTTTCTTTCATTTAAAAAGAAAAAATAAATTCATTTTTTTGTTATTTTTGCTAGGGGGCCCCTAGTGGCTGCGGGGCCCTAAGCGGCCGCTTATGTTGCTTAATGGGTCGGGCCGGCTCTGGATGCATCCCTCTCTTGGATATTTTCTTTGCATGTTAAGGCCCTGACACACCAGGCCGAAATCGGCCGTTTTCGTTAGTCGGACGGCGAAGCGTGCCCTGTTGCCCAAACTCAATTTGGTGTGTCCCGCTCCGTCGGACGTGACATGCCTTATTTGCCCATTTGTGACTTCGTACGGGCGATTCAACATGTTGAAAAGACATGCATACAAATATATTAATATCATAAGGTTATAAGATGATCTATAGCAGATTTGAGCTAATAGCACATTTCCATCTCCAGTCCTTGAGCTGATACACATAACAATCAACAAACACAAAACAACATTGCATAGATCAAAGTGAAGGTATATAAAGTATAGTGCAGAACAAGTTATCACTGACAGAAAAGCAGGATCTAAATGAGTTTTATTCTGTATTTATTTTTTGTTCAGCCTACTACGTTCTGCTTGGAGCCAGTGGGACCTTTTAAGGGCAGAGTATAATGTATTCACTATTTGCATATTTCTTCCTGTACTTTTTCCGAATTCATTATTAAATAGCCCAGAATATGATCATGGTATCTTTTGAACACTGGTAAATATTTACATGGTAAAATGTTTCAGGCAAATTGAAATGATGAAAGGTTTGGATTGGAATCAGAGCCTTCAGACATATCTTATAAATACAGATAAAAAATAACAACACCCGTTTTATAAAATTAGCCCAGGAACAACATTTGCAGAGGAAATGCTAAGAAGTGTGAAAGCGACACACACACACACACACACACACACACACACACACACACACACACACACACACACACACACACACACACACACACACACACACACACACACACACACACACACACACACACACACACACACACACACACTAACATTCACATTGCATGTAGGATTGAGTCTGGAGGCGTGTTTCATTTATCCTCCCAGAGCAGATTAAGGTCTGAGCTATTAAAATGTGTCCACCTGGGGCTTGCCTGCAAAAATAACAAACACTCCTACACACCGTGCATTAAAAGTGATCATGTGCATACAGTAATGTTCCCTGCATGTTTCCCAACATATTTGAAGGATGAAATGTGTTTTAGCTGGTGGAAATGTCTGGAAATGTTCGAACCAGAGAGGAACATTTACATTTTAAGCTCCAGCAGAGGAGATTTGCTTTTTGGTTTTCCACAGCTGAAGCTAATGTTCACATTTGCTTGTCTTTGTATTCAATCATACATCAGTTTACGCTTTGCAGCTGTCTTACAAATGTTCCATCAACCAGCTGTTTTTATATTTGAGGCTGATTTGTGTAATTTAAAAGCAGAGGCATTCATTCTCAGTTTATAACCTGGATGTTTTACTCACAGATCTCTATGAAGCTCTCTATTCTTTTCTTTGGTTCACATAAAGCAAACATAATCCAAACCGAAAGCTTCCTGAGGTTGCACACAAACAACCTATAGTGATTTATGAATGATTTGAGGACCTTTATTCCCTTAGTCATTAGTATTTTTGTGTGACAATGGTGGACAAGTCTAAAATTAGATACAATGGGTAACTCACGGAAAAAAACAACATTTCATTTGTTCAGGTTGTGCGGTTTGGACAACCTGATCTCACCAGAATGCGTGACTCCACCACGACTCCTTAACACCGCATTGCGTGGTGGAGTCACGAACTGTGCTACATTTACGTGTCTGCACCACGCAAAGAGCCCCAGGCTCCTTTGTCATGGTGAACACACGCATTTCTACAACATCCAGCAGTGAGCTTTTATTTTATAAAACGTTTTTAAAATCTACTTTATAGCTTGCAGTAACTCACAGGACTTTTATTTTATTTGTTTTCATAATAATTTGTATTTTTCGTCAGAAAGTATTCTGGCAACCCTGTCTCCTAAAAATTACTTTCCCACAGAACTAAACTGCATTCTCAATTACGTTTAGCAAGAAACGTATTTTCTCCCACGTTACGTTCGCTATGAACGTATCTCAAATACGTTTATTTTCTACATATCTTCTAGAAACATATTTTCTCCCACGTTACGTTTCTTATGAACGTATCTTAAATACGTTTATTTTATACATATCTTTGCCATTTATAGTCTTGCTTATGATAATGATAATAGTCATTGATAAATATCATTTTAGAGCACAAATTTGAAATCAGTAGGCGAGGCTGTAATTTCGCCAGCTGTTACTCTCATGAGCGAGGCAGAAAATACTTTTCGACTGACTATACATCACTTAGCTTGTGAGTTTGTGGTGACTCACATTTTCTCCTGTTGCTGGGTTCCAATTCACATATCAATGTACTTCCATATGCATAAGTGAATGTCAATGTGAAATATGGCAGGATGCACTATGGGAACCTTGATTGTACTCTCATAATGGTCAAACACTTGAGTGTGTAACGCTGGACACTTCTCCCCCGCAACAACCGCCATCTTCTACGTAACAGAAGCTACGCCACCAGCTGAGATTGTGCTCCAGTAAACAAAGAACCATACAAAAAAAGGTTATAAATGTGCTGTTTTTAAGCATTTAATAAAGGTAACACTATGCTGGTGTTGAAAAACTGCACTGTTAATGTTATTGGGTTATTTTAGCAGCCTTGAATTTGTTCCTACGGCGAACAATAATATTGCTAGCTAGCTAGCTAAGAACGACTATCCTCACTGAAGGTGAGGGCACAGCAGCTTTGTTCGATTTTAGACAACACAATATAAACACTGCACAGAACGCCAGGGCAGGGAACTAAAGGCAGTATCTGAATTAAGACACATCAAGGGACATATTCACCTGCACTTTGGTTTGTATGTAAGAGTGTATGTACGGTTTGACATTAAAGATCCCATGTCATGGCCATTTCTACTGATCATAATTCCATTGTTGAGGTATACTAAAATACATATCACATTGGTTTCTCATACAGCATCTCTATACTGTAGTATGTGTATTCACTCTTTGTCCCCCCCCCCCCTCCCTGTGAGCCTAGTGGCCGTCTGCGAGACAGCGAGACACAGCGAAACCCAGTCTGAAACACACACACACCCGTATGGGTTCAGAACAGTCTAATAATACAGGGGTTCCCAAAGTGGGGGTCGCGAGATGATTACAAAATAAAAATGGAAAATAAAAAAAATAAAAAATGTATTAAAAGAAATTGATTCATTTTTTTTATTTTTTTATTTTTTTTTAATTATTATTAATAATAACGTTTGCATAGACATTTTCAGGGGCGGACTAGCCATCTGTATAATGGCTCCCCCGCAACGAGGCTCTGTTTCTCAAACTTTACAAACAAATTAATTCACTAGCACCCCCGGATCCACACTTGTGTTTTTCAATGCACACACAAATGTGTTCCGTTTCATATACATGTAAATAAAATCCAAATACAGAAAACAGTTTTAAATGTGTATTTTTGATCCACACATATTTGTTTTCCGTTTTAAACCTCTGAACCTGCAAACACAAACCGCTTTCTGTGCACGGATCGCTGTGCATTCGTGTGTGGGTTTTTTGAGACTCTCCTGACGGTCAGCCGATTCGTACTTGTAATTTTTTCTATCTATAGACAATCAGATGTCTCCTAAATTCTAAGCCAATCACATGAGCGTGTCCCCACGAGGGCCACGAGGGTAGATTTCTTGCGTTCATGACGTAGCGCTTCATGTACGCATTTTGCGCAGTACGGAGCTGACAGGTCCATTGAGCCTGCCTGCAGGCGCTAATGTCAGGACACCTCCACTCTCAGTTTTCGAACAGGAAATGCACGCAAATACAAGCCTTTATATTATTAAGGTACAGTGCCACTTTCCGAACCATTGATGAATGCTTGTGTTTACACAAAAACGGCAGGCAAAACCGTTTTAAATGTGCGTTTCCTACATGGCGAATACAGCTGCTTTATTTATGTCTGTATGAAGTTGTTGTGAGTGTGGACTGTGATTGGCTTAGACTGGAGGAGACATCTGATTGGCTATAGATGAGAGAAATTACAAGTACGAATCGGGTGACCGTCAGTCTCAAAAAACCCACACACGAATGCACAGCGATCCATGCACAGAAAGCGGTTTGTGTTTGTAAGTGCAGCGGTTTTAAACGGAAAACAAATATGTGTGGATCAAAAATACATATGTAAAACTTTTTTCTGTGTTTGGATTTTATTTACATGTAGGCCTATATGAAACGGAACACATTTGTGTGTGCATTGAAAAACACAAGTGTGGATCCGGAAATACAAGTGTGAATCATTTTGCGGATCATTAAATACAAATGTGAATCCTTCTGTGTGCATGTGTGTATTATGAGACTGTTCTGAGCCCATACACCCGCAGCCTGGCTGGGAGTTTGTGTGAGTGCTCAGGCTGAGTTCCGCGGTCTCTTGCTGTCTCGCCGACCCCACACCAGTGAGCCAGCTCACAGTGTCCCGCTCCTCGCAGCAGCGAGCCTCACAATGTCCCGCCAAGTGTGTGTGTGTGTGTGTGTGTGTGTGTGTGTGTGTGTGTGTGTGTGTGTGTGTGTGTGTGTGTGTGTGTGTGTGTGTGTGTGTGTGTGTGAGGAAGACCCCGGATTGGTCCAAACGTAACAGCTCCGCAGACGTAACGTTACGTCACTATACCCGAAATACATCACTATACCCAAGAAGTAAACAATGGAAAAAAGAGTAATCCCCAACGAGGCGTTCTAGGGCAGCATAGACAGGCATTTTCTGTGTTGGAGTTTTACTCCCTGCAGGGTGTACTTTGAGGGTTTGTGACTCTGCAGACCGTTTACATGCATAGAAAGCTACATAACACATAAGGGTAATTGGCTAATAACCAGAAAAGCATGACATGGGACCTTTAAAGACATTCCAACGATGATAGCCTTCCCTGCATTCTTTACATCTTTTTGACAAAAGGCGAGTTTCAGAAGTGTCTCATTGTCTTCCTAGAAGTTGTTATTATATTGTACTATATGCACGAGAACATTTATATAAATCTGTTTCAAATGTATTCAATTATTTATTTATGCAGGCCATGACTGGGGATGCTTTCAATTGGAATCCCTGCAATTAAGTTAAAATCTACATACATACATGTGGTTGTATTCGATATTAGTAATTCTCTTTAGCTTTCCTTCATGCCTATTTATCACACACACACACACACACACACACACACACACACACACACACACACACACACACACACACACACACACACACACACACACACACACACACACACACACACACACACACACTCTCTCTCTAAACAGCATGACCAATATCACACAGTACGACCCTGTTACAGCATTGAGGAGCAACACTAGAATACTAATGAGACACTTATAAAGCTCTGATTAAAACACCAGTTTAATCAAACTTCATTTACACACACTGGCCCTTCAAACACACCCACACACACAAACTAAACTCATATATATGTATGAATTCGACATGGAGAGTGATACCTTGGATTTAATTTACTAAAACAAACACACATACAGTCTTAAAAACACATACTATGGTGCTAAAGGTTTAAAAGACACCAACATACACACAAAAGGTGAACATATAGAGTGGTGCAGCAATGACTCAGAAAACACGGAAATGAGTTATCATTTGACCATTTCAGGATCCTTAGTCAGTTTCAAGTCAATGTTTTTTTTTTCTACTTCGGCTAGACAACAAAAAAAGTCTATGGTTAACACAAGCTGAAGAGTTTTAACGTTTTGTCCTATGACATAAAATCCGTCAGTAAATGCTCTGTAAATGCTATGTGTCTTAAAAACGGCGGTTGCTAAAAAGTGTCTAAATGAAACTACTAAACATCATCATGCCAAACATTAGCCAACTTTAGCTTAGCAGTAGTGACGTGAAGCGGTTTGATTCTAGCCAATCAAACCGCTGCTTGTGTGTCCGGGGCGGGAGATTCATGTGATTGGTAATGTCGTTCCTTTATAGTAACGTTAGCTTTTTACTTCTGACAGGTGCATTTATGTTTTAAAAATCATAAAGTGGTGTTAATATGTTGAGATTTAGTTTAAATAATATCCTACTTTTAAATTGTGTTTGCTGTAATTTAGCCTATCATTGCACTTACACAGACTCTGTGTTCCGTCTCTCTCTCTCTCTCTCTCACACACACACACACACACACACACACACACACACACACACACACACACACACACACACACACACACACACACACACACACACACACACACACACACACACACACACACACACACACACGCACACACACACACACACACACACACACACACACACACGCACACACAGATCAGTGTCGCTCTAAGTGAATAGTCATTGGCAGCGGATCCCTCTCATGCTTCCTAAACAATTCATTTGCAGTCGAGCAAGATGGAGATGGACGTGCCAGGCTCTGCTCATCAGCTGCTTCATATTCAAATCAGCCTCTCATTACAATTAAGTTCTAATTTTAGCTGGTTTTTCATCTGGACTGAGGGAGGAGGTGTCAGCCATAAACAGTCCATGGCTGGGGAGAGGAAACTTGTTCTATAATTTAATATAATTATATATTATAACACAGATCAATATAAATGGAAAAACTGGAAAGCAACACTTTCTGGTTTAATTTTCAATTATTAGAAGTATTCTAGGAGGTAAATCACAGTTACGGAGCTTACACACGGTGGCTTGCGTTCAAGCTTCAATGCTTCTGCCCATTCACTTTGAATGGGGTGACGTCACGCTTCGCCGAACTGCATTGTGGAGCAAAACGTAGCTTTGACGGAAGCGTCAGCCAATCGAATCATATGCCAGTACAAGCTCTAGCCAATCAAACCGCTGCTTGTGTGTCGGGGGCGGGAGATTCATGCACTGTAAAATATTACCATGATTTCACAATATTTAACTGTAATATATTACAATAAATTACTGTTTTACCACTTTACAGTCTTTACCTGTGATGTTCACAATATAATACTGTAATTTTGAATTTCACAGTGAAATCAATAGAGGCACAGTTAATTACTGTGAATGTACAGGATAAATGATTACCAGGATTTCACAACATATCACTGTATTATTTCACAGTACAATACTGTATTCAGACCATCCTCTGTGATAACACAACAAATTAAGTGATTTTCTTGCTTTTATCGCTCTTGCTTGGCTTTAAATACTAATTTATTTCTTTGGTGCAGGTTTTACTTAAATTGAAAGGGGCACCGCTGCATGTGCCTTAAAATAAACTATGCAACATATAAATCTATGTAAAATTGAAATTGTTGTCATGGCTTATTGTTTTCAGGTGCTTCCTGGGCATTAATCCTGAGACGGGCTTGAAAGCCAAAAAGAGGCATGGCAATTTAAACCCCCATGTCAGCACATTCTTCAGAAAAATAGTTTACTTCGAATGGATGTCTGTGTAGACATGTGCTCCCCTCCTTGTTTTCTTTTCTGTCTCCCTGCTGCGCAGGTGCACCTGGTCTGCCCCTGGCTCCGCCTCTGCCCAGGTGTTCCAAATTCCACTCAGCTGTGTATATATAAAGAGAAGCTGGAGGAGAAGGATGTCTCGCCTATCCTAACGCCGGGAGACACTGTCCTTAGAATACCTCTTTGCCATTTTGAGCTGTAGGCCATATTTTTCCAGACGTGTTTATGTTTAGCCTGAAGGACCTGCAGTCCAGTTTTCGCTGCTTTATTTTGTTTCCCATAGGGTTTATAATTGATTTCTGGTTTGGGGGGGGAGCTCTGGGTCCTACGGCCCGTGATGTGGCTGTCTCGGGTTCCCTCCTTCTGTTTGTTCCTTTTGGCCAGTCCTCCAGACCTCTTTTTGTTTCCCGTTTCGCTTGTGTGAGCAAACGGCTGATTATCAATAAATGCTCGTTATCAAGTAGAGGTTATTGCGTGTATTCTTTCATGTTGCGGGTCTCAGCACGAGCCACTACCGCGGAGTAGAGATTGGGGCCATAACAACATGTCCAAGACAGTGTGAAATGTACTTTGCACTTCAATGGAATAATACAAAGTTAAAATGGGCCTTTTTCTTTGTTTTTCTTTGTTGATTGAGCTGATTGAATTGTGTAGTTATGGTAAAATCCCAGTTAACTAGTCAGATTTAAAATATATTATCGTATTATTTACATTTTTATATTTACAGTAAATTACTGGCTACTGTGTTGCATTACTACAGTAAAAGTGTGAAAATACAGGTAATTATTGTAATTTATGTACATCAAGGTACCATAATACCACAGCTCTGTACTGCTATATCACAGTAATTCCATTTGCATGGCAACTGTAATGTCACAGTATTTAGTTGTACTTGTATTCTAATTTACTGTAAAATATCTACAGTAATTTACTGTAAAATATCTACAGTCAATTACTGTGAAATATTTACAGTCAATTACTGTGAGATCCATGCAACTAGTAGCCAGTAATTTACTTTAATTTTACAGCCAATTTCGTACAGAACAGGGCTGCCCCTGCAAAGGTGTTTAATGAGGGCCCCCTTATGTGTCACGAGCGTTGCCGATTAACGAATCACATGAATCTCCCGCCCATACTTGCCAAACTTGAGACGTCAGAAATGTCAAAACCACCGCCGGGGGGGGGGGGGGGGGGGGGGGTGCTAGTGGATCGCCGAAGCTGTTAAATTAACATTAACATGCTTATTGTAGTTGTAAATGCACTGCCTTGCGGCCTGGAGCACCATCCTTGATGGAGCATAAGTGTGGGCTGAACCTGTATTTTTGGAGTGAGCAGAGGTTCGAGTTGTCGATTCTTGTTCTGTTTTCTGTGACTATCTGACTCACCCTCTTTAGACAGTTGCGCGCGCTACTAAAGACGCTACCATGGAAACCAAACAGTGGTGTAGCTGTATTAAAGTCCGAGTGGATACAGTCGTGAGTAAATCTGATTTTGTCAGAAATCGGGAGAAATGCGGGAGAAATATGACCACGGGAGGAAACTGGGAGAGGGCTATGAAATCGGGAGTCTCCCGCGAAAATCGTGAGGGTTGGCAAGTATGCTCCCGCCCCGGACACACAAGCACGCGATTTGAGTGGCTAGCTTTCACTGGTATATGATTTGATTGGCTGACGCTTCCGCCGAAGCTTCAAAAGTGGGACATTGCTCAACTTTTGAAGCAAGCAACGCGAGCAAAGCGAAGCAACGCTCCCACAATGCAGTTCGGCAAAGCGTGACGTCACCCCATTCAAAGTGAATGGGCAGAAGCATTGAAGCTTCAACGCACGCCGCCGCCGTGTGGACGGGCCGTTAGTTCGCCGGAGCCTCATAGCGGGGTAACTGCGGAGCCTTTGCGCATAAGATGTGGCCCCCTGCGCACGATGACAAGATGAGGCCCCAAGCAGTCTGCGTGATCTGTGTGTAGGGAGGGGCGGCCCTGGTACAGTATGCATCTGGTGTAAATACTGGGCATCTTTGCTCTAGCAAACGTACATTTCTGACCTTTAATTAAAATAATGCCAGGACTGTGGCTTGTAAAAGACACAAAGACCGGGGTAACTTGTGATCAATCAATCAATCAATCAATCAATCAATCAATCAATCAATCAATCAATGTTTATTTATATAGCCCAATATCACAAATGTTACATTTGTCTCAGTGGACTTCACAGTTTGTACAGAATATCAGTATGACAATACGACACCCTCTGTCCTTAGACCCTCACATCGTACAAGGAAAAACTTCCGGAGAAAACCCACAGTTTAAAGGGAAAAATGGGAGAAACCTCAGGGAGACCAACAGAGGAGGGATCCCTCTCCCAGGACGGACAGACGTGCAATAGATGCCGTGTGTAAATTGAAAAGAGAATTAAAAGCAATTAAACTCATTATGGCCTGATGACCCTTCTCTGCCTGCCAAAAGACTAAAAGACAAACTTAAGAGAGAACTGGAGACATTTTGGAGGTATTATAATAACCACTTGTTTATTGGATATGGAAAAGTTTGAACTAAAACAATATTCTTGGGAGTTTACTAAGGCCCCGGCCCCAAGAGGACGAAAACGGTCGTTTGCGTTACTGTTTAGTGTCATATAGACCATTCGGCCACACGAGGACGACTGAATATGACAGTAAACAACTGTGGAAACGATAACGGGTCCCAAGGTGGATAGAACGGAATACGCAACGCTCTGGGGGGTCCAACGGCTCCGTGTGTACGCCCTATACCAGGGGTGCCCAAAGTACGGCCCGCGGGCCAACTGCGGCCCGGGATCCATTTGTTATTGGCCCGCAGCAAATTATAAAAATAGAATAGAATGTGGCCCACACATGAAACTTGCACTTGACTTTATTGTAGTTCTTAGTTTGACCAGTAGGTGGAGCTACTCACTAGCTGCAGTCCTAATGCAGCTTCTCCACAAAAAAAAGTTTCAAATAAAAAAAATCCGTGACGACAAAATGGCAGAACCAAAGAAACGCAAGATAGCAAGTGAATGCAGAAAATTTCAAACACAGTGGGAAAATGAATATTTCTTCAAAGAAGTCAGGGGGAAATGTGTCTGTTTGATTTGCAATGAAACGGTTGCAGTGATGAAAGAGTACAATGTACGACGACACTACGAAACCAAGCATCCGACCTTCACGTCCTACACTGCTGCTGAGCGAGAGGAGAAAGTCAAGCAAATGATAGCTAACCTGCAGGCTCAACAACAGTACTTTTACCGTGCTAACAAAACACAAGAAAATGCTACAATAGCTAGCTATGAGGTAGCTCAACTCATAGCGCGCCACGGGAAAGCTTTCTCAGACGGTGACTTCGTTAAACAGTGCCTCATTAAAGTCGCTGGAATAATGTGCCCGGAAAAGATGCAGGAATTCAAAAACGTGAGCATGTCCAGAAACACAATTGTGCAGCGAATCGAAGACTTGTCAGCTAACATACAAAATCAAGTGTCACATAAAGCTTGTGCTTTTGATTTTTACTCGATTGCATGTGATGAAAGCACAGATGCCACAGACACCGCACAATTGTTAATTTTTTTGCGGGGAGTTGACGATAACTTTTGCATTACGGAGGAGCTGCTTGATCTTCGGAGTCTAAAGGGCACAACAACGGGTAAGGACATTTTTGAAGCCGTGTCAGGTGCAATTAACAAGATGCAACTTAAATGGGACAAGCTGTGTGGAGTTGCAACGGACGGGGCTCCCGCTATGACAGGCGAGCGCAAAGGAATGGCATCTATGGTGTGCGCCAAGGTGCGAGAGAGTGGAGGCGAGGCTGTAAAATTGCACTGTATCATCCACCAAGAAGCTCTCTGTGCCAAGACAGTCCAGCTTGGCGATGTGATGACCACAGTTGTGAAAACTGTAAACATAATTCGAGCACGAGGGCTCTACCACAGAGAATTTCAAGCTTTCCTATCTGATGTCGATGCTGAATACGGGGACGTACTCTATCAGTGTGATGTGCGCTGGCTTAGTCGCGGCTCCGTGCTTAAGCGGTTTTATTCCCTGAGATCAGAAATTGACCAGTTTTTGAAAGAGAAGGACCGACCTCTTCATGAACTGAGTGATCCTCTATGGTTGGCAGACCTGGCCTTTCTAGTTGATCTTACTGGTCATCTTAACTCACTGAACAAGAGCCTACAAGGCAAAGACCAGCTTGTACCACAACTTCATGCACACATGAAAGCATTCTGTGCGAAGCTTCGTCTTTTTGAGACACAACTACGCAACTTCAACCTTGCGCACTTCCCTACGCTATCCGAAATCAAATGTGCTCATCCAAAGGCCGACCTCTCTGCTAAAAAGGGGAAATATGTGTCTGTGATCACAACTCTTATGACAGAATTCAATCAGCGCTTCCAAGATTTTTCTGTCATTGAGAAAGAAATCAAGCTGCTCTCAACTCCCTTCCTGATGGATGCAGAAGAAGTGGAAGAGAGTCTGCAATTAGAACTCATCGAAATGCAGTGTGATGATTCTCTGAAGAATCAACATCAGCTCCTCTCCCTACCCAACTTCTACCAGAGCTTGGAAAAGGCCAAGTTTCCTCTGATGCGACGCCACGCAAAAAGAATGACGAGTCTGTTTGGCACAACATACATATGCGAGCAAACATTTTCTCTGTTAACTCTGAACAAAAGCAGATTGAGAACCAAAATGACCGACAGCCATCTCTGTGATGTCCTTCGCATCTCAACCACCAAACTTACTCCTGACCTGCCAGCCATCCTTCAGTCCAGAGCGCAGCATCACTGCTCCCATTAAGTGCAACGCTGTTCCCATTGTAGGTGAGTTAAAATATATTGCACAGTATTCATGTGTTCAAAAGCCCAATTACTTAATAAATTCAGTCAATTAAAGTTGATAACATTTTTCTAAAAAACGTTAGCTGATGTGTTAACAACCGCAATAAATTATTTGCATAACTAGGTTAAATAAAGCCCACCCTTTCCCTTGTCCTTTTATTTTTCCCTCTTTATACAGGGCTGTGAAGGGGGTCCCCATCCTGACAAAGAAGCAATCTGAGGCTGCAGTTTTGAGAATGAGCTGCCAACCCTTTTTGTAAAAAAAATTAAAACCCATACATAGAAAGATGTGATGTATAAAGTTTTTTCTTTAAGTATAATAAATTATCAAGAATAATTTACCTACATTTGATTGATTTTATTTGAAAATAGATAAATGAATACCCATACATAGAAAAATGTGATGTATAAAGTTTTTTCTTTAAGTATAATAAATTATCAAGAATGATTTACCTACATTTGATTGATTGATTTTTATTACTGTTAATACACTAGAGGTGAGGCGATATACCTTAACTTTAGTGAGTGGCCCAACCTTTCGCATATTTTTCTGTATGTGGCCCTCAGTGAAAAAAGTTTGGACACCCCTGCCCTATACGATCATTTTCTGATAATGATGACGCAATAGCCCCGCCTCTCCCCACCTCTGCTGCTCACCCCCGCGTCAAAGTAAACTGCACACTGAATTCAGATTATTTATCTTTCTCTCGATATGGACATAAACGCGAGTGAAGTCTAATCTGACAGGACGGAGACACGCAGCTCTGCTTACCTGCAGCTCCTCCCGCTGTGATGCAGCGGTGAATGGAGCAAAACACACACTTCAAGTCAGATCATCACCCTTAGCTATTTTAATTACCTATCAAACTACCTAAACTAGTTATAAATGTTTATTTTTGCTGTCGGGTCACTCATTACTGGATCAGCTGCTGCATGAGACAGACACTGACGCTGTCCGAAGAGAGGGAGGAAAAAGAGAGGCTCCGTGTATTTTATTATTATATTATATAGATTCGTTATTCATTTGTTTTAAAGCTCAATAAATAACAAAGAAGACTTTTGACCGGCACTTTTATCATTTTTTCCGGAAGATTTCAACTTTAACACACGTTGACTGGCGAAAAACTCCTCGCCCCCCACCGCAGAGAATAAACAGAAGGGCAATCATGACAACATGCTTCTTCGCTGCTTTTGTGGAGGAAGTTACAGCGCCACGTACAGGCTCCTGCATTATGTACTGCAGCTTCTCTAGCGGTTGGAGCTAAACGGAGCTGTCTCGTGTGGACAGACACTATCCGGTGAATATTGCGTGTAGTAGGAAGCTTTTTTGCGTTTGCATTAATCCTATGCGTTAAACCGTATGCGTCCTCGTGGGGCCGGGGCCTAAGGTGCTTTTGGTTTGTATAAACTATATGATGTGTGTTGTAACAATTTGACTTGATAATGATATCAAAATCAAAAATGGTTTTGCTAATAATGTAGAATGGATAAAATGTAGTTTTATGCCAAGGTACTCTACAACAAGCTAAGAAACCATACCAACTCCGGAGAAGAACATCCTTCTCTACAGCTCCACTTTCTTCACCAGCCAGTCTCTAAGGGCCTGTGTCCACATAGCGTATTTTTCTGGGCGCTGGTATTCTTTCAATGTTTTCAATGCAGCCGCCTCAAGAAAAAAGTGTTTCATCTGCCTTCTTTTTTCACAGCGCTATGCCGTTTTTGTGCGGCTGCTCCAAATGCTTCGAGTTTTAAATATCTCAACATTTTATAAAAGTCCACGTGACATTACTGTAGGAATTGGAATACAATGTTGTTTGTGGACGTGTTTCTCGGACATCATAACAAAAACTGAAAAGCCTTGAGCAGATCAGCTGGACGGACCCTGAAGAGTGTAATACTTTAATATGTACAGCATGTATTATTGTTTGACTTTTATTCTCCGTACGCAAATCGCCCTCATTGCTCTATGACTGTCAAACTGAGAGATGCAAGCAAGCATCTTCCTGTTGGTATTTATGGTAAAAAAAAGAAAAAATGATCGTAGCACAACTAGATAATAAAATCAAAGGGGTCTGTCATATGAAAGCTGTGATACTTTGTCAAGATGTGGTTGTCATAGAAGCACTCAAACAAACATCTCTGTCACGCACCCTCACAATAAAAAGAAACACTTAATCAGAACAGAGTTTATCAGAGCTAGTTGGCTGCTGGAAACAAAACTGATGAAAGTATTGAGACGGGAAATGTGCCATTAAACTTAAACTATGAGCTAAAAGAAGCCAAAAAGCTCTTTGCAGCTGCAGAGTTGGGTCAAATAACTGTCGGTTCTGTCAAAAGAAATGAGGAGTAGTCTTCCTGTAGAAACCCTGATTGGTAAATGTAACCTGTGCGGCTGCAGAGTGTTTCCCTGCTGTTTATTGTGACCATCAACCATCCCTGACAGCAGAGCCAGTGACTGCCGCAGCCATAGATCACAGCTGATTAACGGAGCTCACCAAAACAACAAACAACTGGAGAGAGTTTCCTCAAACTGAGAATGTTCTCAAATTTTACTGGTAACTCTTTTTTCTTGCATCTCAACAGCATTTGCCACATCAATTAAGAAAAAAGTTCAAGACAAAAAAAAGACCTTTAACATTACATTACAGGAGAAATATCTGTCCATGTTTCTTGTCCATAATGTCATTAATGGACTTTCAAACTGACTACATACAGTCTACATCTCATGCCTAGATTGCTCTGCGTGTTTTATTTTCACTGTAAATTAAAAGCTCATGATCATTTAAAAAAAGGTATTTCTTTCCATTCTAAACTGACAACTTCACACCTGGCCAATGAACACAGATTGAACCTTAGGAGCAGTTAAAAATCCAGTTATGTTAAAGAAGAGCAGAAAACTGAAATATCATAGTGCCAGCTCTTATCTGATCTTGGTGGGGGACCGGGGTTTGAATCCAGCCTGGGACCATTTGGGTCAAATCTGACCGATTTATTTGACTTTACTTTCAATCATAAATAATATTTTTTGCATTTGTTTGCCTTAAACAATAACCACTTTCATTGCATTTTGAGTGCTTTCTGAGTTTCTTAACTTTCTAATACCTATGATGTTCCCAGTCAAAAATGGCCGCCATAGGAAATGAATGGGTAACCCTAGATTATGTTGATCCATCAGATAGTACACACACAAATCGACAACCATATTTTTTTTTAGATTGCAACATTTTTCAGTGTCTTTTCTTTATTTATTCACTGGAGTTATTTATGTAAACATGTAGTCTGAGACATTGTTTTCAGATTAAAGGCACTGGTTGCCCAAATAAATATTTAAAAAAACCTCCTTAAACTTCAAACTGTAGATTTAAATATTACTTTGCTCTATTAATCTTTAGTATAACAGTCAAATAAGGACCTCAATACAACTATAATAAACATGGAGGTCCAACACATGATATTATGATCGCATAATATTCACAACAAAAATGCACAATGTCTCATCATCACAGTTCTGCAACCGAATACAGGGGGTGATGATGGGGGAAGACTTGAAGGGTAATGAGCCAAATACAACCAGGATACAAACATTTAGTTTGTGGTGCATATCATTCGTAGAACACAACAGCAATGTTTGTTCTGGAGAAAGATTATTACGAAGCGGACAATCCACACTCCCTGTCAGGGCCCGTCACCACACCTCTCTCTGCCTCTCCACCTTTATTTTTATCTCTCCTTCTCCACCTTTCTGATTGTCTGTGAGCCTCTCCCCTTCTCCCCCCCCGCAGGATGCAGGAGAGAGGAAACACTCTGATAGTGGATACAAACGATGGGCTCCAGCCAGGCTGCAGACTGCCATTCTGCTGATTGGC
Source organism: Notothenia rossii (assembly GCF_949606895.1). NCBI lineage: Eukaryota > Metazoa > Chordata > Actinopteri > Perciformes > Nototheniidae > Notothenia > Notothenia rossii. The sequence goes on along the minus strand of NC_136903.1, from coordinate 53,631,246 downwards.
ACTGCAGGCGGTAAACACTGCGGCACACACAGGATGTTAATGGAACCACAGCCCAGGGACACACTCACACACACTGGTGTGTGTGTGTGTGTGTGTGTGTGTGTGTGTGTGTGTGTGTGTGTGTGTGTGTGTGTGTGTGTGTGTGTGTGTGTGTGTGTGTGTGTGTGTGTGTGATAAATTCCTGAATCAATCTCTCCCTCAGAACCAGGCTCAGGGTCGCAGGTTTGAATCCCATGAGGAGGAAGTTAGAGAATATTGAAGATGTTACTTCTGAATAGATATGACAGAGTCGATAACTAGAGTACATGTACTTCAGTGGAATATAGTTTACGTATTTTTGTTTTACTCTGAAAAAACTGAAGCGTTGACTTAAATTCAATGTTTTATGTCAACAGATTTCCCATAAATAAAATGTTGTTAAAATAAAAGATATTAGGTTCAACTTAATATTATTGCTCTCAACTGACCTAATACAGTTATGTGAAATGTGTTGACATAGTACATTTAAACAAAGTGTCCAACCACATGGAAATATATCATTCATATGAGTTCTTCTCCTGTGTGTCTCTCTGTACTGCAACTTATAAGTACTTATTGCTCTTACCTCAGGCTTCAGTTCCCAGTCAGATGCGCACGCGCGCACACACGCACGCACGCACGCACACACACATACAGAGCCCTGGGGTGAAGGTGGCTGAATGCTCACTCAAGTAAGAAGCAAGGGTGAGACCTCTCTGTCTCGAACTTCTGTTCCAAATTATTTCTTACTCTCATCTTTCTCTCCTAAACACAGTGTCTCTTTGTCTTTATCTGCAGTTTTATGGAAGCATTTTATTAACTTCCTTAAGGAGTATTTCACTCTTTTCTGAACTTTTTTAACATCACCACGTTTTTGATCAGCAGACATTCATCAGCTTTTTAAATATGATTTGTGTTAATGTATTTTAAAGGGGCTCTCTTATGTTAATGTTCAGGTATATCAGTATGTAGTGTCTCTGCTGGGACATGTCTCCATGCTTTAATGTTCAAAAAGCTCTTTATTTTTCTCATACTGCCTGTGCTGCAGCGCCTCTTTTCACCCACTGTCTGAAACCAGAGCCCAGTCTGCTCTGATTGGTTAGCTTGCTGGCTCTGTTGTGATTGGTCAACCGCTTAGAGATGTCCCGCCCCCTGAAATAATTTACAATGTGTTTGATCGCCAGCCAATAGAATCACGACTGTTACATAGTGATGTCATTATGGTAGAAACTAAACAAAGGAGTCCAATGGAGGCGTTTCGGGGGGGGGGGGGGGGGAGTGTGTGGGAGAGAAACTCTCTCTGGAGGGAACACAGGGATCTTAGCCTTTACAGACCATTTACATGCAAACTAACCAATAGAACACACTACAGAAGAGGGAAAACCCCCAAAGCATAAAAGGGGCTCTATCAAATATATATGATAAGCAGGACATGAGTCATTCTTTGCTATTTTTAGAAGAAGGGGATGCAGATCTCTTTTTTTAACCGTTCATCTTCCAGTTTGTCATTCAATTCCTTTATCAGTCTGACATTTATACTATCTCCCTTCCTCTCTTATTGATCTTTTAAGTTTTGTCTTTGACCTTCAAGTTACTTTTTGCTATCTCACACACACACTCTCACACACACACACACACACACACACACACACACACACACACACACACACACACACACACACACACACACACACACACACACACACACACACACACACACACACACACACACACACACACACACACACACACAACAGAGCCCATGGGCTGAAGGTGGCTGGATGCTCAGTCATGTGAGAAACAAGGGTGAGACCTCTCTGTCTTCCACTTTTTATCGAAAAGCACAGACTCACCTCTTTTTCTAACTCACTTTTGTCATTATTTTCCTTTTCACCTTCTCCTCAATTGTACTATCCGTCACCTTTTCGCTTTAAAAAAAATTCATATGCAGTTCAAAAATGAAAACAAAGCTACAGAATTCACCAGCAATACTCTCTAGGAACAGAAAACCAATCCAACTGTAATCCTATATGTGCTGCAGCCATTCATTTCTGCACTGTGCATTCTCATGCATGGAAATACAAACAGCAACATATTAATGAAAAGTTGGACCTGTTCCGTCTGATTTGGATATTAATCTCTCAGAGGGGCTGGAGAGGCTGCAGTTTTTTTCTAATATCTGTGTCATGCTGCTGATATTTGGTGATATTTATTCAAACTAAAGCTTTATGTGATTCCAGTTTACAAGACCAAACAGACGACCTTGAATAATTAATAAATCAAAGGCAGAACAGACAAGAAAACACATGTGACTCAGATTTACATTTAATAAGTAGGACATTGTTTTAAAACATTGTATATATATTCCGTGTTTTTTACTTTGTATTTGATAGAGTTACTCAATGTTAATTCACTGTTGATATGTATATTTGTATATATTTCTATGTGAATGTATTTTGTATTCATGTGCAATGAAAAAACTGAGCCGTTGACTTGATTTAAATGTAATAGGTCAACAAATTATAAAACAAAAATGTTTTAGGTCCAACCTAATACAGTTATGTGTAATTTGCTGACATAAATGAATTAAAGTCAACGGTTCAGTATTTTTTGTGTATGCAAAACACGGTCCCAAATTGGCATACAAAAAATGTATCAAATATAATTTTGACACATTGAGGCTAAAGATAAATTCACTCCAGAAAATAATGAACGGACTGATATTTCTATACTCTATAGTTCTATATTTTCTTATTAAAACAATTGACAAATGCGTAAATGGGTGGCTTCCCTTCAAGTACTCATGATGGGGTGTGTACAAAAGGCTCGCCTAATGTAAAGAAGCATGAGCAGGGATACTAAAGCCGTAGCTAGGCCACGCCCATTTGAGTTTGTGTTTGTTGGTTCGTGGAAAGCAGATGGCAGTGAAGTCTCACATTTGTTTTAAAACAGTTTCATTTCATGTTGGTGTGAGTCCTTGATTCCAATTCAATTATGTGTTTGCAATTTTGTGTTACTTCTGTGCACTGAAAAAACTGAAAAGTTGACTTTAAATAAATGTATTATGTCAACATATTTCACATATCTGTATTAGGTTAGTTGAAAGCAATACGTTTAAATAAACTTAATATTATTGCTTTCAGCTACTGTAAGCAAAAAACAGTAATGATTCAAGATTCAATTATGTTTTGTCATGTCAATAAAAAACGTAGGTCACAGGTTCCTGAACGGCACAAATACATTTTTATAAAAAGAAGATAGTCCAAAAAAATTAAAATAAATAAAGATAGTGCAAGCTCAGGAGTTTGATAATGAATAATGTGGAATAATTTGAAATTTGTTGATATAATACATTTAATTAAAGTCAACGTTTCCATCTTTTCTGTGAGTGCATTTATCCGTATTAATATTTGGTTTCTAATAACCGGAAAAAGGAGATCCTTACCAAAGATTGCCAAAAAACGTCAGACAATGGTTAAATAGGTCATCAAATACGAGTCCAGCCTTACAGCGTAGAATATTAACGTCACCAACTTTATTCTCATAAGATATGATTATTTTTTTCCAAGACAAAAAACAGCCATCCACCAGACATCCTCACACCTTTGAATTTATTTTAAAAGCAGTCCGTTATTCCTCAACAAAAAAGATAAGGAATATTTTTAAGCTGTTGTTTTTTCTAGCCTCTCTGTTTTATACATATAACACAGACACATTAATAATTTCTCCCCCTCACTCACAGAGGATGTGTAAAAGGATTAGCACCATACAGTCCCCGAGCCTTCCTAAATAAAGACCTGACTTAATACTTTGATGAGGTAATTGGATGCAAAGTCATAACACCTTCCATGCACTCACACACAAACTGCTGGTGCAAGTGTATTTCCATATGCAAATATTTATAAATCCTGTTTACATGCCAAAATGTAAATTCAGGTAAATACAGGGGGGGGGGGGGGGGGGTGCTAGTGGATCGTCGGAGCTGTTAGATTAACATTAACATGCTTATTGTACTTGTAAGTGCACTGCCTTGCGGCCTGTAGCACCGTCCTTGATGGAGCATATGTGTGGGCTGGATCTGTATTTTACAGGAAAGGAGTGAGCAGAGAGTAGAGTAGTTGTCGATTCTTGTTCTGTTTTCTGTGAATATCTGTCTCCCCCTCTCAGACTTTGAGTTGCGCGCGCTACTAAAGAGACGTGTTACCATGGAAACCAAACAATGGTGTTGCTGTATTAAAGTCCGAGTGGAAACAGTCGTGTGTAAATCTGATTTTGTCAGAAATCGGGAGAAATGCGTGAGAAATATGACCCCGGGAGGAAACCGGGAGAGGGCAATGAAATCGGGAGTCTCCCGCGAAAATCAGGAGGGTTGACAAGTATGAGCGCGCTCAAGCTGGTTTCTCCAGAATTACCTACCCCACCTTTAAGCTCAAACAATAATTGTGATCATCGGGAAATGTAGGCCTACTGTCAAAAATAATGTGTACAAAATGCAACAAATACAGAAATGTGTAACACATTGTGGTGGGGAAACTGCCTTTCCATAATCTAACCCAAGAATAAACATTGTCTTTGTCTATTTAAAGATTTTCAGTCACCAAATATGGTTGAAAATATAAATTTTAGGTATTCTTATTATTAAAACGAACTCTTCAAACGGCTCCAGCCAGGAGAGAGGAGAAAAGAGAGGCGGGGTAGAAGGAAGTGAATAAAGAGAGTTGCCGATGACTGAGGAAGAAGAGAGCATTCAGACGGCCTGACGCTCAGTTGACGTCTTCTGACATTTTGACATGGCAGCCGGTAACCATGGATACAAGACAAAGTACAGACAGGGAAGATTGAGGCGGTAACACCATTAAATATGTTATATTTCATAAAAATATAACGGTAATACAGGATGCAAATATAACTACATTAAAGGGCCAGGTTACTGAAATAACATTTACTTTGGTCCAGTTTTTTAAGTATCTCTCTTTCTCCACCCTAGAACAATGGAGGTGAATGTCCCCTGTCATTACGTATAGATTTCAATATATTCAGAGTATTTTACAAAAGGCCTTTCTCTAATATAGCTGAAAACTGTAGAAAAAACAAAGGTCACTCAAACAGAAGTAAAGTGTGTTTCTTGGGACTATTTTCAGAGGTGGATTAATAACATTTTGTGTTACTTTGGCCTCTCTGTCAAATTAGAAAAGAATACAAACGTGTTTGTCAGTTATGAATCTATGAGACCGGGAAATTAAAGCATCAGTGAGTAATGTTGTGCACACCTATTGGTTTTAAATTAGAACAAATAAACATGACTGATACAATATATTATATACCAAACCATTGCACCGGAGTCATTTATGGTTAAAAGTAACAGTAGCCTACTTACTTTTTTCTTGAGTTTAGACTTTACAGTTTTCATTTTCAAATCCAAAGTTCAATATCTGACCTGTTGTCACCATAACAAAGATTTCACAATCTGACAGTGAGAAATCTAATATTTTGGTTGAATGTTTCCTGCAGGAGTTTGGTGTATGTTTGACAGGAGATCTTTGCTGCTATAAATCCTCACACCCAGCAGCGCTGACATGAGGAAACCTTTTCTCCAGGTTCCTCTCTCAGATTATTTCAGTGTGTGGGAAGTGTGTTCTCAGAAAGGAAACAATGTGAGACTTCCTCTGTGTGCAGGAGCATCTCCGTAAATCTGTCAGCAATAAAGAGCCTTATGTTTAATTATTGTTTGTGGATGCATGTTCCTTTTACCGATGTTACACTCATACAACCAGACAGCAATATGCGTCTGTGTGCATGCTTTTCATGCATTGTTAGTGCCGGGAGTAGAGTGTGTACGTATGACGCTCTCTATCAATGTGTTTTATGCTCAGTGCAATCACTTCTACTCATATAAAACCACAGCTGCTCTTATGTCTCGGGGTTTCGTGTGTGTGTGTGTGCGCATGCGTGTGTGTATTTACAGGCCCTTAAAGCAGTATACAGTAGTTAACATAATGGTGTTTATATTTACGGCAGCAGGAGCGTGTTATTATGTTCACAATAGAGAACCGCAGTGACGCGTCGTAAAACCCGGAAGTAAGTTAGCATTTTTAGCACTTCCGGTTCCTTCCTCAAAAAGCAATGCATTTTTTCCATAGGGTTTTGGAAAATAGCTCGAAATAAGGTCTGTGGTTGACACAGATTTAAGAGGTAAATCACGTTTTGTTCTACGACATTAAATACATCAGCAGTGACCCCACTGGAGATTTTTGAAGAGTTTACGTGTCTGAAGAACGATGGTTGTTACCGAATGGCTGAATAGGACTACAGAAATTGTCGAGGCCGTTGTACGTCATTACGCCGAACACGTAAACACTCCCGCTAAGTTTGTTTTCCCCTGTGTTCTGCTTGAAACCAAGTACCTGCCTATCTTTAGTATTTGTATATCTATATCTGACCATTAGAATCTGTATTTTTGAAATTGTCGTTTTTAACACCTTAGTTTTACAAATTATAGAATAATTAATTACCAGTGTTTTCCAATTTTACTCGGCAGTTCGTTTCGTTGGCTAACGTTAGCTAAAGCTAGCGCTACTAGTTAGCTACGCAATGGTTTGTTGCTTTGCTCCGGGTTGCAGCCACAGGTCTTCGCATGAAATGTGCTTGTTCTATCGTTTCCCGGCCAATGTTTTCCAAAGGAGTCTGGATTCGTGCCATGAGGTAAGCTGACGTTACATTTTTGTCCATGTCACGGTGAAATGTAAATAATGGGTAGTGACTGTATCGCCGTTATAGAGATGGCGCTGCTGAAAAGACCGCAACATAATTAAAGATAATGAATACATCCTATTAAAACCTGTGTGGCTTATATGATAAGTCTTATTAGTACAAGCAGCATAACGTTTCACCATGTAACTAAAGATTGTAGTCAGGGAAATCAGTTTGACATATTGAACTAATAACAAATCACCTCTGGCTGGCAGAGAACTCTCTGCTCCATAGCTTCTCTTGGACATAAAATCACATGTACATTTTACATTTATATTCAATTTAATATTCCATCCCTCACATACTTTTGTATATATAATAACTTATATTTTGTTTTTCTTGTTATGCTGCTGCAACACAAACATTTCCCAAATTGGGAACAATACAGTAATATCTTATCTTAATTAATTAAGAAATATAACTATTATAATTAGTGTAGCAGCTGACACCTATTTTCAATATGGATTAATCTACCATTTATTTCTTTAGTTCAATTTTCATCTATAAAAATGTCAAAATAGTGAAAATGTTCACGAGACTTATCAAAGTGCAAGGTTATATCTTTAGATGTTTTGTTTTAGCCTATGTACTGTATGTCTTAATGCTCTTACAGTATATGTGACGGTGTGACTTCCATGAAACTATAGTTTATATCTTCCCAACAGACGAGCTGACAGGAAACCTAACACTCTAACAACCACAACATTGCAAAGGCGAGTAAATGTAAATTAAAAACAATTCAACATTTTTGTATTTCTTCTTCCTTGCAGTGAGGTGAAGCTGACCTTGCACTTGGTGCCAGTAAGGATGTTCCACATGCAGGCTGAATGTTTCTCCTTCCTTACTGACAAAGAAGCCCTTGATTTGCAATGCTTTACTAATTGTCATTTCCCCGGCTCCGTAGGGACACTTTACCTCCAGCACAGCGGAAGACCCTACCAGACCATCCGGAGATGCCCCCAACAATCCTGATAGGGAGAGCCACAAATCTGACTCATGGACCTGCATCTGAGTTGCAGTGGTGAATGCCCTGACGCCGTCACATTCATTCATAGTCACCCACTGTACAGACAAAACACCATCAAGGGCCTGTTGTTGCCCTAGCACCCTGACAATAAAGGAAGCAGTCACACGCTTTGACCTCAGGACAGCTCCAAAGTTGCTGGCAGTCAACCTTTCTTTCCTGAACAAATGCCAGTTTGGGTTGGTTCGCTGACCAGTCGTAGCCACCTGAATTGCCCTCTGTTGCTCTTCAGACAATGCCATGCTTGCCACAATTGCCTCAGGTCCCTCATGCCCAACAGATTTGATCATTTCAGGAACAGTAAGTGTTTCCAAGCTGTAGTGTTCCTCTTCTGGCTCGGGGGAGAGAAGCCAAGAAATTCCTGAGAACCTGCCCCCGAGTCTGTCCCTCAGCCAGTCACGATCTTCGGAGGTGGGCTCTCTTGTCAGCGGGTTAAATTAGTTATTGGTTTCAACAGTCACATTAAAACAGTTACTAAATCAGCTTACTATCACCTAAAGAACATATCTAGGATTAAAAGACTAATGTCACAGCAGGATTTGGAAAAACGTGTCCATGCTTTTATCTTCAGTAGACTGGACTACTGCAATGGTGTCTTCACAGGTCTCACTAAAAAATCTATTAGAAAGCTGCAGCTGATTCAGAACACCGCTGCTCGAGTCCTCACTAACACTAAGAAAGTGGATCACATCACTCCTGTTCTGAAGTCTTTACACTGGCTTCCTGTGTGTCAAAGAATAGATTTCAAAATACTGCTGCTGTTTATAAAGCACTGAATGGTTTAGGACCAAAATGCATTTCTGACCTCCTGCTAAATGGTGAACCATCCAGATCTCTCAGGTCTTCAGGGACTGGTCAGCTTTCCGTCCCCAGAGTCAGAACTAAACATGGTAGAGCAGCGTACAGTTATTATGCTCCAAATATCTGGAATAAACTCCCAGAAACCTGCAGGTCCGCTGCAACTTACTACTTTTAAATCCAGGCTGAAGACTTTTCTTTTTGTCGCTGCTCTTAATTGAACTATTCATATCTTAGACTGCACTGTAACTTTTATCCATGTATTTTTTCTTTTAATGTTTCTTTTATTAGCTTTTCTTTTTAATGACTGATTTTAAATGCCATTTTCTTAATGTCTTTCATTTTTTGTAAAGCACTTTGAATTGCCTTGTGTTGAAAAGTGCTATATAAATAAACTTGCCTTGCCTTGCCTAATAAAGATTTCATGTGACACATACAATTGATTTGTTGATGGGAATTAATCTGAATAAATTAACTCTAGGTTAACGGTACTCTTGCTATCAGTACTCACCGACACTATAAACCTTGTCCCTCATGCTAGCCCTGACAACACCGGTAAGCACACCTTCATCTAGGCTGCACTGTAACGTGTCCTGACTTGTAGTGGTTCTCTCCTCTATCTACACTCTTCTTGTCATCTTTGTAAAACGATGACACAGCCATGACTTCTAGTTAAATTCAGTGTGGCTAAAATGAAAAGCTTTGTTAAAATATGCAAGCACGCGAAAGTCAAATTCAGCTTTATTGTCAAAAATTCTACATGTGTTATACATCCAGAAATATCGAAATATCGTTTCCCACAGTGTGACATGTAAACATAAAACAAAAAGGGCCTAGATAAACGTGGTATACATTAAACAAAACGGGCCTAGATAACCGGGGTATACAGTTTAAAATGTTAATGTATTTAAAGTGTTCAAAGTGCAGTTTCAGTGCAAGTCAGTTGAAACGATCTTAAGTTGGCGTGACGTTGAAGTCGTGCGACCCTGCTGCTGTACTGGCTTGTAGTTTGTTTATAGCATAACGTTAGCATTTCGCTTTTGGCGACTAGATTTATGATTCAAAAATTATAAAAGTAGGGTTGACATGTGGAGATTATCCGGCTGAACAAAACGTGATCCCTCTTAAATGTGTGTCAACCACAGACCTTATTTCGAGCTATTTTCCAAAATCCTATGGAGAATTTGCATTGGTTTTTCGCGAAGGAACCGGAAGAAGTTTACTTCCAGGTTTTACGACGCGTCACTGCGGTTCTCTATAAGGATTTTACTAGAGTGGAACTTTAATAGAAATGTGTGTGTGTGTGTGTGTGTGTGTGTGTGTGTGTGTGTGTGTGTGTGTGTGTGTGTGTGTGTGTGTGTGTGTGTGTGTGTGTGTGTGTGTGTGTGTGTGTGTGTGGCTATGAGGCCTCTCACGTACATATATTCTCCTTATACATACATATATTTTCACTCTTACACAGTATATTCTCCTTTTACATACATACATTTTCACTCTTACACACATACATTCTCCTTTTACATACATACATTTTCACTCTTACACACATACATTCTCCTTTTCCATACATATATTCTCACTCTCACACACATATATATTTACACTCACACATTCATACATTTTGCTCTCATATTATATTTCAATTCACACATTCATATATTGTCACTCACACATTCATGCATTTTGTTCTCATATTCATATATTTTAATGCTCATATTTATACATTGTGCTCTCATGCACATTCATTCAATGTTTACATTTAATATTATAAATAATATATGCATGTATGAAGACAATATATGTATGCAAGAGAAGAATGTATGTATGTATGAAGACAATATACTGTATGTATGCAAGAGAAGAATGCATGTATGTGTGAGAGAAAGTATAGTGGAAACGGAACGAGTATAGTTGAAACGGAAGGCAGGTCATTATCGCGCTGTGATTGGCTCAGAAGGTCGAGCAGGGCGGGCTCATGTTCAGAACTTCTGATTCAAATCAACATGATGGAGGGAGATGAATCTACGGACTATTTGTTTTTCTTTATTAAAAAAGTAAACGGAAGAGCGTCTGGAGGCGTTTTTTCTCTTTTGCTTTTTACCTTACTAAATGGTCTAATGGTCATTGGAGCGAGGGGGCGATGGGGGGAGGGGGGAGGGGGGGCCGCGAAACTCGCGGAAGTGATTTCAAAACAAAAAGCACTCGTTTGCTTGGAACGGTGATATTGTAAACAAGGGGAAACTAGGGGGATTTAGCGATCACAATGAAAACGGCCAAGACACACATTTATGGGCATAAATATGTCTCATAATTATTTGTGTGATCATTAAAATAATTTGTGTGTAAACATGTTATTTGTAAATGGAAAACACCATCCACAAATGCATTTAAAAGATTTGCAAACTCACAAATAAATGTGCAAGTGTAAAACGGATCCGAAAATATGCTAAATATTTTCACAAATAAAAAAAAGATCTGTGAATATTGTTCTGTCATTCTAATGACTGACATCTATCTCCTTGACTGCTATATCCTTAGTGGCCTCTAGGGACAGGCAAGTGCGTTCCTAGTAAAACGTCTGTGTTAGGCTTCCGTTCTGCCATTTTGTTTGAGAGCCGCATGGGGAACAGGTCCCTGACTCTATCTGTCTCCATCCGGTTATTTTCACCCTTGAGAAGGCATAATCTGTGAGTACATTTGTTTAGGGAAACATTTTGTATAATTCAGGGGAATGCTGCTTGATCAATGCAAGAGCTTTCTGAAAGATCATTTCATATGTTTTAAATACTGTGCTTCTACAACCCACCAAGCTAAAGACTGTAAAGCTGACATCCACTGCTCAGAGTGTGACAGTAATCGTCACATCTCAGCTCTTCATGCTGGTCCATCCAACTGGGCAGCATCTGGTCCCAGCACATCTCCCGCAGTGCATGGTGGGCAGCAAGTTGAACAGGCCACAGAGGTAGCCACCTCTCATTGCACCGAGGTCTGTGGGAAAGACCTCCAAGGTAAATCCTGCTCCAAAATAACTTTGGTCAACGTCTATCCTAAAGGATATCCGGAAAGAAAAATGAAAATGTATGTGATTTTAGATGACCAGAGCAACTTATCACTAGCAAGATCTGACTTCTTTGACAAATGTAGCATTCATGAAAACGCTTCTCCTTATACCATCAAGGCATGCTCTGGCACAACAGAAACCACTGGGAGAAGAGCCAGTGGCTTTGTTGTCGAGTCTGTTAACGGAGGAGTGCCCTTGCTACTGCCTAAACTTATTGAATGCAACCTCATTCCTGGTAATAGGGACGAAATTCCTACTCCGGAGGCTGCAAGCAATCATCATCTGAAGAAGGTGGCTGCTGAAATCCCACCACTCGACCCTTCAGCTGAAATCCTACTGTTGCTTGGTAGAGACATTATTCGTGCTCACAAATTTCGCAGCCAGTGCAATGGGCCACACAATGCTCCCTTTGCCCAACGCCTTGACTTGGGGTGGGTCATTGTGGGCGACGTGTGTCTCGGGGAAACTCACAAGCCAACTGTGAACACTTTCAAGACCAGCATCCTGGCAAATGGACGCCCCAGCTTCTTCCGTCCATGCGAGAGTAACATCTACGTGAAAGATAATTTCACAGGTCAACAACAAAGGCCTACACCTGAGAAGCTAGGCAGGCTTGTGTTCAGCCTTTCCGATGATGACGACAAACTTGCACCCTCAGTTGAGGATGAGACCTTCCTCCACATAATGGACAAATACTTCACAAAGGATGATTGCAACAGTTGGGTGGCCCCCCTCCCTTTTCGCACTCCTAGACAACGTCTTTCTAACAATCGGGGACAAGCTCTCAGTCGTCTCATGTCACTCCGCAGGACTTTGACAAAGAAACCTGAGATGAAGGGTCACTTCGTGGACTTTGTAAAGAAAATCTTCAGCAACGGGCATGCAAAACCTGCTCTCACATTGGAAGAGCATCAAGAGTGCTGGTACTTACCAAGTTTTGGTGTCTACCATCCCCAGAAACCAGGACAAATCAGGGTTGTTTTTGATTCAAGTGCACAGTACAAGAACGTTTCTCTTAACAATGTGCTTCTTCGGGGACCAGACCTCAACAACAATCTTCTTGGGGTCCTCATCCGCTTCAGGACTGAGCCAGTTGCAGTCATGTCAGACATCCAGCAAATGTTCCACAGCTTCTTAGTCAGAGAAGATCATCGTGACTACCTTCGGTTCCTGTGGTTTCGTGACCACCAGCTGGACAACGAGGTTATGGAGTTCCGAATGAAAGTCCATGTGTTCGGCAATTGTCCCTCGCCAGCTGTGGCTATCTACGGACTGAAGAGGACGGCCATGGAGGGTGAAAAGGAGTTTGGCACTGCAGCGGTGGTACGGCACTTCTACGTGGATGACGGGTTGAAATCATTCTCCAATGTTACGGAGGCCGTTGATGTCCTGAAAAAGGCTCAATAAATGTTGACCCAGTCAAATCTCAGACTGCACAAGATCGCTTCCAACAACGCGGAAGTCATGAGAGCTTTTCCAGGAGAAGACCTTGCCAAAGGTCTGCAAGACCTCGACATCGGTCAAGACCCGCCTCCTATGCAACATAGTCTTGGGCTTGGATGGGACCTGTCTACAGACACGTTTGCCTTTCACGTGGCAGCCAGTGATAAACCCTTCACACGTCGTGGTGTACTGTCAACCATTAACAGCTTGTTTGACCCTCTGAAATTCGCAGCACCAGTCCGCATTCAAGGCCGTATTATCCTGAGGAAGCTTATGACTGATGGCTGTGAATGGGATGCACCTCTCCCTAAAGAGAAACTGGAGGAATGGCTAAGATGGAAGAACTCCTTGGAAGATCTTCAGGGTTTGAAAATTCCTCGGATGTACACATCGCTTTCATTCTCTGGAGCTCATAAGAAGGAAGTGTGTGTCTTCTGTGACGCCTACACCAAGGCAATTGGTGCCGTTGCGTACCTCAAAGTGACAAATACAGAAGGACAGAGTGAAGTGGGGTTCATCTTGGGAAAGGCAAAACTTGCCCTTAAACCTGATCTAACTATTCCTAGGCTTGAGCTTTGTGCAGATTTACTTGCGGTTCAGGTGGCAGAGGTCATTCTTGAGGAGTTGGACAAAAATTAAATGACGTCAAGTTTCTTCTCTGATAGTAAGGTGGTGCTCGGCTACATTTCAAACGAATCAAGATGATTCTACGTGTACGTCCACAACCGAGTACAGCGCATCAGGCGGTCTACACAAGCTAGCCAGTGGAACTACATTCCTTCCGAGCTAAACCCAGCTGATCAGGCTTCAAGAGGTATCCCAGCTAGTCAGCCTGCTCTGTCTTCATGGCTAGTTGGACCCACCTTTCTGACCAATCCACAACCTTATCAACCAGACAAAGAAGCCTTTGACCTCATCAATGCTGGAACAGATGTTGAGGTACGACCAGAAGTCACTGTCTGCACCACTCGTCTTTCAGACAACAAGCTCAGCGGTGCACGCTTTGAGCGGTTCTCCAGTTGGAGATCTCTCTCAAGAGCCATTTCTCTGCTTTCCCACATTGCTCACTCATTCACTCAAGTTTACAAATACAGTACTTGCAATGGATGGCACACCTGCAAAAGGCCTCTAACTAAGGAGCAACTTGACCAAGCCAAAGCTACGATCATCCTCGCTATTCAAAGCGAAGTATATGAAGAGGAGATCAGTTGTATCAAGGATGGAAAGCCTATTCCAAGACAGAATTCACTCAGCAAACTTTGCCCCTTCATGGACTCACATGGTCTCCTACGCGTTGGTGGTCATCTGGAAAAAGAAAGAATAACCTCTGACGAATCTCACCCAGTACTTGTTCCTGATAGACATCATGTTGCCACACTATTAATTAGATACTTTGACGAGCAAGTTCATCACCAAGGTCGGCACTTCACGGAAGGAGCCGTGAGGGCAGCCGGATTTTGGGTCGTTGGAGGAAAACGATCCATCAGCAGCGCTATCTACAACTGTGTAACCTGCCGCAAGTTACGTGGGAGGCAGCAGGAGCAGAAGATGGCTGATCTGCCGGCCGATCGCTTAAGCACAGACCCGCCCTTCACTTATGTAGGGCTCGAAGTGTTTGGACCTTGGTCTGTCAGTGCACGAAGAACACGTGGAGGTCAAGCCAACAGCAAGCGGTGGGCGGTTGTCTTTGTGTGCATGAGCTCACGAGCAATACACATTGAGGTGCTGGAATCGATGGATTCTTCCAGCTTCATTAATGCTTTAAGACGCTTCCTTGCCATCAGGGGCACTGTGAAGCAGTTCAGATCAGACTGCGGAAACAATTTTGTGGGAGCCTGCAAAGAACTCCAAATTGACTCCAAAGGATGCAACAACGATCGGATTGAGAACTATCTGACAGAACAGGGGTGCACATGGCAGTTTAACCCTCCACACTCCTCACACATGAGTGGTAGCTGGGAACGAATGATTGGGGTCATACGTCGTGTCCTAGATGCTATGCTGCTCAAACTTGGCACTGCAAAACTGAAGCATGAAGTGCTGACTACACTCATGGCAGAGGTAACAGCAATAGCCAACGCCAGGCCGTTAACCTCGGTCTCTACGGACCCAGAGAACCCACTCATTCTCACTCCAGCCACTCTCCTTACCCAGAAATGCGGCACACATCCTTCACCTCCAGGCCAGTTCGGTGAAAGTGACCTTTATAGGCGTCAGTGGAGACAGGTTCAGAGTTTGGCCAACACTTTCTGGGAACGGTGGAGACGAGAATATATCAGCAATCTCCAAGGTCGACGCATTTGGAGGAACGAAAGGCCTAACATGCAAGAGGGGGATGTCGTCTTGCTACGGGACAACCAAGTTCAGAGGAACAGCTGGCCGGTCGGGCTAGTTACAAAGACCTTTCCCAGTGACGACAGGAAAGTTAGGAAGGTTGAGGTGAAGATTGTCAAGGACGGTACAACAAAGCTGTTTCTTAGACCTATCTCGGAGACAGTCCTTCTCTTACAAAAGGACACTAATAAGTCACTGTGAAGTGAGCTACTACAGTGCATCAGACCTAACAATCCTTTCTCAGTTTCTAGTTAGTGTTGACCTCTTACAGATGCCAGGCGGGGAGTGTTCTGTCATTCTAATGACTGACATCTATCTCCTTGACTGCTATATCCTTAGTGGCCTCTAGGGACAGTTAAGTGCGTTCTTAGTAAAACGTCTGTGTTAGGCTTCCATTCTGGCATTTTGTTTGAGAGCCGCATGGGGAACAGGTCCCTGACTCTATCTGTCTCCATCCGGTTATTTTCACCCTTGAGAAGGCATAATCTGTGAGTACATTTGTTTAGGGAAACATTTTGTATAATGTGCTACTTATATTTTTGCATCTCAGGTAACATTTATCTAAATTCAGCATATGTAGTTAAGCCATGGAATTGCTGCATGAGTAGTAATTGTCCCTTATTGGATGTTGGAGTGCATTTGGTTTATTTTTGGGGAAAAGTACATTATATTTTGTTGTTGTTAGATATTTATACATGTCTTTGTTTGTATCATTCCAGTTTCACACCGCTCCTATTAAAATACCAAACGTCAGCTCCTGTCTCGGTAATTTTTGGGAGAGTATTTAGCTCGCTGCATAGCCATGCATCTACACGCGTGGTGAGGGCAGAAGAAATATCTCTTTAACATTTACAACTTTCTATCAGGCATTTGTGAATCCATTTTGTATTTGTCGACCAAAAATGCACTTGCGGATCTCAAATTTCTGCTCGTGGATCTCATATAAAAAGACGATCCACAAGCAGAAATGATGGCCTGCTGATGACGACATTTCCGCATGATTTCAAAGTAAGAGCATGATGGTTTGTTTAATGCTCCGTTTTTTTTTATTATAATGAACAGCGGAACGTATGCATTCTTTATCACCATCATCATCATCATGTTATAGTGATACAGTTAGTTTGTGTTAGTTTATTGGTTCAATACAGCATATATCGAGCACTACTTCATACTTCATTCATCCCAAATTGTGAAATGTGTGGAAACAAGTATAAACACAATAACATTAAATACAAATGAAAACAATAGACAGGAATATATGCCTATACAGTAGAAAGGACACGATGAATATTATAACATTTAATGTAGCCTCACTATGAAAGCTGACCTAAATACGGTGCTTTTCTACAGATTACCTTACCACTGCACTGGTAAAGTAAAACTAGGCCGATTAATAAGATGTGAAGTGCTTTGTAACTTTGACCCGCTTGACTGAATAGACAACAAACAATGAAGAAAGAGTTTTATCTGGGCTGCTTCGCTGCCAGCTGCTCCCCCCGGGATCCGGAAGTGGCGTATAGCCTGTAGCCTACTTCAACATCAACGAAAGTGCTTGATATATGCTGTATTGAACCAATAAACTAACACAAACTAACTGTATCACTATAACATGATGATGATGATGATGATGATGATGATGATGGTGATAAAGAATGCATCTAACGTTCCGCTGTTCATTATAATAAAAAAACAGAGCATTAAACAAACCATCATGGTCTTACTTTGAAATCATGCGTAAATGTCGTCATCAACGGGCCATCACGTGGTTTCCGAAAATGAGGTGACCGCAGTGCAGAACCGCTGTATAGTTTAAATCTTCTAACAATGTTGTCCATTTTAGACACAGGCTTATTATATCTACAGCCCTTAATAACATTCATTTTCAGGGCTCAATGTGTGTCTTGGCCATTTTCGTTGTGATCGCTAAATTCCCCTAGTCTCCCCTTGTTTGTAATATCACCATTCCAAGCAAACGAGTGCTTTTTGTTTTGAAAACACTTCCGCGAGTTTCGCGCCCCCCCCCCCCCCTTATTTTAGTAACTGCTTTCATCGCAACGCGATGTTTACAGTGAGAACAGCTGTGAGGTCCGTGCAGAAAGCAGAGCAGTGTGTAAAATATATATCACTCAGTATAACAGGCCTACATTAGTTCTTTATTTGTATGCTGTAGTTTAGTAGATATCTACAAACAAAGAGTTGAGATTTTTCTAAGACCATTTAGTGCTTCACATAATAAAAATACACAACGGCTGTAGCCTGATTATGCTTTAGGAGCAGTAGGTGTGTGTGGTACAGTGTGTAGGTGTGTGTGTGTGTGTATGGGCTCAGAACAGTCTCATAATACACACAGAAGGATTCAAACTTGTATTTCATGATCCGCAAAAGGATTCACGCTTGTATTTCCGGATCCACACTTGTGTTCTTCAATGCACACACAATGTGTTCCGTTTCACATGTAAATAAAATCCAAATACAGAAAAAAGTTTTACATATACGTATTTTTGATCCTCACATATTTGTTTTCCGTTTAAATCCCATGAACCTGCAAACACAAACCGCTTTCTGTGCACGGATCGCTGTGCATTCGTGTGTGGGTTTTTAGAGACTCCCCTGTCGCTCACCCGATTCGTACTTGTAATTTTTTCTATCTATAGCCAATCAGATGTCTCCTCCAGTCTAAGCCAATCACATGAGCACGCCCCCACGAGGGTAGAGGTCTTGCATTCATGACGTAGGGGTTCCTGTAGGCCTATGCATTTTGCGCAGTCCGGAGCTGACAGGTCCGCTAATCTCAGGACACCGCCACTCTCAGTACATTGCCACTTTCCGAGCAGGAAATGCACGCAAATACAAGCCTTTATATTATTAAGGTACAGCATCACTTTCCGAACCATTGATTAATGCTTGTGTACACAAAAACGTCAGGCAAAACCGTTTTAAATGTGTGTTTCCTGTATGGCGAATACAGCTGCTTTATTTATGTCTGTATGAAGTTGTTGTGAGTGTGGAGGGAGCAGCTACAGGTTAGCTTAGCCTAATCGATCAGTGCATTACGAAGCCAGTGCTAGACAGTGAACTGTCAACGGGGGGAGCCCCGCCGGTCATTATCGGCCGATATTCACTCTTAATAGTTTGTTCGGTGCTCTCTATAAAGGCCGATCAGGAGAGCTGGATCTGATCGATATGGACATAAACGCGAGTGAAGTATAACCGGACGCGAAAGAGAGATCAGATCAGCTGCTGAGTCTGACGGAGACACGCAGCTCTTAATGATCACCTGAAGCTCCGCCCTCTCTTTAGCGAGCTGACCGGACAGTGCAAAATGCGTATATGAAGTTTCATGAACGCAATAAATCATACCCTCTTGGGTGCGCGCTCATGTGATTGGCTTAGACTGGAGGAGACATCTGATTGGCTATAGATAGAAAAAATTACAAGTACGAATCGGGTGAGCGTCAGGGGAGTCTCAAAAAACCCACACACGAATGCACAGCGATCCATGCACAGAAAGCGGTTTGTGTTTGCAGGTTCAGGGGATTTAAATGGAAAACAAATAATGTGAGGATCAAAAATACATATGTAAAACTTTTTTCTGTATTTGAATTTTATTTACATGTATATGAAACGGAAGACATTGTGTGTGCATTGAAAAACACAAGTGTGGATCCGGAAATACAAGTTTGAATCCTTCTGTGTGCATGTGTGTATTATGAGACTGTTCTGAGCCCATATGTGTGTTGTACAGTGCGTAGATGTGGCGAACAGACGGGTCTCAGTTGTCCTATGCTTACTTTTAATACTTGTACAACTTTTGGCCCGTAATTTCAATTCCCCATTTCAGCGACCAGAGAGAGGGGGGGGGGGGATATATCCAGTCTCTGATTGTGTTACATTATTATGAGAGTGCTCTCATACTTGTTTGATTCTGAAATTGTATATATTTATATAAATATATGTGTGTGTGTATATGTCCGCATCTGTAGCCTGTTATTGTCTCATTATACCGCACTGTCAATTAATTAAAATTAAATATATATAAGTCGGCATGAAAACATCTGTGCATCAGAGTGCTGCTGTGCCTCCTGTCATCATTAATGGACGTCTCTTTAAAATGACCGCTCAGAGGAGAGGAGTTCTCATTTCTCTAACCGCCTGCTGCTTCCACTCCTCTCTCCTCGGTTCCCCTCCTCAGTCCTCCGCTCGCATCTCCTGTCTCACCAAGCACACCAGCACGCCAAGTCTCAAGGAGAGGAGTCGAGGATAGGAGTCGAGGAGGGGAAATATGAGTATTGAGAAACCTCTATGGATTCATCTCCCTCCATCATGTTGATTTGAATCCGAAGTTCTGAACATGAGCCCGCCCGGCTCGACCTTCTGAGCCAATCACAGCACGATAATTACCTGCCTTCCGTTTCAACTATACTCCTTCCGTTTCCGCTATACTTTCTCTCACACATACATGCATTCTTCTCTTGCATACATATATTGTCTTCATACATACATACATTCTTCTCTTGCATACATACATTGTCTTCATACATACATACATTCTTCTCTTGCATACATATATTGTCTTCATACATGCATATATTATTTATAATATTAAATGTAAACATTGAATGAATGTGCATTTGAGCACAATGTATAAATATGAGCATTAAAATATATGAATATGAGAACAAAATGCATGAATGTGTGAGTGACAATATATGAATGTGTGAATTGAATAATATGAGAGCAAAATGTATGAAGGTGTGAGTGTAAATATATACGTGTGTGAGAGTGAAA
This sequence comes from Notothenia rossii, assembly GCF_949606895.1. NCBI lineage: Eukaryota > Metazoa > Chordata > Actinopteri > Perciformes > Nototheniidae > Notothenia > Notothenia rossii. The sequence continues at coordinate 53,611,030 of NC_136903.1, read as the reverse complement.
ATGCATGTATGTAAAAGGAGAATATATGTGTGTAAGAGTGAAAATGTGTGTATGTAAAAGGAGAATATGTGTGTAAGAGTGAAAATGTGTGTATGTAAAAGGAGAATATATGTGTGTAAGAGTGAACTTTTTTTGAACTCTAATCTCACTTTTGCGAAGTTTGCTGGTGACTCTAGAACAGCTGAAAATGTATGTGTGTTGATTAAGAGGAAAAGGTGCTTGGTATTTTTATTGTTGTTACTATCAGGAAATGTACAGCCAAATCCGGGTCCACCTGGTAGTTTTAGTCAAATAGCTACTCCTGCTGATTTTATTTCTAGATCGGGGTTAGGTTTAATTCATTTAAATGTGCGCAGTCTGTTACCTAAATTAGATTTTGTCCGTATTTGGGCGAGTTCAACTGAGGCTGATGTCATTGTCTTATCAGAAACGTGGCTAGACAAATCGATCTTGGCCTCTGACATTTACATAAATGGTTACAATGTATATCGCACTGACCGTCCTAAAAAAGGTGGTGGCGTTGCAATTTATGTGAAAAATAAGTTTTGTGTAACAAAAATGGTTTCCAAATCTGTTAGTAAACAACTACAATTTTTAGCTGTGAATGTCGAAGTAACAAAGGGTCAACAGGTCATGGTGGTGGGTTGCTACAGGGCCCCCTCGGCTGTCAAGGACTCCTTATCTTCATTGGCAAAACTGTTATCTCAACTTTCCTACAAGGAAATAGTGCTGCTTGGTGATTTTAATTGGGACTGGTTAACTTCTGTGTCAGAGGATTTTAAAAACCTGTGTACCTCTTTGAACATTACTCAGATTATAGACAGTCCTACTCGCCCAAATATTGAGTCCCCAAATAAATCCTCCTTAATTGATCTCATTTTAACAAATGTTCCATATAAATACTCATCTGTGGGAGTATTTGCTAATGATGTGAGTGACCACTGTGTTGTAGCCACAATTAGGGACACTAAGGTCCAAAAAGTTAAACCACGCATCATCACAAAGAGAGATAAAAAACACTTAGTGGAGCAGGGTTTTTTACATGATCTGTTTGATTTTGATTGGGGAAAAATCGATCTGTGTGCTGATGTAGAAACTGCATGGTCTTATTTTTATCTTGGTTTTATAAAAATTATAGATAAACATGCACCTCTGCGTAAATTTAGAGTGAAGGGACGAAACAATCCCTGGTTTTCTGCTGAACTGTCCAGTCTCCTTCATGAGAGAAACAATGCTTGGGCAAAGGCTAGGAAATCAGGCTCAGAGGTAGAATGGCTACGCTTTAGGCAGCTAAGGAATAGCTTTACTTCACATGTCAAAAGTGCTAAGTCAAAGTACTATTTGTCAGTTACCACAGAAAACCTGAATAATCCTAGGAAATTTTGGAAATCCATAAAATCGATTTCCACTGGTGATATCCCAAATGAGCTACCTCCGTACCTCACCACAGCATCTGGCATTATATCAGACAGGGCCACCATGCTAAATTGCTTTAATAAGCATTTTGTCTCTTGTGGCTCTCTGTTTGATTCTGTCACTGACTGTGCTTCTGCTTCTGTGAACGCTCCAGTCCTTGACTCTGAACAATGTGGTCTGGAAAACCCTTTCAGTTTTACTCCTTTAACTGTTGGTATTGTCCATGAAGCTTTATCCAAGTTAGATCCTAGGAAACCGGCTGGCCCGGACAACGTAGAACCTTTCTTTTTAAAGATAGCTGCAGATTTTATTGCTCCACCTCTTACTTCTCTTTTTAACCTCTCCCTCAGCACAAATACAATTCCTAAAGTATGGAAGTCTGCTTATGTCCTGCCTCTACTGAAAGGAGGGGAGGCAACTATTTTAAATAACTATAGGCCAATCTCTAAATTGTCAGTTTTGGCTAAGGTGCTCGAACGACTTGTGAGTGAACAAGTAAAGGAGTTTTTATGTATAAATGATATCCTGTCTAAACATCAGTCAGGCTTCAGGAAGAAACATAGCACCATCACTGCAACAATGAAAGTGGTAAATGATATTACTAGTATGCTAGATAATAAACAGAGTTGTGCAGCTCTGTTTATTGACCTTTCCAAAACGTTTGACACCGTTGATCATCGCGTCTTAAAACAGAGGCTACTCAGTACTGGCATATCCAGCCATGCAGTGGGGTGGTTTATGAACTACCTCTCTGAAAGGTCCCAATGTGTTCACTTTGATGGGCTGTCTTCTGAGTGGTTAAACATTGCTAATGGTGTTCCTCAAGGTTCTGTTTTAGGTCCACTTTTATTCTCCATATATATCAACAGTTTAGGTGAAAATGTGGATGAAGCTACTTTACATTTTTATGCGGACGATACCGTGATGTATTGTGCAGGTCCCTCCATTCAGGAGGCGGTTGTTAAATTCGAGGCTGTTTTTAACATTATTCAGACTCAGCTCTCTGAACTAAAGCTTCTTTTAAATGTGGATAAAACCAAGATAATGCTCTTTTCAAAAGCTAAAAAGACACCAGAGCCTGTTTTAGATATTGTATCAACGCAAGGAACAAAACTTGAAGTTGTTGCCTGTTACAAATACCTTGGTATCTTGCTTGATGACTGTCTCTCTTTTAAACTTCATGTCAATAACCTGCTTAAAAAACTGAGGGTTAGGCTAGGTTTCTTTTTCAGGAATAAGTCCTGTTTCTCACTTGAGGCCAGGAAAAGGCTAGTCACTGTGACCTTTTTACCTGTGCTGGACTATGGTGATCTGCTGTATATGAATGCACCTGCCAACTACCTGAGCAAACTAGATGCTGCGTATCATAGTGCTCTGAGATTTTTCACAAACTGTAAAGCACTTACTCATCACTGTACATTGTATACCAAGGCAGGTTTACCATCACTCACTGTACGGAGGCTCAGTCACTGGTACACTTTTATCTATAAAGCTATGTTGGGCAAACTCCCGTATTATATCTGTTCATTGATAAAGCAGAAAGTTGCAAGCAGCTATTGTCTGCGATCACAGGATATAGTCTTGTTAGATGTGCCAAGAGTAAGGACTGTCTTAGGTAAGACAGCTTTTATGTGCGCAGCTCCACTTGCTTGGAACAGTCTACAGGCAAAATTGAAATTGAGCATTTTTATTTCTCTGAATGTATTTAAGGCATGTCTAAATGAAATGCTTTCTGACACTCTGGGTATTTGTAAATGTTGAATATGTAAATATGATATCCTCTGTTGTTTGTATGTTGTTTTTATGTTTCATGTGGAACTAAATGATGCAGGTCTCCCTTGTAAATGAGATTGATGATCTCAAGGGACCAATCTGTCTAAATAAAGGTTTGAAATGAAATGAAATGAACATCTATATATGTAAAAGGAGAATATATGTGCGTGAGGACCAGTATGAATTACGGCCTGTACGGCCCCTCATAGCATTTTGCACCATCCACACACACACACACACACGCACGCACGCACGCACGCACGCACGCACGCACGCACACACACACACACACACACACACACACACACACACACACACACACACACACACACACACACACACACGGAACAATACAGAGGTGTCAGGATGATTGACCATCCCATAAGCCTCTATGATATGAACTGCTGCGTTGGTGTCCCACAATGCACTGCAGCATATTTGAACAAACACTTTCAAGTTTTCAGGAAATGTTTCAGTGTTCTTACAGCTAAAGAAAAGTTAGATTGAAAATCTTTTTTTTAAGCCCCTCGCTCTTATAAAACAACTTATCATGCAAGTTGCTCGTTCCCAGTCTGCAAGAGTGTTGTAATAAAAATGTGATGCACTACTAGCACATCCACAAAAGAGCTTGTTGTTTGTTGTTTCACGACTGTTTGGGCTTCAGTTTTGAAGCTTGAGGTTCAGTTACATTATTACATTACATGTCACTTGTTAGACGCTTTTATCCAAAGCAACTTACATACTCAAGACTGTGGGCAATCCCCACAGGAGCACTTTGGGGTGAAGTGTCTTGCCCAGCGACACAACGACATGCTGACTGCAGTGGGGTTTGAACCTGTGACCCCCTGATCGGAACACATACACACAACTGACTGCGCCACACGCCTCAATTAAAGCATTTCAACGTATGGATCCCTTATTGAGTGCAGAGACTTTGTAGTGGTGGCTTCATTCCATTAAAGAATGTTATGTAAGAAATCAAGTAAATCAATAAAATATTTTTTATATAGCATATTATCACAAATGATACAGGTGTCTCAGGGATTTTACAGTGTGTCCAGAATACGCCACCGTCTGTCCTTAGACCCCTCACACCGTAAATGGAAAAACTCCCAAAAATACTGGTAACTTCGGGGAGAAATAGGACGGAGAGAAGTGCTATAGGTGTTGTGTGTATGGGTTAAAAAACACATTTAAAACATAGACAGTCCAAATGTAAAAAAAAAAAAAACATTTATTAAAGGTTTTCCCTCATCAAAAGTCATTCTGATATCATCAGCTTTAAACACATGTACATTCTTGGTGTTGTGTGCACAAGAAGCCATTTGCACACAGACATAAGATCAAATAAGATGTACTTTGATAATCCCAATTTGGGGGGAAAAAATTCAACTGAACTACATTTAAATGCACAATGTCTCTTACTTTTATGTTGATTATATCATGCGAGTGTTGTATTCAAGTCACCAATTCACGAGTCCAAGTCGCTCTCGAGTCCCCACTCTTCGAGTCCAAGTCCGGGTCACCAAGGGAAAGTCGTAGTCGAGTCCGAGTCCAAGTCCGAGTCACCCAAGGAGTGTCCGAGTCATCATTACCTGTGTTCGAGTCCGAGTCCAAGTCTGAGTCACCCAAGCAGTGTCCGAGTCGAGTCCGAGTCATCATTATCTGTGTTTGAGTCCGAGTCCAAGTCTGAGTCACCTAAGAAGAGTCCAAGTCAAGTCCGAGTCACAAGTCTTCACGTATTAATCTTCGTGGATATATGTGTTGAAATGTAGCTGCTCCTCTACATTGCTTTTATCCTGTCATGTTATACTAATCTGTCTATTGAACTGCTGTGAAGCGAGTTTGGCTACAATTCTTGTAATAGGTGCTATACAAATATAAAGCTTATTACTAATATTCATATTCATATTCATATTATTACTGTAAATGACCTATAATATATCTAACTATATTTAAAATGTGTTACCTTTTAGAGAAGTGATTCTATTTGTATGCCAATATTTTCCTGTGGTAAAGTTTTCGTTTTGCACTTTTATTTTGATAGTAATAAGATCGGGACTCTTATTTTGAAGGAACTTTTACCGGTTAAATCGGTTTACTGATAGAGTGGCGAAGTCCCTCCCTTCCGGGGGAGCTCCATGGGACCTTATTTCGGAAAGATTATGTATTGAAGTCAATGGAGAGAGAAAGATTATCTTTCGATCCCGTTTGAATTGTGCCACGAATTACACATATGATGTTTGTCAATTTAAAAGATAATTTTGCAAGTCAAAAAAATTAAAATGTGTCGTAAAACTGTGAAGTAACACATTTATTTGTGTGAAACGCTCAATGAACTACATCTCTGGTCTCGCAGAACAACACACGTCACCAAGATGGCTGTCACTACTGTTTTGTCAACAAAAGGATTGACTACCCTTACTATCACCACAATGAAACAGGTCCAGAAGAATGTCATGCAAAGCTGCCTGCCTGCCTTCCTTCCTTTGATTCTGTCTGAACTGCCTGGTCTTTTTAATGTTTAATGTCAACCATTTGTGCAGATAGCATGAAGTAGAAAAGATCGCATATGCTAATGTAGCGTTAGCATTTCTCCCCCGGGCTTAAATTGTGTATTATAGAATGATCACACCAGTGTGACAGTAGGCTACTCTTCCAAGGGTTCACGAAATATGACTACCACTCAAACTGTTTAACATGTTGGGTTACTTAATGTTACTTCATGTTAAGGCTAATAAAAATGACAAGGCTGTAATGCTTATGTGCTAGCTACTAGCTAGGTAGCTAACTTGATCCAGCCACTCCTGGTCCTTTCATCAGACGGGAAGCGAAATAACGAGCAAGACGCATTGCTGGTATGATAACAACTTGGTACTAAGCACACAGGCATCTTGTTAAAGTTATCTTATCTTAGCCAGCGCCATATAGATAGATTATATCTATATGGCGCTGATCTTAGCTATCTCTTAGTGGAGGAAAACAGTTATGACATCACTTACGCGACTCTGGGATTTGTAGTCCTCCTAGTTGCGTATTTTTCATAGTCTTATTTCAACAGTTTTACGACAAACTGTGACTTTTTTGATATTGAAATTATTTTTTAAGATTGACAAACATCATATGTGTAATTCATGGCACAATTCAAACGTGATCGAAAGATACGTTTTCTCTCTTCATTGACTTCAATGCATAATATTTCCGTCACGCCCATCTACTTCCGAGAGAAAACGTATCTTTCGATCCCGTTTGAATTGTGCCATGAATTACACATATGATGTTTGTCAATCTTAAAAAATAATTTCAATGTTAAAAAAGTCACAGTTTGTCGTAAAACTGTTGAAATAAGACTATGAAAAATACGCAACTAGGAAGACTACAAATCCCAGAGTCGCGTAAGTGATGTCATAACTGATGCCACAATTGTTTTCCTCCACCAAATAAGAGATAGCTAAGATAAGATAACTTTAACAAGATGCCTGTGTGCTTAGTACCAGGTTGTTATCATACCAGCAATGGGTCTTGCTCGTTCTTTCGCTTCCCGTCTGATGAAAGGACCAGGAGTGGCTGGATCAAGTTAGCTACCGAGCTAGTAGCAAGCATGTTAGTTAGCATTACAGCCTTAGCCTTGTCATTTTTATTAGCCTCAACATGAATTAACATTAAGTAACCCAAAATGTTAAACAGTAAGAGTAGTAGTCATATTTTGTGAACCCTTTGAAGACTACTGTCACACCGGTGTGATCATTCTATAATACACAATTTAAGCCCGGGGGAGAAATACTAACGCTAACGCTACATTAGCATCGGCGATCTTTTCTACTTCATGCTATCTGCACAAATGGTTAACATTGAACATTAAAAAGATCAGGCAGTTCAGGGAGAATCAAAGGAAGGCAGGCAGGCAGGCAGCTTTGCATGACATTCTTCTGGACGTGTTTCATTGCGTTGATAGTGAGGGTAGACAATCCCTTTTTGACAAGACAGTAGTGAAGGTCATCTTGGTGACGTGTGTTGTTGTGCGAGTCTGCGAGACCAGAGATGTAGTTCATTGAGCGTTTCACACAAAAAAAGTGTCACTTCACAGTTTTACGACACATTTTTATTTTTTTGACTTGCAAAATTATCTTTTAATTGACAAACATCATAGGCCTATGTGTAATTTGTGGCACAATTATAACGGGATTGAAAGATAATCTTTCTCTCTCCATTGACTTCAATACATAATTTTTCCGAAATAAGGTCCCATGGAGCTCCCCCGGAAGGGGAGGGACTTCGCCACTCTATAAAGCCCCAGAAAGGCTACTTAGCATGCAAAATTAGGTCATTCTGCATGTTAAGTAGCCATGTGCTTTCGTGTCAGCGGCTAAATCTTTATTTATTGATTAGATCACGTTACTCTGACGATAGTGTTCAAGACAGCCTATATGTCTGAACTCGATCCTTAGAGTAATGTGTTACGGAGCCTTCTCTTCAATCTTTTTTCCACATAACGAGCATTTTGCGCTGCTCTTTTCCAATGTGGAAGCAGAATGTGTGAAAGCATACAGCACGATGCAGGGTGTGTGACATCTTTAGACTGGAATAGCGGGGCCCAGTACGTGAACTCGCCTCGCAGGTGCACACGCCAGGATAGAGGACATCAGACTCCAGAGAAAACTTGCTCGAGTCCTAGTCCAAGTCGGAGCGTCAATGTACAAGTTGAGTCCGAGTCATGTGGGGGGAAAAAATCACGAGTCCGAGTCCAAGTCATCGTACGCGAGAATTCACGAGCCCGAGTCCAAGTAATCGTGCGCGAGAATTCACGAGTCCAAGTCCGAGTCGTGTCAATTAGTGCGCGAGTCCAAGTCGAGTCCCGAAAATCGGCACTCGAGTCCGAGTCCAGGACTTGAGTACTCCATCTCTGTATCATGCGTTGCATTGTTTGAGGGGACTTCAGATTTTCTTTGCCAAAACACGCTGTAGCTATGTGCATGTGACAAATAAAGTATTTGAACCCCTTTGAGGCGATAACGCACAAAGAAATGCTCCAATGCGGCAAACAGCGAAGAAGAACACTGCCAACTGGTAAACATGGATGTGAATAAGCAGGACTTTAAAGAATAATCCCCTTTGTGCATGTTCTATGAGCTTTAATTTGTTTACAAGAGAACCTTATCTTATACAACTTTAACTAAAGAGGAATTGGGCCAGGCCAATGGCAGAGAATGCCACAAAGCCTTCTAAAACCTCAAAGTTAATTAAGAGTAAAAGACGAGGCTCTGAGGTTGAATTTGTTCTTTGTATTTGCCTCCACATTCTTTATTGCTAAACCAATGTTTACCTCATGTTGTTCCTGATCCGGCTATTGTTCCTTGATTTTACATAATTTAAAGCTTTTCTTTCACAAACAGTTTTTTCTTGTTGCCACCTGCCGGCCTCTGGTTTGTGGTCACAATTAATCACAAGAAAACAACAGCAACAATAAAAACAACAGGCTATATTCAAGCAAGGAAAGTTACGTTCTGCAAAGAGGGCAAAGGAGGGAAGTGTGTGTACATGTGTGTGTGTTTCTATAGAGTGCACTGAAGCGAGGCAGTGTCAAGTTGTGTGATAACACACACACTTATTTATTTCCAGATGCACAAACAAAAACATAATAAAACTGTGCTCTCATTGTACTCCAGTGAAGGTGTTAGATCACATAATTTCCCCCTGTCAAAACAACTGAAAAGCTTTGAAACTACGTGAAAGTGAGATGCTGTAAAAACCTGCTGTAAAAGAGTCGATTCACCCATAACGTGTTCTTTAACTTTATGCTCACAATGCTATGGTTTTGTCTCATCCGCTTAACAAAAGGAGCTCATGAAGGTACATTATTTCGGGAGTACTTCCACGATTATTGTGCATCCTGTTAGCAGGCTGCTTACCTCCTGTTTAAGAAGTGCCCAATCAGACTGCAGTACCGGAGGCGGGCTTAACGCACCTGCTTGTCAGAGGTGAGGTGAAAGTGAAGAGAGAGATCTGCTGCTGAAAAAACTCAATTTAATGTTGTCAAATCAAAACGGTAACAGTTTGCAATTTGTGTAAGGTTGTAGATGTGTGTGTGTGCGAGAAGGCCTGCTCACTGAAAACTACGGGAACTGACACAGAAGGACTCCCGATTAGTAAATCGCGGTAAATAAATAAATAATGGAGAAAGTGCATCTCTGTCCGCAGAGCTTCTGTCAGTCAGAGGGTTAGGTGAAAGTTGAACCAACGTTAAATACAAACATTTCACAAACAAATTGTCATTCTAGGCATATCTTTATTAAATTATTAACAAATGTATGCTTTTGAGCCCCCTCTCCTCTAACATTCGTCCAAATGTGTATGATTAATAAGAATGTTCCCCAGGTAAAGTATCTAGTTCACTCTGCACTAGGCAGGGTGAATGCATGCAAGGCTGCTGGCCCAGATGTTATCCCTGTCCTTGTGCTCAGGGCATGTGCTGGACAGCTGTCCCAGGTCTGCACTGAGATTTTGCCCCAGGCTGTTGTCCCCACATGCCTGAAGTTGACAACTATCGTGCCGGTGCACAAAAATCTGCTCCTGGGAGTCTGAAGGATTTTCGCCCTTTTGCACTCACCCCCATCGCCAAGAGCTGTGAGAAACTGCTCCTAGCTCACCTTAAGTCCAGCCCACCCCCCACACTAGAACCCCATCAGTTTGCCTATCGTTCCAATAGGTCAACCAAAGAGGCCATATCCACAGTTCTTAACCTTGCCCTCACACCTGGACAATAACGACACCTACATTAGGATGCTATTAACTGATTTCAGCTCCGCATTCAACAGTCATCCCTTCTAGTCTGTATATTAAACTTAGGAACCACAGCATCAGCACCCCCCTCTGCATCTGGACATCCTGACCAACACATATGTGAGGTTGTGTGCTCAGCAGAGATCGCGTTAACCAAATATTTTCCGTCAATGACGGATTTTTTCTAACAATGACGGATTTTTTCTAACAATGAAGGAACAATCTGAAAGCAGTCCGTCATTTTGACGGATTAGAACACAACTCGGAACAGCGCCAAAATGTCCACCAGGAGCCCACATTATATTACATCCTTAGTGGCCAGGTAGACTGAGGGCGATCTACTGTACTCTACTGTAGTCTGTAACTATTATTTAGTCATTCACACCCCTGTCCAGTTGGTGGCAAGTGTGTGTATATTAAGTAGCTATTGTCTAGTCTTTTTTCTGGCCTCGTTGATTACCTCGTTGTTTAACCGGCTTTAGCAATCGCAAGATGTCACGGCAGCTGATCGTCCGAAGCTTTTTTAATAAGCCCAGTAATTGTGATGGTGTGGATAAACGAGGTGAAAAAAGAGGCATTGATGGAGGATGAAGGACAAGCCAGTAAGACTAAAACTGATAACGTCCAGCCAGCGGCAGAGGGGCAAGCAAGTGGCAAGGAGTTCAAGCGGGAGTACCGGGTTCAGTGGGAACAAGAGTTTAAGTGGCTGAGGAGGGAAGATGGCAAAAAGTCAGGGTCTCTGTTCGTCTTTTTTTTTCTCCATGCCCTTAAAAGTTCCGTTTGAATCATAAAAAAAAAATGAATGAATGAACATTTGCTGCTCAGTACCCAAACATAAATATTAAATATGTCTCATCTCATCATTAAAACATGAAAAATAAAATGACGGGTAATAATGGATTATGACGGAAATGTTAGGATCATGTCCGTCAAAATGACGGACAACGAAAAAGTCTAACGCAACCACTGGTGCAAAGTCCATTCTTCTTCTCCCATTTCACTCATGACTCCTGTGCATGGCTCCACTGCCATCATTAAGTTTGCTGATGACACCTCGGTGGTCGGACTCATCAGTGATGAAGATGAGCCTGCATACAGGGAGGAGGTCCAGCTTCTTACAACATGGTACACTGACAACAACCTCACCCTCAACCTCACCCAGACCAAAGAGCTCATCGTGGACTACATATTTGACACCTCCATCCTTGTTAAAAAGGCACAGCGATGCATGTAGCACCTGTCTGGTCAGATCCAGAAGAACTTTTACAGCTGCACCATAGAGAGTATTCTAACCCGCCCTGCAGCGAGTTGTAAGAACGGCTCAACTCATTATCGGCGTCCCACTACCTGCCCTCACTGACTTCCAGCACACACGTTGTCTGTGGCGTAGTCACAGCATCAGCAAAGACCCTCAAATAAAAACCACAATGCCCTCCCAACATCAGGGAAGCTTACATACCGTACCAGCAGGCTCAGGAACAGCTTTTTCCTCAACACCCTAACCCTGCTGCACTCCCCCCCCCCCCCCCCCCCCCCCCCCACTCACTCCACATTCCACAGGCGGCAGTGGCTCAGTCTCTAGGGACTTGGTCTTGGAACAGAAGGGTTGCCGGTCCACGTCCCAATCGTACCAAAAACAAAACAAAAATATGGAGTGAGCTTGCAGCTGGAGAGGTGCCAGGTCACCTCCAAAGCCACTGCCGAGGTGCCCTTGAGCAAGTTAAAAAAATAAATAATAATCTCTGCTCCGCCACCTCTCCCATCTGCATGTGGTTGTGTGTGTGCATGTATATCCTCCCCTGTGTGTAATGTGTGTAAACACAACCGGGTGGGGAAAGACATTTCCCTGTAAGGGATTAATAAAGTATATATTTTTCTTCTTTCTACGTCATGGGGCTCAAACCCACAGCGCCTCACACTCAGGGACATTTCAGTCATTGTGACTCATTTACGATGTCTTTAGTATAACATCTGTATTTATTATTTATTACATATGTATCCAACTGTACATGCCTAAACCCTGCACCTCATAGGTATATGCTTCTAAATCGCCACCTTACACAAAGATAGTTATTAATTTATACATTATGTACGACAGTGTTGTTCTGTTATGTGAAATCATTGAAAACTAATGCACTTTACTACTCTTTGCACTTTCTAGATGTAAACTGCATTACGTTTTTCTCTTTGCAATGACAATGATCTTGAATATAATTCTGAATAGTTGTGCTTTGAACATGGTAGTTGACTACTTTGTTTCCGTTTTAACAAAGCACCTCAGGACTGCATTAATAAAAGTATGTCTCTGTTTGAATATAATCACACGTTTCTTAAATACACTGAACAAAAATATAAACGCAACACTTTTGTTTTTGTTCCCATTTTTCATGAGATGAACTCACAGATCTAAAACATTTTCTATATACACAAAATAACCATTTCTCTCAAATATTGTTCACAAATCTGATACAATCTCTGATAGTGAGCCGAGATAATCCATCCCACCTCACAGGTGTGGCATATCAAGATGCTGATTAGACAGCATGATTATTGCACAGGTGTGCCTTAGGCTGGCCACAATAAAAGGCCACTCTGAAACGTGCATTTTTGCTTTATTCGGGGGGTCTGGGGGGGTCCGAAAACCAGTCAGTATCTGGTGTGAGGGTTAGGATTAGGGTTAGGGTTAGGGTAATGTTGTGAATCGAGTTGCCCATGGTGGTGGTGGGGTTATGGTATGGGCAGGCGTATGTTATGGACGATGAACACAGGCCACGTGATTCACAACATTACCCTAACCATAACCCTAACCCTAATCCTCACACCAGATACTGACTGGTTTTCGGACCCCCCTAGACCCCCCCAATAAAGCAAAAATGCACGTTTCAGAGTGGCCTTTTATTGTGTCCAGCCTAAGGCACACCTGTGCAATAATCATGCTGTCTAATCAGCATCTTGATATGCCACACCTGTGAGGTGGGATGGATTATCTCGGCTCACTATCACAGATTTTTTCAGATTTGTGAACAATATTTGAGAAAAATTGTTATTTTGTGTAAATAGAAAATGTTTTAGATCTTTGAGTTCATCTCATGAAAAATGGGAGCAAAAACAAAAGTGTTGCGTTTATATTTTTGTTCAGTGTATATTAAGATTGATTGTATTCATAAAAAATTGCTCCTACAATGTTATTAAGCTAATGAGACTCTCTGCAGTTTTCAGCAGTACACTAAAGCTGTCAACAGGACACCTCTCGTTGTCACGGTAACCTTGGAAGCACACTTGCCTTTTGACTGCACGCTTCTTGTGAAGTTTAACAGGGACGATCAAACGCTGACACGAAAAGCTTGAGGGAATGACTGCTGGAGGTCTGGGCTGCCCTCCGGCTCCTAACAGAGAACTGTAGCTTTGTTCACATCAACATCAATAAGCATCCGTTTCCTCTCACCTGAAATGTGGTGAAACATTGGGAAAATCCTGAGTGCAGTTTGGAACTTTATCAGTGTATTTTGCTAACAGAAAAAGGTCACGAAAGGATGAAACTTGCTGTTAGTTAGCAGCCATGTTGGCTTGGGGGCATTTTTTGAAAGTTAAAACATACGTTTTAATAAAGCATGATTATGTTTCCCAGCTCCCTAACCTCAACCCGGCTTAAATGTCTTCAAGCAAAGGCTGCAGAGACACAAAAACAACACATGAAATATTAAGAGGCCATGCTGTTTACCGCTCAGAGACCGTGACACACACCTGGCTGGAGATATGCCCTGCTTCTGCTCCAGCCACCACTTTGCTGAAGGAAAGACACTAAATTATTCAGGTTTGTGCAACAAAGTTTTTTTTTCTTCAACCACAGTCTTAAGAAAGCAGTTCTATTTAAACTCTGATGGTCTTATTATTTCAAAGTTGTATTTACTATCACACATAAAGAGCTATACTTATCTTATATTACATTTTGGATATCAAAGTTAATAGAAAGGAGTTAGGAGGTGGATGCTTTCTTTTTATCTCCATTGCCTTTTTTACACTGTGCTTCTCCTTTACATCTAAGATGACCAGGTGCAGGACTGCACATAATGTATGTTACTTGTCCCGTGATAGCAGTCCAATCTTTCTTTCCAGCAAATCCCAGCATACACCATAGTGAGTCGAAGTTGTGAGGGTATTCTCTCGATATGGCAGTTTATATGTTTCCGGTGTTCACAAGACACCAGGTCCCGACAGTAGAGGTTTGTCACTACGGTAACATCATCTACAAACGGACATCCTTTCAGTGATTGCCTTAGGCACAGACTCTGTAGGGATGCAGGAACAAACCTTAGTACATTTAAAATCAAACTGTTTTCCAAAGGGATAGAGGCTTGGAGTACGTCCGCCAAAGTGTGTATAGAAAATGTGGGGTTCATGGCTGCGCATCAAGGACAGGAAATGAAGGTTGCAAGACCTGAATTTGAGGAAGGGTCAGTCCAGCAGGTTTCATTGAGGGGGGCGACTACAATTGAGACAATGTCCCACATTTGATTGAAAATCGCTCTTCTTAAAATTGGCTTATATCATACAGCTGTGAAGGCAAGGCAAGGCAAGTGTTAGAAATTAAAATCAATGTGGATATGGTGTAATTTGAATTAAATACACTACTTAATTTAAATCAGTTTTATTCTGAAAAAAACTGAAGTTCACACTAACTATTAATTTAACACTTTTATTCTGAAAATTATTCATTTCCGTTTAGCATTAGCATGTGGCGAAATGCTACGTTTTCAAACCGTGAATTGAAGGTGAAATGACATCTGATGTTGTACACTACACACACTGGGTTTAACACTAATTTATTGACACTGAATAACTGAGGTTACCTACTGTAACCCCAGCTTCTATGAGTAAATGGCACAGCCCTCTAAGGCTATCGCTATTGGGTAATCCCCCTGCGCACCCGCGCAGCACTGAAACACTTGTAGTCCACGCCCACCCGCAAGGTGGGCCCCACCCTCGGGCTCCCTTCCGGTATAAATAGGAAGGAGGCCTAACAATCTGCTCCCATACAAAATAACTTTTCTTCAGCTATTCGTGGAGCCAGTGGGGCCCAGCACATAGAGGGCTTCGCCAATACTCACAGAAGCTGGAGTTACAGTACAGGGGTAGACATTAAGGGTAAAATGCCACTGGCCCTCCGGGCCGGTGGAATTGTATTATCACTGGCCCCACCATTGTAACCACTGGCCCGGAGCATTCGTCCAAAAAAAATCGACTTATAATGAAGAAAATGAACACATTTGTTGCAATAGTAATTTATGCACCCACTACATTACTACTTGTACTACAACATTTGAATCATCAGTTCTTCCTCATTTCCTCAATTGTTCATATTTGGTATATTAAAATAATGATATTGTGGTCATTGTTAAAAAATGTCAGCTATTATTATGAGTATTATTATTTGTATAATGCGCTTTCTGCCTTCCTGTCATTAGGAGTTAGAAATGTAATGGCTATGTAATAGATTAGATTAGAACCCTCATTATCCTAAACTGCTTGGACATTTCCCTAAAGCCAATACCTTTTATATTTTCTACTCTTCACTTACTTGTCAGCATAGTTCGGCATTGATGTATAGAGCCGACAGAAGACCTTGTTTATATTGGCATCATATTGAGAGGTGCAGTGACGTGTCCTAAATCCAGGAAGTAAGCTGCTGGTTCCCTCGACAAAAAGCAATGGGATTTCTCCACAGGGTTTTGGAAAATAGCCGGAAATAAGGTCTGTGGAAAACAAACATGTTTGATAAATGCACGTTTTGTTCAGCCGGATAATCTCCACATGTCTACCCTACTTTTATAATTTTCAAATCATAAATCTAATCGATAGATTATAAAAAGGGTTTTAGGACGCGTCACTGCACCACTAGAAGCCAACTCCATCGATCAAGCTGGCTGAAACGTTCTCTCCCTCTTCTTCTCATACTCCCTGTCACTCTCCTTTAACTCCTCCGGTGACTTTCTTTTATTTGAAGATTGTTTTTTGCCCGGCGCTTGGCCCGTTACCGCTGGTATTAAAAACATTAATGGCGAATGGTTAGGTGGCGCGATAGTCTGGAGTGAAGGAGCGCGCTCCCGCTCACGGGAGCCCGCTCCGCAGCAAACAGCTGTTTGCTTTTCACCCAACAACGACAACCGACTCACAAAACGCTATGTTGTAGCGTTAATAAACGAAACAATTTAACTAAATTGCAAGTCAAAATACCAATACCACAGGACAATTCTTTTTTTTAAAGCAATATTTTTAGTGGCCCGAGCGGGCAAGTGGAAAGTACGTTATGCTGGCCCGGGGTGTCTAAATAGTGCTTCCGGGCCAGCAGGCCAATTATAATGTCGAGCCCTGCAGTAGGTAACTTCAGTTCTATTTCGTATATGGCTTCGCCCTCTAAGGCTATCGCTATTGGGTTAAGGGCGAAGCATGATGTAGTCTACGCCCCACTGGGTCCGCCCGGTACTAGAAGCACAGACACACCTGCTCAATAACAACCCATGCCTATTTCGCCATGCGTAATGGCGCATCACCGTCCCTGGAATATAGCATAACATGAATATTCTCCATGAGGGGACGAAAGCTGGGAACAATACATACCTGCCGCTGTGAAAAAGTAAAGACGAAGGTCATACTTTGCCCAGTGACAAAAAGAGGGGGAACAGCGGCTCTCTGCGTGTAGACAGGCAGGAGAGCGCACGGCTGGATCCCTGACAACACTCACTTTGACAAGACACTCCGTACAAAATGTGTCAGAGGAAAAAAAGGAAACATCCGTCTCATAAGGGGGAAAAAGGGCCGCTCCTCTGTGTGCCGAGAGGCAGGAGAGAGGCGCACAGCTGGATCCCTGACATCACTCACTCTGACAGGACACTCAGTACAGGGTGCGTCAGAGAGGAATGGGAGACATCCCTCAATAAAATTGAATAAATGAACAGGGGGAAGACCAAGATGCAGCAGTGCAAATGTCTTCCACTGACGTTCCTCCATGCAAAGCCGCGGAGGAGGAAAATTCCTCTGGTGGAGTGCGCATTGATGTTCTCCGGGGGATCCACCTCAGAGGAGACATATGCCTATGACACAGCCTCACACAGCCAGTGTGACAGCTGTTTTGCAGACAGAGGCTGCCCGATAAAGCACTCTCTATAATGCACAAACAGGCGCTGAGTACGGCGCAAGGCAGCCGTGCGCGCCACTAGCAGGACAGCGCGCGCCCAGGACAGAGGAGATGAGACGCGGCTTCTTCCTCCGACCTGTGAGGAGGGGGAAAGAAGCCATCCAAGGTGATCACTCTTGACCTAAAAGAGTTGTGATGACCTTTGGCATAAAAGCCGGGTTAGGGCGTAAAACAGCTGAACTGCCATCTCCTTGGATCCGGAGGCATGACGGAGCCACAGAGAGAGCAGACAAATCCCTCACCCTTTTCGCTGATAGAGCCAAAAGTAATACTACTTTGGCTGATAACAGTTTAAGGGGAACCTGGTCTAAAGGTTTAAATGGGGCTTTGCTTAGTGCGCGTAACACCAAAGCCAAATCCCACTGAGGCGCCAGTGTGCGTGACACAGGTCTGAGTCTCTGTACTCCTCGCATAAAATGGCTGCTGCGTTCCGCGAGCCCCTCTCTTCAATTTGCCGGGAATATACATTGCTCTGATGGAGAGCAACGTGTGTGCACGCCCAGAACAGCAGCCGCCTGGCTGCATTCAGAAGCTGCGCAGATCGTACTCCTCCCTGGCGATTGAGGTAGGCTGCTGTTGTCTGTGCAAATCAACACATGTTTGATTGTACAGCAACGGGGCGGGGTCGATGCGTGGGCGAATGAACCACCTCTGGAGACTCCTCCTGTGGGGGAGTGTCAGTTCCTCCACTCGCTGCCACGAGAGCCGCGCTCTACTGGCTGAGTTTAATTCCACTCCCAGATAAATGGATATCTGAGAGGGAAGAGGACAGCTCTTCTTCAAATTAATTACGAGAACCCAGGCTTTGACAGATGCGATACGAGATGTAACGTCTGTTAAGCGACTTCCTCCCTGGAGCGAGCCAGCAAATAGCAGGTCGTCCAGATAAAACCACATCCTGGTGAACACATTCCAGGATATGTTTGATAGTCAGCATGTGGAACACTGACAGATCAAGGATGGGTCTCGCTCCCCCGTTTTTTCCCGGGATTTCGAAAATAACGGGAGTAAAAAAAAAATGCCTTTTTCAACAGGAGTTCCTGCAGCGCTGAATGGAGCGCAAGACACTGTTCCTGGGATGACAGGAGTGTTTCTTGTATGCCATGGAACTGCGGGGGGGAGAGGCTTCTCTGAGATATGCTGTAATGGTCGTCATGGTGATGAGTAGGAGGCATATCTTGACGTGCAATACGTGCAATAGATGCCGTGTGTAAATTGAAAAGATAATATATTTGCAACATAGGTAGTCCAAATGTTTGGAAATGCATGTGTGTATAATAGGAAGATGAATCCACAAGGATATCCATCCAGGACTTATGATCCAGGACCACAGCCACGACTCAAGATCCAGGACTCGCGATCCATGACACAGGACCGCAGGATCATCCATGACTCCGGATCCCGGCATATATAGACACCAAAAATAAAGAAATTTGGGGAAGCTGGGTTAATCGGAACATGAGAGTACACAGGTATAGAAAGAGAGAAGGAAGAAGTAAGATGTCCCCCGACAAACTAAGCCTATATCAGCAAAACTAGGGGCTGAATCTAATCAGCCCTAATTATAAGCTTTATCAAAAAGGAAGGTCTTAAGCGCACTCTTAAAAACGGATAGGGTGTCTGCCGCCCGAACACAAACTGGAAGCTGATTCCACAAAAGTGGAGCTTGATAAGAAAAGGCTCTGGCTCCCATTGTACTTTTAGAGACTCTAGGAACAACCAACAACCCTGCATTCTTGGAACGCAATGCCCTAGTAGGACAATAGGGTATAATGAGTTCTTTAAGGTAAGATGGCGCCTGCCCATTAAGGGCTTTGTAGGCGAGAAGAAGAATTTTAAATCATATCCTGTGTTAGTATATCTTTAGATAATTTGTTTCGTAGATTCTTCGGGCCAAGTACAATAACTTCAGTTTTGGTCGTGTTTAACATCAAAAAATGTAAGGTCATCCACGTTTTTAAGTCCTTGAGGCAGTCTTGAATTTTATTTAGATGATTAATTTCATCAGGCTTGATTGATAAATATAGTTGAGTATCATGCACATAACAATGAAAGTTTACAGAATGATTCCTTATAATATTGCCTAACGGAAGCATATATAGTGTGAACAAAACAGGTCCAAGCACTGAGCCCTGTGGCACTCCATGGCTAACTTTGGTTTGCATGGAAGATTCATCGTTGACACGTACAAACTGAGAGCGTTCAGATAGATAGGACCTAAACCAGCCTAAAGCAGTTCCCTGTATGCCAACTAAGTGCTCTAGTCTTTGCAATAGGATATCATGGTCGATAGTATCAAATGCAGCACTAAGATCGAGCAAGACAAGAATAGAGACAAGTCCCTTGTCTGGGGCTATTAGAATGTCATTTGTGACTTTAACCAGAGCTGTCTCTGTGCTATGATGTGTTCTAAAGCCAGACTGAAAATCTTCAAATAAATCATAGTTTTTTAAGTAATCACACAGCTGTTTTGCGACTGCTTTCTCAAGAATCTTTGAGAGGAACGGAAGATTAGAAATAGGTCTATAGTTGGCTAAAACCTCTGGATCGAGGTTGTGCTTTTTAAGAAGCGGTTTTATCACTGCTACTTTGAATGATTGTGGAACATAGCCTGATAATAAAGACATATTCATAATATTTAATGAAGAAGTGCTAATTAATGGAAAAACTTCTTTTAACAGCTTAGTTGGAATCGGTTCTAAGATATACGTTGATGGTTTAGAAGAGAGAATCATTGAATTTAATTGTTCAAGGTTTATGGCTGAAAAGCATTCTAGTTTACTATCTAGTGTAATATTAGAACTTACGTTTCCGGGAGCTGTTGATAACACTATACTGGTCAAAGGCAAGAGGTCATTGATTTTGTTTCTAAGAGTAACAATTTTATCATTAAAAAAGCACATAAAATCATTACTACTGAGTGCTATGGGAATAGAAGGGTCAATCGAGCTGTGGCTCTCTGTCAGCCTGGCTACAGTGCTGAAAAGAAATCTTGCATTATTCTTATTCTCATCTATTAATGAAGAGTAGTAGGCTGCTCTCGCTTTACACAGTGCTTTCTTATATTCATTGAGAGTAATATGCCAAATTAAACGAGATTCTTCAAGTTTAGTGGAACGCCATATCCTTTCAAGTTGTCTCGACTTTTGCTTTATTTCGCGGGTTTCGGTATTATGCCATGGAGCTAATCTATGTTGTTTTATTTTCTTCTTTTTCAAAGGAGCAAGAGAGTCTAATTTTATTCGCAGCGCATCTGTAGCACTATCAACAACATGATCAATTTGGGGTGGTGTACATTTTGTATAAGTTTCCTCCCTTACATGCAGACATGCTATCGAGTTAAGTATTGGTGGAATCTCTTCCTTAAATTTGGCTATAGCACTAACAGATAGGTTTCTGCTGCAGGAGCTTTTGACTAAAGCTTTGTAGTCTAGTAACAGTACTTCTAAAGTTACTAAGAAATGGTCAGATAAAGCAGGATTATGCGGTTCGACTAATAGTTGCTCAATTTCAATACCATAAGTCAGAACAAGGTCAAGAGTGTGATTATAGCAGTGGGTTGGTTTATTTACACTCTGGCAGAAACCAACATAATCTAATATAGAGTTAAATGCAACAGTAAGGCTATTTTTATCATCGTCAACATGAATATTAAAGTCACCTACGATAATTACTTTATCTGTTTTAAGTACCAAAGCTGATAAAAACTCAGAGAATTCTGATAAGAATTGTGAATAAGGACCTGGTGCACGGTACACTGTAACAAATAAGATTGGCTGCAAAGTTTTCCAGGTCGGATGCGTAAGACTAAAAACGAGGCTTTCAAAGGAGGTATAATTTAATTTTTGTTTAGTATTGATAAGTAAACTTGAGTCAAAGATTGCTGCAACTCCACCTCCTCGGCCCGTGCCTCGGGCAATATGAGTATTGATATGGCTGGGTGGAGTGGCCTCATTTATGCTGACATATTCTTCATGTCTCAACCAAGTTTCAGTGAGACAGCATATCAATATTATAATCTGATATTAAATCATTTACCAATATTGCTTTAGATGCTAGAGATCTTATGTTTAAGAGACCACATTTAATCTTCCTGTTTTGTTGCACTGTAGTAGTTGTTACATTTACTTTTATTAGGTTATTATGTATGACACCTCTATTAGGTTTTACCTTAAATTGTCCTTGGGCAGACACACACACCGTTAATATTGGGTATTTTATTGGGTTTCGGGATTCCTATGGATGACTGCCTAGGAGAGAGCGCAGAGCAGTGTGTAAGACTGCGACTCTGCCTCCTGGTCTCAACTCCAGTTTGTCATGGATTAAGTCCACAAAGCCCTGAAATGTTTGCCCATGTTAACTATGATTGTTATTGTCTTTTAGCTAATCAGCTGTAAACTCGAGGCACTGGCAGTTTAGTAATTTGTTCATCACCACTCGCCTTCAAAATAAGCCAAGAAAAGCCGGCATAACATGGGACTGTAAAGTGGTAGGTGCTGCTACCTGTCTGTCTGAAGTGACTGCCGATGACTGTCCGCACCGCTGTGCAGGAGACGGGGAGGGAGGGTAGAGAGAGCATCGGAACTTCAGTCTAATCTCCCGACCTGATGTTTTTATTTTGTATTCAATCAATATATTTTTGGAAAGGGAAACTGCGCCAACAGCAGTAGAAATATATTCAAGGGCACTTTCTCTGGGGGAAGTAAAAGGGCTGGGGCTCAAGCCCACTTTAATGTTGATGTGTGCACGTGCCTGCACCTTTCTTACTGTCCCACATGTACACAATGTAGTGACTGCTTTTCGTCTTTTTGTTTACTGTATTTTTTATGTCTGTGTTGTGTGTAAGAAGCGTTGCTGCCTTCTTGGCCAGGTCAGCATTGTAAATGAGATGTTGTCTCAATGTTTTCATCTGGTTAAATAAAATGTGAAAATATGTATATTTTGGATTCCTCCGCGTACCACGAGCGGGAGCTGGCGTACCACCAGTGGTACGCGTACCACAGGTTGAGAACCACTGCTCTATTCACCAATGGGTAAAGTTTAGATGGATTTTAGGAACTTCCCCTCGATTCTATTGGCTCTAACGGTTAAAAAGAGGTGTCAATCATCAAAATCAACCGATGGGTTCCAGAGATATGGCAAATCCACCCAAATGACCCCAGAAGGGTTTTTTTCTTTCTAAATCTCTCTAAAAAGGTCAAATTGCACTTGTTTTGCATCAATCTTGATACAGGGTACTTATTATATGTTGTAGTTTGGATTCCTAAAGCTGTAATAAGGAACATTTACCGCACTGTGCAGCACTCGCAATCAAACAGCTCAGCAGACTAAATTACACTAATTAATAGTAGATCAGGGGTAGCCAACACGGTGCCCGCGGGCACTTGAGGCAACGTGAGTCACCCGCAGGGGCAACGTGAGTCGCCCGTGGGGCATGTTCTAAAAATAGCTCGCCAAGCAAATCCGAAAATGTAAAAAATACACGAAACAAAAAAGGAAATGTAAATAAAATAATCTACCCTATTTATAAACTAAACCTCAATCATAGCGAACTCTATCTACTTACTACAACTCTATATCTATCTAACACCCCTCCTCCCCCCACCCCACAATGAATATCGACCAATCACGTTCTTGCTTGATTTGCGGGATCAGCATTGCAGAGCGGCAGCTCACCCACACCAGTGGCGTAGGCAGAAATGTACTTTAGGGTGGGCCTGTAAAAAATAGGGTGGGCCAGATTTTTCAACAATCCCCGCCGGTACCGGTGACAGATTACTTTTGGAATACTTTCTTTTCCCATAACAGATGGGTACGTAAGTTACTGTTTTAATGGCTTATCAATAACTCAAATACAACATGTTGGTGTCATTCTGGACAGCTCCCTCTCATCGACACCCCACATAAAAAACATCACACGGACTGCATTCTTTGTACTGTCTTAAAACCAGTGACGTGCGGTGAGATTCATGGCTGGTGAGGCACTGACTCTTTCAGAGTCAGATTTACAAATATAATATTTTGACCTTAATCGAAATATTCGGCTATTTTCAAAAGCTTTTTTAGTCTGATGCTTCAATTCATTTTAAACAGACCGTTCAACAAAAGGATACCCAACATCTAAATATTGGATTGTTCTTTCTTAGTAAGATCCCATTTTCATTACAATTGTGGTCTTACCTTGACTTGAAGATGAAGTCCATGCTATCCTTCTGGACAACAATCTCTATTACTTTTTTGTAAAAGTCCTCCTTATCTTCCTGTAATTTGAAAAGTCTAGCTTGTTGTTTGTGTCTACCGTCTCTGCGTAGAATAACAGTAGCAACAAGAACCTGTGGGCTCATGTGCGCCCCCTTCAGTGCGGCAGAGGTTATGGCTGCCTCCCCTGGTGCTTTTTTCATTGCCGTTATATGATGAGACCAGCGAGCCTAAATATCATATATACGTTAAATAAGTTATTTAGAGACTATGGATGGCGAGGATAAATGTAATAAAGGGATCTACAAACATTACATTGGTGACATACAGTGAGATGGTAACAGGCATGTGCTTAGTGCCCGTGCTCCAGCCAGTTTCTGTGGGGTGACGCATTCTGAGGTGAGGCAGAGCTCATCTGTGCCTCACCTCACCCAACAGTAACTGGCTTGAGTGCGCTCACAAAATAAGTGCCCGCGTTAAATTAGTGCCCGCGCTCCAGCAAATTACTATGGGCTTACGAGAGGCAGAGCTCGTCCCTGCCTCACTTCTCATCGCTACCCGTAGTTGTAGCGGAGCTTGGCAAATTTGCTGATTTTGACTTTAAAAAGCGATTGGAATCATACATAAAGCACATTTACAACACAGATCAGTGGAGACATTTTATTATTATTACTATTTAGTTTTTCTTTAGTTGTTTTTCCGTTACATTGGAGTATGACAGGTGAGGCTCTGCCTCCCCTGCCTCCCCTGACCGCACATCGCTGCTTAAAACCTTTCCTTAGCATATGTTATGAATTGTAAGGTGTCTGTTGACAGAGTCACATGTATAGCAATAAACTGGTCATGACGACGAGGTCTTCTTTAGCCTTAACTGGCGTGATTTATTTTCATATGTGCATTGAACCACTTGACCTGCTCTCCATGAGAGCTAGAGACAGAGAGATAGAAGGGGAGGGAACAATCCCTTACCTGTATATCTGATACCTGACGTCAGCTACAATAGCTGCGCCTCCTTACGCCTATAGCGCCCTCTTACTGTGGAACAGTTACATGCAGACATATTAATACTTACACTTAACACTCCCACTTATGAATGACGTGTATACTGTACAACTTTTCCAAGAAAAATAACAGTTCAAAACATCAAAAGAACATGGCAGTCAATATGACATAGTAGGCAATATTTTACACACCGAACATGACCCCTGCAAATTTGTTCAATTTCAGTTTGGAGACAGGCTTGGTCATAGCGTCTGCAATCATGTCATCTGTAGGACAGTAAACCAGTGTCGTCTTTCCTTCTCTGATGACAGATCTAATGAAGTGATATTTTATATCCACATGTTTACACCTCTGTCGGCACACAGGGTTTCTGGCAAGTGCAATGGTTCCCTGGTTGTCTTCAGCTGCCTTCTGCATAACTACCCATACACTGGTCAGATTAGCTGTAGGGGAGAATGTCTCACCATAGTCTATTCCTTCCCTCGGACTGTAGCCTTTAGCTACAAACCTGGCCTTGTACCTGTCGTGCCCTTCAATACCCTCCTTGATTGAGTACACCCACTTGCCTCCCACTGTCTGTCTACCCTCTGGTAATTTTGTTAGAGTAAAAGTAAGATTGTCCTCCAGGGACCTCATCTCCTCATCCATCGCTCTCTCCCATTTTCCTGATTCAGGAGATATAATGGCCTCTTTAAAGGTCTGAGGTACACCACTCACTACTCTGTAGCAGTAATCTATGCTGGTAAGTGTACTGTCATCCTCGTCACTTTCTCTCTGGGTAAAGTCTTTCAGATACTTTGGGGGTTTATGTTCCCGGGGGGGATATCTCCCACTGCATGAGGCACGTGACGTCACCCTAGGGTGCTTCTCGCCATCATCCTCCGGTGTCTGTTGACCGTCTGTCTGCATGTCTGTGCTCAGTACACTAGGCTGTGTCGTCTCTCTTTTCTCACACCCTACTCTGGAGTCCAGCTCTGGCTCCTGTGTCTGTGTCTCGTTCTCACATGTTGTCTTTGTGACAAACTTTACTAACCTGTGCTTTTGCACTTTCCCCTTACCGGGATAATAGACTAGAAAAGCGGGGCTGCCTTTGTCATGGCCCACAAAAAGTCCTTTCTCACACCTGGACTCGAGTTTTCCTCTGTCCTGTTGGTAAGCATAACACACTGACCCAAACTTGTGCATCCTGGCTAGATCACACCTTTTTCCTGTCAGTGCTGTATATGGGGTGGTGCCCGTGTGCTTGTTAAAACACCGATTTCTTGTGTAAGCTGCTTCTTGGACCGCATAATGCCATAGACTCTTAGGTAAGTTACCGTCCAGGGGCGGATCTAGACAAATATTCATGGGGTGGCAAGAGGGTGGCAGGAGAATTTCAGGGGTGGCATCCCCTGGCAGAAGTATATGCTGATTTAATCGCAGTCATATCAATCAATGTTAACTTGGAAAGCCACAATATTGATATTTTAACTCAATAATATTAGGTGACATTATTGTGGCACATCAGTAAAGCCTTACATATAAATATATAAGGTGGCACACGTAGTTTAATGAATATTAACTGAATGAGTTGGTTTAACTCTTAGACCAGCAGGGGTACCAAATATGCAGACTGCTGCAATAAGTACATTAATTAACTGTCTCATCGATGTGTGTCTGTATGAATATGATAATATTAACAATCATATTATTCCTATCAGCTGTCAATCACTGTTATGATTCACATCTTCAGTGTTATTATTAAATAAACTATATTTTTTGGAGGAGTTAATGATGAACGTTCCTCAAGATGCTTGCTCAACCTCCTTCAAATTTGAAAGACCAGTAATTACTATCATAATTCAAAAGAATCAAAGGAAAAGTTCAGCGCCCCACAACTTCCTTGCAAACAGTTACAACCTTGACTTTACATCAGAAAGAACAAACATTAAAGAAATGACTAACTGCATCAATTAGGGTTAAACAACGTGTATTCAGCTAAAACATATACATTGCTGCAGTTATTATCCAGTGGAAAGCCCGTACCTACTGGCCTAGTTAAATCAAAGTGGTTACTTTTTTTTGGCTGGGCAGTGAAGTTTTACACACCGTCTTATTTGACTTTCTCAGGACTTGAAACTGTTTTTTGGGGGCAGACCCCAACAAAGAAAAAACATATATTTACACATGTAAGGTCATCTTCTTAAACAGTTTATTATTCTCATCGACTCATCCGTGAGCAGAGCATCAAGTTGGCATGCCTATAACAGCTGAATTTGGCGATTACCATCTTGATCAGCAAAACGCCACACAAACTTATTAAGATTTAAAGCTATGGTGCGTTTTGATTCAATGCTGAGTACAGCCAAACTTGACAAGCTCTTCTCTGTCATAGTAGAACGCAAACAGTTGCGGCGCCAGAGTATTTGTGTTGGGTAATCTATGGTAGGGCTAACACATACAGTGGTGGGGCTCAAGTCAGTATTTGCAATGTAATTACATACACGCTCCCCTTGACAGTGAAACGCCACGCGTGAGGTTTATATTATTTCCCTGTCTCAATCCAAATTGAACTGTATGAAATAAAAAGGCACATTTGTCTTGTAGTAAATAAAA
This sequence comes from Notothenia rossii, assembly GCF_949606895.1. Classification (NCBI taxonomy): domain Eukaryota; kingdom Metazoa; phylum Chordata; class Actinopteri; order Perciformes; family Nototheniidae; genus Notothenia; species Notothenia rossii. The sequence continues at coordinate 53,584,071 of NC_136903.1, read as the reverse complement.
AGGCACATTTGTCTTGTAGTAAATAAAAAGGGTGACCTGGAGCCAATCCCCACAAGTGAAATAATTGACGTGCTGAAAACCCAACCCCTGCAGGGGGGTCTGGGGGGATTCTCCCCCAGGAGATTTTTTAAAATACTAACATCAAATACACATTCTGGTACTCTCTTGAGAAGAAAAATAAATAAATATATATTACTACACAACGTATTTAAAAAAATGAATGCCATTTTATTTTTTTGTTACTTTGTTCTGAAAGCTGAAGCTGCTGCTCCTCACAGAGAGGAGAGGGAAGAGGCTGTGTGAATTACTTTACATTGTGGATAAGGGTCAATAGCCCCCATTGTTCTGTGTGTCAAAATGAAAGACAGCCCACACACCTATCAATCATCAAACCGTGGGGTCTTATAGTCTTACCGATGTATATAGAGATGTACTACAGCAAGAGTATTCTCCGTCGGAACTTCCTGCAACAACACCACGCCGTTATCTTGATTCTAATTGGCCAGAAGACATTATCAAAGATGTTCTATTGAGAAGACGATCACTACGTGACAAAAGTGTTCAAAACCGTTTCTAGTCTTGTATTTCCAGACAAGTGGCTACTGAAATCAATCTTACTATGCTGTCTGTGCAATTTACTCCGCGCGAGTTGGCAGACTTTGTTTTGCTAACTTCAACATCATTTTTCATGGTGGGGCTAAGCCATTTATTGGTATGGCTGTAGCCTACCCCAGTCATACCCTGACCGCAAATACCTCATTCCTTCTGTCCAGTTCTGTCTACTTGTATCCGAAATGCTTCTCGTTTTGCGCTGTCCTCCCGTTCAAATGAAATCGCCGCCAATCATATTTCCAAGCTCGCGCCAGGGGGGGAGGGGTTACAAGGCTCGCGTCTTGTGCTGCATTCACTTGCACTCGGACATTAGAGATTTTCTCTCATAAATATCCGATGAGCCACAACTTTTCTTTCAAAACAAAGCTGCCAAATGGGGTGGCAGCTGGGGTGGCAAGGCATTTTTCTAAGGTTGCAGCTGCCACCCTGCAGAACCGCCACTGTTACCGTCTATTAGCTTACACCTAGCCATTTCGAAAAGAGTGCGCCCTTCCCTCTCAGCTATCCTGTTCTGGTGGGGAGTAAGGACAGGACGTTTCGTGTCTGATCTTGTTCCTTCTCAGCAGTTACTGAAACTCTCTATTTGTAAACTCTGTTCCGTTGTCGGACCTCAGGCATTGTACGCTGCCATACGGAACTACATCTGCAACGAATTTCTCTGTGGCCTGAAGTGCGTCACTCTTTGCTTTGATAAAGTAAACAAACACTGCCCCTGTACACACATCTGTGAAAGACTGCATATATTTAAAGCCACCTATGGACTCATTATTTACTGGACCGCTTAGATCTGTGTTAACTAGCTCAAGTGGTGTCTTTACTTTTTCTGTGGGACCTCTGTTCCTTGTTTGAGTGAACTTTCCCTTTATACACACATCACATTCTTTGTTAGATCTATGCTTTTCACCGTTAATGTGCATGCCTACTGTTACCGCCTACAGCTTCAGTATATCCTCGTAATTACAATGACCCATGATCTCATGCCATGTCTGAATATCATGACTGACATTACACACATCATTTTCATTACATTCTGTTTGTAGATAATACATTCTCTTGTACACCTCAATGTTAAATCTCGTACCGTCAGGCTCCACAAGAACATTGTTACCTTCATTGAAGAACACCTTGGGACCATTTGCAGTAGCAGATTTGACAGAAAATAGTTCTTGGGGGAACGAGGGTACAGATGTAGCGATTCATTTCAGACAGTTTGAAACGCAAGGGCCGTGATTGGTACGTGATCTGCCCTCGCTCAAGGGAAAACCTCCAGCTTGACTTGAGACCGCCCCCGTGATAGATAAATGTAATTATAATGAAGCCAGCTGCAATGGATCATTGATCCACCAGGGGGTGCAGTGGGGTTCCACACTGGAGCTCATGTGAAATAAAGTCAGATACAGTACGCTGATGTACAGCGGAACTTTGTTAAGATCCATATGTCACGGATATCATACTCTGTGCTAAATAAGAGACATGTAATCATTTACAAAACATCACCATGTTGTTATTTAACAAAATAATGTTGTTTAGTCGAAAAAAACGAACAGGAGGAAATGCAGCCCGGCTCTCGATTTTTAATCCTAATTTAATCATCATCTTCACCACGATCATTTATGTTTATGTTTGCAGAATTGACATGAAATCACTGACACATATGAATATACTGTATTCAACTTCATTAAAATTTTATTAACGTGCCTAAACTCAGTAATTCACTAAACATATTTATATTTTAATGGAGCCTCGTCGGCAAATCAGGATCCCAAAGCGTAGCGGAGGGAACCAGATCTGCATGACGGTTGCTATTTTCCCCATAAGGAACAAGTCGCTGCAAATTATCCCGCATAATGGCCACATTCTCAACAAAGTAACGACATGACTCCCAATATTAATTTAAATGCTTTTATGGATTTAGAAAATGTTTTTATTGATTTAAAAAATAGTTGTACGTATTGATTTAAATTGACATGCATCCGCTAAGAAAAATAGTCCGTTATTACCGTTTTTTAAACAGTCTGAATGAAACGGCAGCTCTCAGCTGTGTATTTACACAACTAATGGCCCATCAACCACAGCTCTCTCCCCCCCTCCCCCCTGATCTTTCTTCTCCAGCAGCTAAATTAACTGTAGGTTACTCTGAGTGACCATAGACTGTATGTGACAAGCTTACAGTTAGTGACGTAACAACACCAATAAAGCTGGTGGGTTGAAAGCAATACGGGAGGTAAAAATAACTAGAATAATTCTGATTCATTTATTGTGGCTTTTATGTTTTTAGGTATAAAATGTTATGTAATTCAGGCTTAGAGTTCACCCTTCTCTAAAAGCCTTCAACAATGACAATATTCATAGTAATTTAATAAATCCTTCCAACACACATTGTAAAAAATAGCCTACTGTAAGTTAAGAAATCATTCCAATATGTACATCTTCTGATGTAACAACAATAACATTATAAATAGTAACATAGCTGAACATGGTATTGCACATTTAGCTTTGAGTGTTACTGACCTGAGATGTTTTTATTACATGAATTAAGGTGACTGACGCTTTTTAACATACAGGGATGCAAACTCATCAGGTATGAAAAAGGTGACAAGAATCCGAGCCCCCGGCTCCCCCACCCCACAGAATATCGGCTTTAAAATGAGGAATAACAGAGGATATTAGCAGAACAACTAAAGCCGCAGTGTTAATAATAACAGAAACGCCAAAGAGTCACATCTAATAGAAATATATAAAAGCATTTATTTTAAATTGTGTAGCAGTCAGTTTATAATTTTGGCAGCACTGTTGAGCATTTTGAAAATGTATTTTCATGCCTCTGTGAAAGGCTTAGTCTTTCTATCTTTATAGTCACATGGTGTAAAGTAACTAAGTTCATAAACTCAACAAGTACTATACTTGGGCACAATTTTGAGATACTTGTACTTTATTTAAGTATTTCAATGTTTTGCTACTTTGTTCTTCTACCCCACTACAGTTCAGAGGTACATGGTATACTTCTACTCCACTACATGTATTTAATACCTTTAGTTACTTTACAGATCTGGATGATGTGAAATATAATCAAGTGTTAAATCAGACTTTAGTTCCACCTGGAGCAAATCCACAAGCTACCCTGCATTATACAAAGAAATTCAAACTAGCTGCACCTTTACCAGCTTTGAGAACACTTTCATGATCAATCATTATAAAACATATCATATATATTATTCTGAAATGGACCAATCTGCACAATGACTACTTTTACTGTCGCTACTTTCACTATATTTTGATGAGAATACTTTTCTACTTTTACTTGAGGAACATTTTGAATGCAGGACTTTTACTGTAACAGAGTATTCCTACACTCTGGTACTTCTACTTTTACTCAAGTACAGATCTGAGTACTTCTCCTTTTACTCAAGTACAAGATCTGTGTGCTTCTACTTTTACTCAAGTACAAGACCTGAGTGCTTCTACTTTTACTCAAGTACAAGATCTATGTACTTCTACTTTTACTCAAGTACAATATATATATACTTATACCACCTCTGTTTATAGCCTATGAAAAAAACTATTAGAAATAGAAGGCTAAAGCTAACGTTAGCAGATAGTGACAATGTATGCTAGCTAGCTAGCTCAACGATTCCTTAAAGAGCATCTTGCAGGTTTTTATTTATTCTACATTTATGCTTAAACTTGCTTGAAAATTACAATTAAAAAAGTGAATGCAGGATTTGATATGTTTTATGAGACATAAGGGCAGGAATTCAGAGGGAAAGGAGCAATTTTGAGCTCTGCTCTTAAAAACGGCTTTTTTTTAAGGTCATACGTCAAACGTGTCATATTACATAACAAAGGGGACACATCTTCGCTCTCTGACCGCGGGTATAGTAGAGTTGCGTTGAGTAGAGCGGTTGTGTTTTAAGGAGCTGGTATTTTTCGGTAGTTTTACATTGTATTTCACCATTTGTAATCATGGTGCAGTATTGTGTTTGTGCAGGTTGCACAAATACCAGCCTGTCAGGACATCGAGTCCACAGTAAAAAGGACCGGAGCTAGCGTTCGTTCCTGGGTGTGTTGTGCATCCACCTCCACATACTCTCCACAGCTTTATCAGGAAACCGTATTACCCCCCCCTTCGCTGCTCTCTCTCTCTCTCTCCCCTCCGGTACACGGCACCGTAAGACATTGCATTAGGTAACGCTGTGGTGGCTGTACTGCTCCAGCCGTCTCCTTTGTGTTTGTTCGTTTCCCCCTGTCTGTGTTGTTTGTGTGTGCGTGGTGGCTGTCACTCCTGGCCCCCGGCTCAACCTCCACTCACCTCCTGCAATCAGCTGTGCACCCTCCCCGACTACACACCTGCTTTCCATCAAGCCATTTACAACGACATATCAACGGAGGCTCCACAACCTTTCTCCGCCAGATCGTCAAGTATCAGCCGTATCTCGCGTCTCTCCTCCGGTACACAGCACCGTAGTGTGGAGTTGCATGAGGTAACGCGAGATACGGCTGATACTTGCGCATTAGTTTCTGTTATGGATCAGTATCAACAGTCCTGCCAGTAACGTTACTATATTATCAATGTTACTTTAGTTATAGCCTGATATATGATAGCTAACTTTACAATGTTGTGATGTGACGTTAGCTAACATTCTGTAGCTAACGCCGGTCACTCACCAAGACAGCTGCCCAGTTCTCCACTGGTTCTCCACACACCACAGCTCAATTTCTCTCCGATGGCCGTTATTTCTTCTAATCCTTGGCTGCTCCTGGTCTCTTGGACGCCTAGCAGGCTCATAATTATAAGGTTGTGGTCCGTCATATGCATTTGAATATTCATGTTCAACTTCTTCTGTGTCGAAACTAGCATTGGGATCCATGTTTATGAATACGTTACACCGGCCGCTCTCCCCCTTGTGTCCCCCGTGTTACGTCACACGCGGGAGGTCACGTGCCGAGGCTTTTTTATGCGGAAGTGAACATTTCTTACAAAAAATACGCCAGATGTCACTGTAGTGTATATTTCTGTATATATTTTTGAAAATCTAGTGTATTCATCATTTTCATACACATTTATTCACAGGTGTCTTTAACCTGGAAGTTGCTCTTTAAATAATATTGCCACAGGAAAACTTTTCAGTTCACATCACGCTCTGCCGCTCCAACAGGGAGCTCTGCTCTGAACACCTGAACGGCCCGTTCTAACAGCTGTTCACCAGCGGTCAAGTCTGTGCCACAGTGACTCCGGACGCACAGTTAATATTAACGAACGCACCCGTAGGTAATGTAGCTGCTGAAGCTAGACCATCATGTCGGAGCAGCAGACCCTTATTATACATCCACCATGAGCAGAGCCGACAGGCAGGAAGACTGGAGCACACAGCTCACACTTCATTATAATATATATAAAAAAGAACACCATGCGTGTCATGATGGCACATAACAGCTCACGGCCGCAGATTACTCCGGGTCCCAGACCCCCCCATACCCCAAAAATATTTTTATTGCAGATCTATATGAATCACACAAACGACCTATTTTGGATTCAAAACGGCGAATTTCGCCGAAAGGGGACAAGTTTGCATCACTGAACATAGACAGAGCACAACTGAAACATAACATCTGAAACGATGTAACAACATAATACATTTGTGGGGATGCAGCTTGGGATGTGAGGAGTGAGGGACACGGCTTAGAAAGGGCGTGTCGCCTGGCAGGACAGGAGAGTGTGTGCACCAGTCTTTCTTGATCTATGAATTCATGTCCGTGACACTCACTGCTGCCCACAGCTGTTTTATAGAAGGAAAACCTCTTTAACTTCATGAAAGTATTTTAACCACACACACCTCTACACACACATGACGGGTGTTATTTTCCCCATAAGGAACAAGTCGCTGCAAATTATCCCGCTTATTACACGGCCACATTCTCAACAAAGTAACGACATGATTCCCAATATTAATTTAAATGCTTTTATGGATTTAGAAAATGTTTTTATTGATTTAAAAAATAGTTGTATTGATTTAAAAAATAGTTGTATTGATTTAAATTGACATGCATCCGCTAAGAAAAATAGTCCGTTGTTACCGTTTTTTAAACAATCTGAATGAAACGGCAGCTCTGAGCTGTGTATTTACACAACTAATGGCCCATCAACCACAGCTCTCTCCCCCCCTCCCCCCCTGATCTTTCTTCTCCGGCAGCTCAATTAACTGTAGGTTACTCTGAGTGACAAGCTTTCAGTTAGACACAACACTGTCATTGCAAGTGACCCTCAGATAGTTGACTTTTATGTTCAAATGCTAAATTCGTTACTGATAAAAAAGGGCTTCTACTGTACCTAATTACCTTAACATTAGAACCGCCAGAGGTTTTTGTATAGGCCTACCTAAACTTGTCAAATCCCGCTATTAGAATGCAATTTTTAACAACATAGGGTGCTACATAACACACTTTCAGGAAAAGTCACGGACTGGGAGACTTTAATATTTTATTGAAAAAAAGTTACATTGCACACACACAACACACATCACACAAATTGACCCGATTGGCGGTTCAAGTGTTAAATAAACTCACTAATTAATTAAACCAGTTGAATACGCATTATTCTTATTCTTATCATTCTTTATGAGCGCTGAAGTAGTCTTAAAATCAGATCTGTTTTTAAATGAAATCTGACGGCAGGCAGTTAGCTCTGATCACCTATGATAAATGTGCCACACCTAATCTGGCCATTCAGCCACAGAGGTCCCTCGATACAAATCAAACTGTAGACGGTGTGAAAGCACCTATTGTTTTAAATAATGGTCGGAATGTGACCTGTGAGCCTTCTGAATTACCGTGGGACAGCACATTCTAAACTAAAATGTTCAATCAATAAAGTAACATCTTATCTTATCTTATCTTAATAATATCTTCATATTAATAATAATAATAAATCATACAGTATGTGTCCGAAAGGCAGCAGGAGGAAGCAAACACAAAAATATACAAAAAATATACTGCATATTAAAGCAAACGATTGTAAAGGTAAAAGTATGAGCATAACAAATAAAGAAGTGTAATGTAAACATTTACATTATTATTATGATTATTTAATATATAAAGACTATATATTATTGAATTACAAGATTAGATATACTTTAGTCGATCTAAAATATTGATGTGTTCAAATGCTCTTCAAAACACAACTGAAAGTCCATGAAACTTGTCTTTCTGTATTTGTGAATGAAGCGCCATCTCCTGGTTAAAACCTGAAATTGAAAATCTGGCAACGCCCTCTTGGAAAATAGTGGGAGGGCTTGACATTCCTCTATACTGGTCTTTGGCAGGTCGTAGGCAGGAAGCTGTAAGCTGGAGTCTGAAATTCAGTGCTACATCTGTATGTAGAAGGCGTTCTTCAACGTCACTGTACACCGGCGCCCCTCACTGTCTATGAGGCATACCTGTGCGTCTCCTCTCCCGTGCGCCAACCCGAAAGTGCGCTTCCCGTCTGCCAGCTCCATGCTGTGTCTCTCCGGCTCGAAGGTGCTGTCAAAGTTCTTGAATCGGTTCCTGTCGTTGATAATGTGGGACGACGCACCTGTGTCCACGATCAGTCCCTTCCTTTGGGCCTGCTGCTGCTGCGCTGACCAGCTGGCGTATGCTTTCTGCGCCCCGAAGGTGAAGTCCTCTCTTCCCGCTGCTCTCCGGGGGTCGTCTCGACTCGCCATCTTGTCCACAGCCGCCATCTTGTACGTGCTCTGTTCGCGCTTCTTTCTACACGCTCTGTCTGCATGTCCCAAAGTTTTACAGAAACTACACCAAACAGTTTTTGTGCAATTATCTTTTCGGTGACCCTTTTCTCCACATCGCCAACACGCCATCTCCGTCGGGGGTCCGGTCTTTTTCTTTGGCGCTGCCCGGGCCTTCATTACCCTTTCTCCCACCTCCTCGGCGACCGGGTCTGAGTCTTCTGAGGCCTCGTAGTTCCGCAACTTGGCCTTGAACTCCCACAGGCGACATGTCCGCTGAACCGTGCGTCACCAACAGTGTGAACGGTTTATACATCTCCGGTAGTCCCCTCATAACCATTGCCCTCATTAATCCATCGCTCGGTGCTTCTCCTGCACTTTTGAGCGCCGTGATGATGATCTGCTCCGCCCTGATGACGTATTCAGTCACCGTCTCTGTGTTAGCTTTCTTCAGTGCGGTCAATTTTATATACAGGGATACAATCCGGGGCCTACCTCTGCCGATGTAGTGTTCTCTTAACACTTTTAGACTCTCTCGGCCTTTGTGTCCCGGAATAGCAGCCCCAAGCTCGTGTTGTCTAGGAGTGGTGCTAGCTCGCAGTATGCGTCGGTGTTCAGCTTAGTATCCAGGGCTCGCGCGGCCTCCGTTATTTCTCCCGTGATGCCCGTCAAAATTGTCTTTTTCAGCCCCACTCCGTGCATACAGCACAACATCCGCTCTTCCCAGAGCTCGTATTCTTCTGCCCTTCCGTCAAACGTTGGCCACTTGCTTCTGCCTCTGGTCGCCATCTTTTGATTGTAGCTTAGCTTAGCTGCCCGTTAGCTTAGCTTTAGCGTCCCGAGGTTTTCCCGCCGCTAAACTAGCTTAAACTTTTCAGCTAACCAGCTGTCGTTATTTCGCTCTTCCGTGATCTGGGCCCATGACCTGTTGACAGAGTCACATGTATAGCAATAAACTGGTCATGACGACGAGGTGTTCTTTAGCCTTAACTGGCGTGGTTTACTTTCATATGTGCATTGCACCACTTGACCTGCCCTCCATGAGAGCAAGAGAGAGAGAGATATAAGGGGAGGGAACAATCCCTTATATCTGATACCTGACGTCAGCTACAGTAGCTGCGCCTCCTTACGACTATAGCGCCCTCTTACTGTGGAACAGTTATAGTGCAGTTACATGCAGACGTATTAATACTTACACTTAACAGTGTCCTTGGGTTCTTTGAAAGGCGCCCCTAAATAGAATGAATTATCCTTATCATTATTATTATTATCTGAAACGATGTAATAACTTTTAAAACGTTTTCCAGTCACTTGCCCCATGCATTCAGCAGGCCATTAACTTTGATTTTATCAAGTTATAAATGTCATCATTTCGACAATAAAGAAATGCTACATAAACGTTATCTTGCACATTTTATCTAACCATCTCCGTTTCTAACTTTCAATATATTTTAAAAGAGATCTCTCTCTCTCATCTGCGTGCGGGGGCGGGGCCTCTGCATCTCTCTCTCGCACACAGACACGCAGTGCAGTGTGCACACAGTTCTGCCGGTAATGAATATTATATTTTGTGAGGAAACTTTTCCACCAATAATTCCAATAAGTATTCCAAAATGTATTCACTTCAGGTTTACGAAAGTAACTGTAATCAGATTACTCGTTTTTCGAATGTAACGCCAGCTGAATACACTTGATTTTTGTATTCTGATTACGGAACGCCGTTACATGTATTCCGTTAAAACCCAACCCTGTGTATATCTCTCCGGACTGTCCACCAGCAGATGAAAAACACTCACCTAGCCACCTCTTCCAAGGGCCGAGGGAACCGTGCGGCAGAGTTTCCGTTAACATTTTTTTTTTTTGACAGCCCAGCATCAGGAGAGGTGGGGAGAGGGAGACGTAGGGAGAGGGAGGCGGGGCTATTTCATCATTATCAGAAAATGATCGTATAGATCGCTGCTAGATGAGGGCAGTGGGGGCTCTTCTTGGAGTCTGGCTTTTTAAAAAAAAGCAAAGTTCATTAGTGAACTTTGAGCCATCATTTATTTTGCAGGCAGCCCTCTGGCTCTCCCATGTTATTATGGCACGCGCCGGAACCAACAATCAGTTTTTACCGTAAAAGAGTTCTGTTCAGAGGACAAAGCACAACATTAATGAAACTCAATATTTGTTCACTTGAATTTCCCTTTGAGTTCTTGGATATTCTCAATGGGTGAATACATTTTTTTATAATAATAATAAAATATCCTTTTTTAAATGACACCGAAGCTTTCTCAGGGTGGGCCAATGAGTAAACTGGGTGGGCCTGGGCTTTACCCTGGCCCTATGGTGGCTACGCCACTGCCGCACACTTCATAAGGAGTTTGACCGTGATTTTCATTCTGGCAGAATCAACACATCAGCCCCATTGAACAGCCCAGTCGTGCCAGCCTATACAGGGGCATGAGGGGCAGAGTTTTACTCTTGCAACTTGCATATTTATTTATTGCACTTGAAGCACACACACGCATGGCGTAATTTCCACTTGGGACAGGGGGGACATGTCCCCCCACTTTTCGAAATCCCGTTTGTGACCCCCCACTTTACAAATGTTTATTATTATTTTTGAACGCAAGCCATCATCGCCACGGAGGAGCTCACAGCCTCTGTGAGCAAGCGAGACAGAGAGAGAGAGAGAGAGGGAGAGAGAGCTAGAGAGAGACAGAGAGAGAGAGAGAGAGAGAGAGAGAGAGAGCTAGAGAGAGCACACCTTTATCTATTTAATATACATAAAGTAAGAAATCATTCCGATGTGTACTATAGGAGAGTACAAAAAACAGTTTAAAAGTAGTAAAATATGCATACATAAAAAGAAAGAATGCTAACTAGGTAACAGAATAAACAAGTTTAAATGATTCATTATTGGTTGTGATCATATTCTAAAGATGTTTGGATAATTGAAAAGTATACAGCTCCCTTTCATCTGAGTGTTGAGACCTGTATCCATCAATTCATTGTTGTGCAAAAGTGCACCAGATTGATGCATTTCACTTCAACATTTAAAGAAATATCTTCCAGGATGTGAGGTCCCCCCCCAAATAAAGCAGGTTAAAATAATTAAATTGCATACATGTTCTTTTAGTAAACACTGAAAAAGGGTCCCATAGACCCAAACAGTACACAAAGGTTAAAGGTTAGCATATAATAATGTTAAAATGTGCTAAATATATACACTGCAAAAAAAAGAAAAAGAAAAGAGGAGTAAAAGTAGCCCCTGACTTGTTTTATTTTCCCATCCTAAAAAAGGTTGGTGACCCCTGCTGTAGCAACACGTTCTCACTCCCAACCCGTAACATGTTGACGGACGGTCAGGGCCCCTCCCCGTCACCCTATTACGCACAGGGTACCCCTTGGAAGTCAGTTTTCAACGGGCAGGGCGTCCCATTGACTTGCATAGAGCTCCCTGAACGTTGGTAATAGAGGAGTTGGGATCGCAGCGAAATGCTCTCCGCAGAACCATTCTCACAGCGTTTATCAACCTTTTTCTGACTCAATATCAAGCCACACTTATTGTTTTTACTTCTTTATTTTAATTGAATAATGTAGGACTTTTGTTGCCGTCAGTTATGGGGAGAGTAGGGGCTCAGAATACTGAAATCTGTATTGTTTCTGCGTTTTTTCCTTCTAATTTTGTATCCTTTTCTAAACCACACACTGTTATTTACTCAACAATAACACATAATTATCCTTGTGTTTATTTATTTGTTTGATTAATAAACACAAGTTGGAGTCCGTCAGGACCGGGGGTCGGAGCAGCTCATAGTAGTTGCTTTAGAGAATTTTACACCCGGCAGTAAGTATTCTCTCCGCTTCGCTTGACAAACCCTGTGATAGTCCTCAAGCTCTGTGATTGGATGTTTGAGTGTGTGCCGAGGGTTACGCCGAGCGTCGAACAACACTTTGAAATGGGATGGAACCACGGCAGACTGTCCAAAACTGGATTTGAACGGGTCCACCCCGTTCCCCCCACCCCGTCCCCAGAGCTACACATGCTGGCTATTGTGTGTTTTGCAACATGCTCTATGGCACGTCTCTACTGGGAATTGTAGTTTTAAAAAGATCTTTTCGTATATTTCCCACAATAAGAAGTTGCCAGTATTAAACTGTGTACATCCCTGGAGGTTTAGGAGATAGGAAACACTCAAATTTAAAACATATAATTAATAAATGCGTGAAAATTGCTTGTGCCCATAATGGGCAGCATTAATATATACCCACATGCCAGCTAAGGTCAGAAGAGCTTTATTTAACAGCTCGTCTTATGTCTGTGACCCCTCCTGTTGTTAATTGACAAGCCTGAAACATGCACTTGTCAAGGTTCAGAGGCAAATATGGCAGTAGCCTTCGATCATCTTAAGATAAGATATACTTTATTGATCCTAAGTTGGAAACATTTGCGTTACATCAGCATGTGTAACAGTTGTAAATATGCAGTGGTGTTTATTTGTAAATAATTTAGTATAATCACACCAATTCTGTGTTTTATATTGAATAATTCTGTGTTATTTATTTATTGAATGTTCAATACCTGACAAGGTCGGAGATGAAAAACTTGGGTCGCAGCAGGTTCCTCAACAGTGCATTACAAGACATCTATCAATATGTGTGTACTACCTGCACAATTAAACTGTCGTATTCTGCACATTTTTTATACTATCTACATACATCTTATAAGAGTATAATACATATGTATAATATCAGTTAAAATAAGTGCTTAAACATACAGTAGTTAACATTGCAGGAAAGCAATATATTAGTACTTTGTCAGGCTTAATATTTATACCCCCAAAATTATACCCCCTAAAATGTTTTTAAATATAACTAGGGTTGTAGTTGAAGAGTTTGTAACGGACAACGGCACGTCCATTAATTCCACAACCACACACATGGATTAACATCAATTTAATACATTAATGTAGCCTTTGTTTCTGCTAAAAGAGGTGTCGACCAGCTGGGGCAACAAGAAAATCGGCGAAATCGAGTGTGACTATTAAAAAATAAATAATTATTATATTAATATTGACAATAACAACCGACCGTCGGGGAGCGTTCTCATGGCGTCTATTATCAACGCTATGGGAGGTCTATGAAGGTCTATGGGACGGCCTGCCCGTTGAAAACTGACTCAAGGGTTACCCTGTCCGTAATAGAGTGACGGGGAGGGGCCCTGACCGTCCGTCAACATGTGACGGGTTGGGAGTGAGAAAGTGCTGGCTGTCGATGCCTACAGCCTCATACAGCCCTGCTGTAGATGCATACAGTTTTTGTAGTTTTATCCTACAAAAACTGTAACACTTTAGCTTCCATTGATAACTGGATGGTTTGTCCATTCAAAACAAATGCATTTCAGTCATTTTCCTTCATCTTAAAGTAAAGCATTGTAATAATTGTTTTACTAGAAATGATAATTGTTTATTGATTGACATTATATCGGAATCTAAATCATTGCCAGCATCGCAGTAACATTGTCCCATGCAAACATATATGTGGCTTTTCATTCTTTCTCTATCTGGACTTTACAACACTTCTCCAATTATTTCCTTTTTGCATCCTCTTCCTCCACCTTTCCTCTTCTATTTTCTTACGATATCTACGTTTCTCCCCCCCACTTCCCCTCCTCCCGATTACTCCTCTCACGCAGCTTATATTTTCCCCCTGAAGGGCGACACTTTTTAATTATTTCTCTCCTTCTCCAGATGAGCGTGCTCCATCATAACCTGCCTGACCATTTTATGTTATGTTCTGTTGAATAACCAGCCAGATGAGAGAGCTTCCACTGCAATTTAAATGAAATTACATTTTTTTCAAACCATTTTCTAAAATGAAGTCATCAGCATCAGAAAAATTACGTCTGCCTATTAACTTCCCTTAATGTTCGGATGGCACTATGCTGAAATGACTTCCTTCTTAGAATTTCCTGGAAATGCAGGCGGGGGATGGGGGTGGCGTGTGACCTTTTGACCGCAAAGCAATGTATTCTGGGTATTGCCTGGAGGTGAAAAAGTGAGGGAGGGGAAATAAAAAGAGAGGAAGGGGAAATGTAAGTGTATTAATGTGCGTGTCAGAAAGAACACGGCTGAAGAACGCACTTGTGTGTGAATATGTCGTAAAAGTGTGTGTGTTTGTTTGTTTGTTTGTTTGTTTGTTTGTTTGTTTGTAAGGGGAAGAGATAGCAAGTTATTATCTAGGTTTTTTACCAGATAATACCAATGTGTGGATGACTGAAAACTGAAATAATACAGAACGCTTTTGACAGAACAAAAAAGAACCACCAACACTGAACTAGGGCCACCAGGGTGGGTGGAGGGGGTCTGGAGGACGGGTTTTGGGCTGACAGCCCAGGAGCACAGCGGAAGGGATCTCGGGCGGACGGCCTGCGGGCAAGGCAGAGTCCAAGGTGGGGGTCTCGGGCGGACGGCCCGGGGGCAAGGCAGAGTCCAAGGTGGGGGTCTCGGGCGGATTTCCCGGGGGCAAGGCAGAGTCCATGGTGGCACGAAGGCCACAGTGGGCTAACTCAGGGGGCCAAGCATGAGGGCGAAGACCGCGGCTCTCAGGGGGCCAGGCTCGAGGGCGAAGACCGCGGCTTTCAGGGGGCCGGGCTCGAGGGTGAAGACCGCGGCTCTCAGGGGGCCGGGCTCGAGGGCGAAGACCAGACAGCTCCGGAGGCCGGGCAGGACCCGGTGTCGGCCGAACAGGAACCGGAACCGGTTGGACAGGCTTCGGCAGGATCCCCCACGGAAGAGGACCAGGAGTTGGCAGGACCCCCGGCGAGACAGGTGATGGCGGGGCCACCAACAGAACAGGACAAGGGGTTGGTATGACCCCCGGCAGAAGAGTTGTCGACTGGACCCCCAGAGGAATGGGACATAGGATTGGCAGGACCCCCGGCAGGAGAGTAGTCGGCGGGACCTCCAACGGGGCTGGACATGGAACTGGCAGGACCCCCAGCGGAACCTCCAACGGCACAGGACATAGGGTTGGCAGGACTCCCGGCAGAAGAGTAGTCGGCAGAACCCCCAACGGGATAGGACATAGGTTTGGCAGGACCCCCAGCAGGAGAGTAGTCGGCGGGACCACCAACTGCACAGGACATGGAGTTGGCTGGACCCCCGGCAGGAGAGCAGTCGGCAGGACCTCCAACGGCACAGGAGACAGGGTTGGCAGGACCCCCGGCAGAAGAGTAGTCGGCGGGACCCCCAACGGGACAGTACATAGGGTTGGCAGGACCCCCGGCAGGAGAGTAGTCGGCGGGACCTCCAACGGGACAGGACATGGAGTTCGCAGGACCCCCGGCAGGAGAGCAATCGGCGGGACCTCCAACGGGACAGGACATGGAGTTGGCAGGACCCACAGCGGAACCTCCAACGGCACTTGAGTGGGGACAAGAGAAGGGACTCGAGTAGGGACTGGAGAGGGGACTTGAGATTGAACTCGAGAGGGAACTTGAGAGGAGACTCGAGAGAGATAGGGCTAGAGAGAGGGCTTGAGAGGTAACTCGAGAGGGAACGCGAGGTTATTTGAGAGGGAACGAGAGGTGACTCGAGAGGGAACTCGAGAGGTGACTCGAGAGGTGACTGGAGAAGGAACTTGAGAGGGGACTCAAGAGGAGACTTGAGAGGGAACTCGAGAGGAGACTCGAGAGGGGACCTGAGAAGGAACTTGAGAGGGGACTCGAGAGGAGACTCGAGAGGGGACTCGAGAAGAGACTCAAGAAGAGACTTGAGAGGGAACTGGAGAGACTGCTAGCCTGGACTTGCGACTCATTCTCTTAGGAGCCTTTTGGAGGCTCCGTGGACCTCCGAAAGCCAGAAGAGTGTTGTAATTCCACCTCAAATTGATAATCTGCTGGGTCCATTTCTTGGTTGGTTGGTTCTGTTACGGAGAGTGAAAGAAGCAGGACCCAAATGCAGATAATGCTGAAAAATACCTTTATTTCAAGGATAACGGGCAAACAGAACACTCCCCGGTGAACTCAGTCACAGACAAAAGATGAACCAACACTGAACACAGGAAGGGACAAGACTAAATACAGGGAGGGGTAATCACAAGACGAGAAACAGCCGGGCAGGGGAGGAGAAACACAAGGGCGACAGGTGAACACAATCAGACAATTAGACACACCAGGGAAACTAACGACAGGAGGAAAAACACAGGAAGAAGGACCAGACAATATACATAGAAGAAAACATGACAGGGAGAACAGCAAAACACCCAAAACAAGACATACAAAACGTGACATAACACAATAATCATAACAATTATAGGTATAAAAAAATAAGAGAATAAAGTAAACAGGTATAAAATACTATATGACAGTAAAAAAAAGTTGTAATTAATACACAAGAATACAGTTTGAAAGGAAAGTGATTTGTAAAACATTCATAAAGAAAAATAAAATATGCTTACAGTTATAATGTGTGTTGAGAGATGTATCCATAGATCTCCTAATGTTGCTCTCAAAGTGCACCAGATTGATGCTTTTAACTTCAACACTTAAAAAAAAATCTTCCCGGGGGAGCATGCGGGACCCCCCTGGAGGAGGTTAGGTCCCCCCCCCCCCACCTTAAATCATGTCCACATGGATAGGAAACTAAATTGCACACATCTTGTGTCCATCTCTTTCTGTTTTGATGGTCATGCCACACCGTGCACGTGCATGCATGCGTGAGTCATGTTAAGATATCTGGATTAAGAGGTTGCTTTTTCTTTGCACAGCATGAAAGAAAGGCGAAGTGAATGGGCTGTGATTTTAATTTTTTAAGCAGAAGTCAATCATTTGTACGGCCCTCGGAGGATGTTGGAAAAATTGAAATGGCCCTTGAGAGGAAAAAGGTTCCCCACCCCTGCTATAGATGCTCATTGAAACCACTACTGTCAACATAAGGATTTTCCACTTCTTGCACAAAAAGTACCTAGCCTTTTAACAGGACTGTTCTAACTGTTTCCAGTTCCATTAATAATACGATACAACAAAGAGGCTATGACGACAAGAACAGCAAAAAGGAAGCAATGCAATGGAAAACAACAAATCTAAAACACTACATTATGTAGACATCTACAAGTGAGCAGTGTGAACATAACACTTATAAAGTTGTGAAAATTATCTGCTTTTACATTGTGAAACAGTGAACAGCAAATTAAATTATAGGACAAATTAATTTCAATCCAACATGAGAAAAGTAAGAATTCATCAGGATATATGGATGGTGTGAACCCATACGGAGAAATGTTTTTCTGCAAGTGTTTGTAGCTCATAAACACAATTTGCAGCAGATATGGAAACATTTTATTTCAATATATCCTGCTGCTGCCTTTCCTGTCGGCTCTCATCACAGATTTATTTCTGTTTGCAATTTGTATTTCTCTGTTTGTATTGTTGCTGCAACTGCAAAACCAAATGTCTCTGACTGCGTTAGCAAGTTTAAATTGAATTCTGCCTCCGACCCGGGGTTCTGAACGAGAGGAGGAGAGACACCAAGGGGGAGGGGGGGGGGGGGGGGGAAGGAAGGACTACCACCGCATGCCAGGTAGAGGAAATGATGTTATACACACACTCACGCACACACACACACGCACAAATACAATCCATGATTGTACATCTACAGTAATGGAAGGATAATTACACAGCTAGGTTCCACCCAATACTGTGTGTGTGTGTGTGTGTGTGTGTGTGTGTGTGTGTGTGTGTGTGTGTGTGTGTGTGTGTGTGTGTGTGTGTGTGTGTGTGTGTGTGTGTGTGTGTGTGTGTGTGTGTGTGTGTGTGTGTGTGTGTGTGTGTGTGTGTGTGTGTGTGTGTGTGTGTGTGTGTGTGTGTGTCAGTGGTATTATATCCAGTCAGAGTGTTTCCTGGCAGTAAACACACTGCTGGTTGGCCGGGGCTGTTTTTTTCTTCTACAAGCATTTGAGATGGATAGACAGCTGGCAGGACAAAAACATGCTTCTCTATTTTAAGATGTGAATCTGTCATTTCTAAATCATCTAAAATTAACAATCTCCATGCTTGATTGCCATGAGTTTTTAGAATTCAATTAAAAAAAACTTTTTACAGTCGCTGTTATCCGCGCCAAGTTCCTTTTCATCCTTGACGTAATTTTCTTGGACGGAACAAACTTCCTCTGAAAGCACCAACAGACAGTTTGATACAGAATTAATGTTTTGGATTCAAAGTCAATTACGACATGCAGCTGTTGATCCATCAGCTGTTTTTTTTTTTTTTTTCTGACGCTTGATGGGAATAACTCTTGGAGTTTATCTTTATGTTCTCTTTGACCTTTGCAAGTTATCTTTCTAAATCAGACATGATTACAACTCCACTCCGTCTACATCTTCTCAACTCTCGTCATTTTTGTTTTTGCCAGTTCTTTAACAATTAACTGGATCTTCACAAAGGCAACTTTCTGTCCTTTATATTGTAATTTGGTCTCTTTAACTGTCTAAATCAAGAAATATCTGATAAAAGCCAAGGACTGATGAAGATGTCAAATGACAGTCAATGTATTTTGACCAGTTTCCAAATGCAGGCTTTCAAGTCTTCATGTCAAACCCAGAAGTTAGCATCTCAAGCACTTCCTCAACAAATCGCCTGTTACAAAATAAGCTCTTTGGCAAACAAGAGGATAATCTCCACATATTAACCCCACTTATTAAAGCGTTAATGCAATACCCAGAAGTAAAACGCTTACGGTGGGCTGTAAAGGAACTACAGCACGGTCTAATATTCGGTGTGATGACATTTAGAATCTTGTGAGCAACTGCCGTTTTTGACACATCGAAGCATCAGACATGAAAACTCATCAGCTTGCATTAACCATATATCTTATTCGCCAAAATGCTGACTCAGGTTTGCAGGTTTTAGGATGCATTCCTGCTCTACTCATTACCACATAAAATATTTTAACAGGATCTAAGCGGTCCAAACAGCAGCATGTCTGGAACCAAAAAAGGAGAAATAAAAAGATCAGGTTTGTAAAACAACAGTGACAGTAATAAGAGTACGCCAAATCCAAAACACAGGGGATCTGAAATCCGACAATTGGATTCAAATCTGTGTAACACAAATGTACCAGTGCTAATGTAATAACTCCACTCAGTGCCTTTCTAAATGTTTCCTCAGGTGGCATCAACCTCCTTGCAGTTTAATATGATGCGACAGCAGGAAAATCTCCCGCTCTGAGCTGTCAGCAGCAGTGTGCGGGCGACAGACCTTCGCTGACAACGTCTCGTTAAGAAGGCTCGTTAAGAGACCCCTCGTTAAAGGGAGCACTTTCAACCCAAAAACCGATGCTGAAGTTCAACTGATTAGTCCAAAATAATATGATACATGCAGGAACTGTGACATGCAACAACAGAGTGTGTCAAATGTTTAAGAGTTGAATAGCTTAGTGTCTCTTCCTCTACTGCGTGCTTCTTGATCATCCACAATCACAGGATCATTAGTGGAGAGTTGCTGACACTTAATACTTTCTTTCTTAGAAACTTTTTTTTTCTTTTTTTAATGTGTCATTGTGTTGTTGTGTGCAGTCACCAGGGATACAAGTTATTACATCTTTAATGTGTCTAAATAATATTGGAGATCCTGGGCCCAGGAGTTCAAAACTTTTAATCTCAATCAGATCCGATCAGATTTTGAAATCCCATTTTTGTGATCCAGGATCAGACAAGTCGGCCAAATTTTGTCCCTGGAGTTCAAAGCAATTCAGGATAGGATCAGCCTGATCCAGATTACGATTTTTCAAGATGACTAGATCCTCAATATCAGTGCTTTAATCCTACCGATTGCCATCTAGTGGACATAAAAAATAATAAAAGGAAGACGAGACCACATTGCAGAGACATCTATAATGTCTAATTATATTTTTTTATTTGAAAGGTGATGACAGATGATGGAATTTTTTTTGTTGAAGATATTTTTACTTTAATCTAAATTACATTTGTGATTGACAATCTTTGCTGTGATACTTTTATGAGCATAAACATTTATGTCATCAACATTTGGGTAAAAACAAAATAGGCCACCACAAACGTGAGCAAAAATGGAAATTTCCCATGAAGGCTAAAAATTGTGTATTATTTCAGTTAACAAACATTGCCATCTTATTTAAATTGAAACATATTTTTAAATAAATTGTACAGTACATTTTGCTCTGGTAATCCACTGGAAATCCACCCCTCTGGTGGGATCAGGATAATCCAGTTTTTTGAGATCAAACTGATCCCAATCCTGTGTTGTCGGTTTGAACTACCCATTTTTGAAGATTTGATCCAGATTAAAGCTTGGATTGGATTTTCTGATCTAATCGGATATCAAAGTGATCCTAATCCTGTTTTTTGGTTTTGAACTCCCCAAAATCCAAATCTGATTTGATCAGATAGGGATTAAAAGTTTTGAACTCCTGGGCCCTGGAGTTTATATTGTTTCTGATGGGTGACAAACTAAATGGAAAAATCTAAATAAAGAGTGGAAGTATACCAGTCCGTAGATTTCTACTGCGGGAATGAGGACAATTTTATGGGGGTGCTGAAAAGTGCCATATAACTTGTCATTCCAAAATATATTTGGGGACCATAAATGTAAAATTGAGCGCAAAGTGAAACACATACAGACAAATAGCTCTTAAGTCCTGTTATTGTATTTTGGCCCATTCATTTCTTTTTCTGGCCTGCAAAACTCATATCAACCACCTTTCCCAGCAGCATCAGAGAGCTCTAATAAACCAACTCTTTACTACACTAGCTAGCACCAAACGCCTCGTGACAAAAGTGGAACATTTTGCAGCTAAATAGCCAAATGTTTTTCATTCGAACATTCATAATTGGGTTATTTACTGACAAATGTTTATGGCATAGAAAAACACTTAAAATATTGTAAGCTTTTGTTAACCACAGACCTTGTTTAAGGCTTCTAACTACAAACACGTCTAAATAACCATTGACTTTGAGACAAGGGAACCGGGAAGTGGTAATCTCAAGACTCAAGATTCAAAGGTTTTATTGTCATATGTGACCTGCTCCATCGAAATCAGTCGCATTGACCCAAAGACACATTTTGAGTTGTATACACTGCTGGAAAGAGTAGATTCCTAGCTTTCTAATGATATCAGGATTGTTTTTGTACTCCAAATATTAAGCAAAAGTTGTCACATTATATAATGACTATCACGAATCATAATTTTGAGAAAAAGGCCTTCAAAGTTTTCTCTTCTCTGGAATCCATCGATCTGATTGATTATTAGCGGCTAATAAATGATCAAAGTAGTACAGAGGGGAAATATTGTCGTTTGGATTACTGGTCTGGGGGAAGCTCACAAGTGTAAGGGCCTAGCCAGCATGTTGATGTTTTTGTTATTGTTCCGGTTTTCATTTTTGTTTCTCTCATTTCAGTCTCAGCTTTCCTGCCCTTGATTGAACTCCACCTGCTTCCCATCCCTAATTAGCCTCACCTGTGCCCCATTGTTATCTCTCCCTCTGTCTACTTAGTCTGCATCCACATTCCCTTCAGTGCCAGTTCATCTTAGTTATTCCTAGCGTTCCAGCAGTGTTTTTCCTAGTATCTGATTCCAAGTGTACCTGACCCAGCTTCGTGTTCTGACCCGGTCCCTGTCTACTCCTCGTCTGTTTTGGTAGCCTTATTGACTGATCTCCCATGTACCGAACCTTGGCTATAAAGACCTTTTTTGCATCCTAAGCCTCTGTGTCTGAGTCGTGCTATTGAGTCCTCTACTTGTGTTCATTCAGTCATTACAGCGAGTGTGTGTGTGAGAAACACCGGCTGTTGTTATGCCTGCGGTGACGTCAAGTTACTCTGTTCTCCGCTTGTAATTATGCCGTTACAAGCTTCAAAGTTGTATTTATCATCTGAATTTTCCGAAAAACAAGTTTAATATTCTGAAAGCCAAGACTTTGTTTATTTGAAATCAGATGAAAACAAACTGTAATGGACCCTGCCGTGTTATCTATGATTCAGTGGCGGCCGGCCCATAGGGGCGCTGCCCCCCCTCTTCCCACATTAAAAATAAAAAGAATAAAAAAATATAGGCTATATTTAAAAAATATTTTTTTTATTTTTAATAAACAAGGTAAATATTATAATTGGTATCAGTAAAATGTATAATCTACAATAAAATGGCGTTTAAAATTGTTTTACGATGTCTAAAGTTACTGATAAGTCACATGTTTCCTGCCTGGTCTTGCCTGTGTATCATTACCCTCTCTCGTCTGGGCGCTATGCAAAGCGCCCTGACGAGAGTGCAGCAAGTGCAGCAGAATCCAACTGTTGCTATCTTTAAACTATGCTGCTGAAACATAATTTCAGCCAATCAGCATCATCAAATCTGATGGTCACAGGGCGCCTACGTCAGCGCCCGGTGCAATCTGTGAGTTGTTTGGACTTGTATCCAAGGAGACAAAACAGGAAGCTGGCATACACTCTGGGAGCTATCATTAGCAGCTAATATGAAAACTCAGTTTTTGACATAAAAATGGAATTATGGATTATCAATAATTTTTTCAAAGTGACAGACACATTGGATTAACCTATGGATTAATCCAATTAATCAGCCGCGTTTTTCTTGTTTTTGATCAGAATAACAGCAAAAGGTGAGCATATCTCCGTGTTTTGCTACCTAAAGCTACGTTGTGTGATGTCTGTATTTGCTTCCCCTGTCGCGAGATCTGATAGCTCAGTGATGATACTTATATTTCTAGAATCTGTGGAATCTCAGCTTGTTAGCTAAACTTGTTTGTGCATATCCAATAAGTATATTGATTGATTTATACCTAGATTGCATTAGCATTTTTTCGCTCAGGGCTCATTTAGACGCTTCTTGTGAGACTTGTGTTTTGTTTCAGTAAACATGGTTCATATAATCAGTTCGCTGAGTTTCTTCCCGTTAAATAAGTAGGACAGATGAATAGTTCATTACATTGTAAGAAGCCCTGAGACACAGTTTTGTGAGAAGAAAAAAAAACGGGGGAGAAAAGCCCCTTAACAGGTTAAATGGGAATTAAATAATTTTAAGTAATTTTGAGTGTTCCCAAAGCCCCGGTCTTCTGCAGTTTGTGTGGGCCTACTGTACTGTTGCACAGTTTATACCACATGTGTCAAACTCAAGGCCCGGGGGCCAAATCAGGCCCTTGGTAGATTTACTTTCGGCCCGCAGGATAATTTCTAATTACTATTAGATCTGGCCCGCCGGTATATTGCACGCACACCTTCACTCAATCCTGAGGATTTCCTCAACTCAGAGCCTGACAGCAAAGATTGATGAACTTGCCCCCAAGATGAGATGCCAAGTATCTGGCTTGAACTAGCATCACAGAGCAGCTCACTGAGTTTCAATGTTTTCTTCTGCACTTGTTTTCTTGCGACAACAGGGCATGTTTGTTTTTTTCTTTGAGGGAAATAGTTTTTTTGTAGCTGTTGTTGACCTGTGGAAAAATGGAATCATAAGAAATGAAGCTGCAGATAGAGCCATAAGAAATGAATGCAACTGATTATTTAATGTTTCATGTTGTTTTTATAGGCAATAATTTAAGCTTTGTTAGTTCCAGGTTTAATATGTGCAATAAGTTCATTTCAATATGTTTTGCAATAAACATTGAACAAGTGGGGCCCTCGACTAGTACCCATTTTTCTATTTTGGCCCACTGTGTATTTGAGTTTGACATCCCTTGTTTTTACTATAAACTATGTCCAGGACGAGGTGTTCGGAAGTTTTGGAAGATTCATAGCTAACCACACTGAAGATTATGGAGGTATTGATCATCCCCCACTCTAAAATCACCAGAAGTCATAATTTAAGGGGTATTTTCTAAAAAAGAATTACCGGGGGAGCATCCACCCGGACCCCCCTAGTATTGTTTGTTCACCATTTCCACAGCCCCACCTAAAATATTTTCCACCAGCCGCCACTGCTATGATTACTATATGCCTTACATTCATAATTTCAGCGGTAGCGAGGGGGAGCAAGGGGGAGCGAGGGGGAGCGGCGCTGCGGAATAGCAGAGTGCGAGTGAGAGGTGCCTGTCATCTTCCCTTTACAAGCTTCAAAAATGTATTTATCGTGTGATTTTGGAAATAAAAGTTTCATATTCTGAAAGCCAAGACTTTGTTTATTTAAAATCAAACAAAACAATCGCAAATACACGTTTATTTTGAAATGAGCCGACTGATTTCGATCAGTCCGAGAAGCACGTGAATGCAGCATTGACCTTGGTTAGTGCAATTCTAGTTTTACAAGAATAATATATGAAATGACCATGTGAACAAATGTCAACAATTTGAATTGAATGGCTTGTTGTGACAAACTTATATTGAATTACCACCCACTAGGGCTGTACCCGAATATCCGAATATTTGTTCGTTGGAGTACTATTCGGGTTTCAATTTCGTTATTCAGATGTTCGTTTTTTTATTTTTATTTATTTATTTATTGAAATCTCCAATATCAACGTAAGAGCTTGTGCCTCTTCGGGGGGGGGGGGGGGGGGGGTGCTAACACTTAACCATAAACGTTATCGTTTATGGTCCATCACATTGTTTCCATAGCAACAACAACTTCCTGTCAACAGCGCTAACTCTCCTTCAAAATAAAAGCATGTCCATACAAAATAGGAAGCCAAGCCAAATTACACTTAAGATAATATACAACTGCAACGAAAGTAACACACACAATGCAATATTATTTTCAATTTCAAAGAACACAAATTGAGTTGTATACATTAACAAATAACTATAAAACAACAATACTGTAGAACAGTGGTTCTCAACCTGTGGTACGCGTACCCGCTAGTGGTACGCGGAGGATTTTTTAATTGTATTTAACCAGATGAAAACATTGAGACAACATCTCATTTACAATGCTAACCTGGCCAAGAAGGCAGCAACGGTTCTTACACATAACAGACATAAAAAATACAGTAAACGAAAAAAAGGAGAAAAGCAGTCACTACATTGTGCACATGGGACAGTAAGAAAGTTACACTACTTGTTACTGCAAAAGCAGCTGGTGGTAAGGACCTCAGACAACTTCAATTAAAAACAGACTATAGGGACAAGTGCCATAAGTTTGAGGCTTGATTGAATAATATTAATTAAAAAAGAAATCATACTATCAAAATACTACAATGAATGAAAATAAGCTTTAGATAACTGAAACTGTGGTTTAAATAAGTTATAATAGGCTATTGTTGTTTTTAGATTTAGAAACACATTTTTTATTTCTGGCGTTGCTAATGACGACCATACTACCCGTGAATGATTAGCGAACGTTGCTAGCAAGCTAAAGAAAGAAGAAAGCTGAATGATGTTAAAAACGTGGCTCAAAATGGGAGGTATTCAGAAGAGAGGTATTGATTGATTGTTTGAGAGGTACAGAGGAGAATATTACCAGCTAAAGTGAACAAGTGAATGAGGAGGAGGACAGTCATCAACCGAGCACAAGCCCAGGCTCAACCAGCAACGCAAACGTGATATGCACAGTCACAACGCTGTGATGGAAGAGAGAAGTGACTCAGGAAGAAGGCATTTGCTCAAAGAATGGAAAGAAGGCTGTGACCGAGGTCAAAAGTTGAAAAAGCACACACTTGTCCTTAATTGTTATCTTTTTTGCCACCACAGAAATGGCAATAGCAAACATCAGCAGACTGAAGATCAGCTATTAGCTCATCTGCTCCTGGAGGCTTTCATTATTATTGTGGAACTGAATTCTCAATTGGACATTTTCTGTTCCAATGTAGGTTGTTGCAGGAGGCCTACATTCAAACTTTGGTATAGGTCCAGGACATGACATGTGTGTACAGTTTTCATTTGTTGTGTGAGAATAAGTTATTATTTTTGTTCTTTATGTTCTCACTTGTGGTGTGTGAGTGAGTGAGTGAGAGAGAGACTGCCCTTTGTACAATAAATAATGTTATTATGAATACATTTGTATGGTGGCCCTGAAGTGCAAGATACCACAGAATTTCACAAAACACAACAGCATTTCACAAAACGCTGCAGCATTTCACAAAACGCCGCACCATTTCCGAAAACACTACAGCATTTCAGGAAACACCACAGCATTTCACATTGGACGGAAAGGGTATTTCTTTAGGGAGAACACTTCTTGTTTGTGATACATACAGCCGGCGCCGCGTCACAGTTTGGGCCGGGGCATTTCGAGGGGGAAAACAATCCTCTCCCCCTCGCCCGGCGCACTGTAAGCGCACGGATTTTAAATGTTAAACAAACATGTCATACATTGATTCATTGCAGCCCATTGACAGGGATAGATACCTTAAAAAAATTAATTTAATAGGATTGGATTCTTGTCCATATCTTATTAAAGAGTGGACGAATGATCCGACTGCATGGCCTGAAGTTTCATTCCCTGATATCTTCTGCTACCTGGTTGAATCACCCGGTAAGAGGCAAAATCACATTAACTGATTAATTAAACCTCACATAATTTCTATGTCTGACAAGGAAATTAGCACGTTTTAGTGAATTTGTTCATCACACAATGGTTGTTATTGCACAATAGCCATCATGAGCTGCATATACATATGGGTTATTGACGACTCGGTAAGTTATATCACGCAGGGATTTACACACACAGCAGCCTAAAGAACTATCGGTCCCTTGAGGCACACAACTTTTTTACAAGTGGCTTTGTTGGAGTTGTGCTCCATCATAATCTACCTTCATCGGATACCTATCTGTTCCGATGTGATGTAAAGCCATCCTGGAGGGTGACAGAGAAGCCGCACCAGACGTGGGTAGCAGTCAAGGGAGAGGGTACCATCGTCGCTGCCCACTGCAACTGCATGGCAGGGTACGTTTGTGAAAGCGTTCATTTGTTTTTGCGTGCGTGCGTGCGTGCGTGCGTGCGTGCGTGCGTGGGTGCCATAAATACGTCCAAATATATCAAAATGTTCCAAAAGAAATGTCACCAGACAGGGCAGTATTATGTAAAATCTTAGGCCCAATATCTTTAGTGATCTAGAGCTAATGGATATTTTTTTCCTTCCTTTTCAGTCTTGGTGAAAGTTGTTCCCATGTGGCTGCTGTTCTTTTTAAATTAGAGGCTTGTGTCCGCATGGGGATCAACAAAGTGCCATGCACAAGCAAAGCCTGTGAGTGGAACAAGACGTGTGTTAAAAAGATTGAGCCTGCTCTTGTTGCAGAGACAACTTTTTACACAGAGGACAAGACGTCAAAAAAAAGGAAAAGGAAAGCCCCTACCCCAAAAGCCTCTTTATCACAGCAGCAGCAGTTCCTCACTATGCTGGCTGACAGATCACCTGACTCTGTGGTATTAAATAGTTTCATGGGTTTTTCAAGGCCTTTTAAGAAGCCATGGTGTTTCAGCCAGCATGAGGTGACTGAGGAGGAGATCGAAAATGTGGAGAGAGCAACCATCCGTCAGGCATCCTGTGTGCAATGGCATCAAGAGCGGGTTGGTCGCATTACAGGCTCCATAGCCCACCGTGTCTTAACAGCTACAGAACATCCTAGCAAGTCACTGATCAACACCATATGTGAAGAAAGGCACAGGCCGATAATGAAGCCCTGGATTCAGTGGGGGAGACACCATGAGCAAGATGCCATTGACACTTATCAATATGCTCTTGGAGCTGGGAGCCCCACAGCCAGCCTGTCTTCCACCATTTACATCTGTGCCCCAGTAGATGCACCACATCAGAACCTGGTCATCAGAAAGGCTGGCTTCCGCATCTGCCAAACTATGCCATACCTGGGGGTTTCATGTGATGGCTATGTTTCCTGTGACTGCTGTGGTGAGGGTGTTATAGAGGCTAAGTGTCCTTACAGGTGGGGGCAAGACACCTCTACTGGGTACCAACAGTGGCTTGAGGACAAAAGAGGACATCTGGAAAGTCTGACAAGCTTAAAGAGAAGTCATGCATATTTCACTCAGGTATTTCAATATTTCACCTGCATATACCTGCACACCTCTAATAAGTCTGCAGCATTTTGGGCAATTATCCACAGATAATTATCCACAGATGGCATACTGTCTATAATGTAAATATTAGTGTTATGATGATTGCATTGCATTTGATTGCATTTGACAGGTCCAAATGCACATGTTTGTTACCAAACGGATGTATGCAGACTTCATCACTTGTACTCCTCAGACCTGCCTGATATTCAGAGTACAAAGAGATAAGGACTTCATCAGTGGTGCCATTAATGTGATGCAAACATTTTGGTCACAACACATACTACACAAACTTCGGGAGCTGAAAGATGCACAGGTAGGTGGTTGAATTTCCTATCAGTGTAAAAATGGCAACAAATAAGTCACTGTGACAGTTACATATTTATTTATACCAATTCATTTTGAAGCATATTATAGCTATTTCATTCAGTATCAACATAGACTACTAGACTATATGTACAAAATCAAATATCACAAAGCCTATACATTTATTTACAACATGAAAACATACATAGGCTACAAATAGAATGAATAATGGGCTTTACAATATTGGAGGAAACTGATGTTGCAATGTAATTCATCTCCGTAACATCGCTGTGATATGAAAAAAACCACAGCATTTTATATTAGTTAGGGGCAGTTTTTATTTACAACCCAGGCCTGCATGGTATGAAATATACTGTATTGTATGGCCCTGATTTACTTTAGTAAGATAAGCAAATTGTGTTTGTCTATACTTGTGACTTTGATACTAATCAGATAATAATTGTTGATATTGTGATGTTGATCAAATTGTTCTTGTGTTCTTTTCAAAGGGGGTGTACTCATTTTTGATAAGCACTGTATATGTTTCTGCTAAGTAGGCAGAACACAGTCCAGTCGAAAGCAGCACAGGGAGTGACCCATCAGGCAACACAAGTGGCAGCAGAACATCAGGCAACAGAGGCAGAGCGTCAGGCATCAGAGGCAGGGTGACAGGCATCAGAGGCAGGGTGACAGGGTGTGCAGCAGCAGAGCAGCACTGAGATAAGTTCAGGGACCTGTGGAAAGACAAACAACAGGTGGTTTTGATTAGAAAGATCCATTATGTCTCAACTGAAACCTGTTAAATGGCACAATTGGAACAATAATGACTTCTTTGTTGTATAAAAAAGTTGCATAAAATATTGTTCTCTGATGCTCATTATTAAATTACTGCACAGTGATTTTGTTCTTACTCTCAGATTCTGTAACGGTTGTACATGACACTGCCAGACAAGTTCATTAGTGCTGCACAGACATGCACAATCCTATCAATCATGGCCTCTTCTCTCTTCTGTCTTTCATCCTGCAGTCTCTTCACCAGGCGCAGAGGAAGTGGGCCATCCAGAATTGCACTAAATGTGAACAACAGTTCAATGTGTTTAAATATAGAATAACATGTTTTTAAGATAAAATGTTATCTTAAGACACCCTACAAAGTAGGGATTACACATGTACTCATTGATGTGATTAATTGAATAACGTCTCAGCACTTGTTAACCCGGATCTGTACTGTTACAGTAATTAATTTAGTTAGGGAAATGTGAACCACGTCAGCGGCAAGTAGCAACAGTGATTTGATGATGCAGCACACTCTGAATACCAAAAACATTAAAATGTGCATACTGTATGAATCTGACTGCTGACTCTATACTTACCAATGTGAATTCTGATGTTCGAAGTCACACGAGAATTTGCAACATCTTCGGCTGACAGTTATTTTCGGCCCCTCGTGAAAGACGCTGTGATGAGCTGTGCACCCAGAACAGCAAAGTCATCCTTCAAAGTGAAGCCCCTGTCGGCTAAAATATGAAATAAACATAACAAATACTTAAAAAACACTACTTTACTTCAACAGCAACTCAAAAATGGTAACTATGCGTAAATAATAAGTTCACAAATAAGACTTAAATTAGAAGAAAAAAAAACAGTTCAATTGTTACCTGATCTCCTGCATGGTGGAACTTCTGAGATAAGAAGTCTGAGTTCCTTACAATATGCACATCTGAAGCCCTCCCTCCCCAGCCTTTGGAGAGATATGTGATTGAGCCAGATGGGTGACATGTTGTCCAGTTTTTGTATTTTGAGTAGGTGATAGCTCTGTGAGAAGAGACAGTCGTTAGTAATACTTATCTATAAATTGTGTACATATACACAGACAGCCAGGTAAGTATTACAAAAACCCGACACTGTATGCATGCCATCAAAAAGAAAAATATCTCACCTTGTTTTCAGCTTCTTTGAGTGTTCAATTCTGATCTCAAAGCAGTCGATAATTGCAGTCACTCTAGGGTACTGGAAGAGAACCTCTGCTGGTACTGTGCTTCTGATACACTCTCTATCAGGCCATTTAATCAAAAAAGAAATGTTGGCGTACATCAAATCCAACCATCGGGAGAATACATCCAGGAAAGTGCTATGTGCCAGGTCAAATATTCCACACATCATATCGGTTGAGGGGTTTTGCCGCAGTTTCACCAGAGTAAAAAAGAGCTGGTCTTGTGTTGACATCTTGGATGTTTTCTGTGACTTAACAAACTGTACCAGGTACTGATGAACCTGGAGTGCTGACTACAGACGTACACATGTTTGGATTTTGGATCCCACAGGTGGCCAAACTCATCCTCCCGACGGATCGCTTGAAGCCACCGGGTTCTTCTCCTGGGCTCTGTGCTCCCGTTGGGCAAAATATAACATTTTAGATTTGGATTTTTAAGCTTGTTAGTTGTACAAAAGGGCACACAACAGCTCCTGGGCATTGTGGAAGCCGGTTTGTTTTCCCCCTCAGCGCGAACCGGATGTGACGTTTTGTGGGCGTTCCCTCGCTTGTCGACTGTATCTATTGGACAGAGCCAGCCAGAGAAGCACTGCTGTGATTGGTTGTTTTTGCTGCCAGTCAATAAATGACGCTTCGTGATTGGTCAACGCCCGACAGCGCAATATGTCCCAACCAAGCGGCAAACTCTGTGGAAGAGCCGGGACGCCAATACGGAAGTGGCACACACTGCAGTTCATATATTGGCCGATAGGGACTGACTTCAGAAAGGAGCAATTTCCATAGACCCCCATGTTAAAATGCCCAACTTTACAGCAGAAAAAAACATGTTTCTACCCATGGATGCAATAAATATTATTATGAATATAGATAGATTCCACCTTCATGATTATGGATCTGTCAGTGAATTGTTTTCTAACACGACCCTTTTATTTATATTAGGTCTTACAGTTTTTGCATAAATTAGGGCGTGGTCACATTGAGTGACGGCTCTGTGAAGTGACTGCTGCTGTTAGCTTCTTGTCTCTCTGCTAGCTGTTCCGTGAAGCTACAGGCAGGCACTCTGCCTGTTCAGCTCATCCAGGGAACCGGCTTGCCCCCGGCCGTGTTTGTTTGTTCTTCATACTTATATATCGGACTATTGTGACTCGCTCTGCGGTTGAAACAGACGGTGCATGAATGCGGTTTTGCGGCAAGTGAAATTTGAGTACTTATTTATGTGTTAATGATTTTAATCAGCTACGTAATTAATGTTACGGCTTGGGTTAGTGTGTAAGAGAGTGGTAGCGACATCGGTGCTAACGATGCTAATAGTAGCCTCCAAGTTAAAATCATAGACTATATAAACATTAAAACGAAATAGACAAGTGATAAGTGGGCTAATGCTGTACAACAAACGGCTTCTGTTTGAGGTTGATAAAATAAGGTCATCCTTGTAACTTAGAGATATGATTATTATGTAGGTAGGAACTGTATGCATCACTAAAGTTAATTTAAATTGGCTATGCTCAAGTATGTAGACAAGCTAATGTCGAAGTAGTGTATGTGAAATCAACCTCACAATAAGATGTGTGTATATTACAATTAGTAATGTCATATTTCAAGATGATTACTTAGATATTACAATATGGTTGGTTGAGCTGGAGTTCATTATTGAGCTTACACGTTAACGTCACAGTCATTTGAAGAACGAACCCAAACCTTGTTGTTTTTATTAATTGCATTACCAAATGGGTATCAAATAAACAGCAAGCATTGGTAACACAACTTCCAAAGTTATAGTAAAATAAAAAGGACCCTGACCCGGACAATACACAATCCAACATGTTCAACAGAAGAGAATCAGTTATATTGTTTGTACACATGGTACTTTACATATATATCTGTTTGTTTAAGCCAGGGGTGCCCACACTTTTTTGGCCGGTGAGCTACTTTTGAAATGACCAGCTCACGGAGGTCTACCAACCAAAAATAAAATCCCAAATTGCAAGGGGCTGAATAACACGTTTTATTTATACTTGGGATAACTACAACAACTCTATTTGGGTTCTTGAACAGAAACAAATACATGAATACATAAAACAAAAAGGCATGTGCTGCAAAACACAATTCAATATATTTAGGTGGGTCCCTACCATATTCTGATGACTTGCACTGAATGGAGTCCGTCAATGTTGCATAATCAGGACAGTAACTGCTGATGGCTAGTCTCAGACAGGCCTCCAAATGTTTATCAGTTCATTGGGAACGGTATTTCGACTTCACTATCTTCATTTGGGAGAAGGCTGACTCGCATAAATAAGTTGAGCCGAAGAGTGAGGTCAGTGAGGTGGCACATTTTCTGACGTTTGGATACTTTTCAACCCTGAATAAGTTCCAAAACTGTCCGGCATGGGCACGCGCCTTTAACTGAATGTCGGCCTGCAGCGACAACATCTCATCCTCCAGCGCAGACGGGTTCAGATGAAACACTGCTCCGATGTTTTGGGCCAGCGAATCAATATCATGGTCTTCACTAAACGGATAGCACATGAATGTGGCGATTGGCTCGAGCAAAGCGAAGTCTCGGAAGCGTTTCTCGAAGTCAGATGTAATGTTATTGACTTGCTCTGTGTAGCGCACACTGTCAAGGAGCGCGCTGTCCTTCCCTTGCTTCTCCAGCTCAGAGGCGATGTTTTTGAAGTTGGCCAAATCTTTGCGCTGCAGCTTTGAACACAGCAGATGCAGTCTTCGTTTGAAGGCATTAACTGAGCTGATCATGTCAACCACAGTTCTGTCTTTCCCTTGTAGCTCCAAGTTCAGCTCATTTAACATGTGTGTAATGTCTGTTAAAAACGCCAGATCTAAGAGCCACTCCTCGTCATCTAGACGTGCGTACTCCGCGAGCTTGGTGCCATGGAGAAATTCCTTTATCTCCGGTAGAAGCACTCGAAATCTCTGGAGAAAATTGCCCCTGCTCAGCCATCTTACGTCAGTGTGTAGTAAGATGTCAGTGTGAACACAGTCGGCATCCTCCAGATATGCACGAAACAGCCGTCTTTGAAGAGGTCTTGCCCGAATAGAACAGGCCACTTTAAGTGACACATCCATGACCTCTTTCATGTTCAGCATTTTTGCACATAGTGCGTGCTGGTGTATGATGCAGTGATAATTCAGAAAGTCAGGGTATGTGTCATCCTCTCTGCATTTTGCGATGAAGCCATTACAACGGCCCACCATCGCAGGCGCACCATCCGTTGTGATGGAACTCAACTTAGACATGGGGAGTTTAGTGTTGTCAACAAAGTTTTTAAATGTCCGAAAAATGTCCTCGCCCCGAGTGTGTTCCTTCATTGGCAGAATTGTCAGCAATTCCTCTTTCGCCGTCATGTCTGTGAACACCATCCGGATAAAAACGCACAATTGCGCTGTATCGCTCACGTCAGTGGACTCGTCTAGTTGGAGTGAGAAACACTCGCAGTCTTCTATGTCCTTCCTGAGTTGCTGGGTCAAATCCTTAGCCATGACTTCACAGCGACGTGTGACTGTGCTCCGTGATAATTGGACAGCCTTGATAGTGTTTACTATTTCTGTTTTGTTTGTGTAATCCCGAAACAAGGCGTCTGCTGCTTCTACGAAGGCTTCTTTCACCATCTCTCCATCTTGAAAGGATTTTTTGTGTTTGATTATAGCGTGACTCACTCGTAGAGATGCTTCAGTGGCTGCCTTTGCGGTGGATGCCGGCTTTAAGAAAAGTGACTGCTGTCCAGCTAATTGTGATTTAAGTTCCCTCACCTTTCTCTTTCTTAACTCGCTACTCGGAGGGAAGTTGCTGTCATATGCCTTGTGAACACTCCGATAACGCCTCTCCACGTTAGCTTTCTTTGGCAGAGCGACACTTGCTTTACAAATAAGGCAAATAACCTTTGAATGTGACATCACAAAAAAATATTCTTCCTCCCATTCTGGATGGAAGTGGTAGGTTTTTAGCTTTTTCCTCGGTCCCGCACTCATTTTGTTGTTTTTATCTTGTTTATGTCTTTAACTTAATTTGAGTTTTCCCGGCACTTGACTGATTTTGTATCGCTTTGCATTCTGGGTTAACAGACTGGAAAGTGATAGGTCGCTTTTTCTGTCAATCAAGTAAACTCCTGAATTAAGTGTCAGGGAGGCCAAGGGAGGAGGGATCAAAACCTGTTTTGTCTATTTTAACGGAGCTGGATTTTTGTTTTTATGAATGACTCGCGATCTACCAGCATTGCCCCTGCGGTCGACTGGTCGACCGCGGTCGACGTACTGGGCACCTCTGGTTTAAGGTGTCCAGGTGATGCAGACAGGCTGGACCAGAGAGTGAGAGACAGAACTGGACTCCTCACAGCAGTGAACTTAAGCACATGTACAAATACTATTTTTTTCATACTGTACAAAAAATCAAGAAAGATATTGGTTTAAATAAATGAGTATTGACTTTAATACATTGATATACATTCCATTAAACAATACTAGATCACCTACACACCAGTGAAGTTGAGGGTTTTTTATGGTCCCAACCATGGTCCCGACCATAGACTGTATATATAAATGGACGTAGGGTCTGCGACGTCACCCATAGGATTCTGCAGAGTTGCCGAGAAGCCCTTAGTAGGCGGAGTCGGCCACTAACGGCTCGACACTGACGTCAGAGTTCAACTCCCGCCTACTCCAGCCTGCTCCAAATAAGGGCAAAGAGGCGGAGCCGAGGCGGGACCTGCTGCCACCGAGCTGAAAGTTCCAGAGCGAGCTGAAGCTACTAAGCTAAGCTAACATGCTCCCCATCTGTCTGCACACTGCCGTGGCATTTTACGTTTCTAAGGTAAGCGGACATGAAACTATTCAGCAAAACTATAAATAATAATCTAAGTGATTGAGTTTTTAGCATAATACTTCAGAATCTTAAAATCCCTTAACGTTTGTATGCAATTGTGCTAAATTCAACACTGGAATCAAGCAAATATGAATATGTTTGCATGACATTAGTTATTTATATTGTGATATCACTTAATTATACGTTTAATACACTTAAATCAAGCTAAGGTACATGTGATGGTAGCTAGTTAGTGCTCTTACCTGTGAGGCCTCCTCCAAACAGCATAATAACCAGACTATATCATTAAAACTAAGTACCAGTTCTAGATCCTTGACTTTAGACAAACAATTCAAAAGACAACATGTATTTAAAGACCAATCTTTATTTGAATGTGCCTCTTAACCTGATATATTAGTTATACAGTAATAGTATTGACAATCTAAAAAAACAGAGCAACTCAACATTCAACTTTATGTTTCTTATTATTCTAAAGCATTTTGTTATTTTCATTTTCCCCCTCTCATATTCAGTGTGGACGGATTGAGACAGCGTGGTGTCCAGAAAGCTGCAGAGACTTCAGGGAGAAACCTCCGTGTGATGGACGTCCTGTCTGTTGGTTTGGAGAGGACTGAGGGTCTTTCCTCTGCGAGGAGGACCAGGTCTGATGGAGGAGCCCATGCTGGGCAAAGCTGATACCAACTGCAGAGGTCTAGTCTGTCACTTTATTTGACTAAATGTGTTTACTTTAATAGTTTTACACCTTCTGTCCATATGTGCTTTTTATTTAAAACATGTTTGATTAAGCTTTGGTTCACATTTCAATAAATTGTATTTGTATTTGCACTCCTTTTGTCCATTATTCTTACTGAAAATGTTAGATTACACATTCACATCTGACTGAAGATTGGCCCTATTTATTTGTGACATTGCAAACTCTGCGGTACAAGGAACAAGTGATGTGAAGCTCATAAAGCGAGGCAAATAGAAATAATCAGCTGATGGAGTGTAGATGTGGAAATAGGTGCATTCCATCAGCTGACTGTTTTTACAATAAAAGTACCGTAATTTTCGGACTATAAGCCGCACCTGAATATAAGCCGCAGCAGCGGCATACCACTCTCGGTTCCACTTTTACTTTTGCGCGCTACCTGTCTCACTCTTTTCCGGCCTCCAGCTTTTCCTGCTGGAACCCGCCGCTTAAAGGTGAGGGTCCGCGGACCGGCCATAGAGCCCATAGAGTTAAAGGTGTTGGCCGTTAGCTGTAAAAATCCATAGATTAGCCGCACCGTTATATAAGCCGCAGCGTCGAAAAATAGGGAAAAAGGCGCGGCTTATAGTCCGAAAATTACGGTAGTTTCTTAGTGTACTGGTCCTAAAATCTCATAGCATCAGCTTTTAATTTTTCTCTTGGATGTTCTTCTTGACCCTCAGAGAAGGAGAACATTTCGTGTCTTTCAGGCGTGTCCTTTCCTAACAAAAATTACAGGAAACATAAAACATATTATTACAGAACAAGTGTGTTATTTATGAAAGCTGTGTGTTTAGGAGCTGTAGATATCATTATTTTGTAATTGTAATGTTTTTTTTTATTTCAACAGTGAGCTACAAAGACAATCAGATTATGAATGAACAGTATGAAGTTCATCAACATTGAAATATATGTTATTATCAAAATAATATTTAACTGTTATAAAAATGTAGTGCAACTGTAGAAGCTTGCTCTGTTGTCGCACTGAAAAAATAACTTTTACCACGTTTTTTAATGACAATATTGAGAGATAAATAGTAGCAGTTCTCCTTGTGTTAAATATCTTTGCCTTCAATACATTCAATTAGAAAGCTGACCAAATAATATTGCTTGTTAACATCTAAATGTAACTTTTTGCACAGAAAAACCCCTCAACTTAACTGATGTGTAGGTGATCTAGTATTGTTTAATGGTATGTATATCAGTGTATTAAAGTCAATACTTCATTCATTTAAACCAATATCTTTCTTGATTATTTGTACAGTATGAAAAATAGAGTCTTTATACCTGTGCTGAAGTTCACTGATGTGAGGAGTCCAGTTATGTCTCTCACTCTCTGGTCCAGCCTGTCTGCATCACCTGGACACCTTAAACAAACATATATATGTAAAGTACCATGTTTACCAACAATATAACTGATTATCTTCTGTTGAACATGTTGGATTGTGTATTGTCCGAGTCAGGGTCCTTTTTATTTTACTGTAACTTTGGAAGTTGTGTTACCAATGCTTACTGTTTATTTGATACCCATTTGGTAATGCAATTAATAAAAACAACAAGGTTTAGGTTCGTTCTTCAGATGACTGTGACGTTAACGTGTAAGCTCAATAATGAACTCCAGCTCAACCAAACATATTGTAATATCTAAGTAATCATCTTGAAATATGACATTAATAATTGTAATACATACACACATCTTATTGTGAGCTTGATTTCACATACACTACTACTTCGACATTAGCTTGTCTACATACTTGAGCATAGCCAATTTAAATTAACCTTAGTGATGCATACAGTTCCTACCTACAAAATAAAATATCTCTCTAAGTTACAAGGATGACCTTATTTTATCAACCTCAAACAGAAGCTGTTTGTTCAACAGTATTATCCCACTTTACACTTAACACTTCTCTATTTCGTTTTAATCTTTATATATACAGTCTATGATTTTAACTTGGAGGCTACGATTAGCATCGTTAGCACCGATGTAGCAACCACTCGCTTAGCCTTAACATTCATTACGTTGATTAAAATCATTAACACATAAATAAAGCACTCAAATTTCACTTACCGCAAAACCGGATTCATGCACCGTCTGTTTTAACCGCAGAGCGAGTCACAATCGCCCGATATATAAGCATGAAGAACAAACAACCACGGCCGGCTTCAAGTTGTGTTTCCTGGATGAACTGACCAGGCAGAGTCCCTGTAGCTAGCTTCACGGAACAGCTAGCAGAGAGACAAGAAGCTAGGAGCAGCAGTCACTTGACAGAGCGGTCACTCAATGTGACCACGCCCTAATTTATGCAAAAACGTTAAGATCTAATATCAAATAAAAGGGTCATGTTAGAAAACAATTCACTCACAGATTCATAATCATGAAGGTGGAATCTAACTATATCGATAATAAAATGTATGGAACCAGGGGGAAGAAACATGTTTTTTTCTGCTGTAAAATTGGGCATTTTAACATGGGGTCTATGGAAATTGCTCCTTTCTGCAGTCATCGCCTATCGGCCAATATATGAACTGCAGTATGTAGCACTTCCGTATTGGCGTCCTGGCTCTTCCCCGGAGTTTGCCGCTTGGTCCACACTCACAACAATGTCATACAGACATAAATAAAGCATGCATGCTGCGGCGTTTTGTGAAATGCTGCTGCGTTTTGTGAAATGCTGTGGCATTTTCTGAAAGGCTGTGGCGTTTTCTGAAAGGCTGTGGTGTTTTTTGAAAGGCTGTGGCGTTTTCTGAAAGGCTGCGGCGTTTTGTGAAATGCTGCGGCGTTTTGTGAAATGCTGCGGCGTTTTGTGAAATGCTGTAGCGTTTTCTGAAATGCTGTGGCGTTTTGTGAAATGCAGTTGTGTTTTGTGAAATGCTGTGGTGTCTTGCACTTCAGGGCCACCGTACATTTGCCTCCGAGTCCTGCATGAACTGTCCATAGACTGTATTTTAACATTGGTCATATGGTGGTACTTGGAGCGCCAACTATTTTCTCAGGTGGTACTTGGTGTAAAAAGGTTGAGAACCACTGCAAGAATAACAAAAAGAATACCGTGAATAAACCGAAATACACGTGTCGAAGCGGTTCGCTGCTGATTACTACGCCCCTCCCCCCCCCCCCCCCCCCCCCGCGCGTGGAACGAATATTCGCTGCTGATTTCTACCGAATATCCGGAGACCAAAAAATGGTATTCGGGACAACCCTACCACCCACACATCTATAGTTTCCCTCTGCTTTAGAGTGTTTAAAGCTTTATCTTTCGTTATGCAACCGCTGACTTCACTGTGTCCCCCACACTTTCAAAACCAATCCCTACTTGCCCATCTTCACACACACAAAGACACACACACACCATTGATAAAGCGAAGCCGACAGTAATCAGATGCATTCAGAAAGGTCAAGGCTCTCGCATTTCCATGAGGAGTCTTTCACTGCCTTAACATATTACTCAGCGGATTAAATTCAATAATCCACACACATATGATTGAGCAATCCATATTAATACCATTCACACCATTAAAAGGACCCCCACTTTCATGTGTCTGCATTATTCACAGCTCGACTACAGGCGCGCCGGATTCATTTTAGAATTGGGGGGGCCAACAAAAGTGCGTGTGTATGGCCCAATCCCAAACTACGCCCTAGACACTCCCCCTCCGTGACGGAGTGAACTCCGTGGAGTGACACATGAGGCTCCCTCCTGTCAGATGGAGGGAGTAAATACAGCGGCAAGCTTTGGGACAAACTCCCCTCTCTCCGGCAGAAACAGGAAATGCCGTAACGGCTACAACGGTTTCAAATCAGCATCTCTTTGACAAAAAATGTAAATGAATAACTCAAATAAAACTCCAAACATCTTTAATTGTGTTACTTTTTTGTAAAGCTCTTAGTTTTAAACCTGATGTTTATAAGCTTCTTAGTGTTTGCAACAGTCTGTAAATATACACAATTTTATAATAAAATGCACACATTCACCTTTTTCTAGACTAAACACAGGTATGATCCTAAGTAAAAAAAAAATGAGGTTATCATGAGGTTGTTAACATCGCAATTTATCACTATCGTTTAGTGGTTTTGCAAAGAATTAACCACTCTGTTTTTGTACCATTCTGCGTTGAAGTACCTTCTCTTTGCCCAAATAATCTACTAGCGGTCTCCTTTTTTCTGATAGTTAGCTGTACAGCTTTAACCGCCTCAATGTCCCGACAGCAAACCTCCATGCAGTTGGAACCAGCCTGTTTCGGTTCAACAACGGCGGCGGTGGGGTCGGCGGCGGTTTTGACAGTTTCTGCGGCCGCAGACTAGAGCTGCTGCTTTTGGGTTCATCTGGCTTCGCTGTTTGAAGAAGGTCCAGCCTCCGGAGATGTGGTAGTCAGGGATGTGACCTTCCAGTTGTTAAATTTAAGTTTAGATTGACCGTATTTAGTTTTCTTCTGCGCTGGTTCTTCTGACATGTTTGCAAGTGTATATATTCTTTATATCTCTAGGTTAACGGCTGACACACACAGCAGAACAACGTAACAAATAAAGTAAACAACGTAACAAATAAACAAATCTAAGCTTTTTTATTGGTTGTAATTTACATGGATACATTTGAATGGTGTGACAATGTCCTATTTGATTGGGTTAAAATGTACATATTCTTCCTGTTATGTCTGCCTGCTTTATTTTACCTAATGCAAAGTGACCTGCTCCATCGAAATCGTTCGCATTGACCCGAAGACACATTTTGATTCCTAGCTTTCTAATGAGATCAGGATTGTTTTTGTACTCCAAATATTAAGCAAAATATGTCACATTATATAATGACTGTTACAGAGTCATCGTTTTGAGAAAAAGGCCTTTAAAGTGTTTCTCTTCTCTGGAATCCATCGATCTGATTGATTATTAGCGGAGCAAATGATCAAAAATACTACGGAGGGAAGATATTTTCGTTTGGATTACTGCACTCACGGGAAACACCGGCTGTTGTTATGCCTGTTGTGACGTTAAATTACTCAGTTCTCCGCTTGTAATTATGCCATTACAAACTTCAAACCTGTATTTATCATCTGCATTTGCCGAAACAAGTTTAATATTCTGAAAGCCAAGACTTTGTTTATTTGAAATCAGATGAAAACGAACTGTAACGGACCCTGCCGTGTTATCTATGATTACTATGCCTTAAATTCATAATTTCAGCGGGAGGGAGGGGGAGCGGCGCTGCGGAAGAGCAGAGTGGCCACTGAGAGGCGAGCTGTGGTCTTCCCTTTACAAGCTTAAAAAATGCGTGTAGCTAATGAGATTGAATATATATAACAATACAAAATAACAAAATATACACA
This sequence comes from Notothenia rossii, assembly GCF_949606895.1. Classification (NCBI taxonomy): domain Eukaryota; kingdom Metazoa; phylum Chordata; class Actinopteri; order Perciformes; family Nototheniidae; genus Notothenia; species Notothenia rossii. Next base: position 53,542,565 of record NC_136903.1, on the reverse strand, counting down.
GCTAGATCAGATCGCGTTTTAGATGCGACTTTAGAGTAGAGGGGAATTATTGAAACGGGATTTGTACAGTGTTCCGCGCCGCGTGTATATACGTGTGTGTTTGTGTATTTTTGCGTTTGTGTGTATTGTGTTTGTTTCCCGGGGAAAAGACTCACGAGAAACACCGGCTGTTGTTATGCCTGCAGTGACGTTAAATTACTCCGTTCTCCGCTTGTAATTATTCCGTTACAAGCTTCAAAGTTGTAGGCCTATTTATCATCTGAATTTGCCGAAACAAGTTTAATGTACTGAAAGCCAAGACTTTGCTTATTTGAAATCAGATAAAAACAAACTGTAACGGACCCTGCCGTGTTATCTATGATTACTATACACCTTACATTCATAATTTCAGCGGGAGGGAGGGGGAGCGGCGCTGAGGAACAGCAGAGTGGCGAGTGAGAGCTGTCATCTTCCCTTTACAAGCTTCAAACATGCCTGAAGCTAGTGAGACTGAATATAACAATCAAAAATAACAAAATGTACACAGCTAGATCAGATCGCGTTTTAGATGCGACTTTAGAGTAGAGGGGAATTATTGAAACGGGATTTGTACAGTTTTCCGCGGCATCTGCTGCTGCGAAAATGTGGGGCAGGGCTGAAAAGTGGGGGGGCCAATGGCCCCCTGGCCCCCCTGCTTCCGGCGCCCTTGCTCGACTACAGTGTGAGTTTCTGCATATTCACATAATCAAAGATCCTGCGACCTCCAGAGAATGCAATGGAATTATCTTTGATGACAAGGTGATAGAGAGAATTATATGATACGGAGACAACAAAACACGACAGAGAGCAACCTTCAAAACACCCTACATATATTATATATGGCAGTTTAGTCAGACAACTCACGTTTTCTTAATATGTTTATTATAGCATTATATAGTTTGAGTTTGGCGTCTAGGCTCGGGCCTCATCACTCCACAGATTTGCAAAGAACATGAGTGATGATTAGATAACCATCCCCCGAGCCTACAGGTGGAAGCTGGGGTGGAAGCTGGGGCAGGCAAGCAGCAGCAACATGAAACACAGCAGCAGGAACATGAACGCAGCAATAGCAAGTGAACACAGCAGTGGCAGCAGCAGCAAAGCGAGGCAGAGGCAGGAAGACCTTGCAGCTTAAATAGAGCGGCATGTTTAGGAGAATGTGTTTGGTTTGGTTGTAAGGGGGACGAGGTGCTTCACGTGTTAATGTATCATTGGTGCTCGAGTTGACTGCCTGAACTGGCTCGCAGGCTTCGCCCCATTTAAGAGACTTTTGATTATTGCAACCAGGGGCGTAGCTGGGGGGGGAGGCAGAGAACACTATTATTATCTTTTTATTAATTTGGTTTTATTATTATCCTAAAGTAAGTTAATGTAGATGACTCAAAAGTATAATTGCCTGTATTAAAAAAAAACGTCACAAAAGAAACAAACAGGTTCTTGTTACTCTGTTTGACAAAATGAGCACCCCTCCCTTCATTCATTGCATGGTATGGGCGCCTGAGCAATGGAGCAAGCGGAGCAGGTGCATTCCCACAATTGACCTTGGGGGAGCAAACGTGTGCTTTTGCATCCCCACTTTTTGATCATATGAAAAATATGATATGTCCCCCCCAATATATTCCTGTTAACATAAGTATGTAATTTCAATCGAATTAATAATACGCAATGAAAGAACTTGTGCTGATTATAGACACTTAATAGCGAGTTTTTAAGTTTCCAAAGATTGTGAACCCCCCCCCCCCCCCCGCATTTCGCTCACAATGGTTTGATCAACTGCCTCCCACCCACAGCAGTCCTGATGCAGGTAGCTGAGTTTGGTGGCAGACCTTTTCAGTAAGTTGTTCAAACAAAGAATATGTTAGACATGTCTTTACTTCTACCACTCAATACAATAAAACACATTTATAATCATCACCTTCTCTTCATTTTCGCTGCATTGAATTACAGGTCACTTTTTATGTTAGCTAGCAGTTAGCTGATGTTTGCTAGCCAGCTAGTAACATCAACCAGCGTGTGTGTTTGACTAGCTAGCTACCTGGTAGATCGAAGCCCATTAGAGTTTGAGTTTATTAGGATCCCCATTAGCTGTTGCATTACAACAACTAGTCTTCCTGGGGTCCACACAAAACATAAAACATTACATTCGACAAGACTTTTACAGAACAGTAAATAAAAAATAAAAAACTGATTTCCGAAGTCCATTTTCCTTCAAGCATTGACTTTCATATTTTCCATCATATACCACTTATTTTCTGATTTCATTTCATTGGAAAGAAAATAAAGATAATGATAATAAAATAAGAATAAAGTACTTATATCTATCTGCATTTACAGATGCCAGCCTTCAATTCTCTTAAGGTACAACTACCTGAAATGAAAATAAAAGAAGAATGAATGATAGAATGATAGAAGATAATATGATAGAAGCCCATCTCCTCCTGTAACTGCACACTGTGTGTGTGTGTGTGTGTGTGTGTGTGTGTGTGTGTGTGTGTGTGTGTGTGTGTGTGTGTGTGTGTGTGTGTGTGTGTGTGTGTGTGTGTGTGTGGGTGTGCGTGTGCGTGTGTGTGTGTGTAGCCAGCCAACCAGGTAGAAGATGGCAGAAAAAATAAAAAAACATGTATTCAACCCAGTTCAGTGTATTCATACGTGTATTGCTCTCCTGTGTAGAAAGATGTGGTGGTGACAGTGCAGACTCAGGGAGGAGGCAGAGAAGGAGAGAAAGAGACACAAGAGTTACAGGTAATGGAAATATAACTCAGCTTAAAGTGTAGGATAAAATAACAAATGAAGACACAAATACTTGGATAATATATTCCCCTCTCTCTCCCTTTCTTTACAGAGTAGCATAAAGATTGTGTATTCAAACCAGTTCAGTGTACTCATAAGTGTATTGCTCTCCTTAATGTAGAATAATGTGGTGACTGTGCAGACTCAGGGAGGAGGCAGAGGAAGTGAGAAAGAGAAAGTTTGGTTACTTTCCTACCTCCTTTACTGGTACCGATACATGTGTTAAATGTAGTATAGTTGTTAGGTTGGAGGCGGGAATCATAGCCATAGAAGCCCGGCTCCGCATCTTAGAAAATAACTCAGCTACAGTAAAGCCCATGTTAGCCGGTGCGGACCGGCAAAAGGTATCTCCTCTTAGCCGTCCCCCGGCAACTCCCGAGCAGCAGGGAGATTGGGTGACTGTTCAGAAGGGGCATAACGCGAAACCCGCAGGTCCCCACCAACCCGTTCACAGGTATTCCCCACTCAGCGAGACACCCGCTGAGAAGCCAACTCTGGTTATTGGTAGCTCTATTATGAGACACGTGAATTTAGAGAACGAAGCCTCCACAGTCACATGCATCCCGGGGGCCAGAGCGGGCGACGTTGAGGCGCATCTTAAACTGCTGGCTAAAAATAAACGTAAATACAGTAGGATTGTTATTCACGTCGGTGGTAATGATGTTCGTTTACGCCAATCAGAATGCACCAAACTTAATGTGGCGTCGGTGTGTAGTTATGCTAAAACAATGTCGGACACCGTAATCTTCTCTGGTCCCCTCCCCAATCTGATCAATGATGACATGTATAGCCGCATGTCATCATTTCAGGGCTGGTTGTCTTGGTGGTGCCCAGCAAACAATGTGGGCTTCGTAAATAATTGGACAGCCTTCTGGGGAAAACCGGGTCTGATTAAGAGAGACGGCATTCATCCTACTTTGGAAGGTGCAAATCTCATTTCGGCAAACATTTCAGGGCTTTGTGGACTTAACCCATGACAAACTGGAGTTGAGACCAGGAGGCAGAGTCGCTTCTCTGCGCTCTCTCCTAGGCAGTCATCCATAGGAATCCCGAACCCAATAAAATACCCAATATTAACGGTGTGTGTGTCTGCCCAAGGACAATTTAAGGTAAAACCTAATAGAGGTGTCATACATAATAACCTAATAAAAGTAAATGTAACAACTACTACAGTGCCAGAAAACAGGAAGATTAAATGTGGTCTCTTAAACATAAGATCTCTAGCATCTAAAGCAATATTGGTAAATGATTTAATATCAGATTATATTATATTGATAATATTAATATACAAGGTACAAGCGGCCGAGATGGGTTTTCTCTGCAGGGTGACTGGTGTCTCCCTTAGGGATAAGGTGAGAAGTTCGGTCATCCGGGAGGGACTCGGAGTTGAACCGCTCTTCCTTCGCGTCGAAAGGAGCCAGTTGAGGTGGTTCGGGCACCTAGTTAGGATGCCACCTGGGCTCCTCCCTAGGGAGGTGTTCCAGGCACGTCGAGCTGGGAAGAGACCAAGGGGTAGACCTAGAACCAGATGGAGGGATTATATCTCTTCGCTGGCCTGGGAGCGCCTTGGGATCCCCAAGTCAGAGCTGGTTGATGTGGCCAGGGAAAAGAAAGTTTGGGGCTCTCTGCTGGAACTGCTACCTCCGCGACCCGACCACGGATAAGCGGGAGAAGATGGATGGATGGATGGATATATGCTGTCTCACTGAAACTTGGTTGAGACATGAAGAATATGTCAGCATAAATGAGGCCACTCCACCCAGCCATATCAATACTCATATTCCTCGAGGCACAGGCCGAGGAGGTGGAGTTGCAGCAATCTTTGACTCAAATGTACTTATCAATACTAAACAAAAATTAAATGATACCTCCTTTGAAAGGCTCGTTTTTAGTCTTACGCATCCGACTTGGAAAACTTTGCATCCAATCTTATTTGTTACAGTGTACCGTGCACCAGGTCTTTATTCAGCATTCTTATCAGAATTCTCTGAATTTTTATCAGCTTTGGTACTTAAAACAGATAAAGTAATTATCGTAGGTGACTTTAATATTCATGTTGACGATGATAAAAATAGCCTTACTGTTGCATTTAACTCTATATTAGATTCTGTTGGTTTCTGTCAGAGTGTAAATAAACCAACCCACTGCTATAATCACACTCTCGACCTTGTTCTGATTATGGTATTGAAATTGAGCAACTATTAGTCGAACCGCATAATCCTGCTTTATCCGACCATTTCTTAAAAACTTTTGAAGTACTGTTACTAGACTACAAAGCATTAGTCAAAAGCTCCTGTAGCAGAAACCTATCTGTTAGTGCTATAGCCAAATTTAAGGAAGAGATTCCACCAATACTTAACTCGATAGCATGTCTGCATGTTAGGGAGGAAACTTATACAAAATGTACACCACCCCAAATTGATCATGTTGTTGATAGTGCTACAGATGCGCTGTGAATAAAATTAGACTCTGTTGCTCCTTTGAAAAAGAAGAAAATAAAACAACATAGATTAGCTCCATGGCATAATGCCGAAACCCGCAAAATAAAGCAAAAGTCGAGACAACTTGAAAGGATATTTTGGCATATTACTCTCAATTAATATAAGAAAAAACTGCGTAAAGCGAGAGCTGCCTACTACTCTTCATTAATAGATGAGAATAAGAATAATGCAAGATTTCTTTTCAGCACTGTAGCCAGGCTGACAGAGTGCCATAGCTCGATTGAGCCTTCTATTCCCATAGCACTCAGTAGTAATGATTTTATGTGCTTTTATAACGATAAAATTGTTACTCTTTGAAACAAAATTAATGACCTCTTGCCTTTGACCAGTATAGTATTATCAACAGCTCCCGGAAACGTAAGTTCTAATATTACACTAGATAGTAAACTAGAATGCTTTTCAGCCATAAACCTTGAACAATTAAATTCAATGATTCTGTCTTCTAAACCACCAACGTTTATATTAGACCCGATTCCAACTAAGCTGTTAAAATAAGTTTTTCCATTAATTAGCACTTCTTTATTAAATATTATGAATATGTCTTTATTATCAGGCTATGTTCTACAATCATTCAAAGTATCAGTGATAAAACCGCTTCTTAAAAAGCACAACCTCGATCCAGAGGTTTTAGCCAACTATAGACCTATTTCTAATCTTCCGTTCCTCTCAAAGATTCTTGAGAAAGCAGTCACAAAACAGCTGTGTGATTACTTAAAAAACTATGATTTATTTGAAGATTTTCAGTCTGGCTTTAGAACACAACATAGCACAGAGACAGCTCTGGTTAAAGTCACAAATGACATTCTAATAGCCTCAGACAAGGGACTTGTCTCTATTCTTGTCTTGCTCGATCTTAGTGCTGCATTTGATATTATCGACCATGATATCCTATTGCAAAGACTAGAGCACTTAGTTGGCATACAGGGAACTGCTTTAGGCTGGTTTAGGTCCTATCTATCTGAACGCTCTCAGTTTGTATGTGTCAACGATGAATCTTCCATGCAAACCAAAGTTAGCCATGGAGTGCCACAGGGCTCAGTGCTTGGACCTATTTTGTTCACACTATATATGCTTCCGTTAGGCAATATTATAAGGAATCTTTCTGTAAACTTTCATTGTTATGCGGATGATACTCAACTATATTTATCAATCAAGCCTGATGAAATTAATCATCTAAATAAAATTCAAGACTGCCTCAAGGACTTAAAAACGTGGATGACCTTACATTTTTTTATGTTAAACACGACCAAAACTGAAGTTATTGTACTTGGCCCGAAGAATCTACGAAACAAATTATCTAAAGATATACTAAATGAAGCTCAGCGCAAGTTCAGGCAGGAAGACCTATCACTTCGTATTGCACGTCATGGCAATACTCGCTCCCTTCACTAAATTATGGGGAGCGCCACTCCTCAAGCTAACCTATCACTTCCCTCCATTCACAAGCCTAATTATCGCACCTGTTAATCCCTCTATATATGCTCTCCCCTTTTCCATCGGCTGTCTTCCAGGTGTCAACCCGCAAGCAGCAGCAGGGCTTCGTCCCAGCTCCAGGTATATATTCATCAGCTCCGCAGTCTTGCGGATTAAGCTACAGGCGGCGTTCCCCAGTTGGCTAGCGGTTCTAGCCGGCCACCCCGCAAACCCGGACGCGGAAGGAAAAGACTAGGACATCGGGCTCCACTGAAGTTCCTCCGGCTTAATGGGAAGGGGCTACTTCAGGCAAACAATTGACGCACGCCTTCAGTCGAGAGAGAGCATCACTGGCATCAGGGCCGCTCTAATGCGGCGCTTCCGGCTTCACGCGGAACGGGCCCTCATCGCTCGCGAAGCTTCACCCATTTCTGGCTTCAACTACAACCCCTCTTGCAGGCAGGCAGGGCTTAAGCTACATCCCATCGAAGCTACTTCTCCTCCCGGCTCAGTAGCCAGTACTGGACACTAAGTGCGTCATAGACGGCTAGCAGGTTCAGTGCACAGCAGGCTTGCCTCCTTTCCCTGCGCCTCACCGCTAAAACAGGCAAGAAAAGAGAAGAGGAAAAAGAGAGGAAGAAAAGAAAAGAGAGAGAAGAAGAACAAGGAAGAGAAAAGCAAAAGAAGAGAAGAACGAAGAATAAGGAGAGAGAAAAAGAGAGAAGTTCGTTTATGCATTGTTGCCTTTAGTTCAGGGTTAAGGTGAGTGTCAGGCAGCTTCGGGTGTAATGCGTTACAGCATGGAGTTATGCAGTTCGGGTAACTACTACCCGTCACAATGCTCAGTAAGTACCGCAGTTTCAAGCTTCAACACAGCCACGGATGCTGCCCATCCATGTTTTTTTTGGGGGGGGGTTTCTTTCAGGGAGAAAGAGAAGTTCATGTAAGATGATAGAAGACAGTCTAATCACCCAACCAGCACATCAGCATCTACGTCTCACCGTGGCGTAATTAAACTGCTAATTAAGCTAGTCCTATATCAGGGCTCGACAGTAACGGTTGCCAGGTTGCATTGGCAACCATTCAGAAAAATGTCAACCACTTCTTGGACTTTGGTTGCCATCAGTGGCAACCAGTTTTTAACATAAGAAATAAGGACAGCAAAACGTGCACCCCAAAATAGATAAATGTTCATATTTGTTTTAAGCGTGATATTTAATTGTTGTGACCAGTCGGAACCTGATACTTAAATTGCACGTGCATTGGCGTGATTACGGAGCCAGAAAGCGATGCACGTTTACTCGCGTGCGCGGTGCGCCGTGTGTTTGTTTTACAACAAAATGGCGAAGCAAAAATAAGTTGTTTGACTGTGTGGTAAAAAGTTCAGCCAACACCTCAACTTCTCAAACGAATGTTCAAAGTTATTCAACCGATGAAGCGTCGGGTAAAACCCGAACGAAAAACAAAGAGGAATGTTTTCCATTCACTTCCGGTAAAAGTTCCTTCAAAATAAGAGTCCCGATCTTATTACTACCAAAATAAAAGTGCAAAACGAAACTTTAACAGAGAAAAATGGTCGCATTAAATTATAATCACTTCTATAAAAAGGTAACACATTTTAAATATAGTTAGACATATTAAAGGTAATTTACAGCATCAATAATTAATATCAAATGTTTAACTGTGAATGGTTTTCATTTATTTAACATTAGAAATGTATTAGTCTGGCCAATCCAAGACTTCAATGCTGAAGGGCCAATGGGTCTATGGTGGGGGTCAGCACAAAGGTCAAGAAAACCCACATTTGAAAGGGAGACAACGGATGATCAAGAAACTTGCTCAATTCATTTGTGAGGGATCTATGAAGAACAGGAAAACAGCAGCACTACTGGTATTTTGTATACCAGCAATTGAGGGTGGACAAGTTTACTACCACTTAGGTTCAAATAAGTGCGTTAATTACTTATTGTAAACCATTTGAACATTCTTGTGTCACATGTTCATTATTAAGTTGATGTATAACTGTATAGCATCTTAATTATTTAAAATATAAGCTATCTAAAAAAGGGCAACCGTATTTTCAGTTTTGGCAACCAAAAACGGATGCCTGGTTGCCAGCCTGGCAACCACTTTTAAAAGTTAGCGCTGAGCCCTGCCTATATCATGGGTCATGTCTCAGTATTTATCTAAGCAAATATTATTTCATGCTGCTCATATTGCACTCATATATTTGGTTTCATGCTCACATGGCTTATGTTAAGCAGGGTATGATATTCATGCATCATTGTACTCAAGCTAACAGCCGCATTACATTGTCTACATCTCCCTCTTCGCCAGGCATCGGCTCGTGCCGGCTATCCAAGATCTCTCCAGCTTACCTATGGTAAACATGCATATAACTGGTGGTGGTGTCTTAAGAGCATTACAGGGCTCGTTCAGGATAGGTGCAGCAAACCTGCCGCAATCAAGGTAATTGTTCCTCTTCCCTACAACAACCGCTTCTCATCCGACATTCGTCCGAACCTCAGTGCCGTGCTGGCTATCCAAAGGTCTCTCCAACCTTAAAATTGGTACGTATGCATATAACTGGTGGTGGTTCTTAGCATGTCAGCACGTATATCCGCCCCACGGCTCATGTTTATCCTTGCATGTCTAACCCTGTACGTCCAGGTTGTAACCTTCGGGTCTGTATAAAATGTGTCCCTGCGAAGTCAGGTTGCCCCGTACGTCCAGGATGCCCCGTTCGTCCAGGATGCCCTGTACGTCCGGGATGCCCCGTATGTCCGGGATGCCCCGTACGTCCGGGAAGCCCTGCATGTCCAGGATGCCCCGTACGTCCGGGATGCCCTTTATGTCCAGGATACCTTGTATGTCCAAGGGACCCTGTACGTCCAGGAAGCCCTCTACGTCCAGGGAGGATGCCTAGGAGGCATCAGTATGTCTAAATCCCCACATGTATTAACCTCTCATTTCATCCATAGATTTCCACTGCATCCCACAAGGTAAGATTTCATCACGTTCAGTACTTCATACTTTCACTTCTTTTGGGGGTTCATCGGAAACGGTTCTTCCCTTCCCGAATGACATCCTACCAAACCTGGGCCTAATCGCCAAACACCCTTTCATTCACTTGTTATAAACTGTCATCATTATGTTTCATTTATATAATGTGACCCGATAATAAACATGTATTTCATACATCACGTCTCTCCTGATTGAACTATGGATGGCATTAATTTGGCCTCCAGTGAGACTGTAAGGAATCTTGGTGTTATATTTGATCAGGATTTATCCTTTAACACCAACATAAAATCAATTTGAAGGACCGCCTACTTCCATCTACGTAACATTGCAAAAATCAGGCATATCTTGCCTCAAAACGATGCAGGGAAACTAGTCCATGCATTTGTTACTTCAAGGCTGGATTATTGTAACTCCTTATTATCAGGGTGTACCAAGAAGTCAGTCAAGTCGCTTCAGCTGATTCAAAATGCTGCAGCTCGTGTACTAACCAGGTTTAGGAAAAGGGACCACATTACTCCTGTTCTGGCTGCCTTACACTGGCTCCCTAAAGAACACAGGATAGAATTTAAAATTCTTCTTCTCGCCTACAAAGCCCTTAATGGGCAGGCGCCATTTTACCTTAAATAACTCATTATACCCTACTGTCCTACTAGGGCATTGCGTTCCAAGAATGCAGGGTTGTTGGTTGTTCCAAGAGTCTCTAAAAGTACAATGGGAGCCAGAGCCTTTTCTTATCAAGCTCCACTTTTGTGGAATCAGCTTCCAGTTTGTGTTCGGGCGGCAGACACCCTATCCGTTTTTTAAGAGTGCGCTTAAGACCTTCCTTTTTGATAAAGCTTATAATTAGGGCTGATTAGATTCAGCCCCTAGTTTTGCTGATATAGGCTTAGTTTGTCGGGGGACATCTTACTTCTTCCTTCTCTCTGTCTATACCTGTGTACTCTCATGTAGGGCTGGGCGATATGGTCTCTAAAGTATATCGCAATATTTACTGACTATATCGCGATACACAATATATATCGCGATATTCTGAAATTTCCTCTAAAAACACATACATTTTTTTTATTTAACCCCTTGATGTTTACAGTCACGCCAGTATGATGATTATTGTAGTCCCTGTAACACATGTCTGCATTAAACCATTGTTATTTATACTGTCTTCATTCATGGTTTCTATTAAAACGATTTTAACCAACACACAAAAAATATATTCTTGTGTAGCCCCACAGTTAGCTGCAGTCTAACGGTTATATAGCCTACATATATTTGCCTTGAGTAACATTAAGGAGGTTTGGGTTTTTTGTAGCCTCACAGTCTCATTCACACAGGGTCTGCCACTAACTTAACATTGGACTGAGAAACTGTTTTATTGACAGTCAGTCGATGTGCACATCAGGCTATAATATAGAAAGAAATGTGGCTCATAATGTTGGCTAACTTACTTTCTGCTTCGTCATTCTGTACCATACGGGGGGTTCTGAATACATCTGTGATTTAAGCACATTTCGCTGCCTCCTCCTCGCGTGCTTTTTTCTCCTTTTCCCTCTCTGCACCACCTTTCCTCCTATTTTTCGCAGGATGGCGGTCCATCCTTCCACAATTATTAAGGCTGCCGGTGTCAGTTCAGTCGGTCCAGTCCACACTAATTCAAACAGCAGCGCGCTGGTCTCGTGAGAAACGGAGTGGAACAACCATCTTCATTATTCTCCTGAAATGTAAATGTGCCCAATCGCTAGTCTGACAGGTTCGTGGTTCTCACTGCGCCTCATACCGGTGCGACTTTATTTTGGACACCTGTCTGCCGCATTCATGGATTTGGCCTGCAGTCACTGCATCTGGGCTGAATTAAACACGGGCCATGTCAGCAGGCCACATCATATTATGCCAGCGTTGCGTTCACAAGACATACAAAAATAAAAAGAACATGTTGTGCTAAGGTTTAAACTAGCTAACCTTTCTTTCGCTCTCCTCAAAACAAATGCCTCTCTGTCACTGTGCGTGTGTGTAATGTTTGTGTGCAAGTTGGGCGGGGCCTGCGTGTGTGCCTGCGTGTGTGACTGTGTTTATGAGGGAGAAAGGAAAGCTAATTTTGGCCGCGGCGGGAAACTGATTTGACAACATATTACTCGATGTTTACGATGTGGTCATTTACGACATCGCATGTAGTGCAATCCACGATGTATCGTGTAAACTCGATATATCGCCCAGCCCTACTCTCATGTTCCGATTAACCCAGCTTCCCCAAATTTCTTTCTTTTTGGTGTCTATATACGCCGGGATCCGGAGTCATGGATTATCCTGCGGTCCTGTGTCATGGATCGCGAGTCCTGGATCTTGACTCGTGGCTGTGGTCCTGGATCATAAGTCCTGGATGGATATCCTGGTGGATTCATCTTCCTATTATACACACATGCATTTCCAAACATTTGGACTACCTATGTTACAAATGTATTATCTTTTCAATTTACACACGGCATCTATTGCACGTCTGTCCGTCCTGGGAGAGGGATCCCTCCTCAGTTGCTCTCACTGAGGTTTCTCCCATTTTTCCCTTTAAACTGTGGGTTTTCTCTGGAAGTTTTTCCTTGTACGATGTGAGGGTCTAAGGACAGAGGGTGTCGTATTATCATACTGATATTCTGTACAAACTGTGAAGTCCACTGAGACAAATGTAACATTTGTGATATTGGGCTATATAAATAAACATTGATTGATTGAAAGTGTAGGATAACATCCCTAGTCAAAAAATGCTCTAGGAATCTCTATACGTTTTTGGAACCCTATAGGAATCCTTTAGGATCCCATAGGATTTTGAGACATTTCTGTGCTCTATATTGCAGGAAATCGCACGTACAGGTGTTCATTAAATTAAAAAAATTCTGTCATGGAGGTGGTCGTGCCGGAACCACTCCAAACCGCCCCTTGCCTGCCAGCTCCTAATCTTGCACCCCCACTTTCAACTATAACTAGGCGGCACAGCAGCGCACTAGCAGCTTGTAGCTTGAACAGACTGACAGGAAAATGTCCTCTGCAGCTCATGAATCAGGAGCTCAGAAACGAAAGAAAAAACTTCAGCAAGAGGAAAATAATAAAAGAGGTCGACAGCTAGTCACCAAGTATTTTCACAAGAAAGGTATTTATTCACAGAACTTGTTTTGAAGCCCATAACAGCTTAGCCAACATTTTGTGGCTGACGTTAGCTACCTGTTCCTATCAAAAATTAGATGAGTGTAGATGAGCCCAGTGAATTTGTATCCAGCAGCTATGCCCTTTTGCTATGGCTAGCTAACCTAACCTGTATAATGTTACATGCTAATCACATCTGTTCTAATGCACAGATGCGGCTTCAGGATCAGTACCGCTTCCCTCAGGCCAGCTCCCAGTAGAAGGAGAGGAAGGTAAAGCAGCAGGGCTAGGGGTTAACAAACAGATTTTAAATATGCTTACCATGCATTGAATACAACTTTAAGTAATATTCACATTTATTTACTCTAGTTCTTCCATTAATTGCAATACCATTGACCACTGACAAATTAAATTGAGGTTGTTACAGTAGCTATAGCTAGATTTGAGCAATTGGAAAATATCTATACAAATGATTATTATTATTATTATTATTATTATTATTATTATTATTATTATAACAATTAAGAGATAGCTCGAGCTGTACTGTGTTATTACTATTATAGGGCATTTTATAAAATTATGTACACTATGGATACTCTAGAGCCAGGGCCCTCGAGCAAGGCAGCCAATGAGGAGAGCAGAGGTGAAGAGGCAGAAGTACCAGTACAAGAAGAGGTTGACGACCATGAAAGCAGCACAGATGAGGAGGAAGCAGCTATGGACAGTCAATGTCAGGGACAAAGTGAGGCTCCGACACAGGATGCCACAGATACTGAGCCACCTGTAGTGGTGTCTGAGGTAGAAGATCTGCTATCACTTGACCCAGGGTTGTTCCCAGCTAGGATGAGTGACAAGGACAGGGCAACTATTGTAAAGAAATGAGCAATGCGAGAAACAGATCAAGAATTTCCACATGATTCAAAGGGAAAGAGATTTCCAGATTACTTGAAATACACCAAAGCAGATAAGGGTAGGGGAAAAGTGAAAAGGGACTGGTTGATTCACAGTGAAAGTGCAAATGCACTGTTCTGCATACCATGTATTATTTTCTCCAAGGAGCAAAAAATACCCTTTCTTAGTGCTTTGAGTAGTGACCAGGGATACAAGATGTGTGACGTCGAGTTGCGTCGCATGTATGATAAATTCCCAAGCCATGAAACAAGTAGGAATCACAGGGACTGTTATTTGCGATGGAAACACCTACAGTGTTCGGTTATGACTGCATGTGGCGTTGATCATCAGTTGCAGAGAGAGCTACAGTCTGAAATTGAGAAAAACAAAGCTATCTTTCAGAGACTCCTTGATGTCACTCTGCAATTGGCAACAAGGAATTTAGCTTTCCGAGGTAAAACGCATGCTTTGGGCAATGTCCACAATGGAAATTTTGTAGGTACGCTAGAACTTTTGTCACGATATGATCCACTCTTGAAAGACCACTTAGACAAAATCAGGACATCCAAAAAAGGAAGCCATCTAACTCATTATCTGAGCCCAGACCTCTAGAACAAGTTTATTGAATTATGTGGGGGAAAGGTTTTAAAAAACATTCTGATGGAAAGGGAGGATGCCATATAATATGGAATCATTTGTGATACAACGCCTGACATTTCCCACACCGAGCAAAGTTTTGTGCTCATAAGATATGTACATTATAATGAAGACACAGGCGAATGGGAGATCACTGAAAGATTTATTGAATTAAAAGATTTCCACGGAAAAACAGGATGTGAAATAGCAGGCATGATGGAGAGTGTGCTTCTGGATCTAGGGATAGACATTAGTGATTGCAGGGGGCAAGGGTATGATAATGGAGCGAATATGTAAGGGAAAATCAAGGGAGTCCAAGTCAAAATACTGAAAAATAATAATCTTGCTACTTTCTCACCTTGTGCCTCCCACACGTTGAATCTGGTAGGAGTGCATGCTGCAGAATCGAGCCCTGAAGTGTCCAACTTTTTTGGTTACATTAACCGCCTCTACACATTTGTAAGTGCCAGGTTGCCCTGTACATAGGCTATCTGACACTCGTGAGAATTGATGCTGTGAAACCTGTAGCAAAGCACCTACCTGGTGTCATTGAAGCCCTTGCTACCATACTGAGCTCATGCAGTCTCACAGGTGAGGCCAGATCTGAAGCTGTTGGTCTGAGGAACTACCTCATGTCATTTGATGCCATTGTCCTTCTCACCATTTGGGTGAAAGTATTGCAATCTATTGATGACAGAAATGTGATACTCCAGTCAGGGAAAATCTCAATAGAGGTGGAGGCAGGTAATGTTGCTGCACTAAGAGATGAGATGCAGACTCTCAGAAATGGATGGGATGCTATTCTGTCTGAGGCATCAATGGTAGCTAAGGAAATGGAGGTTCCACCTCATTTCAAAAAAGAACTTTGCAGTGAGAGGAGGAGGAAGAGGTTTCATGATGAAACTGCTGAAGGAACAGGTCAGGAGGATAGGCCAGAAACAACATTCCGTAACACTGTGTTGTTCACTGCCATGGACCAGATCATAAGTGACTTGGACACTCGGTTCCAAACAACAGCAAATATTGTTGAAGAATTTGCTGCCATACTTAAAATTGGGAAGTTGAGTGACAGTGTCATGGCTTCTGTGTGTCAGCCACTGAGGGAGAAATACTCACAGGATCTCACAGATCAGTTTGAGAGTGAGATAAGGCATCTCAATAAAATATTTTCTGCCACTTTTCCCCCTGATTGTAGTTTTCTTGATCTACTGAATGCAATATACAAGATGGAACTCCAGAGCATTTTTGGAGACGTTTGCATTGCCCTCAGAATTTTCTTGACGCTCCCAGTTACCGTAGCTGGTGGTGAAAGATCATTTAGTAAGTTGAAACTTATCAAGAGCTATTTAAGATCTACCATGTCGCAAGAGAGGTTGAACAGCCTTGCAATGTTATCGATTGAAAGCAAGCTGGCTCTGTCACTTGATTTCAAAGAGCTCGTAAAAGATTTTACCACCAAGAAGGTCCGGCGATTGGCGTTCGGGATTTAGGGTTAAAAATCCAGTCTATGACAGGATTGTGGGATGTTTCCCTATAGTAAGCTGACAGGCTACAGCCCACATTGTGAACAATTACTATCTGATGCATAGTCCTCTAGCACTACATTTTTAATTGTTTGCTGTAAGTGTGTTCATGTCCTGAGAGTTTATTGTTTTATAATTTTGTTCAAATCTTCAGTTAATTTATACTTTTGTCCTTGTGTTGTCCATACATCCGTCCATCCATCTTCTCCCGCTTATCCGTGGTCGGGTCGCGGAGGTAGCAGTTCCAGCAGAGAGCCCCAAACTTTATTTTCCCTGGCCACATCAACCAGCTCTGACTGGGGGATCCCAAGGCGCTCCCAGGCCAGCGAAGAGATATAATCCCTCCATCTGGTTCTAGGTCTACCCCTTGGTCTCTTCCCAGCTGGACGTGCCTGGAACACCTCCCTAGGGAGGCGCCCAGGTGGCATCCTAACTAGGTGCCTGAACCACCTCAACTGGCTCCTTTCGACGCGAAGGAGGAGCGGTTCAACTCCGAGTCCCTCCCGGATGACCGAACTTCTCACCTTATCCCTAAGGGAGACACCAGCCACCCTGCGGAAAAAACCCATCTCGGCCGCTTGTACCCGCGATCTCGTTCTTTCGGTCATGACCCATCCTTCATGACCATAGGTGAGGGTAGGAACGAAAATGGCGCGGTAGACAGAGAGCTTTGCCTTCTGGCTCAGCTCCCTTTTCGTCACAACGGTGCGGTAAAGAGACTGCAGTACCGCTCCCGCTGCTCCGATTCTCCGACCCATCTCATGCTCCATTGTTCCCTCACTCGAGAACAAGACCCCGAGATACTTGAACTCCTTCACTTGGGGTAAGGACTCATTCCCTACTTGGAGTGGACAGTCCATCGGTTTCCTGCTGAGAACCATGGCCTCAGATTTGGAGGTGCTGATCCTCATCCCAGCCGCTTCACACTCGGTTGCGAACCGATCCAGTGAGTGCTGAAGGTCGCAGACCGATGAAGCCATCAGAACCACATCATCTGCAAAAAGCAGTGGTCCAATCCTTAGTCCACCGAACTGCAGACCCCCTCCCCCACGACTACGCCTCGAAATCCGATCCATGTATATTAAAAAGAGGATTGGTGACAAAGCGCAGCCCTGGCGGAGGCCAACCCTCACCTGAAATGGGTCCGACTTACTGCCGAGGACCCGGACACAGCTCTCGCTTTGGGAGTACAGAGATTGGATGTCCCTGAGTAGAGACCCCCTCACCCCATACTCCCGCAGCACCTCCCAGAGTGACTCCCTGGGAACCCGGTCATACGCCTTCTCCAAGTCTACAAAACACATGTAGACTGGATGAGCGTACTCCCAGGCCCCCTCCAGGATCCTTGCGAGAGTAAAAAGCTGATCCGTCGTTCCACGACCAGGACGGAATCCGCATTGTTCCTCCTCAATCTGAGGTTCGACAATCGGCCTGACCCTCCTTTCGAGTACCTTAGAGTAAACCATCCCGGGGAGGCTGAGTAGTGTGATGCCTCTGTAATTGGCACACACCCTCTGATCCCCCTTTTTCAAAAGGGGAACCACCATCCCGGTCTGCCACTCTTTCGGTACTGTTTCCGACTTCCACGCAACGTTGATTTGACGTGTCAACCATGACAGTCCCTCAACACCCAGAGCCTTCAGCATTTCTGGGCGGATCTCATCCACCCCCGGGGCTTTGCCACTGTGAAGTTGTTTGACGACCTCAGTGACCTCCCCCCGGGAGATTGGTGTCGATCCCCCGTCATACTCCAGCTCTGCCTCTAACATAGAAGGCGGAGTTGTCGGGTTCAGGAGTTCCTCAAAGTGCTCCTTCCAACGCCCTAACACTCCATCAGTTGAGGTCAACAACGTCCCATCCTTACTGTACACAGCTTGGATGGTTCCCTGCTTCCCCCTCCTGAGGTGTCGGACAGTTTTCCAGAACAACTTTGGTGCCGCCCGAAAGTCTTTTCCCATGTCTTCTCCGAACTTCTCCCACACCCGCTGCTTTGCCTCGGCCACGGCTGAGGCTGCTGCCTTTCGGGCCTGTCGGTACCTTGCAACTGCCTCGGGAGTCCCCCGGGATAACAAATCCACCAGGAGGTTCGAGGGTTACCGCCCCTTGAGGCACCTAGGACCTTGAGACCACAGCTCCCCGCCACTCGACCCAACTCACCACCAGACGGTGATCAGTTGACAACTCCGCCCCTCTCTTTACCCGAGTGTCCAAAACATACGGCCTCAGGTCCGATGATACGATAACGAAATCGATCATGGACCTTCTGCCTAGGGTGCTCTGGTACCACGTACACTTTTGAGCATCCTTATGTTCGAACATGGTGTTTGTTATGGCCAATCCATGACTAGCACAGAAGTCCAGTAACAAACCACCACTCCGGTTCAGATCAGGGGGGCCGTTCCTCCCAATCAATCCCTCTCCATCATTGCCCACATGTGCGTTGAAGTCTCCCAGCAAGATTAAAGAGTCCCCTTCAGGAGCCCCATACAGGACTCTTTCCAGGGTCTCCAAGTAGGCCGTATACTCTGAACTGCTGTTGGGTGCATAAGCACACACAACAGTCAGAGTTTTCCCCCCCATAACCTGCAGGCGTAGGGAGGCAACCCTCTCGTCCACTGGGGTAGACTCCAACAACGAAGCACCCAACCGGGGACTTGTGAGTATCCCCACACCCGCCCGGGGCCTCAAACCTTGAGCAACTCCGGAGAAGAATAGAGTCCAACCCCTATCCAGAAGTAAGGTTCCAGAGCCGACGCTGTGCGTAGAGGTGAGCCCAACCAGATCCAACTGGTAACGCTCCACCTCCCGCACAAGCTCCAACTCCTTCCCCCCCAGAGAGGTGACGTTCCACGTCCCCAAAGCCAGCTTCTGTCGCCCGGGTCTGGTCCGTCGAGACCCTCTGCCTTCACTGCCACCCTTCTGGCAGCGCACCCGACCCCATCGCTGTTTCCCGTAGGTGGTGGGACCGCGGGACGGAGAAGCGGAGGTGTTGCCCACGTCGCCTTTTCGGGCTGTGCCCGGCCGGGCTCCTTGGCAAGCCCGGCCACTCGCCGACGAGTCCTCCTTCTGGGCCTGGCTCCAGAAGGGGACCCCGGGCTTCCTCCGGGCCGGGTATCCTCACTTCGTGTGTCGTCTTTCATGAGGTCTTGTGAACCAATCTTAGTCTGGCCCCTTGACTGAGACCAATTTGCCATGGGAGACCCTACCAGGAACACAAGGTTCCAGACAACACAGCCCCCAGGTTCATCAGGGCACACAAACCTCTCTACCACGGTAAGGTGCTGTTGTTCAAATCTTAATTTAATAAGTCAAAGAATGTTGAGATTTTTTGTTTGTTCATTCCTGTATTGGGTGTAATTTTCAATTAAATAGACAGAAGATAAAGTTGATAGTCAGTGCATGTTGATTTCTTGCAGTCCATTACAGTTCATTAACTTCAACAGGGTTTTCGAGGTTGGGTTTCATCGTGTCCTTTAGGGGGTGGACGCAAGGTCATGACCCCACCAGTATCCAAGAATCCTGAATTGTCCCCACCAATAGCTCAACACTTTTCACTCGCGCCTCCTCGAATTACTTGCGCGTGTAACAGGTAGGGCTTTAGCACTCTGCTGAGAAAGGCAGCAACCCGGCCGCTACAGCAAAAAAGCTAGTGCTCTGCCCGCGACAGTTCAAAATCTGCTTCGTAAAAGGTATATCCAAGCAGGGAACGATTGTATACTACAGAGCACATCAAAATGTAAGTGTCTGTCAACCTAATAGTGTGCTTGAGTAGACTATTTGTGTTGGAGATGGGATTACAGAGAGACAGGACAAGTAACAGCTTTTGTATGTTGAGTATCAGAAAACATTGTCACAAGAAAAGGGGAAAATATGCCTAGCTAGTGCGACTCAAGGTTGTTTGGTAGACTATTGCATTGGTCCATTCATTGAAGATGAACACAATGCGACATCCTTTACTAGGCTCACCCACCAACAGTTCAGGTGCTGAACTGCTGATCCGAATGTATAGGTAAAAACCATATTATGCGTTTTCATCAATAAATAAATGGCCAAATGTTTTTTAGAGTGTGCGCTAACGCGCACTCGCATGGATTGGGGGCCCACAAATAGATTCTTTCATGGGGCCCAGAATTTCCAGCTACGCCCCTGATTGCAACCAATCCCTATCAACAGGGGTGCACATAACTTTTTTGCCCTGGTTCTCAAAGGAGCACCTGGAGATGTTGCTTGGTGCTCATCCTTAAAATGAAATAAACCGTAACTTTTTGAGGGGTCTTGACTTTATTTGCCAGACACACGGCACTGAACACACATGCAGAGGGGAACACAAGACAACATTAGCACGACCAGTAATCCTACAAGCTTTCATCACTACCCTCCTGACTGTTCTCCTCACTGTCAGACATGGTAGCTGATGATGTATGCCTACTACTTTCTCTCTGGTTGAGTCTGCGATTAGCTGCTTGCATCCACAAGTCAACAGCTGGTTTTGGGTCGAAAGTCTCTGTTGTCATCTTAGACAAGTGGATGTAATCAAATAAGTGTATGTGAACATAACCAATAAACTACCATAGCCAATAACAAATGAATGTAACTTCTTTGATTTGTTTTGTTCATTCATATCTTATTTTACCTTAACATTTATTTATTTATGCATTTCTTTTTATCTCTCCAGTTTTGAAGGATATTTGTGGTTACTGTCCTATAGTATACATTGAAATGATTTCAAACCTGTTTATCCCAATCATTATAAAGTAGTGCCTTGGAAATATGTGTCTCCATAAATTGTGACCAAACCGTTTGAATTTAGACTAAAGTGAACTATCTAAACACTCAGAGTCCTTTACCTCACTGAGCTGTAGTTATCAGCCTCTCAGTCTGACTGGAGAGGTCTCTCCCTCCACATTATTGTAGAAACATCTTCTTGTTATATCCGTTAGAGCAGCTAGCACCAGATTCTAATAACAACAGCGCCTGTACCTGTGCACCCTCCCTCTCTCTCCCTCGCCCTTTGGCAGTGAGCTGCGTTCGCCAGATAAGCCAACATCCCCCATTTTCATCATTTAAAGGGCCCATCGTACAGGACAAATGAAACGTGTAACCAGGGTGAAAAGGGTGTTACATTTACTTAATTATGAACATTGTTACATCAAGGCCAAAAATTAGGATGAACCCCAACGGTCAAACCTTTTTTTTCCCCTACCAGAACTCCCAGCGCAGCGCCCCCCCCCAGATCTGGCGCCCTAGGCGAACATCTATAACGCCAGTGCTACGGGCCAGCCCTGAGTTCATATGCAACTCGCAAATATATTTCTCTCTCTTCTCTCTCCTCTCTTTTCCCTTCTCTCTCTTCTCTCTCTCCCTCTCTCTCTCTGTCTCTCAATGTTGGTACGCAAATGCGTCTTTTTTCAAATGACCCGGTGCTCTTTTTTTGGCGGAGGTGCGCATGCGCACCTGGGCACCAGTTACCCTATCAACCCAATGTCAACCCAATTTTTATCTAGCAATCATTTTATGGAAGTGTCTCAAGAATTAGTGGATGGATAGCGATGATCCCTTTGACCTTTGTTCTATTGCAATCAGCAGCTTAAAAGTGTTGTCTGTCCAATACTTTGTTTTTTAACCAAATATTAGGTTAATGACCTTCCAATTACCATCAGCTCAACTTTCTGTTTGCTGGTACTTGGGAAATGCCAGAATAATTCAATTAGCTTTTGCTTTCAATGAGTTGTGAAATATTATATCAATTACCCTAAACATTTAGCAACAAGCATAGGAAAATTGTATGACATTTCACAAAAGAAATAGAAGAGTAATCAGCCCAATATCACTATGAAATATCCGTAAAAACAACCTGAATAACAACAAAAAAGTTCCTTTCATCACAACTGTTGTTTGTTTTAATCACGTCCCATTCAATTCTTGCAAAATAGTTTCATAGGTAAGTGGACTTCAACAGTGGACTTCAACATGTGTAACTCAGGAAACTGTGTTCAAGTCCCATGTTAGCTGTGAGCTTTACTTTGGAACTTCATTTATATTTTTATTAATTCTAGTTAAGTGACAAACTTACTTATTTTAACCGGAACCACAATGCCTTACTCAGTACTTTAGTTGCCTAAACCCAACCAATTGAGACTGTTGTATAGGAATCTGAAAACTAAATCAAGTTTATTTCGAAAGTGAATGTACTTAGGTGACAATATACATTCCCAGACACTCACAAAGCGGAAAAGTACACGCTATCCCGGATACGTACAAAACTGCTAGAGGGGTACTCAAGCATTTGGTCAAAGATGTGTTGCCATGTCATTGTTGTTCACACTATTGCTTAGCTTCACACTTCATTCAATCTGTATTCATGTCAATCTTGGCTCTGTGATGCCTTTGGTGACAAACCGTGTTGTGTTAACTTGACATTAAAACAAAATGTGACCTGACTAGAATCAGACAGAAACTTATGCTCACTGCTTTGACCTTTCACTAGACTCCATGCTCCTCTAATCTTGTAACTGAAAGATACAGAACAGGATGCAAAAAAAGCAAGAGACGGCACAACAACCATTTTTAAACTACCTTCTGAGCTTCTCTGTACATTTAAAGTGTACGTAGCTTCTGGTTTTTAAAGTCACATGTAATAAAGTCGGAAGTCCACTAGATTTTCTGTAAATCTACTGCAATCATATGTTTCCATTTTATTGATCGAATATTTATTAAAGGAATCTTATCATTTATAAACGATAAGGTTACAATCCAATAATACTGGCAAAAAGAATGGTGGAAACGAGTTGCGTTGCCTGCCCCGAATGTTTTTTCTGTAGCCCCGGACAATTCTCCCTCAGAAATATAATACATTAACCGTGCTTTACGTGAACCTCATCATGACACGAGAGAGGACGGCAGGACTATAATTTCCCGTGTTTAGTAAATGCAACAGAGGCAACACACCAGACCAATCAGAGAGTTGCATGGAAATACAGTACAGGTACTTCTGGGTCTCTGTATGTCATTCAAGCTCGGCTCTGTGTGTGTGGGGCAATAGCACATTTAGTGTGTGTGTGAGAGAGAGAGAGAGAGAGAGAGAGAGAGAGATAGAGAGAGAGAGAGAGAGAGAGAGAGAGAGAGAGAGAGAGAGAGAGAGAGAGAGAGAGAAATATATTTGCGAGTTGCATAAGAACTCAGGGCCGGCCCGTAGCACTGGCGTTATAGATGTTCGCCTAGGGCGCCAGATCTGGGGGGACGCTGCGCTGGCAGTTCTGGTAGGGGGAAAAAAGGGAGAGAGAGAGAGAGAGCTTTGAACATTTTAGGCAACATAAAACTTACATCTCAGGCATATCATATCTTGCTTTAAACGGTCTGCTTTCTTTCACCTCGATCAGGGCTGAGTGGATCTTTTCAGGTGTTTAAATGTTATTTTTTTAAATCACAGTTTATGTCTGCTACTAGAAGACTTCATGTACAATTATAGGACATTTGACCTCCTGACTGCATATACCCACTTCATATACAGAAAAACAACAAACTGAGCATCAGAACCTAGGTTTGACCTTTCAGCAGAGCTAAGTGCTCGTGTGTTTAATCCCTTTATGAAGTGCCGTGGGGGGGTGAATGATATGGGGATCCTGAAGTGTTGTGAAGTGTGGAAGCTGCGTGAAGGGGGCAGAGACCTTCATTGGAGCAGAGCGGAGAGTGGGATATGGAAATTATGTGGGATTCACATGAATTACAGTAAAGAGTATGTGACTCCATATATCTGGTTAGTTAATAACGCATAATCATTGCCTTTTTCATCATAATTCAATCATTTTCAAATTAATACTTTGGAATGGGCTCGGGGCCACATACAGGATAGGAAGTAATGAGAAATAGACAGTGAGAGGATAATATTGTCGGCCTCCCCATAGCCTAAGCATTGCCGAAGCAACAGCACCATAGTACTAATACATACATGTTTGGGACTTCATTAAAAGGAGAAAAATCAATACAAACTCTAGTGCTGTGTCTCTATTCCGACACTCTCCTAAGTACATCACCATGTTGTACAATGGGAATTTCAACCGTGTAGTGTTGTGTCAACTCGCACACAGCTACTCTGCCCTACAAGGAATAGCCATTAGGCGCTTTCACACCGGAGTACTTTTCCCAGGAATAGTTCCGATAGTTCCTGGGGTTTTGCGTTCACACCAAAGAGATCTGGAACTAGAACTTTTTTTGCGAATGTTTTCACCCCTTTTTAGTCCCTGCTAGAGAGCAGCGGAGTGAGACTAATTTATGGCAACACAAAAGAAAACATGGGAGCGGTGGAGTGATGAGGAGGTGTCGGCGCTTCTGGCGATTTACTCGGAAGGCCAAAGCAGAAGAAGAAGAAGTGACGTCAGTGGCTCCCTCAGGGACTTATTCCGGTGTGAACGCGATTTACTAGATAATTCCGGAAAATAAAAGTTCCGGGGAAAAGTTCCGGGAACTATTCCTGGGAAAAGTACTTGGTGTGAAAGCGCCTAATGTTAGCTAGTTGACTAGCCACGGTATTGTTAGTGGTTGCAAATCATTACAGACTGCTCAATAAAGACCATTAAATAAATGGTTGCTTCATTTTCCTTCCAGTAGGTAGCAACACAAAGCTTCTGTGCCGTAGTCTGAAGAAGTCATAGCCGATGTTAGCTAACTAGCTAGCTATAAAAATGGCATCGTTCACGGATGCATAATTACAGACTGCTCAATTAACCCAATATAATATTACAGGTTTTCTTTTAGTATGGGAGTAAAAAAAAAAAGATTCCCATGTATAACTTTCATCTGTTCACCAGGGCACCGGCTGGCCAAACAACTTCCGTTACGAAGCCAAGGTGGCGGTCGTTTTGTGTGGGTAGGATCAAGCTGTCCACACTCAAATGTTTGAATGTTACACTTCAAATTGACACACAGCACAAACTATCAGAGTCAAAACTTCTAAGTTTAAATGGAGAGTGTACTCTAGATGTATTTTTATTTATTTTTTATTTTGGTATCTTACAACGCCACAGCACTGTTTTTAATCAAAGATGATCTCCTTTAGAGGAAATATAGCTGTTGTGCGCCGCACTGGCTTAACTTTGTTTCATGCTTTTTTAATTGGAATGTCACAACCAGGAATTACAGTAGGTTTTGCATCAAGTAAAAGCTGCTTATGAATTAAACACAATCTGCATTTGTCGGGAGGGGAGATAAACACTGATGACATTTCCCCTTTCAGTGATATAATACTGGGTGAACAGGGCGGGTACAGAGAGGAACAAGATGGAAAGTCAAATATTGTTCTCTTTTCAGATAGAAAGTGTGAGGAATGGCCAGCGAAATCATGTTTGACAGACAGGGCTTTTGTGTTAATGACAACCATGTTTGTGAACATCAATATCTGAAAGAACAGGTTCAGTGTAAAGAGGTCGGCAAGATAAGAGCATTTTCAGAGCAGAAAGAGACGAAAGATGCAGAAAAATGAAGCAGAAAAAAATGATTTTATTGTACATCAATCCTCAAGTTGACTTACTGTTTGTTCTTATGTGTGCCTTTTATCTATTCGTGTAATATTATATTTTATTATATTGTTATGTTCATTGTGAAGCACTTTGGCAAACCCTCTGTTTTTAAAATGTGCTATATAAATAAAGTGGATTGGATTGTTCGTAAGTGATTCTGTACAGATTTGGCATGTTACAAACAATATTAAACAATACAAATGTGGTTGAGGCCATTTTCTGCAATGACTGATTTTAAGCTTCTTACATGATTGGAGTCTGTTTCAACATTCAAAATATATACAAAAATGTCTTTGAATGTGCATCTTGTTACCTGTAGCATTGGTCAAGTATTTTCTAGCCAAACAAAAACGTAACCCCCATAGGCTATATATTTGATATTTGCTGCAACCAGGTCCTTCAGAGGCCACACTTATTGCTCTTGGAGGATGATAGTTGAAATATTTGTTGGGAGTAGTCGCAGTAGCCTTTTATTTTATGTGCTAAAATCTGGATAATCATTACGAGAACAACAACACCACAGTGATTTATCGGGAATATAGAATTGTATGCCTTTGATTGTCCAAACAGGAAGATGACATTAGCCAAGTTCATCTTTGGCCATTTTCTTTTTTTCAAAGCCCTCTGTATTGACATCCAGCATATTGACAACAATGGCGAAGAATGAAATGGCTTAATTAACTTATTTTACCTTTTAACTCAGTGATAATATCTTAACACACTCTCCTAAACAGACTCTTGGGAGATGAATGTGGAAATATTAATCAAATAATGTGTCTATAGAAAAGAAACCAGAAATTCCAAGTTCACATATCATATTTAGCACATTCGTCCATGTTTTAGTGTGGAATATGGATGAAATGAGGGTCTGGTGATGGTTTGAGTCTGATTGAAATGTCACATTTTTAACGCACACACAGGCAGGTCAACATTCACACATACTGTATAAGATGTCATGAACCCTGATCCTAAACAAGCATCCTCCCTGCGTGTGATGAGGGGAGCTGATCTCTGGTCTGTGATTTGTGAGGCTGTTTTCAATGCAGCAGGAACAGATTAAACTATAACTCAGCCCTTCAGGGAGCAGCAGCACAGATATGCATGTGGCATGGTGTCTGCAAATGCACACATCACACACCTACAAGAAAAAACACACAAGGGCTGCATCAGATTCACACTTGTGGTCAAGAAACTGCAACTAGACTGAGGCAATTCAGACTTTTGGTTCTTACAGTGTTCCCTTTTT
Organism: Notothenia rossii; assembly: GCF_949606895.1. Taxonomy (NCBI): domain Eukaryota; kingdom Metazoa; phylum Chordata; class Actinopteri; order Perciformes; family Nototheniidae; genus Notothenia; species Notothenia rossii. The sequence goes on along the minus strand of NC_136903.1, from coordinate 53,515,882 downwards.
GCCTTCACTTATTTACTGTACCCTTCCCCCTCCTGCCTTTCTTTCGTTCAACAAATGCTTAAACTAAATCACAGCAGCAAAAATGAAGCACCTAGGCAAGGGTGACATTAATAACTCAGTGGTTAATATGTACAAATATATCATAGATGAACAAGATGCAAACACACATGTTGGAGCAGATTTACACTCAATCAGTACTCAGAGTAATTCAAAGCATCCTTTCTTCATTCAGTCTTGCATTTCTTTTTATTTAGCCTTCTCTTTTCAATTAACTGTCTTCAACCCCTTCATCTCCTGGTATCACTAACATGATAAACTGCTAGAAAAGTGCAGCATGTGTTGCAATTTAAAAACACAACGAATATCAAACAACATCTGAAATGGTCCCAAAAATGAGGGCTGACGACAGGTGATGATGATTCTACCATGAAGAATTGAATCTATTCTATTTTTAGTGTGGTGTCATTGTACGTTGAGGGACACAGAATAACATAACAGGCTTTAAACCTACAGTCTTGACTCAAAATAACCTAAACTAACAGTTGTACCCTTCCTTTCTCTTTGTGTATCTTATTCCTACCAAATGTGTTGTGTTTCTGTTTGTGGGGGTTTTACGAGTAATAAGCCACTTTGTGCTTATCTACAGTATAAGGAATTTCTCTTTTGGCTCTCGACTCCTGAATAGGGTGGCCATTTCCATAACACCAAAAAGGAGGACACTTTGGGATTATCTTTTAGTTTTTATCCTGGCTTCACTGAATCCTTCACACTCAAAACACAATAAGACTCTAGTGTACTAACCACAAGTTGAATGTCTATTTACGATACTTTTGCCCTTTCCTGGCTGCTTCCAAGAGTTTTTTGTTTGTAAGGAGTCTCTGGTACATGTCTGTGCACTCAAATGTGAAGTTGACACAAATTTGCAGCTCTGCCTTGACACTGTCCACATCCAGACGATTTCTCTCATTTCTCCATGCTGAGGTCATCATTGAGAACACACGTTCTGTATGTGCATTGCTACATGGGATGGAGAAGATGTAGGCGCTGATCTTCCTCAGATTCACAAGTGGGACTTCTGCTTTGGAAAACAGTTTCAGATACCGCTCCTCACTGTGGCATCCTTCCATTTCTGAAGAGCTGAGAATAGCTTCCACCATGCCATATTCCTCATAGAGTCCATCCATGTCAATGTCTTTCAGGCTGCAGGCTTGGACTGCATCACTGTATTCTCCATAGGACACAGCAGTTGTGAGGCCAAGCTTTGACACTTTACTATGAAAGCTGTTCTCAGAGAAGTCATACCTTTCACTCACGTATTTCTTGGCTCTTTCATAGAAAACAAGAAAATCAGCCTCACATTTCTTAGCCAGATCAGGGGTTAGCTGCTTGAGTTTGTTGTTCACAGCAAAGCCAAAAAATGTGTCCTTTAACCTTCTCTCAAGTTTCCCTTTCAGTTCAGTCATTACCTTAAACACAGAGGTTATGCTGAATGATTTGGCCTCGAGTGCTTCAATGCAGTCTGAAAACACTTTCAGAATGTGACTGAGGAAGAGAAAATACATCTCAGATACTTCGTTGCCATCCTCTCCAAAGCATTTCCACAAGATCTTGGAGCATTCCTCCTCACCTAGACTCTGAAAGTAGCTGGTCAGGGGTCTCCAACACTTCAGGATTCTGTCAATAGATGGCAGCAGAGACAACCATCGCGTGACAACGTGCCGCAGCAGATTGCATTCCTCCACTTCCACAAACTCGCAGAATTCCTTCAACTGCGCCGTTCTGCTAGCTGAGATGCTAAAATGGCTATACACCTTAAGCACAACATTTTCAATGTCAATATCCAAGTTGCTTGCTGCATATCTTGTTGCATTGTGCAGAATATGGGCTAAACAGTTTGCAGCGAGCACGTCTTTTTGAGCCTGTTTCAGTTTCTGATAAACACTGTTGTGTTTTCCATAGTTAACGCTGGCGTTGTCTGCTGCATATGCTGACATTTTTTTCACATCTAGTCCAGACATCTCCAGTTTAGATAGCAGCTGATTTGTTATAGCTTCCGACTTTTCGTTGCTATCACTGTAAAAATCCAACAGTGCATGTTGCACGCCCTCCTCAAAGTGAAAATATCTCAGTACAATGGGGAAACACTTGATCGTACCTTTGTTTGATGCATCACTTGCCACTGAATAATGCAGTTCATTTTCTTTTATGTAATCCACATGCGTCTGGACAGAGTAGGGTGCTAGGATATTTTCGCACAAAGCTTTGGCTTTTGTTTTTCCACAGGTCATCCCTTTTGCTATTGATGAGTCGTTGTAGATTGTGCGATCAACTTTTATTCCACAGTCTACACTCCTGTATGACTGGTGATGCTTGACGGCATGATAAACTCTACAAAGTTCTGCTGCGGAGATTTTGTCATCTTGAGGCGATGAAGCTTCACGGAAAAACGATAAAAGTGAAGAGGCACCTGCGCTTTGATCGTTGCTTTTGTGCTTATCTGTGTTAGCATGTCTGTCGACAGCACCTTTTCCTTTGCTACTTACGTCCACATCGCAACGACACAACGTGCAAAAAGCATGGAAGTCGTCCTTTCGGCTTTTTGTGAGGAATCCATGCTCTTTCGACCATTCAGGATTAAATGAAGTCTTTCGTTTCGGCATTTCTGCGGTTTAACCTGCCGCTAACTAGGCGGAGTTGGCTCATGAGCTAGTCTGCTAGCGCTAACGTCACTCTGTGCCACAGTGCCATGCCGTGAACGTGACGTCAAGAAGCACATGGCTAATTGTTTACGTTTATTAACCAATGAAATACAAGATATTTATTTGACATCACATTCAGCCAATAATTTGTAAGACCACAAGTCTTACAGGGATATATACTTACACATAACTTATTTTTTGTATTTCTTTGTATAATTGTCTATTTTTTTTTTATACCCTAAAAGTATAAAATGGGGATCACCTCAAAAGGAGGACAAATGAGCGTCCGGCTCAAGGCTGCGCCGGCAGACGGACACAGACATTGAAAACCGGACTGTCCGACCTAAAACCGGACGGATGGCCACCCTACTCCTGAATCAGAAGGGGTATAAACAGTTCTCATTCATAACACTCCGTTCGATGTCTCACTATGGGATGCGCCTCAACGCGTATGCAAACAGAAGCATCAATCTCATTACGCCAATCCTGATTGACGGGTGATCTTGACGTCTACGTCAGGGAATCCACCCACCCTATAAGTAGCTTGCGCTACAACGCAGCGTCATTCAAACACTCTTCTCGCTTCGGAGCACATCTCAAAATATCAGTAGCCGGCTAGCTTAACTGTCCACAGACTGAACCCAAGCTAACCTTCGGTCGACGGGCGCTTGCCGGTTACTTTTTGCTTTGCAGAAGATTGAATTAAATATTAACACACCAGTTAATATTGAAATCTGCCCCGCCGTTTTTTCTTTCGGAATAACGGTAAGGTTTTAATTTTTTTCTTCAAACAATAACATACCTGTTACTAGTTTATCCCTCCGTGCCGACACCACGGCAAGCGAGGATGGATTCTTCTCTCCCTCACACCAGAGGAGACGGAGATAAAATATATTAACACACCAGTTAATATTAAAAAATCTGCCCGCCGTTTTTCCTTTCGGAATAACGATAAGGTTTTGATTTTTTCTTTCAAACGGTAACATACCTGTTACTAGCGTGTCCCTCCGCGCCGACACCCCGGCAAACGAGGATGGACCCTTCTCTCCCTCACACCAGGGGAGTCGGAGGCTCGGGGGCTCGGGGGGTCGGAGGCTCGGGGGCTCGGGGGGTCGGAGGCTCGGCTCTGCGTCTGCGGGCTTAAGAACACGGGCACGGACTCACACCAGGTCTGCTCGTCCTGCCTTGGGCTGAAACACGCCCAGGAAGCTATCGATAACCCCGCTTCACTGTCAAGAGCCTCCGCCGACGGCTAGCGCGCCAAGCTAGCCTGTCGGGACAGGACCCCTTCATGTTTGTTGATTTGCCGGCCGGCAATCGGGACATGGTGGCGAACGCCGCGGAAATTGAGCCCCGCGCTGTGTCAGGCTGGGGCCCGGTGGCGGCAAGGGCCGTGAGAGCGGAGCCCCGCGCTGTGTCAAGCTGGGGCTCCCAACTGGACCTCACCGTGGTTCCACCCGCGGAGGATGTCCTGGAGCTGGACTATACTGAGGAGGATGAAGAGGATACCTCTGAGTTCCTCTTATCCGACTCGGATGAGCACGAAGGTGACATCTTCGTTTCATCGGCTCAGGCTGCAAAGCCGGAGGCGATGTCCGCTCCCCCGGTCGAAAGCACACTGGCTTCGCCCTGCCTCAGAATGGACTTGCAGGCCGTATGCCAACGCGCTGCGTCCAGGCTGGACATCCCCTGGCCTGAAGTGGCCAAGGAGACCTCCAGATCTCGCTATGAGGGGAAGACTTTCCCCAAGCAGCGAGGATGAAGAGGCAGCTTCTCCCAGTCTTTCCAGAGATGCTGGACGAGGTGTCGGTCTCGTGGAGAAACCGCCCTTTCAACAACAAGGCCCCAATCCCGGGTGCCTCCTCTTTGGACTGTGACGGCATGGAGAAACTCGGCCTGCTCCGCATGCCGCCCATGGAGCCGCTGGTGGCAGCCCACCCCCAACCGCAGCTGGCTTCGGCACCGAGCAGGAACCCCACGCTACCGGCAAAGGCAGACCGCTTCCAGTCAGCAATGACCGAACGAGCTTATAGAGCCGCAGCTTTGTCCGCCAGGGCGCTCAACGTCTCCTCGCTGCTGACCGCCTACCAGGCGAAGCTCTGCGAGGAAATGACGGTCAAAACTGAGCCTGCCGTGTGGGACGAAATCGCAGCGATCACGGACATTTGCCTCCGTGTGCAGCGCTGTGCAGTCCAAGCCACGGGCAAAGCACTGGGGATAATGGTTGTACAGGAGAGAGCCAGGTGGCTTAACCTGACGAACCTTCCAGACCGGGAAAAAGAGGACGTCTTCGACATGCCTATTATTCCCGAGGGCATATTTGGTTCCGCTCTAGCTTCGATGCAGCAGCGGTGTGAGTCCAAAAAGAAGGAGGATGAGGCTCTCCAGCTTTGTCTTCCCCGAAGGGTCCAGACGCCGCGTTCAACGGCCCCGCGGCAGTCCTTCGCTCAGGCTGCCCGTTTCAAGGTCCCGAAACAGCAGAGCTGGCCATGAAAGTCTCCGGTTCCGGCAGCAGCCGCTCAGGCACAGCCAGTCCAGACTTTCAGCCACCAGGCGAGGAAGAAGAAAAGGGCGGCCTGACAGCCTCCTCTCCTCTCCTCGATAAAGGAGCTGGGAGTTCCCTGTTCTCCAGCTCCAGAACACGTTCCAGTGTTAGATGCTCATGTGTTTCCGGGGTGCAACCATCCCGCCATCTTCCCGCCGCCTCGAGTGATGTCAGAACGTCATCCTCAAGTTCGTGCCATGAGGGAAATGGACTTAACATCAAAGACAGCAAGTTCCGCTGCCTGTTTAAGCCACACAGACATGTCATCACTATTGTTGTTTAATAAATCATTTCCCACTGTCGTTTTCAGGCTTAAAGCCAATAAAAATGAAAATAAAAACAATAAAAACAATAAACAGTCTGAAGTCTACCCCCCTTCTAAGAGTGGCTGCTGCCTCTCTCAGAAGGTGGACGATGGACGGGACTGTGAAGGCATCACCGCCGCGCGCATGCGCAGTGTCGACCGGGGTTGTCAACCTGGGGTACCACCGTGTTCAGACACTAGATGGCCCCCTAACACAACAAATAAAGACACAGAGGGCAGACGACAGGGATGTGACATCTCCACTTGCTTTGAGAAGCGAAAAGTGGAGGATGCCCACAGATTCTGCTTTGGTTTTCAAGACAATAGCACGGGGTTACAGACTCCAATTCACTGTCACCCCACCTCACTTTTCGGGCATTCTGCATTCGCAAGCCCGGGGAGAATCACATAAATTATCTGGAGCTTTTAGCGGTATTCCTCACCCTGAAATGCTTTCTGCCTTTTCTCAGAGGACATCATGTCCTCGTGAGGACAGACAACACGACCACAATATCGTATATAAACCGCCAAGGGGGTTTGCATTCTCTCCAGTTACACATGCTGGCACGCAAACTGATCTTATGGAGCTGCGGACGTCTCCTCTCTCTGAGAGCGACGCACGTACCAGGAGTGATGAACCTCGAGGCAGATCTGCTGTCCAGAGGTGCACCACTATATGCAGACTGGACTCTACATCCAATAATTGTGAGTCAGCTGTGGGTGCGTTACGGCCGGGCCCCGGTGGATCTGTTCGCATCAAAAGAAAAGGCTCAATGTCAGCTGTTCTTTTCAATGCGCGATTTAAACGCATCGTTAGGCGTGGACACGCTCGCGCACGTTTGGCCCCTGTTCCTTCTGTACGCGTTCCCACCTCTGGCTCTGATACCCCCAACTCTGGTCAGAGTGAGAGAACAACGCCACACACTGATCCTAATAGCTCCACACTGGCCTGCAATGTACTGGCTGGCCGTGGCAGCTCCCGCTACGCAGGGACATACTGTCTCAGGCGGGGGGACGATTTTTCACCCACACCCAGAGCGCTTGGCACTATGGGCCTGGCCCGTGAGTGGTATAACCTGAATACAGTGGGACTCCCTCAGAAGGTGATACACACGATTCAGAGTGCAAGAGCTTCCTCCACCAGGTTGAGGAGTGGTGCCTTCAAAAGGGACACATCTCTTTTCAATGTCCTGTCGGGTTGATTCTATCATTTCTACAGGAACTGATTGATAAACACAGAGCTTTCTCTCCGATCAAAGTGTACCTGGCTGCTATTGCTGCATGCCATGTGGGCTTTGAGGGAAAAACGGCTAGCCAACATCCTTTGGTCTGCCGTTTTATGAAAGGGGCTCGCAGGCTCCTCCCTGTTTCCAGGTCACTGGTGCCCTTATGGGACTTGTCAGTGGTTTTGGATGGGCTCACTCGACCTCCATTTGAACCCCTGGAAGAAGCTGACATGAAACACCTGTCACTGAAGACAGTGTTGTTACTGGCTCTGGCATCTGCCAAGCGAGTCAGTGACATTCATGCGCTCTCTGTACATCCTTCATGCACTCAGTTTGCCCCGGGGCAAACGAGAGTGTTGCTGAAGTCCAACCCTGCCTTTGTACCTAAGGTGGTTGGCTCATGTACCCCCATTGACATTGAGGCATTTCCTCCGCCACTGTGTTCCTCTGAGGAACAGCGGCCGAATTTGCTGTTCCCAGTCCGTGCTTTACGCACCTATATGGACAGGTCAAAAGAGTGTTGATGCAATGACCAACTCTTTGTATCCTGGGCTAACCCTCATAAGGGCAAGCCCGTTACCAGGCAACGGCTCTCCCACTGGATTGTGGAAGCGATTGCTCTGGCTTATACGAGTCAGGGTTTACAGGCACCAACGGGCCTGCGTGCTCATTCTACTCGTGGACTGGCTACATCCTGGGCTTTGTTCAAGGGTGTTTCCATCCACATTTGTGCAGCAGCGAGCTGGTCCTCACCACTCGCTTTTGTCCGCTTTTACAGGCTAGATGTCTCTGCTCCAAGTGTGGCCCACGCAGTACTGGGCCCCGTGTTGAGACAGGGTTCTACCTGTTAAGTTCTGGTTGTTTTGGTGATTATCGAGATAAGCATGTCTAGCAATACGGGAGTTTCAATATCCCATAGTGAGACATCGAACGGTGTGTTATGAATGAGAACTATCGGTTACTTACGTAACCCCAGTTCTCAGAGTAACATGAAGTGAGATGTCTCACCAGACGGCCCTTCTTGCTAAGGCGAAGCGAGAAGAGGTGCTTATTTTGAATGACGCTGCGTCGTAGCGCAAGCTACTTATAGGGTGGGTGGATTCCCTGACGTAGAGGTCAAGATCACCAGCCAATCAGGATTGGCGTAATGAGATTGATGCTTTTGTTTGCATACGCGTTGAGGCGCATCCCATAGTGAGACATCTCACTTCATGTTACTCTGAGAACTGGGGTTACGTAAGTAACCTATAGTTTTTACTGGATATCATATTTAAAGACAAATCCTACATGTTTGACAATGTCTTCTTTCTTAATATGCCAAATGTTTCTTTTTTTATGACCAGTGTTTGCAAAACTAATGAATGTCGGTTCATTCAAGTTCCATTTACCTCATTTGCACTTTGTGATATGTTCAGAAATGTTAAGATTGGACAATTGTTGAGCGGCGGCTAAAAGCATGTTATCACATCACAAAGCCTGAGTATGCTTCAAGCTCAGTGCTCTTCAGATAATCAAACAGCATCTGAAAGAGTCTTTTTTGCACTTGTGTTTCTTTTTTTTCCTGTGTTGGGGAAAAACCAATCCCTGATTCACTCTTGTTTTGGGACGAGCTTTGCTTTATTTTTGTTTTTTGTTTTGGTCGCTTGGTACGCCATTATGTTGCTTTATGTTGGATTTATGCTTACAATGTGGCACCTCGTTGCTATGTTACTACTGTTGGAGCAAACATAAAACAGTGGTGGTGGCTTAAAGCCCACCTCTGCTCCGCGCCGTCCGTTAGATGAGCCTGGTCACATTAATAAGAAGAAGGAATTCAAAACACCGGCATAAAAGTTATAAAAATAATCTGATTGATTTTAATGGTAAAGAAAACCCATACAAGTTACAGAGTACTCCGGACTTCCAGTTCTACTGCCGTGCGATACAGGTATCGGGACCAGCCAGTCAGAAACAGGAAGCCCCGTGGATGGATAAACATCAGTATACATAGACAGATTTGGAGGCAGTCGATTTCACTCCTAAGCGAATCAGAGTTCTGGGAAAAATGTATTTTACTTCTTAACAGAGCGTGAGAGCTTCGGTACTACCCAAGGACAGAGTCAATCTTTTATCTTGCACCTGAATTCACTCCTTTACTTTCCCAAGGAATATTTCACACAAACTATTCTTTCCCAGACAATCAAACATTGTACACAGATATATTGGTGCCCAGAAAGGACCTTGAAGAATATGTGTGTGTGCTGGTATCTAGGTCAGTGAGAAGGTTATATAGGATTACTTGAAAACAGTCCCCAATAATACATGTTTACTTCAAAACAGTTCAAAATAATACATGTTTACTTTAAACAGTTTAGAACAAAGAAATTAACTTTAATCTTTACTACAGAGGTTTATGCCCAGAAAGGAATTTCCGGGCAGAGGTGATGGACGTTTCACGCTGATTGACAACGGCTTAAAGTTGTTCTGATTGGATAATGGTTTTGTGCCTCTGCAGCATCCATTGGACTCAACTGCTGAACTGCAAACACACTTATTGAAGTGATTGTTTTTTTTACCTTTTGATTGTCATATTTGGTTTTGCAGTTTGAAGTGTTGATTCCCTTAAAGGTCAAAAGGTTTAACAGGTATTTCTGGGTTTAGACTGTATTTTGATCTTTTGACTTTGTGATTAGATTATTATACATTTGCTTGAATACAGCAATATGAGTTTGATGAAAATGAATTGTTTATTTTTGATTGGTCCATTTTGTGCATTTTTGTAGCTAGGTTAGCCGGACTATCCCTCCATCTGATTGATATTAGCCATTTGACAGATCAGAATTTCAAAATAATCTCTTATCTAGTGCACTATTCACTTTTTGTATGTTTGGGATAAATAATTAATTAAATTAATAGGAATGTAAATTTAGTGACAAAGTGGATAAAGGTATATTATAAAACGGACAAGTCAAATCAAGCAATCTGATTGGTTCTTAGCCGTGATATAATGAGCATATATCACGGGTAGAATTGTAATTACTTTTCACAAGTCAGTATCCCTCCGCGTCTGAGAAAAGCTACAACCGTTGAATAATCTATTGATATTCACCAGGGCTATCCGATTTTCAATTTTGATCATGGTCATTTTCTGGCAAGTCTTTCTATGGAGGAGTGGATTGAGGAGTGCCTATCTCCAGAAAAAAAAGCACCTAAACGACGACATGCAGAGCTACGTGAAGAGCAGGTAGACCAACTGGAAAAGTACCACCATTCAAAAGCTTTCTGATGGGGGTCTTGAACAGGGTTCCCGCGGGGTCTTAAAAAGGTCTTAAATATGACCAAAAAAATAAGAAAGATCTTAAATATGATTTAGAACAGGCATGGGTAAACTTAGGCCGGGCCATATACGGCCCGTCGGGCTTTTGAAGCTGGCCCGCCGAATATTGGTACAAAATTATCCAAATTATAGTAAAGACCGCATTAATTTAGCCCCTTTTCCTGCAATACCCGGCATTTCAGTTGATCCCACTAGATGGCGCACTCTAGACACAATTGATCTTTGCTGGAGTCTGGTCTATTCTCTCAGCTGGCCCCACTCGGCAACCCGGCAAGATCTAAGAACCAAATACGTCACGCAATAACAGTTCATGGCGAGTACGGCGAATACAAGTTGTAACAAGCAGTAGCGCAGAGCAAAGTGAGAACGCGACCACACACTTATAGTCAGGCAACACTAACCAGGCTTAGTGTGATTCTGTTTATTTTACCTTACTTTAATAACCATCCGTTTACTGTTATTGACCATTATGAAGAGGCAGACGTTTTCCTGTTGTTTTGTATTATTGCAGCTATCGGATGGAATCAATACATGGGCTACATGTGGCCATCACAAGTAAAATCATAACGAAAACTACGCCGGTAAATGTGTGCAAAACGGCTTATGCCACAATATGATAGCAACAAGTAGTCAAGATAGTCAGATTAGCTTCGGTTGCTATGCTAACATCACCTGTAGAATGCCAGAGAAACTTTCATAACAGCATTGTGATGCCAAACAGTGTTCAGACTGACACATATTCACTGATGGGGATGGGGGATATGTATCAGCTGCTTGTGTGAAAGTCAGACCATGAAAACTTTACGGCGGCCGCAGCCGCGAGTTAACGGGAGAATAAACTACGGTAGACGAGCAGCACTGCAGCGGGCGGTAATGCAGCTGAACCATATTAATAAACAATGCACCATGGCACTCTGGAGAAAGGTATTAGGTTCTTTAATTTAATCTGGCTTCGTATCATTAAAAACTACCAGACGCAGTCCTCTATTGATGTCGTTGTGAGCGGTGTTGCGGAGAAAATCAGCGACGTAAAACGCTGTGTGGGACATAAGAAGGCACGTAAACGGTTACGTCATGACGCACACGATGACGCAATAACTCACCTTTGAACCTAATTCACCTTTGAACCTGCATCTGTAACAATGAGTGGACCAAAGAAAAGTAAAAGTCAACATTGAGTGCAGAGTGTTTAATGGGGAGTGGACAGCTAAATATTTTTTCACCGATCTGCTACTGGCCCGGCCCGTCTGTCACATTTTAAAACGCATAGTGGCCCCCGAGCAAAAAAGTTTGCCCACCCCTGATTTAGAAGGTCTTGAAATGATCGGATTTGAAAGGTAGGCCTACTTCTGTGTAGCAATCGCGTCTAAATGTGTTTTGGGGGAAATATCCGGGCTGCAAAGTAACCAGTGCGAAAAGAGCCTTTCAGTTCCCCCCAACAATTCGTATTGAATTAAATCAAAATAGAACCAGTAATCACTAACTTTGTTTCCCTGGCCCCTTATCGGAGAACACCCAGCTAGTAACCTACAGTAGCAACCAAGCTAGTGGCAGTCAGAAACTAAGGTATCTTCAAATGTATTTACAAAACAAATATGGGGAAGTGCAAGTTCAACCATATTTGGTTGGAAAACATCGAATTTAGTGCTTGGTTGAAACCAGTGGAGGGGAACGTGTTTGAAGCCCGCTGCACCTTTTGCAAAAAAAAATAGCGTTTGTTTTGCAAATATAGCCAGGGCTGCACCCCCCACAAAAAGAGATTACCGGATCATTTGAAAAAAGGCGCAGTTGCGCACCAACATTGAGAGAGAGAGAGATAGAGAGAAGAGAGATGAGAGAAAAGAGAAAGAGAGAGAGAAAATAGATGAGAGAAGAGAGAGAGAAAAGAGAGAAGCGAGAAAAAAGAGAGAAGAGAGAGAGAGATATGTGCGAGTTGCATTAGAACTGGTAAGATAGCAGGGTTTCCCACATAGACTTTACTTGGGCGGGCCGCTAGTAAAGGTATATTCACGGCCGCCAAAGTATAATTCGCGAGATATTTAGGTTTAATTGTTTTAACCCGTCCACGAGCACGACGGCATCTGCGATCCCTCACTCTACCCCTCGCTATCGCGAGAAGGGTCTGCTTTATGCACTCTGCACAGTAACCTTGCTGCATGCTCACTAGCGCAGCTCCCCCCCCCCCCCCGTTCATAAAATCAAGTACAAAAGGACCGGTTTATTTAATTTTCTGGATGCGCACATAGCAACATCTCCAGGTGCTCCTTGGAGAACCAGGGCAAAAAAGTTACATGCACCCCTGAATATAGCGTTAGCTAGTACAGCAGCGGCTGGATCCCCTCCTGGGTTTTAGGCGGCGGAAGTGACGTAATCTGCCACCCAGGACAAGTGTATTTGTGCTTCCAGGTATAACAATTAAGTTATAATAACAATCGTAATTTGTGGATTAATTTCATTATGGTATTTGAGTTTGTTTCAGATTAACTTTTGTATTTGATGTTGCAATTTAATTTCTCCAAGAGAGACAAAAATCACTAAAAGATCTGATGTATATCTGACCAGTATTTATATCCTAAATGTTCTTTTGGTTTTATCCACAAATGCAAGAAAAATAAGAACTGTAAGTTATTATTTAATAATCAAACCATTATTATTGAAATGTAAGTATATTTCACACATTTTAATGTTGTTATAGGGTATGATCTCATTATTCGTTAATGAACCAAACAAGACGTACGTCAGCGCAACTCTCCTCTATTTAGGGTAAACGTTAAACTTTTAATACAAAAGTTGCCTACTTCTCATCCACGATTATGTCACTTCCTGCCGCCTAAAACCCAGGAGGCATACAATCTAGCACTACACACACACACACACACTTTTTGTCTAACACGCTAACAAAGTTCTGTGTACTGTTATGCGGTTATGTTCAGTCATTGTTCTTATGTTGAACATGAATACATTTCCTGTACTTATTTCTTCTTTCATGGCAATTTTCCTTCATACTTTCTTGCCGTGAAATAGGTCTTAAATTCTATTCAAAGTGGTCTTAAAAAGTCTTACATTTGAGTTGGTGAAACCTGCAGGAACCCTGTTGAAACAAAGCAGAGAAATTATGACCGTTAGTGGCCACGCCAAGCAACAGCCTAGAACAAGTAACCTCGTAAATCATTCTACTGATGCTGGACAGTTTTTCAGTGGGTGCACAATAAACGGCAACATACAAATGAATGTAAATAAACAGCCAAATAATGGATCAACGCTCTCTGTCTAATATGTTCGCTAGCTGTTAGTGTTGTTGCATAGCAACCACCTCACACTATGTTTTGTGCAGAAGGCAACAGAGGGACTATTTTATTTTGAACATCATTATTTACTAATAAAAACTATTTAAATTAGAGTGTGTATTTTTCTTTCATATTGCCACACTTGGTAACCGTTTTATAACGTGTTTGCTTAATTATACGACAGCTAGAGGTACATTTTAGAAATGCAAATCACTTTACTGCAATGAAGTCTGTTGAATCCCAAAAGATATCACCTAAATAGTAATTGGTAATGGTAATGGACTGTACCTCTATTGCGCTTTATCCAGTCTTTACGACCCCTCAAAGCGCCTTCACCCATTCACACCTCATTTATACAGAGCCTAACACCTATCTAATCTCTCACATCTGATCAAATCAGTGAGTATGAAAATGACTTTCTTTCTCCTTTCTTTCTTACTCCTTCACATCTTTCCCACCTCTTAAGTATGTCCTGCCTCTTTTCCTTACCTTTGTACTTTCAAAGCATCCCTTCCTTAATTAATCTACTCATCTACTCATCTCTCTGTGCATCGAGAGGCATATTGGTGATGGAAAGCTAACCTGATTCAAATGCCATCCTCCCTTCAATGTTTCTATCTTTCCTGCATTCGTTCGCTTTATGAGGATATCGACAAGCTATAGAAAGGTTGATTCAGCCAAATTGAGGAGCTTTCTGTTACGATTCCTCCTGCTTTCTTTCTGTCATTCAATCAATTAGACTGACACGGCACAGCGACTCTAATGAGTATGTCATCATGGAGAGCTCTTACTGGAAATTGGCTTTCTGTCTATTTCTATTTCTGAGTTGTGATGACGCTAACTTACGACAGTCTTTGATTAAACAAAGCAGAAGGAAAAAGTGTTTGACAGTAGACTTTGATGCAGTTAAACCCTCTGCAGATAACACAGTAATGTGAGGGAAACATTTGTTGGATTTAGCTCCTTCTTGTTTGTGTATACCAAAATACTCATCAGGCGCCTGAAGGTTCTCGTTATTTAAAATTCAATATGATAATCCTGGAATACTGTTGTGTTTTGAGGGGTTTATTTCCGGTAGGTCAGGAGATTTTGAGAACTTTTATTATTTTGACCTAATTGTTTAAACATATTTGCCTGTAGACAAAACTGGTCTAGACTCCAGAAGGTTAAGATGGACATCACCGCTGTTCCTATCGGCCTGGTGTGACTTCCTTAAATGATTCCTAACATGACATCTTTTATATAAAAATATGAATACAAACTTTTTGGAGTTTTCCCTTTCCTGTAGGGTGTCCTATAGGTTTTTGTGCATATAAATGAGTTTGTCCATACAGATGTAGCACTGAATTTCGGACTCCAGCTTACAGCTTCCTGCCTACGGCCTGCCAAAGACCAGTATAGATAGAGGAATGTTAAGCCCTCCCACTATTTTCCAAGAGGGCGTTGCCAGATTTTCAATTTCAGGTTTTAACCAGGAGATGGCGCTTCATTCACAAATACAGAAAGACAAGTTTCATGGACTTTCAGTTGCGTTTTGAAGAGCATTTGAATACATCAATATTTTAGATCAACTAAAGTATATCTAATCTTGTAATTCAATAATATATAGTCTTTATATATTAAATAATCATAATTATAATGTAAATGTTTACATTGCACTTCTTTATTTGTTATGCTCATACTTTAACCTTTACAATCGTTTGCTTTAATATGCAGTATATTTTTGTGTTTGCTTCCTCCTGCTCCCTTTCGGACACATACTGTATGATTTATTATTATCATTAATATGAAGATATTATTAAGATAAGATAAGATGTTACTTTATTGATTGAACATTTTAGTTTAGAATGTGCTGTCCCACGGTAATTCAGAGGGCTCACAGGTCACATTCCGACCATTATTTAAAACAATAGGTGCTTTCACACAGTCTACAGTTTGATTTGTATAGAGGGAGCTCTGTCAGTTTTCGAATTACCCATTTGCTTTCGGGGAAACCTATTTTTCAGAGCACATCCTGCTACTAAATATGTCACACGCACGCTCTGTTGACTGGCGCAGCAGCGCGGATGCGATCAATTGCTATAAAAACACTCTTCTACTAATACAGACGGTGTCACTATGCCGGCGGATGTGGCCGTTGTTGAAGCCTCTTCAGGCTCCGCATCGGCAGGCCTCTCCCTCGGTGTGGAGCTGTCAAACTCGACCCTAACGCCGCTTACAGCCGGCCAACTAAAAGTTGTTTTCCGTTCACGTTGTAATTTTTAGACTCCTTCGCTTCTTTGCTTGTGAATCCAAAAGCTGTGACGCTTGGCTGTTTTCGTTTTGCCATATTTTTTTATTACACAGCCAGAGTTAAAAAAATATCAATATGAACATTTCAAATACCGCGCCGGCATCACCGCCATAACCATAGCAACGTAAGTAAGAATGCAGCGCCGCCACGTACAGATGGCAACACCCAGACATATTCACAAATATAAAACAAATATTCAGAAACTGTAATGAACAATAACTATTATTTATTTCAAGAACTGTTATTTACAGAAACTCAACATTTCTAATCTGTGTGACACAAATATGCACGATTGTTTTGGGCTCCCCCTATTTATCTCAAAGTCAGCCCTCAAGGGAGCTCCCTCCCTCTTCGGGGGAGCCAAGCTCCCCCTAGCTCCCCCCCATTTCGAACAGTGTCTGTGGCTGAATGGCCAGCAATTAGTTGCGGCGCATTTATCATAGGTGATCAGAGTTAACTGCCTGCCATCAGATTTCATTTAAAAAACAGATCTGATTTTAAGACTATTTCTGCGCTCATAAAGAATGATAAGAATAAGAATAATGCGTATTGAACTGGTTTCATTAATTAGTGAGTTTATTTAACACTAGAACCGCCAATCGGCTCAATTTGTGTGATGTGTGTTGTGTGTGTGCAATGTAACTTTTTTTCAATAAAATATTAAAGTCTCCCAGTCCGTGACTTTTCCTGAAAGTGTGTTATGTAGCACCCTATGTTGTTAAAAATTGCATTCTAATAACGGGTTTAGGTAGGCCTATACAAAAACCTCTGGCGGTTCTAGTGTTAAGGTAATTAGGTACAGTAGAAGCCCTTTTTTTATCAGTAACGAATTTAGCAGTTGAACATAAAAGTCAACTAACTGAGGTCACTTGCAATGACAGTGTTGTGTCCAACTGTAAGCTTGTCACTCAAAGTAACCTACCGTTAATTTAGCTGCTGGAGAAGAAAGATCAAGGGGGGAGGGGGGAGAGAGCTGTGGTTGATGGGCCATTAGTTGTGTAAATACACAGCTGAGAGCTGCCGTTTCATTCAGACTGTTTAAAAAACTGTAACAACGGACTATTTTTCTTAGCGGATGCATGTCAATTTAAATCAATACAATAAATACATACAACTATTTTTTAAATCAATAAAAACATTTTCTAAATCCATAAAAGCATTTCAATTAATATTGGGAGTCATGTCGTTACTTTGTTGAGAATGTGGCCGTGTAATAAGCGGGATAATTTGCAGCGACTTGTAACACCCGTCATGTCTGTGTAGTAGAGGTATGTGTGGTTAAAACACTTTCATGAAGTGAAGGAATTTCCTTCTATAAAACAGCTGTGGGCAGCAGTGAGTGTCACGGACATTAATTCATAGATCAAGGCAGACTGGTGCACACACTCTCCTGTCCTGCCAGGCGACACGCCCGTTCTAAGCCGTGTCCCTCACTCCTCACATCCCAAGCATCCCAACAAGTGTATTATGTTGTTACATCGTTTCAGATGTTATGTTTCAGTTGTGCTCTGTCTATGTTCAGTGATGCAAACTTGTCACCTTTCGGCGAAATTCGCCGTTTTGAATCCAAAATAAGTCGTTTGTGTGATTCATGTAGATCTGCAATACAAATATTTTTGGGGTATGGGGGGGGCTGGGACCCGGAGTAATCTGCGGCCGTGAGCTGTTATGTGCCATCATGACACGCATGGTGTTCTTTTTTTATATATATTATAATGAAGTACGGGCTGTGTGCTCGAGTCTTCCTGCCTGTCGGCTCTGCTCATGGATGTATAATAAGGCTCTGCTGCTCCGAGATGATGGTCTAGCTTCAGCAGCTACATTACCTACGGGTGCGTTCGTTAATATTAACTGTGCGTCCGGAGTCACTGTGGCACAGACTGGACCGCTGGTGAACAGCTGTTAGAACGGGCTGTTCAGGTGTTCAGAGCAGAGCTCCCTGTCGGAGCGGCAGAGCGTGATGTGAACTGAAAAGTTTTTCTGTGGCAATATTATTTAAGAAATCGTTGAGCTAGCTAGCTAGCATACATTGTCACTATCTCCTAACGTTAGCTTTAGCCTTCTATTTCTAATAGTTTTTTTCATAGGCTATAAACAGAGGTGGTATAAGTATATATATATTGTACTTGAGTAAAAGTAGAAGTACTCAGATCTTGTACTTGAGTAAAAATAGAAGTACTCAGGTCTTGTACTTGAGTAAAAGTAGAAGTACTCAGATCTTGTACTTGAGTAAAAGTAGAAGCACACAGATCTTGTACTAGAGTAAAAGTAGAAGTACTCAAATCTTGTACTTGAGTAAAAGTAGAAGCACACAGATCTTGTGCACTTGAGTAAAAGTAGAAGTACTCAAATCTTGTACTTGAGTAAAAGTAGAAGCACTCAGGTCTTGTACTTGAGTAAAAGTAGAAGCACACAGATCTTGTACTAGAGTAAAAGTAGAAGTACTCAGGTCTTGTACTTGAGTAAAAGTAGAAGTACTCAGATTTTGTCCTTGAGTAAAAGTAATAGTCCCAGAGTGTAGGAATACTCTGTTACAGTAAAAGTCCTGCATTCAAAATGTTCCTCAAGTAAAAGTAGAAAAGTATTATCATCAAAATATAGTGAAAGTAGCGACAGTGAAAGTAGTCATTGTGCAGATTGGTCCATTTCAGAATAATAGATATGATATGTTTTATAATGATTGATCATGAAAGTGTTCTCAAAGCTGCTAAAGGTGCAGCTAGTTTGAATGACTTTGTATACTGCAGGGTAGCTTGTGGATTTACTCCAGGTGGAACTAAAGTCTGATTTAACACTTGATTATATTTCACTTAATTAATCCAGATCTGTGAAGTAACTAAAGGTATTAAATACATGTAGTGGAGTCAAAGTACACCATGTACCTCTGAACTGTAGTGGAGTAGAAGAACAAAGTAGCAAAACATTGAAATACTTAAATAAAGTACAAGTATCTCAAAATTGTGCCCAAGTATAGTACTTGTTGAGTTTATGAACTTAGTTACTTTACACCATGTGGCTATAAAGATAAAAAGACTTAAGCCTTGCACAGAGGCATGAAAATACATTTTCAAAATGCTCAACA
This sequence comes from Notothenia rossii, assembly GCF_949606895.1. Lineage (NCBI taxonomy): Eukaryota > Metazoa > Chordata > Actinopteri > Perciformes > Nototheniidae > Notothenia > Notothenia rossii. The sequence continues at coordinate 53,497,130 of NC_136903.1, read as the reverse complement.
GTGCTGCCAAAATTATAAACTGACTGCTCCACAATTTAAAATAAATGCTTTTATATATTTCTATGAGATGTGACTCTTTGGCGTTTCTGTTATTATTAACACTGCTGCTTTAGTTGTTCTGACTGCTAAAATCCTCTGTCATTCCGTGGGGTGGGGGAGCCGGGGGCTCGGATCCTTGTCACCTTTTTCATACCTGATGAGTTTGCATCCCTGTATGTTAAAAAGCCTCAGTCACCTTAATTCATGTAATAAAAACATCTCAGGTCAGTAACACTCAAAGCTAAATGTGCAATACCATGTTCAGCTATGTTACTATTTATAATGTTGTTGTTGTTACATCAGAAGATGTACATATTGAAATGATTTCTTAACTTACAGTAGGCTATTTTTTACAATGTGTGTTGGAAGGATTTATTAAATTACAATGAATATTGTCATTGTTGAAGGCTTTTAGAGAAGGGTGAACTATAAGCCTGAATTACATAACATTTTATACCTAAAAACATAAAAGCCACAATAAATAAATCACAATTATTCTAGTTATTTTTACCTCCCGTATTGCTTTCAACCCACCAGCTTTTATGGTGTTGTTACGTCACTGAGTCATTCTATAATTAGGGGTACATTTCACATCAACCAAAAAGTCAAGAAATTACTGTTTTTTTTAATAAATAATCTAGTTGTTTTCATAAAATACTCTCTCAACGTGCTAAATTCATCAACTGCCAAGCTTAAGCTTTGATGACTTTTAAAACATTTTAATGAAAATAAACATTCAATGCATTATTTTGTCAACTGTGTTACAGACAAATGATATGTCATATAAAACATGAATGAAGTACTACACATTTGATAAAACATTTGTTTGAAAGTTTTTAAGTCTATTCACTAGGGTTTTGGAGATGTTCTGTCTAACTGATCTGAAAATATGAAATTTAAGCTTAATGATGGACATTCTGTGAGGTGCTATCATCAAGGATGAATCCTTTTTCGACGTAAATCCATGTTAAATTGACTTTAGAGTTATTCACCATCCTTATGTAAAACTTCCCTTTCTAGAGAAATACCCCATAATTTGTCTTACAAATAAACCAACATTTCAAATATTTATTACACAAAAAAACACACGGAACACAGTTGACAGACACAGTAACACAGTTGATGAAGTAACACAGGTGACAGGACGCATTAAGAGAACAACAGAAACCTTTCTTAAAGATAACATTTTTATTTTGATCACAAAAGTGATGAATTAAGAAGATTAAAAAACATCACAATACTTAAACTCATCTCATAGCTACTGTGAACATAGTTAAAAAAATTATTTAATACATCTTTTCACATCCCTAACTTCTGTCCTTAACTCAAGTAGAATCCAAACATCTTCAACTTTAACATATTCTACATTTAAAAAACATTTTTTTCCTTTTATTAATCTCATGCACAAAACATTTATAACTCATCCTCTTGTATTTCATTTTTATGTTTCGTGTTTCTTTTGTTTTAAGACAGTTCACATCGCTGAGATCTTTGACCATATGTCTCTGTCGATCTCCACATGTCGTGAGATCACAGAAGTTGGTGGAGGAATAATTCTGATCATGTCCTCATGTAAATACCACAGAACATCCTCCCGCTTAGGCCAGAAAAAGCGATTGACTCCAATCCGGTGCATACATTTAACCTCAACATGACTTTCATTCACCTCTTGTATTATTCCAGGATAAATGTTGTCATCATAATTTAAGATACACCACTGGCCAATGATGTCTGTGTTTTGCCAATGTATTTGGGCCTCATGCAGACTCTCATCCTCCTGTGTGGGTGCTGTTGCCTGAGCCTCAAAGGTGAAGGTTTTCGTGTTGTAACACTGACACTCCAGGGTCTGTCTTGTTGAGCAAAGGCAGCTCACATCCCGGTAACTGATTCGTCCCGGGGTCACTGTTACCACTTGGTGAATGCGCATGGTTGATGGCACCACCGGGAGACGATCTGGCATGCTCTTTGTCGATTCATCTACTCTATCCTCACTGATAAAGAAGAGTTTGACTTTGGTCTGTGCATCCACCAGTGAGTTGAAGAAGAGCTCAGGGTTGGGGATATCTTTCCCATGGCTAACAAGCCTGTCAGCAGTCCTTTTGAGGAGGCCTCCAACTCCATCTGGAGCACCCTTACCATGGCTTGCCTCAAAAAAGTTCCAGGTGCCTGACTGGAAACCACACTTTTGCAGCTTAGTACAAAACAGATAGAAATTGCCTTTCTGTCTGTATTGTGTGCACGGCCCATCACTAAAGAAATGCACAACAGTCACTTTGGGATAGGAAGCCCTGACCAGGTTGAGTATTGGGGATAGGTGGGTCCATATGGCTGCAGGGCCTTTCTCCTTTGATGGACTGATTGTGCTAAAGCACACATGCTCTTCCACTCCACCAACATGTAGAACTCCAGTGTGGAGAGTTGCCTGCTGCTGGTTTGATGCAAAATGTACAGCTTGGATTTCAGAGGAGTACTTGCAGGCGTAATTTTCGGAGAAATCGACATACAACTATTTTTTAAATCAATAAAAACATTTTCTAAATCCATAAAAGCATTTCAATTAATATTGGGAGTCATGTCGTTACTTTGTTGAGAATGTGGCCATGTAATAAGCGGGATAATTTGCAGCGACTTGTTCCTTATGGGGAAAATAACACCCTTCATCCAGATGAGGATCCCTCCGCTACACTTTGGGATCCTGATCGACCGACGAAGCTCCATTAAAATATACATATTTTTGGTGAATTACTGAGTTTAGGCACGTTAATAACGTTTTAATGAAGTTGAATACAGTATATTCATATGTGTCAGTGATTTCATGTCAATTCGGTGAACATAAACATAAATGATCGTGGTGAAGATGATGATTAAATTAGGATTAAAAATCGAGAGCCGGGCTGCATTTCCTCCCGTTCGTTTTTTTCGAATAACAAAATTATTTTGTTAAATAACAACATGGTGATGTTTTGTAAATGATTACATGTCTCTTATTTAGCACAGTAGTATGATATCCGTGACATATGGATCTTAACAAAGTTCCGCTGTACATCCAGCATACTGTATCTGACTTTATTTCACATGAGCTCCAGTGTGGAACCCCACTGCACCCCCTGGTGGATCAATGATCCATTGCAGCTGGCTTCATTATAATTACATTTATCTATCACGGGGGCGGTCTCAAGTCAAGCTGGAGGATTTCCCTTGAGCGAGGGCAGATCACGTACCAATCACGGCCCTCGCGTTTCAAACTGTCTGAAATGAATCGCTACATCTGTAGTAATATGAACCTGAAAATGGGCAGAATATCTCATCTTTAATACATATAAATACCAATAGATAGGTCAAATAAAGCTCCTTTCATCCTGATTTTTCCGCTCCTTTAACTTCCTGCTTTTCAGTTATGCGGGCTTCCTAATATTTGTTTGAGTCTGACTATATTGTTGGAACATTTTATCAATGATCCTTTCACATCATGGTGACATTGTTTTTGTTTTATATTTATTTCACTGCAGAAACGTTGTGCTTCTCTTCTCGTTTTGCAGCTCCAGACTGTATCCATCACAACAGCTAATAAAACACATTGGTGGATGCTGATCTCCTAAGGGAAAACATATTCCTTGACACTGATGAAAAAAGATATATAGAGAGATGGAATCTTCTTTTGAAAAGTGGATGTGTCATACGTTTTGCTGACCAGCACATTTCTCCTTTATGGATTGAGAAGGCAATCCTTCTCAAAATTAGACGAAATCCTTCAGCTATCATTTTTAAGTGGAAAATGTTTGAGAGTCCCCTCCCTAAGGTATTTGTTTAATTTAATGAGAACAGATGTATTCTCCACTGAGCAGACTGAGAGGTCAGCTGAGTCCACACAGCTTTAACCACTGAGGAGAAGTAAAGTTTGAAACACTGAAACTCCTCCGCTGTCAGTGAGCTCGGTTTATCAGATCCAGTGTTCCTCACTGTATTAACAGTTTGGTATCTCTTATCAGTGCTGATCAATGATGTTATTTTATTACATGTTATAACTTTAGACGTTTTTATGTTGTTGTAAAACACTGTTTCCATCAGCAGTACTTATATCATATTTACACTCAGCTTAAACAGTACAATATTCAAATATCTGACAGGGACTGCCTGGAGAGGATCTAAAGCAATCCTGTTAGAAGCCACAGATTTACTGAGAGCTGAACAAGCAAAGACAGACACAAGTCTTTTTGTCTTTTCTCCCACAAAGACATAACTTAAATCTTGCAACACACACAGGTCAAAGAGAAAAGAGGATCATAACGGGTTTGCGGCGGTGGAAGAGATGTCCCTACAACTTCATTTAAGAAAAAGGTCATGGACACCCAAAACAACGCGGAATAGTTTGAATAGACAAGGCCAAAAGTACTTTAAAGAAGCCCTACATGTTTTTACGGAAGAGGATTAGGGCCACATGATTATTTTTTTGGGGAGGATTTGAAAAAAAAAACGTTTTTTTTTTGTTCTAAGAAAAAAGTCAGAATTCTGAGATTAAAGTCAGAATTCTGACTTTTTGCTCAGAATTTTTTTTTTTTAATGTGGCCCAAATCATCTTCCTTATATTTAGTGCACTTACACCTTTTGAAATTTACCAATGATTATTGCCTTGGAGGATTAAACTACACTTAAGATGTTTCAATATACTGTACTCCCATTATCACAACACACTCAAGGAAAAGTGCTCCAGATTGATTTAAAATTATCTGAATGTAAAAGTTAGTTTTTGCAGCATACCTATACTGTACATTTCAAGCCAGGTTGGGAGGGTTACTATAGTGCAGGGGTTTTCAAAGTGTGGGAAGGTGAGCCTCCCCTCAGAGAACATAAGAACAGCCGCGCCCCCCCTCCCAATTATTATTGCTATTATTATTATTATTATTATTATTGTTGTTGTTGCTATAATGCAGGGGTATTATTATCCAGTGGAATGCCCTTACCTACTGGCCTAGCTAAATCAAAGTGGTTACTTTTTTTGGTTGGGCAGTGTAGTTTAACACAGTGGTTCTCAAATGGGGGTACGCGGACCCCTAGGGGTACGTTGGAGTACTGCAGGGGGTACGTGAGATTCGTTTTATTTTAATGAGAAAAAAAAACACATAAGTAGGCTACTGCATTTAAACAAACTACTAATAGTAGATTAACTACTTTATTCAAAAGTTTACAGTAATTCTGGATAATAAAATGGGAAAAATGCTGGGTGCTCTCTATTCCTCTCCCTCTCCTGACAAGCCCGTCAGTCTCGTGAAGCTCGCTGAACCTGTAATGAGTGACCCGACAGTAAAGAATACATATATGTATAACTAGTGTAGCTAGTTCCAGAGTAGATAAACTAGCTAAGTGTGTCTAACTCTTAGTGTATTTTGCTCCGCTCAACGGTCCGTCACATCGGGGGAGCTTTGATCCGGAAGAGCTGCGTGTTCTCCGTCAGCAGCAGCTGGTCTGATCTCTGATCTCTCTCTCGCGTCCGGTTATACTTCACTCGCGTTTATGTCCAAATCTGTCCGATCTAGCTAGTTCTAGCTAATGATATGACTGCCTGCTTATCAAAGGACCTAAACAATAAGCGTTGCTTGGCAACGGCTTGTGGCTGCAAAGTATAGCGCAGCATTATGCATAGCCTATGTTTATATGAGGGGTCAAAATCCCATGCCCAAAAAATGGTCATATATTTTTTTCTCTTCATTCCCCTCGCCCCAAAGTAAATAAATATACACATTTTTGGAAAAGTATCGAAGTTTGAACAGTGTGGGTTTTATATTAACAGCCTACACATATTTCAAAAAGAGAAGTGTAATAACTGCAGGTTGCCTCCCTGTCACTGAGAATGACAAAGATCCTCAGTGAAGCACAAGCCCATGTTTCTCACTACATTGTAAGTACAACTTATTAAAAAGATCAGTTCAATGCAACTAATTTCGTCTATTGCATGATGTTAAAATTGGTTTGCCATGAATTTAGTGATGGATTGTAAACATTGGAAATGTAGCATTTAAGTGTTTCTCAGTTACAATGTTGTAACACTGATGGTACAGCGCTGTACTGTACCTCTTTATAGTGGCATTTTTTCCTTAACAAATAGTTTTTGCGCCGATCAGGGGGTACTTGGCTGAATTTGTTTTTCAAAGGGGGTACATTATTGAAAAAAGTTTGAGAACAACTGGTTTAACATACCGTCTTATTTGACTTTCTCAGGACTTAAAACTGTTTTTTGGGGGCAGACCCCCACAAAGAAAAACAAATATTTACACACGTAAGGTCGTCATCTTAACAGTTTTTTATGCTCATCGAGTCATCCGTGAGAGAGCATCAAGTTGGCATGCCTATAACAGCTGAATGCGGCGATTACCATTCTGTTCAGCAAATCGCCTCACAAACTGATTAAGATCTAAAGCTTTAGTGCGTTTTGATTCAATGCTGAGTACAGCGCTACTTGACAGTCTCTTCCCTGTCATTGTAGACCGCAAATACCTCATTCCTTCTGTGCGCCGTCCCGTTCAAATGAAATTGCCGCCAATCACATTTCTTCGCCGCTCGCATAAAGTTAGCAGAAGTTAACTAGCTGGATTGCACTGTTTCATGTTATTTTTTTCTCCCGCTGCGCCTCCCCTGAACCTCCACTGAACCTCTCTTTGAAAACCGCTGCTATAGTGTATATATATTCTGTTATACTTATACATCAGTTACCTAATCTAAGTAATGTCACCTGGTTACTTTCCGTTTGATTTCGGGTAACTTCGATATTGTATGCAATGCAAATAAATAAATAAAAAACAGAAAATAAAGTGAAGTGCAGTATGTAAAACAACAGAACAATGTGATATTAGAAAAGAAAAAAACAAGGTGTTTAGGATAATTATTTAAGTCACTTCCGCCGCCTTTAATAGTTTAGAAATTATTTATAAGAAAACCTGTCTTTCCTTCAGCATATTCAGGCAGTAGCCTATACACCAACACTGAAACACATGAGCACATACTACAGTTTAAAAAAGCAGAAATAAAATCTGAGCTGAAAAAACTCCCTTTTAGTTTAATACACATGCACAGTTAAAATCACACACACACTATTTTATGAACATATAGGTTCACCTACTGAATTAAAAATAGAACAAATGAAGCAAAGAAAGTGAAAACCATAAAGCAGATTCAGGCAGTAGGCGTATAGATTCACACCTAAAGTATTAGCCTACAGAACAGTACAGCGTACAGAGAAGAGATAACATCTGATCCTTTTACAACAAACACTATATGCTCTCTATAGTCTTTTAATAACATTGTAATCCTGCTAGTAATCCCCATTTTTTATAAATGTAACTATAATCAGATTTCATCTTTTTGAAGGTAACTGTAAAGGAATACAGTTACCTTTTACTGTATCCTGATTACGTAATCCCTTTACAGGTAATCTGTTACTTCCCAACCTGAGTTTGACTAACCTGACGAGTATTCAGACCTCCTTGACTCTGTGTGAGGCTGCATGTGAGGACCTGGTTCTGAGACGAATAGACGGATGATAGATGGAGGGAATGCGAGCCAAAGTGTTTGGCAGCAGAGGAGCTGAGGGTATCGACAGGCCAATGCTTCATGGAATAATGTGCATCCCTAATGCAGCCAAGTGGAAAAGTCCACAGACAGGCAGTGGAATGAATTACCTGCAAATAATGTGGCTGGCTGATAATTATCATCATTTACAACTCTCTCTCTCCCTCCTTCCATAATGAGCCAATGTTAGTTAGCACGAGCTAAAGGTCAGAACAAGCTGGTTTTCTCCAGTTTCTTTCTGCACTGCGTTTCCCAGGGATCAACTGTCAATCAAACTGTGTGGGCGGGAGGATGGTGGTGGCTGGTGTCACTCATGGCAGAACAGAACAATCTGATCATCATTTAACTACTTGTTCATTCTTATGTCTGCATTAGTCATGTATGGCATGGCATTACTGTGTGGAAAAATGTTGAAAAGTCAATACATTTATCTCCAAAATAGGGTTAATTTAATGAAGAAAATCTATCTGCAAACCTGTTGCTGATTTCACCAATGATGACGTTGAAACAAATGTTGGCTTTCTGAGGATACCTTGTTTTGATTTTCATTCATTCTTGAATTATTTTTGACTAGGGATCGGTTTTATTTTTGTATCTATAAATGTAAAACATATTTTTGTATATTTTACATGTATCTTTAGGTATATTGTACCGATACATTGCTGAATTTTATGTAATTCCATTGTCTGGTTGTATTTGTATTGACATTATACTATATACCTATAGGATGAGAACTGCATCAACCTCAACTAATTATTCTGTGCCCAAGGTGCTCAATAAATGTGTTCTGTAGTAAAGTACTAAAAGTATCTTTGTACTGTAGAAAATAAACTGCAAATATAAATACATAGTAACGTAAATAAAATTAAAATAAACTGAATTGTAATAAAGTACGAAGAGCAAAAGAAAACATTTCCTGGGGTTAACTGCCCTCCTTCACAAGAACTGCACAGCTTTTCCTTTTTAAATCACATATTTGACATACTTGTTTAGGATGTTTTCCTTGCTTCCTATTCTACATTTGTGTTTGTTGTATATGTTCTCTAAACTACCACTATGCAACTATTACTACTTTTTTCCTACGGCCCTTGCTTGGATACATTGCTTTATTATAGTTATTACTTAAGACCTTTTTGTTCTATAATTGTATATTATTTTAATTGTAATTTGTGGCTGTGTTAAATCATGTGGAACATAATTAACTGGTGTGTGTGTGTGTGTGTGTGTGTGTGTGTGTGTGTGTGTGTGTGTGTGTGTGTGTGTGTATGCGTGCGTGCGTGCGTGCGTGCGTGCGTGCGTGTGTGTGTGTGTGTGTGTGTGTGTGCAGGAAGGGTCAATGAGCTTTTTATCGGTTTAGCAGCAGAAGTTCATGAAGCTGAACACACATGTGCTCTGCTGCTGGGAAACGGGCCTAACCAATCAGAATGCTTAATTTGACACCTGCTCCCTCAAACACTCGTTAACATCGTTTCCAACTTCTTTCCTTCCTTCCTTCTCTTCCCATGAGGTGGAGAGATACCTCAGAGATTGTAATTCACTAAAACAAAGTTAAACTGGAATATTTCAAGAACTTTTGAACAGATTGTCATAAACTGTTGCAGACTTCCATGTTGCCCAACAGGATGAATCCTAATGTTATTGGTATTCCCCTCTAGTTTCCTCAAGAGGTTAAAATGTGTAATTAAAGTGCAACTGCTCAACAACGTGTGGGTTACTGCCACACTGCTCAACAACGTGTGGGTTACTGCCACACTGCTCAACAATGTGTGGGTTACTGCCACACTGCTCAACAATGTGTGGGTTACTGCCACACTGCTCAACAACGTGTGGGTTACTGCCACACTGCTCAACAACGTGTGGGTTACTGCCACACTGCTCGACAACGTGTGGGTTACTGCCACACTGCTCAACAATGTGTGGGTTACTGCCACACTGCTCAACAACGTGTGGGTTACTGCCCTACGGTGAGGTCAGTGGATGAGAAGCACTGGCTATCAGAGCCAGATTTACACATACATGAACCCCATAGACATAGCTTAATTCAATGTTCAATAGGGAAGTTAGGGTCCAATTTAAAATAAAATACAGGTTTAATGTAACGTTTTTCTTTTTTGCAGCAACTTTCAATGTTTTTGCTAACGTTTTGGGAGACTGAGCCTCAGTTACCTGGGTTTAAGACAAGCCAAAATGGCCTGCCTTTTCTACTCCCCTCCTCTCTGTGTTTCCTTATCCTCTACTTCCTCACTCCCTTCCTCCTTTCATCCCTCTATCAGGTCATGTAGGAGGTTGTTTGACTTTTCTTTGAATGGCTTAGTAACATTTTCAAGACTTATTTTTCACCCGGGCTGAATCTATAATTCAACACCAACCTAGCTTTATCAGTCATTAGACACGCACACATGAGCACGCACACACACACACACACACACACACACACACACACACACACACACACACACACACACACACACACACACACACACACACACACACACACACACACACACACACACACACACACACACACCAACTTCAGCAAACGCACAGCACAAGCACTAACTTCAGAAAACGAACACACACCAACCTCGGCAAACAAACACTCACATCTCTACAAGCTCCCCTCTTACACCTTCTCTCCTCTTGTGCTTTTCATCAGTGCCCTGTTCCTCTCCTTGATCTCCTTATTCTTCTTCTTCCACCATATCTTCTTCATCATTACTTCCTCTTTTCATCTCTCCTTCCTGCCTTCCTTAGATCTACATTTCCTTCCTTCACCTTTTTAAATTGGTATATTCCCCCCTTACTTCTCAGCGTTCCCCCTCATTTCTGTACCGTAATCTCCCTTTTCTTCCTCCCAGCCTTCACATGCTTTTCTGTACAACTCGCTTTCATCTTTAAGCTTTCATTTTTAAGCTTTCATTTTTAAGCTTTCATTCTTTCTATAATACAAACAAAAAGACTAGTGTCCTGTTTAGTCCCATGCAAAAGAAACCACAAATGTATACTGAGCATGGTTTTACTTAGAGGTTCATGACACGGTTACTATAATCAAAGCAGGATATAATAAGCACAAAAAACAGCAAAAGGAACAGGTCTTCCTCGTTCTCTTTCTCAAGATTCTGAGGCTTTATTTCCATATGCACAACAGCTCAGCTCTGTCCCAGGCTCCTCCAACAATGCAACATATAATATACTTAGTTTAGACATAAAAACAAAAACACATAAAATAGTGTAATAAAATAGCAAAGCATGAGCTCGGGATGGTAGCCTCTCCATGTCAGGAAAATGCTTTCAGAGTCAGAAGGGATTTTCTTTGGTTATAGGTTTGAAAATAAACTAAACTCGTCCACTGATTTGGGCTTAGCGAAAACAAAGCTTGTCGTAACAACTTATCACCACCTTTATGACGGACTAGCTTCACCACCTTGAATATTTCAGTTTGATATTATTTGATATTGTTTGATGCTTTTTTCCCACTTCGTTCAAATGAGCTTCAGCTCTCAGCCTGAAAGCTGTTAAGCAAGGAAGATGATTATTAAAAGTGCAACACTCATCAGCTGCTCCGATCTGTCAGCTCCTCCGATCTGCTCAAATAAACATTATTTTGGGTCTGTGTTAACTGTTACCATCTGAGAAAAATGGCTTCTCAACAACTCCTACAGTGATGTCACCAGCACTTTTCTGAAAAGTTGACATCGTATCAACTTGAAGACATCCAAAAAAGATGGTGGTTGCCGATCTTTTTCTGGAGGAGGCCGCATGAATCGGCATCTGGTCACTCCTCATTGGAATCAGTTGAACAAAGACACAGTAGAGCACTCCGTGTTCTCCAGCCCACATTTAAAGTGGACTGATAGAAACAGGTGAAATTAATTACAAACAAGACGCACAGTGCAGAGGAAGAGAGGTATGAGAGAGGAGAAAGAAAGAAAACAGATAATGGAGAGATAATGGGGGAGGTTTCAATCTGTTGCTGAATCAGGGATGTGGCTGAGTTTTTAACCAAGTCTTCACCCTACAATTAATGATTCCCCTCATTGGGACCTCCAACACACACACACACACACACACACACACACACACACACACACACACACACACACACACACACACACACACACACACACACACACACACACACTGTGATTGTTGGAGCAAAGATAGAGCAAGGGTCTATTGCATTAGTGAGAGTTTAGTTGAAATCTTCTGGCAAAACGGGAAAGATATCAGAAAAGAGGAGAGAGGAGAGATGCTGAGAAAGACAGTGAGCGGAGGGGAGAAAGTCAGAACATATCCAGTCAGCCAAGAAGCTGCATAAAACACATATTCATGAGCTCTGAGACCAGGAGATCAAACTCAGGAGATGAATAATACCATACGATATTACTTTATTTGTCAGATCAAGTCTGAAATTTGACTTGCGTCACAGCAGCTCCATGTTCAACATCAACAGACACATATCCAGACACAATACATGAAACACAAACAACAAATATTTAACATAACAGCACAATCAGTGAGAGAAAACATGCTCAAAGAGCCCTCAGCGTGCATTTGATCTGGGATTTAGCTCTGTATTTACTGTGAGGATTGACTGATGCACAAAGTAGTGCTTCAGTCTGACTTTATTGAATCTTGGGACCCTGTATCTCCGATTAGATGGTAGCAGTTCATATTCAGTGTTCAGAACATGGTTTGGGTCAGAGATGAAGTTGTTGGACAGCCTCACTAGGTTGTTATGATAGGCTGAGTCATAGAGTCTCTGACAGGGTTGACCAACAATCTTTGAGCAGATTTTTAACAGGTGGAGCAGTTTTGATTTTAAAGCTGCTGACAAACATTTGTACCAGGTAGTATTGCAGTACTGAAGACTAGACATGATCACAGACGTAAAGAACAACAAAATAATTTCTCTGCTCGCCCCAAAAGACCTAAGACGGCGGAGAAAATAAATTATTTGTTTTGTCCTTTTGCACAGATATTCAATGTGAACCTTCCATGACAGCAGATGGTCAATCATTACGCAAGTATTTGTATGAAACTCCCTGCTTGATTTCATCTGTATGGATGACAATGGGGACTTTATGGGAGTCAGATGGTGAGCCAAAAATGATTTCCTCAGTTTTCTTGGTGTTGATCTCAAGAGCATTGTTATCACTCCACTCAACCACCTGATTTACAGCCTGTTGGTGCAGCGCAGGGTCGTCTGTGTTACTGAGCAGAGATATTATTGCAGTGTCATCAGAGTACTTAAGGATGACTTGATTTGGTGTGTTGGTACGACAATCATCAGTGTAGAGAGTAAAGAGTACAGCTGAACTCACACAGCCCTGGGGGGGCCCTACATTGGTTGTGATGGCAGATGATAGGGTTTTGTTAACCTTCACAAGTTGCTCTCTACTAGTGAGGAAAGCAGCATACCAGTAAATAAGGTATGGATGTACTTCCATTTTGACCATTTTTGACACCAAGATGTCTGCTTGTATTGTGTTGAATGCTGATGAGAAGTCTAGGAAGAGGGCTCTTGCATAGGTGTTGAGTTTATCTAAATGTTTAGTGATGATGTGAACCAAAGTAGCCACAGCATCTTCCGTGCCGCACCCTTGTTTATAGGTAAATTGGTATGGATCCAGTTTGTCTTGTGTTGTACTGATAAGAAATCGGAGCAGAATTCTTTCTAGTGATTTCATAATCACTGAGGTGAGGGCTATTGGTCTGTAGTCCTTATTTTCTTTTGGGCATACATTTTACTGAGTATGATCGGCACCACAGATCATTAATATACACACAAATACCGCCTCCTCTGGTTTTCCCCGAGTTCGCATCCCTGTCTGCTCGAACAAGGGTGAATCCGGGTACTTCAAAGCGAGATTCAGGCATCGTAGATTGTAGCCAACTTTCCGTGAAACATAGTAAAGAGGCCTCACAAAATTCATGACAGTACCTTGTGTATATCCTTAGTGTGTCCACTTTGTTGCTCAATGAGCGCAGGTTTGTGAGAATGATGGATGGAAGTGGTGGCCGGCTGAATCTCCGCCGTAGGCGATTCCGAACGCCTTCCTCATCTCTTTTCCTGATGTGTCTAAGCAGCTCCGGAGGGATGTCATCCAATAACGAAGAACACAGGTGGCTTGGTGTATTCATAGGAGGCCGATCGCATTGTAGCTCCAGCATAGCCTCGCGGCTGTATCAGCGTACGTATCAACGTACATACGTTGCCACGATACGATACATTAACGATACCTTTGAAACACCAGGCGATGCGATACGATACGATTCACCCCTGTTGCGATACAGTTCGATACGATTTGATTCAACATTATGCGATTCGGGGCGATACGATGCGATTCAACACGATGCAAAAATAATGATACTTCAATATGGTACGACAGAGGATTTTTGTTTTATTCCTGATATGCAGCAAATCATACATTAACAAAAAAGTGCTTTACATATTTGGTACTTCACATCCCATCATGCCGTTTATTTTTTTTATCTTTAAAAGCTCTCCAGAGTACAATTGTATAACACCTCACAGTTAAACAATGTAAGGATGCATTGCTCATGATTAACAATGTGCAAATAACAGCCACCATAGAGCAATGCCCATACAGCTGCCAGCCTGAGGTGCTTAACACTCAGAGGCTAACTCACCAGTGAGCAGAAAGCAGTGTTTTCTATCTGAACAATAAAGAAAACAAATAACCTTTCACAAACAGGTATTTCATAACTGCTTACAGTAAGGAAGACATTTAAATTATTATTGGCCGTCACAGGCTGCTGTAAGCTAAACACCTCTCTCTGACAGAACACCTCACTGAGTGATTTAACTCATATGTCTCACTTTCAGGTTTATCTTTTCAGCCGCAGACCCCACGTCGCCTCTTTATGTGCGTCGCTAAGTTCCTCGTACTACTTGTGTACTTTAAAGCGGCTCGGCATCGTTAACAATTTGCGAGTGATTTTTCATGTTGACCGTCTGTAGTAATAGTGCCGCGCACATATACCATCAGGACGTTACTGATTGGGTGCGGCTGCGGAGTGATACTGTGTGTATGCAAGTCCGCATCTAGGACAGATCTATGTATCATGGCTTTAGACCTGTTAAGTAATAAAGATACCTCATACAAAGGTCCACGGATACCTTATTACTCTCCATGACCTGCGGTCAACTATATAGCATAAATTACTATCACACCGTCTTTCTTGAACAATCCGAAGTGTTGCCAAAAGTTTGATTTGTAGGTATTTTTCGGTGCGCTGTGTTTCTCTTTCTCCTCAACTTCCGTGTGTGTTGATAACTGAGACTCTCGTTCTCCGTAGTGGCGAAGCAAATATCAAAGATCGTCTCTGCTGAGCGTTGACAAGATAAGGGGATTTTATATGAATGAATCGGTTTTTTACCGATGCAAAGACGCTACGCAATCGATGCATCGCGAGTTCAACCCGGTTCAACCCAAACTGTAGCCGATGTGCACTCTTTCAACCGGTGCACTCGCATCTTGAACGTTTATGCCGGTGCACCGATGCGAATCGGTGAATCTTAACATCTCTAATGGCCAGACATGGTCCGCAGAAGGCAAAAGTAATCCACAGGATCAAAAGCATGGTCTCTCAAAAATGATGTTTCATGCAGACAAAACAACGTTTGGACAATAATTAGCCCAAAAACAAACAAACAAACAAAACACAAGACGGACGGAGCAGCTGAGACGCGGTGCGCAGCCGACCAGCGCACTTCACGCGAGACACGCGTTAGCAAACAAAAAGTAAGCAGCATTTTACACAGGGAGCAGCGAACATGGGGTGTTCTGGATTACATGGAAACATCCACCTTTAAATGTTACATCAGTGTTCTTCAGAACAGCGTTTTCAAATGTTACGAATATTTCTTAATCCTGGGGGATTTCTTTGCAAAATGTACTTTTTTTACAAAGTGTAGTTTAAAATTAAGATTCAAGCTAATGAGCTCAAACATGTAAAAGTCATTGATTATTCAAGCAGTCAGTTCCTCACCCGGTTACATAATGTTCCACTTGGTCAGTCAACAAACCATAATTATCAACTTAGACAATAATAATGTGTCACGATATCTTTATTTATAGCACTGCTTAATCCTGATTGGTCAATTGGGACATTCCAGAGGTCTGCTGTTTTTCACTAACTTATTAGCTATGGAAGATCATTGGAGTCATATCAATCCGCAGAAACAAGTCCGGTAAATCTAACGTCAGCTGTGGACAACCAAAATGTGCTTCCTCCATCAGAAAACACCATGGAGCACTTGTTGAGTATTCATTTTTAGATTTGTGGAGAACAGGACACTTTGGATTCATGATGGCTAAGCTGTCCCCAGTAAGGAAAAGAAAAAGTGCCCAAGAGAAGGAAAGCGGTTGAAATAAAGAGAGCTGGACATCAGAGAAATCAGCAGAAGAAGACATAAAGTAAACGCTAACAGGAATACTGTTGTGTCTCGTCAAATGTGTTAGTTTTGTTTATGTATTTTTTCTGTCATTTCCTGTTTTATTTTGTACTTACCTCTTGTCTTTCATTTCAGGCTCTGTTAATTCCTCCCCTTGTGTGTTTTTCCCTCCATCGTCAGTGTTTGCCCCGCCCCTGATTGTTTCCACCTGTTCGCACTCACCTCATGTTTAAATAGTCCTGTCTCTCCCCTGTCCTGTGTCAGTTTGTCTTGTTTGTTTCTCCGAATGGTCGTGCCACGCCTCAGCTCAGAAAGGATCGCTTTCACTTATGTCAGGTTTTGTTTCTTTTGTTAATTTTGTAGGCTTAAGTTTTTCTTAAGTTCTCTTTTTGTTAGTTTTTTCCTCCTTGTGAGTGTTTTTTGTTATTTCCAGTATCTACTCTGTTAAGAGGGATGACCTGATCTGTGAAATTAAAATTACATTTTTTTACATTCAAGACTTTGTCTCTGGGTCGTGCATTTAGGTTAATCAGTTTGTGTCGAGATCCGGACAAACACAGTATGGGCTCTGGCAGTGTTTAAAGACTGGTTCATGGAAAAGATAGTTACAGAAAACCTCCATCAGTGCTGCTGTCATTATAATTTACGCTGCTATTGCGCAGTTTCATCAATAATCAATCATTCTTCTATATGATTCTGGTTGTTCCTGTCATGAGCCAGGATCATGAGCCCTGGATGTTCTCGTTGCTGTGGCCGCTCCAGCTGTTGGTACGCAGTGGAACAGATTATTTTCTATTTTTCCACTTTTTTGTATTCAGTCTTAGTTTGCTACTTCTCTTTGGCTTTGTTGAATGAGTGATTCCATGTTTAAAATATGTACTGTAGTTAAGTAAAATGTATCTACTTGCTATTTGTGAAAGTAAAAACAAAAACTTCTTTGTAACATATTTTTGTTATTACGCCCTCTGACTGTGGGGCAGCCTCCAGAGGACCTGAGGGCAGCAGAGAGCGCTCATACTTTAAGATAAAAAATCAAGACCCACCTTTTTTAACTGAATTGTATTGTGTTCTTCTTTTATTCTTTCTCATGTGTGTATGTACATTATGTATGTGTTTGTTTGTGTATGTATATACAGTATGTATGCATACACATATATAAATGTATATATTTTTATTTTTTATTCACAAAGCTATGTGTTACACTGATTATTAACCGGGAAGGGGGAGACACTATTGTTCCTATTTGTGAATTCTCTGTGTTTTTGTGAAGCACTTTGTGTTACCACTGTGTATGAAAGGTGCTGTAGAAATAAAGTTTGAGTTTGATTTGTTCATTTGTGGCGGCTTCTTTTCTAACAGCACTTTGAATCATTTTGATAAAGTGCGGAACTAGAAATAAAAAAATGTCCCCCAAGTTTTTCATTTTCTGGTTTGTGAAGACAGTCAGCAGGTTCACTGAGGCCCATGCTATTTATATTAATGCCATGAGTTCAGTCTGTATTCTGCTCTGTGTGCTCAGACTGAAAGGCTGCTTCTGGAACATCAGCAAAATACAGATCTATGACTATTGCATGTATTTAAGTGCATGTGTGAAAGCTTCGAAATTACTTGTAGGTTTAATATCTCTCAAACAATGACCTCATGTCAGACCACAGGGATAATATTTATTGCAGGTATTCATTTTCTCCAGTAGAGTTTTTTTATTCTATTAATAATGTTGGTTCTTTCAGGCTGATTATCTTTTGTGGGATTAATTTATGCAATGTTAGCAATTAAAACTTGGCTCGTTTTAGATTATAATATATGGGTGTGTGTAGGCCAGATCATGAGTTTACCCTGTATTTACATTTGTCATGCCATGGGGGCTCTTTTCCAGCCTCTCCGCGCCTTGAGCCTAATGAATCTGTTCTAAACAGTAGTATAGATAATTTATTTATTCCATATTAAATGGCTGTGACACTGAATATGTGTTTAAAGGCTGTAATTTGTTTCCATATAATTAAAAACTCAAAGAGCCTCATTAAGCGAAAGAGTTTCTTGTACATGTATTGGAATGTAATATATGTGTGTTTTAGTTTTCTTTGAGGCTAATCAAGTGAGTTCATCCAATCTCAAGCATATTGTAACATGCATCCCTTATTTATTCTTCATTTCATATCTAAATTATAATTGTGAAAAAAGCTATTTAAAGAACAGAGTTTGGCATCAATTCTCATGGTCTCGTAAACCAACACAGATAGTTGTTACTTTTACCAACATGATTACAAAAATAAATCTGATCGATTTTCAGAATTGAGGCTAAAACAAAAGCTTTGGCTCAAAAAAAAGATGAGCAATTAGCATTGATCATTTAGGGTTAGAGTAACTTGTAATGAAATCATGTTGAAACAAAGATTTCCTCACCAATCATTTGTAGCATAAACATTCTTTTAAGTTGATAGAAATTAAGTTGTTCCAACTTTTTTTCCACATAAATCAAAATGATTATAAAAGTGAGTTTTACTTAATTACCAGAAAGGATTTGTTTTATTCAACAATAAATGCCTTTTCATTTAAACAATATCAATTATGTAATTATTAATATTATAAATGATTTGTGTTGTAACAGTTGAGTCCACTGGTTCATTTCTCTAACGAATTAAACTCGTTAGAGAAACTCGTGTTTTGATTTGTGCGATCATTTTCATTCTACTGAGGTATGTCCACAACAAGAGCCCTTGCAGCTCCACAATATAATAGCAGTGTAAATGGCTTCTAATTCAAGTTGTTACAGCATAGTTTACAATCATGTTGGTGCACAGATGCAATAATACAAAATACTAATGCTACTAATTCTAAATACTAATACGACCCAAAAAATGAGAATAATATGACTCCTTTGATGAACAAAAACTCAGAAGAAAATGTGTAGGTACGTTTAGCCCTGTTTATGTTGCAGCTTCAGCAAATCATCCACCCAATGTTAATGGTCTTCAGCTCCTCTGCATGGGGGGTTGTTGACAATAGTCAATGCCCACATTAGCATTGTATACCTTGGTATACTATGGTTCCACATTAACGTTCAACCATAAAGCATTGTATAAGTGTTGTCGGTAATATGAGAGCTACACACACATGCAACACGTTTCTTTCCTTTCTTCAACAGATCCTCCCTGCTGTTTTCTTCTCTATTCATTCTGCATTGTTGCTCAACAAGGGAATTACCAGAGAAGAGGAAGATGAAAGAATGTCGAATCCAAAACATACAAAAGCACTGCGAGAGTTTTATAAGCCATGTTTCTATTACAGGACCAGAGAGAGGAAGATTTGCAGCGACAGTACCTGCACTAAAAGAGAAACCTGCTGAACCAAAACTGGAGTCGCCCTGCAGCTGTATTATTCTGAAAATCTGAGAAAACGCTGGAAAACCAGGTCATCGCTTTCAATAAAATGAGGACACATTTGCAGGAAACACAACCTGTGTGTATCCAAGATGTAAAACAGTGTGAGGCAAAGTGTGTTTGGTTTGAGGAGAAGCAGTTGTTTTGAATGAAGGACCAACTGAGCTACAGAGTAAACGTTCAGGAAATCAATGGTCGTATATCTTTGTGACCTTCAGCGAGACAATTACACACCTCCTGTCCCCACAAACACTAATACACACAGCAGGGCAGGCCAGCTGAAAGCACCTGAAGGTTGAACGTGTCACATGGAAAGGTCTAGAGATCCTCATGTACTAAAATGTGTACATACAGCAGATTGTCATACTGCCACATTTAGGGCTGCACATGGACGTCTGCATGGTCAAAACACTATAATTCAGGAGACATTTGAGGAGACAAACAGCTATAGACCACACTGACTTGAAACTAAATCGGGTCAGCTGGTTCTTTGTCTCTTTGGACGACAACCCTGAGGTTTTTAAGCTGAGTCAACACATTTCTTAGGATTTATTAAAGTTGCAGTGCCAAAGTCAGACTTAAAAACAGGCCTGGTTCCATGGGGCAGGTAGGGCCAATAGATATCTTCCCCCTCCCCAAATAAAATGTGTTATACAATTATATATTTTTATTTCATTTGTACTCTAATGCATTGTTCTACATGATGTGAGATGTCAAATAAATGTGTAAAATATATGATTTGTGAGCCCACATTTAGACAAATCGCTAATCAGAACACTTTATGCAAACAAGTGTGTGTGCAGTCGTCTTTTCTGGAGTTCTTCTGAGTTTGGATTCTGTAGCCTGCCTATTCTGTTTTCAGAAAATGCTTGATTCAATTCCTTTAATCTCCTTGAGAATAGGAAACACTTGACCATCATTTATGGAAAGAAAGGAGATAAGTCCGTCCCACGATGCCTTGCAACATTTAGTGTGACCCAGCATTCAGTCGGAAACATGATGTGATGGAGAAACACGGATCATGTTAATCACGGTGCATTTTCAGCATTTTTTCCTTATGCCATAACTTCCCAAATGGATTAGACGTTTCCAACTTTAGGGTGTTTCTGTCAAATGATCAAACAACGTCAAAATGTCAATTTGTTTACTAAGCTGTGTGGGGTTTCTTCAACTTTAATAAATGAATAATGTGGTCCACGTTCGCAATGCCGGACAGAAAGTAAAACAGGTACTTATATTTAGAGAGAAAGTATGAGAAAGATAATGTGTTTTTGAACATTAAATCATGTAAACATGATCTAATAGAAAACCAAGAATACAAATCTGAACTTGAAAATTAGTATAATAAACACGAGCTGCTGCACAAGAACTAAGTGAAAACATGTCCTACTGTTGGCAAAATGATAACTAAAATAAGGAAATACATACCCAAAGAACGAATGAATTATTATATTAATCTTACAAGACAGAAGATGTCAACATAACACATTAAAGTTGTTATCAAAATGATTGGGATCATTTACAAAATATATATATAATGACAACCTAAGACCGTGAAAAGATTCAGCCTTGAATTAATATTCATGATCTTTCCCATCATGCAACAGAGATAGTTAGTCTTAGAAGAAAGCTATAAATATGCAACAAAAATCAATATAAAAATCTATTTTCTACAAGTTAGAATCAACGTGTTGAACAACACTGCCTCTATGACCCCTGTGTGTGCAGCAAAACACACACCAACAAGCGCACGCACACAAACACACGCACACACACACAAACATACGCACACAAACACTAATGTGCTTCTACACATGCAGTCAAAGTGCAGCAGCATCTATTCATTATCAGCACACAGGCGCTGAATAATTAACACAACCAAGTTTGAATGCACGTTATTATTTATTTATCCTTTTCATATTTGTTCTCTTTTTTTTATCAGTGCACGCAGTAGAACAAGGAACAGTGTGTGAGCAGCGCTGTACTTCTCCATGTGACAGGTTGTATTGTTGTCACTCTGCAGTTTTTCTGCAAGCAACGTGCTGCATTCATGTGTCATTATCGCTGTTGTCAATGCCAGTTTCAAAATACTTAAGACGGGACACAAGGACCAAAAACACTGTTATTCATGTGCTCTCAATTTTTGCTTCCTTAAAATGTCATCACCGCAGGTTATTTTAAATTGTTTTTTGCATTTTTCTTCACAAATGAAGAAAAAAAAGTGGGAAGAAAACATCCAAAATACACATTTAAGTGAAGTAAAACTTAGATTTAGACAATGCAATTTCATAATGGCATTGAAAAAATAATTAATCAGAAAACCCCAGTCAGCCGTAAAATACATATTTTTAAAAACACATTCTCAAAAAGGATTTATTTTTCTTGACTTCCAATCATAGCAGACAGTTCTCTTGATCCACACACAGTCATAATACAATCCTTTACATCCTGTGTACACTATACATGCTGTTTGACAATAACAAAGCAGAAACACCTCCACAGAGTGGAGTCCAAACACCAGCAGCTCCATTCTCCTCCTCATTCCCCCCCAAACAATCCTCCATATTTTTTCCTAGCACGTACCAGTGTTTACTCAGCTGCAGCTTAGAAAAGGAGTAATACACAATACAAAGAATTCCTTTAAAAATGAATATTCCACATTTCACAGTCACACATTCAGTCACATTTCACAGTCACATCTTGCTGTTCTTTGGTCCTATATTTTCCAACATTAAGCACAATTCTTTGACTCCAATAATTTGTTTGTTGATTAAAATCTCTAAGTCATGTCACACTTAAAGGTGACCTATCATGCAAAATGCAATTTTGTACGTCTTTTATACATGAATATGTGTCCCCGGTGTTCCAGGGAACTCACCAAGTGTCAGAAAACACAACCCTCTCTATTTTCCTCCATACCCAAATCTCTTAAAAAGGGGCTGCAACTGATCTGATACAGACTGATCCAGATTTGAACACTTCTGTGACGTCACAGAAATGGCGCTACGGCTATTGGGCCAACTCCACCAATCAGGAGGAGACAGCCACGGACATTGCCGTTCGAAAGCGCTGGAGACGCTGTAGTACATATGCTAGGCCTGTAGATGGTGCTGTTCTCACAGAATCAGCCCATGAAAAGACAGTGTTAAATTGAGCGAAATGAGGAATGGCTAAAATGCATGATCTGTTAGGTATTTTGAAAAATAAAAAGTATAAATATGCCTTATATAGGTATGGTCCTACTATTCAAATATAGCATGATAGGTCCACTTTAAGAACAACTCTGTATTCATAGGAAGTGTTTTCTCCACACTTTGCCATGGCACTTAAACGCACCAGATTTTCCTCAGCTGAAACTTTAAAATAATACTTGCTCCATCTAAAGCATTCCTTGTTACATTGGTTCTGAACTGATTGCACTCATTCTTAGCTGAAACTTTTAAAAATATAGTACTGAATCAGTTTAAAGCATTCCTTTATACACGTTTTTATTCAATCTGGATGATTGATTAACCTTTTGAATCTGATTCTTAGTTCTAATGCCAAAATCTGATAAACATGTGGGTTGAGGATTCCCTTTCTGTCAGTTTAGAGATATTCAGTCACATTTCACACTCTTATTTGATTAGTTTTGTCCGACTTTCTCAGATATCCATCCAAGAATAATTCAGACTTTAACGCATGTATAGTCTCCAATATTGATCATGGATGTTTAATTTGGTCAATAAGTCAGATTTGTATCTGAATCTCAGTTGTTAATGCCACACACACATTTCTGACTAAGCTCATGGGAGAAAAGCATGTCTTAGAAATATTGCCTGTCTGCAGAGAGGTGTATATCTGCTGATATCACACATGAAGGCAAGCAGACAGGACAGAGAGACAAACCCAACCTGTCAGGTCCTCCTGCTCCGCTTCATGAGGACCGACAGAGAGACGTGTGTGTGTGTGTGTGTGTGTGTGTGTGTGTGTGTGTGTGTGTGTGTGTGTGTGTGTGTGTGTGTGTGTGTGTGTGTGTGTGTGTGTGTGTGTGTTGGAGGTCCCAATGAGGGGAATCATTAATTGTAGGGTGAAGACTTGGTTAGGTTTAGGATTAGGATTAGGGTAAGGGTAAGGTTAAGGGTTAGGGTTAGGCATGTGTTGGTTATGGTTAAGGTTAGGATAAGTCTCCAGGAAATGCATGTAAGTCAATGTAATGTCCCCTGAAGTGATGTATACATGGTATGTTTGTTTGTGTGTGTGTGTGTGTGTGTGTGTGTGCGTGTGTGCGTGCGTGCGTGCGTGCGTGTGTGTGTGTGTGTGTTGCGTGTGTACACACGACACATTCACCCACACTGACCGAAAACACATCTGAGATCACAACTGAGAGCCCTGTTCAGGCAGGACCAGTCCCAACAGAAACAGTTCCCAACAGAAACAGTTCCCTGAATGAAGATCAGCTGTCCGTAATGATCTCCATCCTCATCCTCAGGCACGCTGCATGCGCAACATTCAAGTTTCAGAGAAAAGTAAATCCCATTTGCCTTTTTAAAAAAAAAAAGGGAAAATTAAAACCGCAAGAATGAGAATAAAGAAGGTAAACAGAACAATGAACTATACACGAAAATCAAAAGATGTCAGATCAACAGAAAGAAGAATATACATTTTTAGAAAATGAAAAGAGAAAGAAGCGATCGGCAAAAAATAAATAAAGAACTGAAAATACACAGAAAATAAGCCAGAAGATGCTTCCCTTCCAGCAACAAGCAGCGGGGAAAAGCTCCGTTAAGACTCAAAGAGACACAGAGAGAAATCCAAGCAGCGGCTGGAATTCAGAGCGAAAAATGAAAAAACCAAAGCAGCAACAAAGAAAGAAAGAGAAGAAGAAGAAGAAGAGAGGACTGACCTACCACCGGTCGAGGAGGCAAAAACGCTGAAAGAGTCGCGAGGACGAGAGTGTGCGCGTGGTCACCGGGCTGGAGCTCCGTCTGCGCGCCTGCCGGTGGGGGGGCGGTGATAAACAACGGAGCGCAGAATGGAGCGAACCACTGCACGTTGGCAGGCGGGGGGAGGGAGGGGGAGGCCGTGTGTAGCAGAGTGGCTGCTGGGAGCTCCGTTCGTAATTTGGCATATGGCGGAAAAAGCGCACTGACAGTGCCAAGCAGGCTCTTAAAGGGACATGCCATCCAACAATTAATTTACTAGACAAGCAGCTAGTAATCAGGGGAAGAGTCAGTGGCGGCCAGCCCATCGCTAGGGGTGCCGCCCCACCTCTTCCCACATTACAAATTAACATTAAAAAAATTACAATTAAAAAGTATATTTTTTAAATATATTTTTAAATATATATTTTTAATTTTAATATTTAATTAACAAGGTAAATATTATATAATTGGTATCAGTAAAATGTATAATCTACAATAAAATCTAGTTTAAAATGGTGTTACGATGTCTAAAGTTACTGATAAGTCACATGTTTCCTGCCTGGCCTTGCCTGTGTATCATTTCCCTCTCTCGTCTGGGCGCTAAGAGAGGAGCCCTCAACCAGTGCAGCAGCAGCCACTAGCAGCTGACTATTGCTATCTGTAAGCTATGGCTCCGAAACATAATTTCAGCCAATCAGCGTCGTCAAATCTGATGATCACCGGGCGCCAATGTCAGATGATTTAGAAGGTCTTCAAAATGTCAAAATGTCCGGGCTGCAAAGTAACCAGTACGATAATAGCCTTTCAGTTCCCCCCAACAATTTGTATTGAATTAAATCAACATGGAAAGAGTAATCACTAACTTTGTTTCCCCCGGCCCCTTATTGGAGAACACCCAGCTAGTAACCGAGCAACCAAGCTTCAGCTTGCGGCAGTCAGAAACTCATGTATCTTCGAATCTACTTACAAATTAATATGGGGAAGTGTCAGTTCAACCGTATTTGGTTGGAAAACATCTCATTTAGTGCTTGGTTGAAACCAGTGGAGGGGAATGTGTTTGAAGCCCGCCGCACCATTTGCAAAATAAATAAGCGTTTGTTTTGCTAATGTAGCGTTAGCTAGTGGAGCGTTAGCTAGTGCAGCAGCTCCCGCAACAACACCGGGGGTCCTCCGGGCGACGTTTGGGTCTACGTCAACCCTAAAAGCGGAGGTGCTGAAGACGCTAAATACCGTAGCTAAACACCAATCATGCAACAGCAATGATGAAATAGTGTAGCCAATTTAATTTAAGGGGTAATTTCTCAAAATGTTCCCCGTGTGGTTTATTCACCATTACAATAGCCCCACCTAAAATAATTTCCACCAGCCGCCACTGGGAATTAATAATTAATTCAAAACAAACAAACAAACAAACAAACAAACAAACAAACAAACACACACACACACACACACACACACACACACACACACACACACACACACACACACACACACACACAGAGACCAAACATTTCCAGCTCCATTCCGTTTGTCAGTGATTAAGACAAGAAACATTGCGACATCTAAAGTGGCCAACATTTGATGGGGAGATCTCTTCTGCCTGGGGCCCCCAGAGTATCTTGAAACGCCCCTGTACACCTGGAGTAAATTCACAAGCTACCCTGCGGTATTCAAAGTCATTCAAACTAGCTGCACCTTTACCAGCTTTGATAACACTTGAATGATCAATAATTATAATCAAAACACATCATATTTATTATTTTGCAATAGCTTCTATTGTCACTTCAAAAAGCAGCTTTTAATTTTGTGTGAACACGTTATGACAGTGTTGTAGTCAAGTCACCAATTCACGGCTCCAAGTCACTCTCGATCACCACTTTTGGAGTCCATGTCCGAGTCGAGTACTAGTCATCATTACCTGTGTTCGAGTCCAAGTCTGAGTCACCCAAGGAGTGTCCGTGTCGAGTCATCATTACCTGTGTTCAAGTCCGAGTCCAAGTCTGAGTCACCCAAGAAGAGTCCAAGTCAAGTCCGAGTCACCTAAGAAGAGTCCAAGTCCGAGTCACAAGTCTTCATGTATTAATATGATATATGTGTTGAAATGTAGCTGCTCCTCTACATTGCTTTTATCCTGTCTTCACAGCAGTTCAATAAACAGATTAGTATCTGTCTATTGAACTGCTGTGAAGCGAGTTTGGCTACAATTCTTGTATAAAAGGTGCTATACAAATATAAAACTTATTACTAATATTAATATTATTATTATTATTATTGTAAATTACCTTTAATATATCCAACTATATTTAAAATGTGTTACCTTTTAGAGAAGTGATTATATTTGTATGCCAATTTTCCTATGGTAAAGTTTTCGTTTTGCACTTTACTAGTCCGAGTCATCGTGCGCGAGAATTCAAGAGTCCGAGTTCGAGTCCGCGACAATCACGGTACTGTACGTCCACACAGCAGCGTTAAAAAAATCTTCCAACGCTTCTGCCCATTCACTTTGAATGGGGTGACGTCACTTTGCCTCACTTTTCGCCGAGCTGCATTTTGGGAAGCAAAGCGGAGATTTCCAGGCATCTCAGGATTCAAAAGTTGAGCAATGTTCAACTTTTGAATCTTCTGAAGTATCAGCCAATCAAATCATATGCCAGTACAAGCTCTAGCCAATCAAACCGCTGCTTTTGTGTCAGGGGCGAGAGATTCATGTGATTGGTTGTTGGTAGAGCTTCAGACACGCCCGCCGGCGAGCTTTTTCTAAAGCCGCTGTGTGGCCGTACCGTCAGTCTGAGTCGAGTCACGAAAATCGTCACTCGAGTCCAGGACTCGAGTACTCCATCTCTGCTTTATGAACTTAACAGTTGTTGATTTTCTTGATATTTTTGAAATTGAAACGTACTTTAAAACCCAAAGGGCACACACACACACACACACACACACACACACACACACACACACACACACACACACACACACACACACACACACACACACACACACACACACACACACACACACACACAAGTTCATAGAAAAGATCATTTGAACAGACTTGGACAGTTACAGAAAACCTCCATCAGTGCTGCCGTCATTATCATTTACGCTGCTATTGCGCAGTTTCAGTATCAATAATTCTTCTATACGATTCTGGTTGTTCTTGTCATGAGCACGGATCCTGAACCCTGGATGTTCTCGTTGCTGTGGCCCTGCCTCATACTCACCTATCCACTTGGATCCATCATCATTTTCTTTTTATCTATATACATTGTAATTGTGTGGATGTATGACTGTCTATGTTTTAAATGCATTATCTTTTTTAATTTAAACACACAACACCTACTACACGTCTGTCCGTCCTGTGAGAGGGATCCTCCTCTGCAATGGAGGCGCTGGACGTATTTTACTGGGGGGGGCAGTTATTTTACAAGAGGTGCACATTTAATGCGCGACAAAAGACAGAAAGACTGTTCAAGATTTCTAGATGTTTTATTTACAGGGTTCCCGCGGGGTCTTAAAAAGTCTTACATTTGATAATCTGAATTTAAGGCCTTAAAAAGGTCTTAAATATGACCAAAAAAATAAGAAAGGTCTAAAATATGATTTAGAAGGTCTTACAAATGATGGGATTTGAATGGTACTTCTGTGTAGCGATCGCGTCTAAATGTGTTTTGGGGAAAATGTCCGGGCTACAAAGTAACCAGTACGGTAATAGCTTTTCAGTTCCCCCCAACAATTTGTATTGAAATAAATGAACATGGAACCAGTAATCGCTAACTTTGTTTCCCCCGGCCCCTTATTGGAGAACACCCAGCTAGTAACCTAGCAACCAAGCTTCAGCTAGCAGCAGTCAGAAACTCATGTATCTTCAAATCTACTTACAAATAAATATGGGGAAGTGTAAGTTCAACCGTATTTGGTTGGAAAACATTGAATTTAGTGCTTGACCCTCATGCGCAGATTAAACCCCCGCGAGCGGCTATGCGCGAGAAAGACGGGAGTATTCTATGGCGTTATAATTGTGCCTCTATCCTGAGCACGCAATGAAGCATGTTGAGCCTAGAAAATGCGATTGAGCGCACACTTGAACATTTTTGAGCACAGAGAAATATATTTTCTCTCATAAAACTCCTGCTCCGTGCGCAAGCAGACCGCTGCACGCGCTCTCTCTCCCTCGCTCGCTCGACCTCTCCACCCTGTGCGCGCTCAGCTTTGCCTGTCTGCTCGCTCAAGTTGTCACAGGGTTACGCCATTAACCACTCCTTCTCAGCTCCATCTGATATACAAGCATCTCCCCCAACCTCCACCGCTACCATTTCTCCCCCCATCTCCCTTGACCTCCTGACTCCTCCTCCCCAGCGCCGCCTTTCCCAGTTCAACCTCGTTACCCCAATTGAAATACTCCATCTGATCGGTTCCTCAAATCCCACAACCTGCTCCCTTGACCCTCTACCCACTCCTCTCCTGAAGTCCTGCCTCCCCGTCCTCTGCCCCTATCTTGCTAACCTTTTCAACTCCTCGCTGTCCCATGGAACCGTCCCCTCTGCCTTCAAAACTGCTGCCGTTACTCCAATCCTCAAAAAACCTGGTCTTGATCCCTCCTCCCTCACTAATTACCGCCCCATCTCCAACCTACCATTCCTCTCAAAAACTCTTGAACGCATTGTAGCCAATCAAATTCACTGCCATCTCCAAACCAACCAGCTTTATGAACCCCTTCAGTCTGGATTTCGTCCTCACCACAGTACAGAAACTGCACTCGTCAAAGTCCTCAATGACCTCCTCACCTCTGCTGACACTGGTTCCCTCAATATTCTCATCCTCCTCGACCTGAGTGCAGCCTTCGATACCGTGAGCCACAACATCCTGCTCACCCGACTCAGGGACATTGGTATTGAAGGTATTGCACTCAGATGGCTCCAGTCCTACCTCACTGAACGATCCCACTTCATCTCCCTCCCCAACCACTCCTCTGCCACAGCTTCAGTCACCCAAGGTGTTCCTCAAGGATCAGTACTTGGACCCCTCCTCTTCATCATTTACATCCTGCCCCTCGGTCAGATACTCCGCCACTTCAACCTGGACTCCCACTGCTATGCTGATGACACTCAGATCTACCTCAGCACCAAATCCCTCCATAACCCACCCCTTACCCACATTGATTCCTGTCTGACAGCTATTAAAACTTGGATGCAACATAACCTCCTCAAACTGAACAGCAACAAAACAGAACTCCTCCTAATTGGCTCCAAATCCACCCTCAGCAAGGTCACTAACATAACACTCACCATCGATGGCACCATTGTTTCCCCCTCCAATCAGGCACGCAACCTTGGCGTAATCTTTGACCCCACCCTCTCCCTCGAACCTCACATCCGCCAAACAGTCAAAACCTCATTTTTCCACCTCCGCAATATTGCAAAAATCCTACCCTCTCTCACCCGCCCCGCAGCCGAACGACTAATCCATGCCTTCATTTCCTCCCGCCTTGACTACTGCAACTCACTTCTTTACGGCATCAGCACTACATCCCTCAACAGACTCCAACGGGTTCAAAATGCAGCTGCACGTCTCCTCACACATACCAAATCATGGCATCACATCAGCCCAGTCCTCAAAGTGCTCCACTGGCTTCCTGTCTCCCATCGCATCAATTACAAAATGATGGTCCTCACCTACAAAGCACTCCACCATTTGGCCCCCCCTTATCTCACAAACCTTCTCACTCCTTATCAACCCCCACGGTCCCTCAGATCCACCGCAGCCGGACTCCTATCCATTCCCACATCCACACTCTGCAGCTTTGGGGACAGAGCCTTCTCAGTGGCAGCTCCTAGGCTCTGGAATTCCCTCCCCCAAGATCTCCGTGACTCTGAGTCCCTCACAGTCTTTCAGTCCCGCCTCAAAACACATCTTTTCAACTCTGCCTACCCATAAGCCCACCTCCTCTCAATCAATTTCCTCTTGACTGCCTTTTTATTTATTTTACTATACTGTCCTTGTTTGTCTATCCTCCCTCATATTGTAAAGCGTCTTTGAGTCTTGAAAAGCGCTATATAAATAAAATGCATTATTATTATTATTATTAAATGTGCCACGAAACCAACCAATCGGAGAACTCGAGAAGGTCAATTCTGATTGGCTGGTCCAGCACCATGTAGAGAGAAGAGTTGCAACAGCGGAAGTCCAAAATGCTTGATTGTCACGTGGTTCACAGAGACTCAGAAAGTTCCCGGAAGTTTGTGGCGGGCCATTTGAATCACGATTTGAATGCATTGATAACAGGATAGAAATGCAATTTTTGGTAGTTATTGGTCAATAAAGGTTTTGATTTGCAATATGTATACAACATATCGATATGTGTATGTAGTTACATCAATGTGTTTTTTTTTTTTAAGTAAAATGTGCTCATATTTGAGGATTAAGACAAAATAAGAAGTACTTTATTGATACCAATTGGGGAAATGTTTACGCTGCAGCAGCAAAAGAAAAGGCATTGTATATTAGACAGTTAAAAGACTAGAATTAAACAATCGAAAATGTAAACATCTTACATAGAAATAACATAGCATTACAAAAAGTAGAAAATATACATGGATAGTGTGAACAGCTATCTTACCTGTTAACATACATGTTAGGCTAACGTTGCCTTGGTTACAGAGCCTGTTGCTGTTGTTTATTGCTTTTAATTCTTTAAAACAAATATTATCTTCTTAAACTTGTATGAGTCAAGAACATCACATCCTTATTGATATATTTAGAGGGAGGGAAGGAACAAAGGTTTCAAAAATTCTGATTAGAATCATTTCCACCATTTCTTTAATTCATGGTGTTTTCACTAATCCCCTGGTAATTGAGGACATAAGTCATCTAAATGACTAATGTAATCTTTATTACTTTCAGAAAGGACAGGAGACCGACAGGTGCCTATCAATGATTGTCAACTGACAGCACAATGATTCAAAGCACAAGCAGCAACAGCATGATGATGTTAAATGTGTTGTTTTAGGAACATCCATGAAGATAAATGGAATTCAATAAACATTGAATAGCATGCGTGCAGTTTGTCTGTGCCTTTTCCTCTGTGTTGTCCTGGCATATAGTCTCCCCCATGGTTTGCTGTGCTGCTGGGCGATGCTCCAATCACTCATAGAAAGGAGTACACATGTACGGCTTCCCAACTGACACAGAGAGGAGGAAAGAATGGCTGACTCAAGTCAGCAGGAGCCTTTTAACTATCACAAAAGACAACAACAGCAACAAAATATGTGAGGTAATCATATTTTTCACAAAACAAAGACCACACCATTGGGAAGCTTAATTTCTTTTTAATCAAAAATAAGGAACAGGGAGAGGCTTGCAAAACTCTGGGAGTTGAGACTCAGGCTCAGGGTGAGGGTCTCATTGCAGGTCTTCAGGCTCCATTGAATCCCCCTGGGGTTCTTGTGCTGAGAGAGGGAAACAAAGATAGGAGAAAGGGTTAGATACATCTAGCAACCTATAGGATGGGAAATGGCTGACCTATTTTAAACTTACCTTGTATTTTCACTCTCACTTAAGTCCCTCTCCCTTTGCCATCAATCCAAAATCAGCTGAGCTGCAACATAATACAGAGAGGTAATAATCAACAGAATCACAAGGACATAATATGACTCTGCTAAAAACACTCACCCATAAATTACGTTTTTGTTTACTTGTCTCAAATATCCACTCTAAATCCATATCAATAGCAATGTATCACAAAAATAGCTCTCTTCCTTATTAGTGTGCAACGTTAACTATATTATGCTAGCTTGAACTCCAAAATGGATATCCTCATTTCACCACCTCCACCCACTACAATAACACGCCCCAATGTTATATTTAACTCCCTCCACCCCGGATAAAAGCACGTTAAGAAGCCCTTTCTCTCTAATTCCACAACGTTGGACGGAATAAACATTAAGAGAACGGATTAATAGGCTGTTCATGGTTAACGTGTGTTGCTAACTTTATCCGGTCCAAGCCTAATCTGTTTAGTTGTCCGGTTGAAAATTAACGCAAGCTCTATGCCCATTGTAGAACAGGAAACAGAAGTTGGTCCAGGTTCTGGTCAACCCAAAATTGTGATAGAGAGAGAAACATGTTTGTCATTATGCCACCTCTAATGCTTACACAAGGTTCCTGAAGGTTTTGCCAACTCAAATTTAAGACTTTTTAAGACCTTTTTAAGACCACTTTGAATAGAATTTAAGACCTATTTCACGGCAATAAAGTATGAAGGAAAATTTCGATGAAAGAAGAAATACGTCCCATAATTACTTACAAAGTAAATGTATTCATGTTCAACATAAGAACAATCACTTAACATAATCGCATAAAAGTACACAAAACTGTGTCCTCACACACACATCTAGAGTATGTGTGTATGTGTGTGTTAGGGCTGTGCAATTAATCGTATTTTAATCGCAATTACGATTTTGGCCTGCCACAATTACGAAAACAACATAATTGAAAAAAACGATTATTTTGCTTTGCGAGGTTGTGACAGTGTACTACAACATATTTGATCTAATTAATTTTAGTCTAATTTATTTATCATATTTATATATGTTTAGTAGCTTGTGGAAGTGGGCTCCAAAATATTTGTTGATCTTGTTTATTGGTATTTATTATTTTGATATTATTTATTTAAATGTATCATTTATTTTTGTATTGGTTTTTCCGTTTAATTATACGTTCAGGGTAGGCTTGGGCGGTATCATCTTTTTCATACCGTCATACCTTGCTGACATCATACCGTGGTATACGGTATATGACGGTATAACTTGGGTCGACTTGAGCGAGGTGGCGTTCGGCGGCAAATAGATGTTTCGAACGGTATATTATATGTTCGGTGTAAAATGCAGCCCGAGCTGGTAGACGCTCGCAAAGTGCCGCGACATGCGCGCAAGTGCAAAACAAGGGCTGCATACATGACACATTGTGCAAATGGCACATTTTGAGATCGGATACAGGACGTGTTTGTAGATGTCCGACGTTGTTTCCATTGTGAGCTAAGTTAACAATATATCATCATACATAAACATTTTCCGGGAGTAAATACTTGACTTATTGAATAAAATTTGCTATATTCACTAACTAGTTTGGCAATATTATTCCGTGCATGTGTTAAAAACCTTATTTCCATTTGATTCATTGGATTACTCGCGTGAATGTTTAGCACGTTAATGCTTTCGTTTTTAAAACCGTCCGACCTCCACTACAAAACCATCAACCAGTTGCATAGGATTAAAAAATGTCAACACTCACTCACCCCGTCTTAAACATTCCCAAAGAAGTGCCTCTGTCTCTCGTTGTGCTGGATGAAGTCACTGGCGACGAGTAAACCCGAAATAGTCCCAAACAGCGCAGAGGCATTTTTCTTTTTTACTAGTTGTCCGAGTTCGGGGCCGGCAAATGCTGCCGCCATCTTGCTCAGCTCAGCTCTGTGCTGAGCTCGGAGAGCGGGAAAGACTGACTGCCCTCCCCTGCCTTCTGCTGGTGCGTGCTGTGCATTACAACCAATGTCGTCCCTATCAAAACTCTGTGTCAGTGTAATAGAATGAAACGCATCTGTGATTTGGCGCACAGTCTGTGACGTCACGGTATTGAAAATCATACCGACGGTATTTCGAAATACCCTGGTATACCGTAATACCGCCCAAGCCTAGTTCAGGGTAATCAACAGTTAAAAAGATACTGTTCAAATTATTATTTGTTTTAAAGTTCAATAAATGGATGTTTTCAAAGTCAATGAATAATCATATTAAATAATCATGATATTAATTATTGACCAACATAATCGTGATTATTGCCATAATCGAGCAGCCCTAGTGTGTGTGTGTGAGAGAGAGAGAGAGCGAGAGAGAGATAGAGAGAGATAAACTATATTAAGAGCTCTGCTGCCTTTGCTACACTATTTCATCGTTGCTGTTGTATGATTAGTGTTTAGCTACGGTATCGTCTACAGCACCTTCGCTTTTAGAGTTGACGTTGTAGACCCAAACGTCGCCCGGAGGTTCCCCCGGTGTTGTTGCGGGAGCTGCTGCACTGGCTCACACTCCACTAGCTAATGCTACATTAGTCAAACAAACGCATATTTTATTTGCAAAAGGTGCAGCGGGCTTCAAACACGTTCCCCTCCACTGGTTTCAACCAAGCACTAAATTAGATGTTTTCCAACCAAATACGGTTGAACTGACACTTCCCCATATTAATTTGTAAGTAGATTCGAAGATACATGAGTTTCTGACTGCCGCTGGCTGAAGCTTGGTTGCTAGGTTATTAGCTGGGTGTTCTCCAATAAGGGGCCGGGGGAAACAGAGTTAGTGATTACTGGTTCCATGTTGATTTAATTCAATACAAATTGTTGGGGGGAACTGAAAGGCTATTACCGTACTGGTTACTTTGCAGCCCGGACATTTCCCCCAAAACACATTTAGGCGCGATGTCAACACAGAAGTACCTTTCAAATCCGATCATTTTTAAGACCTTCTAAATCATATTTAAGACCTTTCTTATTTTTTGGGTCATATTGAAGACCTTTTTAAGGCCTTAAATTCATATTATCAAATGTAAGACTTTTTAAGACCCCGCGGGAACCCTGTTACAGCAAGTAATCAATACCTCAGAAGGGTTCATGACGTACATGTAGGCTACGGTTTGTTAGCTGTTTGCTTAAACTACCCCTATAGCTATGTTGCCGGCTAGCAAACTCAGGCATTGCAAACAATAACGTGATACCAGAAAACTAGAAATGTATAACTCACCTGACACTGTGGCGTGCTATTCTCTTCATTCGAGTCTGTCATGTCCTGTAATGTCAACGACGGATGTGTAATAAGAACGTCAACAGCCTGATGGCAACCGAAAATCTCTCTCTCATCTCAGATAGAAGATATGATTGGAGACGACCAGCCAATCAGAATTGACCTTCTCGAGTTTCTCCGATTGGTTGGTTTTGTGGCACATTTGTAACGCTGTGACAATTTGAGCGAGCACAGGCGAAGCTGAGCGCGCACAGGGTGGAGAGGTCGAGCGAGCGGGGGAGAGAGAGCGCGTGCAGCGGTCTGCTTGCGCACGGAGCAGGAGTTTTATGAAAGAAAATATATTTCTCTGTGCTCAAAAATGTTCCAGTGTGCGCTCAATCGCATTTTCTAGGCTCAACATGTTTCATTGCGTGCTCAGGATAGAGGCACAAATATAACGCCATAGTATTCAGCCTCAGTTGCTCGCGGAGTCTGTCTGTGAGCGTGAAAAGTTTCTGACACTTTAGGGCGGAGCCACTGGACTTTGATTGACAGCTGCCAGGAAGCCCGGAGTTGCCAGGTTTGATACTGTAAATGCCTGAACTACCAAGAGCCGAGAAGTGACAGCAGGAAGATCAGCTGGACGAGATTGAATGGTAAAGTTGTCCATAAAAAAACATTATATTCGTAAAGTGTACAGCTAATATATATATATATATATATATATATATATTAGGGCCGGGACTCGATTAAAAAAAATTAATCTAATTAATTACAGGCTTTGTAATTAATTAATCGCAATTAATCGCATTTTTAATCACATAGAAATATTTGACCTGAGAACAGTGAGAAGCAATTTTTTTCACATGGGTTTTAGTATACCATTGAATAATGACTGAATACATAAGCTTAAGCAACAAAACATCGTTTATTTTTTTCAAGCTGGTACACTGGCCATAAAGTGTAGCAATAGCATATTTAGGAATATAGTACATTTCAGAGATTCAGGTAGCCTATAGGTAGGTAGACCTTCTGTAAACTATAACACTTTGTTTTTTAAGTAAAACACAATACTTTCAAGTACATTCAGAACATTGGAAACCCTGACTATTAGAAAACATCTCTCTGTTGCTTCAGGTGCCATAACAGACTTTGTTGATTTACCAACAGTTGATTTAAAAAATCTAATACATTTCAGTCCAACTCTCTCAATAACCTTGGCCGAAACAATAAACAGTTCAACATAAAGTGCCAGTTGCACCAACAACATAATAGCCTAAATAGTTCAACATAAAGTGTACTGTACCATTTAAAATAAAATAAAAAAGTGCCAGTGATTGACCTCAATCCCTCCTATTCTTCCAATATCCTGATGAAAAATAAAATCTCTCTGTTGCATAGGACACTCTGTTTGATCAACGCGAATTGGGTGTGGGTCCTTGTACTCCGAGTCGGGCTAACGTCCATGCTAGCGGCTATAGGTTTTGCATTGAGGTGATACTTGAGGCTTGATGTGCTGCGGTGATATGCAAATTCCTTTTTGCATAATTTGCAAACAACCGTGCTCTTATCGACGCTTCCATCCGTCGTTTTTAAAAACAAAATGTCCCATCCACGGGGCCAACCAAAGCGGTCTCATCAGCTTCTTCGTTCGACTATTGTTCACTGTGGTTTGTTGTTGTCTGAAGTCATGAACGTTAGTTGGTGCTCCAGTATAATCGGTACCCCTGAAACTCATCCAGTGAGAAACGTTCCGCGGTACAAAATAAGTGCGATTAAAATGCGTTAATTTTTGTGTAATTAATTAATCTTAATTAAAGCGTTAAAGTCCCGGCCCTAATATATATATATATATATAGCAATTAATTTGATACAAAAAAAATTACACATTAATTCTAGGAGTGTAATACTTTTACAAATAACAACAACAACCAAATAAAAGTTATCGAAAATACAGACAACATACAATTCAGACCACCTTTTTGTGACTAAAAAGGTATATCAAATATATATTTCTCAGTATTATTTTGAGGATACAATCGCTTTATACCATCAGTGTAGTATTAGGAAGTTTCCTCTATATCAGGGATCACCAACTACATTTGTCCAAGGGCCAAAATGTATCCAAAAGACACTATCGCGGGCCAGCGATTTCTTGGGGGGGGGACATAAAGCTTATAGCAGACTCTTCACACTAACGAAGGATCACTTCTAGGCAGGTTTGGGAGGGTTACTTTCTAAATGTAATCAGTCACTGAATACAGAATAGCCTACATGCTCTGAAAGTAATCAGAATACAGTTACAGTTAGGTTTCTTAAAAAAGTAACGTATTCAGTTTACTTTTGGAATACTTTCTTTTTCCAAAACAGATGGGTATGTTTTGGTGCACAGGAGACACTTATTTTACTGTTTTAATGGCTTATCAAGAACTCAAACACAACATCTTGGTGTCATTCTGGACAGCTCCCTCTCATCTGCACCCCATATAAAAAACATCACTGACTTCATTCTTTGTACTGTCTTAAAACCTTTCCTTGGAATATGTTAAGAATTGTAAGGTGTCCTTGGGTGATATGAAAGGCGCCCCTAAATAAAATGAATTATCATTATTATTATAACTTTTCAAACTTTTTCCAGTCACTTGCCCCATGCATTCAGCAGCAGCAGGCCATTTATTTGATCCCGTTATGAAATGTCATCATTTCGACAATAAATAAATGCTACATAAACGTTATCTTGCACATTTTATCTAACCATCTCCGTTTCTAACTTTCAATATATTTTAAAAGAGGTCTCTCTCTCATCTGCGTGCGGGGGCGGGGCCTCACAGTCTCGCTGCATCTCTCTCTCGCTCAGACATGCTGCAGCGCTGTGCAGTGTGCACACAGTTCTGCCGGTAATGAATATAAAAAAAAATTGTGAGGAAACTTTTCCACCAATAATTCCAATAAGTATTCCAAAATATATTCACTTCAGGTTTACGACAGTGACTGTAATCAGATTACTTATTTTCAAATGTAACGCCAGCGGAATACAGTTAGCCTACTTGATTTTTGTATTCTGATTACGTAACGCCGTTACTGTACATGTATTCCGTTAAAACCCAACCCTGCTTCTAGGCTACCCCTTACGAAAAAACACTATCGTATTACTATTAAGAATTACGATAGAAATACCACAAAAAACTGCTATAGTATTTCTATGGTTTTTTGGGACACACTATAGAGAATTACTTTTGTAATACTATAGAGTTGGCTATGTTGATCTTATAGTGAAGTTACAGTTATACTATAGTGTTTCCTGTAGTATTTCTATGGTTTTTCGGCCACGATAGGAAATTACTATAGCTATACTATTGAGTTTTATGTAGTATCACTATAGTGCTTTCTATATTATTTCTATGGTTTTTTGGAACACACTACAGAACATTACTATAGTAATACTAGAGTTGGCTATGGTGATCTTATAGTGAATCTATAGTTAATTAGTTTTTAATAATGATGTATTCATCCCTATAGTAAGTATGGTATCAACAAATAAAAGTTAGCAGGCAGAGCAGTTTCAATTTGAAAGATAGGGACTTTATTAACAAAATAAAATACATTGTTCACAGAATATGAATACGAATAAGTTAAATGTAAAAAAATTACAAGAACAATTTCAGGCCTGAAACAGAAATGGTTGGGCAATGAAATTAAGGGAAAAAGTGTCCCAACCCCTATATACAGTATAAACACATTTCACATTCATATACTTACAACCCATGCCTCTCTACCAAGTCAGAGATGCAAACTCTGACAAGTTTGAGGCTGGTCTTCTCGGTAAGAATGTCATTTTGCAGTTCATCAAATACTTCTGGAATTTTCTTCTTAAAGAGCATCTTGCAGGTTTTTATTTTTTCTACATTTATATTTAAACTTGCTTGAAAAATTCAATTAAAAAAGTGAATGCAGGATTTGATGTTTTACGAGACATAAGGGCAGGAATTCAGAGGGAAAGGAGCAATTTTGAGCTCTGCTCTTAAAAACGGCTTTTTTTAAAGGTCATACGTCAAACGCGTCATATTACATCACACAGGGGACACATCTCCGCTCTCTGACCGCGGGTATAGTAGAGTTGCGTTGAGTACAGCGGTTGTGTTTGAAGGAGCTGGTATTTTTCGGTAGTTTTACATTGTATTTCACCATTTGTAATCATGGTGCAGTATTGTGTTTGTGCAGGTTGCACAAATACCAGCCTGTCAGGACATTGAGTCCACAGTAAAAAGGACCAGAGCTAGCGTTCGTTCCTGGGTGCGTTGTGCATCCACCTCCCTGCAGCACATACTCTCCACAGCTTTATCAGGAAACCGTATTACTTATCTCCCCCCCCCCCCCTTCGCTGCTCTCTCTCTCTCCCCTCCGATACACAGCAACGTAAGACAGTGTGGAGTTGCATTAGGTAACGCTGTGGTGGCTGTACTGCTCCAGCCGTCTCCTTTGTGTTTGTTTGTTTGTTTCCCCCTGTCTCTGTTGTTTGTGTGTGCGTGGTGGCTGTCACTCCTGGCTCCCGGCTCAACCTCCACTCACCTGCTGCAATCAGCTGTGCACCCTCCCCGAATACACACCTGCTTTCCATCAAGCCATTTACAACGGCATATCAACGGAGGCTCCACAACCTTTCTCTGCCAGATCGTCAAGGATCAGCCGTATCTCGCGTCTCTCCTCCGGTACACAGCACCGTAGTGTGGAGTTGCATTAGGTAACGCGAGATACGGCTGATACTTGCGCATTAGTTTCTGTTATGGATCAGTATCAACAGTCCTGCCAGTAACGTTACTATATTATCAATGCTACTTTAGTTATAGCCTGATATATGATAGCTAACTTTACAATGTTGTGATGTGACTGACGTTAGCTAACATGCTAACGCCGGTCACTCACCAAGATAGCTGCCCAGTTCTCCACTGGTTCTCCTCACACCACAGCTCAATTTCTCTCCGATGGCCGTGATTTCTTCTAATCCTTGGCTGCTCCTGGTCTCTTGGACGCCTAGCAGGCTCATAATTATAAGGTTGTGGTCCGTCATATGTATTTCAATATTCATGTTCAACTTCTTCTGTGTCTTCTGTGTCGAAACTAGCATTGGGATCCATGTTTATTAATACGTTACACCGGCCGCTCTCCCCCTTGTGTCCCCCGTGTTACGTCACACACGGGAGGTCACGTGCCGAGACTTTTTTATGCGGAAGTGAACATTTCTTAGAAAAACGACGCCAGATGTCACTGTAGTGTATATTTCTGTATATTTTTTTGAAAATCTAGTGTATTCATCATTTTCCTACACATTTATTCACAGGTGTTTTTAACCTGGAAGTTACTCTTTAAGTAGATCAGTTAGGCCATTCAGAAGAACTGGTTCTTGGCTGAACAAAACAATAAGAGCAAGCACAGCACAAAGTAAAGTTCTGGCCTGTGTGATTTTTTTAAACACAATTTAACAAGCATGTTACATGTATACCTGAGTTTGACAGACTTCTCTTAGGACAGGCTGAAGATCCGGTGCTTCAGAAAAGTGCACTTGGAATCTGTCAAAGTTACTGATTCTCACTTCTATCAACATCTTTAAACTCTTTGAAGTCTGTGTTGTATTTTTAAATCCTATCAAGGACAAATCCAAATTCACCTGTTACTTCCAGGAGATGGTTTGTGCTTTGGACACTGTAGATTTTTCTTTTAATTGACTTTTTGCAAGGACTTTAACAGATTCCTGCAGCTCATTCCCGCTTCCTGTAATTATAAGAAAAAGACAAATTCATCCGGATGTTGACTAATCATATTATGCCAGATTAAATTAAATGCCATCATCTATCATCTTCTAGTTAAACCCATTAATACACACTTTATATAAATTATAAGCAGTATGGTAATTTTAAGTTAATTAACTTCACCCATAAAGATAACTTCTAGAGAAGCACAGGGGAGATTCTGCTCAGCCTCCAGTGGCGTTTTCTCCTGGAGGCTGGGTATTTCTTTATATTTTTTATTTGTATTTAAAAATATCTCTCCGCTGTTGTCAGTGAGTATTTTACAAAGACTGAAACAGCGCCCCTCTAAATTAATGTGTGGTGAAACACAGTATTACACGCTACACTCACTCTATACTACACCCGCAGTCCGCTGTGTCAGGGACATATCAAGGAAAGCCCGCCGGCCTTCCCTTCCAACGTTTTGATTGGTCGGAAGGAAAGCCCGCCAGCCCTCCCCGTCCGACCAATCAAATCGGGAAGGCCTAACTGCCGTGCGTGACGCTGCGTCTCACATACACAGTTGCCTTAGCGACAAGAGGCAGATATGAAATCTC
This sequence comes from Notothenia rossii, assembly GCF_949606895.1. Classification (NCBI taxonomy): domain Eukaryota; kingdom Metazoa; phylum Chordata; class Actinopteri; order Perciformes; family Nototheniidae; genus Notothenia; species Notothenia rossii. The sequence goes on along the minus strand of NC_136903.1, from coordinate 53,455,713 downwards.
CCTTCTACACAATATAATATTTGCAAGTATAGATTAGTGGCTGATGTTTTAGTCAGAAACAGGTAAACTGTAGTGTACACGTACTACTAATAAATAACTTTAGTGCGAGTAAGTTACGTATTTGCACTGTAAGAGACTATATCAACGCAGCCTCACTCGCACTTTCCCGCCACATCTGGCCGAACAATTAAACCTAGCCAAAGTAGCTAGATAGCATTAAACATATAGCTGCTAATGCTATCAATATAATGCCGATTGAAGAATGATCACAGAAAAGAGTGTAAGCTACATTAAGTTAAGATAAAATAAATATAATAAAAAAGAAGAAGAACGGCCTAAAGGAAAATAATTGTCATCCAGGCAGCTAAACTCAAACAATAGTTAGCTGTTCAACATTGGCAAAACATATTTATTTAAAGACCCAGTGAAGTGCATGTTTTTGCACCAAAATGAAATGGCAGTTTCATTCCTTACATATCATTGTGCCTGTTCATGGCTAAAATAATTTTTAATAATTCCTAATTAATGAATTATTAATTTTGCCGTCTGAGCCTAACGGAAGTTGCAGACGATAGTGGCTGTGACATCACAAGATGTACCCAGTTGCGATTGTAAACATGGCGGAGACTTTGGAAAGTGATACAAGTGTGAGAGAAATGATTGATTTGGACAGCTTTTCGGACAGGATAGATGAGGAAAGTGATCAATTTGGTGCACTTTGAGGGCAACATTAAGAGATTTATGGATACAGCTCTCAACACTCATATGAAACATATATTTCAATAATCAAAAAACATTGGAAGGATTTCTTAACCTATTTTATACAACTAATATTAAATAGATGGAAATATTTGTTTACATACAGATGTAGCGATTCATTTCAGACAGTTTGAAACGCGAGGGCCGTGATTGGTACGTGATCTGCCCTCGCTAAAGGGAAAACCTCCAGCTTCACTTGAGACCGCCCCCGTGATAGATAAATGTAATTATAATGAAGCCAGCTGCAATGGATCATTGATTCACCAGGGGGTGCAGTGGGGTTCCACACTGGAGCTGATGTGAAATAAAGTGAGATACAGTATGCTGGATGTACAGCGGAACTTTGTTAAGATCCATATGTCACGGATATCATACTCTGTGCTAAATAAGATACATGTAATCATTTACAAAACATAAACATGTTGTTATTTAACAAAATCATTTTGTTATTCGAAAAAAACGAACGGGAGGAAATGCAGCCCGGCTCTCGATTTTTAATCCTAATTTAATCATCATCTTCACCACGATCATTTATGTTTATGTTCGTCGAATTGACATGAAATCACTGACACATATGAATATACTGTATTCAACTTCATTAAAACGTTATTAACGTGCCTAAACTCAGTAATTCACCAAAAATATGTATATCTTAATGGAGCTTCGTCGGTCGATCAGGATCCCAAAGTGTAGCGGAGGGATCCTCATCTGGATGAAGGGTGTTATTTTCCCCATAAGGAACAAGTCGCTGCAAATTATCCCGCTTATTACACGGCCACATTCTCAACAAAGTAACGACATGACTCCCAATATTAATTTAAATGCTTTTATGGATTTAGAAAATGTTTTTATTGATTTAAAAAATAGTTGTATGTATTGATTTAAATTCACATGCATCCGCTAAGAAAAATAGTCGGTTGTTACAGTTTTTCAAACAGTCTGAATGAAACGGCAGCTCTCAGCTGTGTATTTACACAACTAATGGCCCATCAACCACAGCTCTCTCCCCCCCTCCCCCCTGATCTTTCTTCTCCAGCAGCTAAATTAACAGTAGGTTACTCTGAGTGACCATAGACTGTATGTGACAAGCTTACAGTTAGTGACGTAACAACACCATAAAAGCTGGTGGGTTGAAAGCAATACGGGAGCTAAAAATAACTACAATAATTGTGATTTATTTATTGTGGCTTTTATGTTTTTAGCTATAAAATGTTATGTAATTCAGGCTTATAGTTCACCCTTCTCTAAAAGCCTTCAACAATGACAATATTCATTGTAATTTAATAAATCCTTCCAACACACAAAAATAAAAAAAATAGCCTACTGTAATTTAAGAAATCATTTCAATATGTACATCTTCTGATGTAACAACAACAACATTATAAATAGTAACATAGCTGAACATGGTATTGCACATTTAGCTTTGAGTGTTACTGACCTGAGATGTTTTTATTACATGAATTAAGGTGACTGAGGCTTTTTAACATACAGGGATGCAAACTCATCAGGTATGAAAAAGGTGACAAGGATCCGAGCCCCCGGCTCCCCCACCCCACGGAATGACAGAGGATTTTAGCAGTCAGAACTAAAGCAGCAGTGTTAATAATAACAGAAACGCCAAAGAGTCACATAATAGAAATATATAAAAGCATTTATTTTAAATTGTGGAGCAGTCAGTTTATAATTTTGGCAGCACTGTTGAGCATTTTGAAAATGTATTTTCATGCCTCTGTGCAAGGCTTAAGTCTTTTTATCTTTATAGCCACATGGTGTAAAGTAACTAAGTTCATAAACTCAACAAGTACTATACTTGGGCACAATTTTGAGATACTTGTACTTTATTTAAGTATTTCAATGTTTTGCTACTTTGTTCTTCTACTCCACTACAGTTCAGAGGTACATGGTGTACTTTGACTCCACTACATGTATTTAATACCTTTAGTTACTTCACAGATCTGGATTAATTAAGTGAAATATAATCAAGTGTTAAATCAGACTTTAGTTCCACCTGGAGTAAATCCACAAGCTACCCTGCAGTATACAAAGTCATTCAAACTAGCTGCACCTTTAGCAGCTTTGAGAACACTTTCATGATCAATCATTATAAAACATATCATATATATTATTCTGAAATGGACCAATCTGCACAATGACTACTTTTACTGTCGCTACTTTCACTATATTTTGATGATAATACTTTTCTACTTTTACTTGAGGAACATTTTGAATGCAGGACTTTTACTGTAACAGAGTATTCCTACACTCTGGGACTATTACTTTTACTCAATTACAAGATCTGAGTACTTCTACTTTTACTCAAGTACAAGACCTGAGTACTTCTACTTTTACTCTAGTACAAGATCTGTGTGCTTCTACTTTTACTCAAGTACAAGACCTGAGTGCTTCTACTTTTACTCAAGTACAAGATTTGAGTACTATTACTTTTAATCTAGTACAAGATCTGTGTGCTTCTACTTTTACTCAGGTACAAGATTTGAGTACTTCTACTTTTACTCTAGTACAAGATCTGTGTGCTTCTACTTTTACTCAAGTACAAGATCTGAGTACTTCTACTTTTACTCAAGTACAAGACCTGAGTACTTCTACTTTTACTCAAGTACAAGATCTGAGTACTTCTACTTTTACTCAAGTACAATATACAGGACTGTCTCAGAAAATTAGAATATTGTGATAAAGTTCTTTATTTTCTGTAATGCAATTAAAAAAACAAAAATGTCATACATTCTGGATTCATTACAAATCAACTGAAATATTGCAAGCCTTTTATTATTTTAATATTGCTGATTATGGCATACAGCTTAAGAAAACTCAAAAATCCTATCTCAAAAAATTAGAATAGTTCCTCAGACCAAGTAAAAAAAAAAGATTTATAACAGCAAAACACAATCAAACATTTGAAAATGTCCATTAATGCACTCAGTACTTGGTTGGGAATCCTTTTGCACGGATTACTGCATCAATGCGGCGTGGCATGGAGGCAATCAGCCTGTGGCATTGCTGAGGTGTTATGGATGCCCAGGATGCTTCAATAGCGGCCTTTAGCTCATTAGCATTGTTGGGTCTGGTGTCTTTCAGCTTCTTCTTCACAACACCCCACATATTCTCTATGGGGTTCAGGTCAGGGGAATTTGCAGGCCAATCGAGGACAGTAATGCCATGGTCAGTACACCAGTTACTGGTGGTTTTGGCACTGTGGGCAGGTGCCAGATCATGCTGGAAAATGAATTCCTCATCTCCATAGAGCTTTTCAGCAGACGGAAGCATGTAGTGCTCTAAAATCTCTTGGTACACAGCTGCATTTACTCTGGGCTTGATGAAACACAGTGGACCAACACCAGCAGCTGACATGGCTCCCCAAACCATCGCTGACTGTGGGAACTTCACACTTCAAGCAACTTGGATTTTGCTCCTCTCCAGCCTTTCTCCAGACTCTGGCGCCTTGACTTCCAAATGAAATACAAAACTTGCTTTCGTCTGAAAAGAGGACTTTGGACCACTGTGCAACTGTCCAGTGCTTCTTTTCCTTAGCCCAAGTCAGACGCCTCTTCCGTGGTCTTGAGTTCAGAAGTGGCTTGACCATGGGAATACGGCTATTGTAGCCCATTTCCCGGACACGTCTGTGAACAGTGACTTTTGATACCTGGACTCCAGCTTCAGTCCACTGTCTTTGAAGCTCCCCCAAATTCTGGAAGCGACTCTTCTTCACAATGCTGTTAAGGCTGCGGTCATCTCTCTTGGTTGTGCAGCGTTTCCTGCCACATTTCCCCCTTCCAACAGACTTGTTGTGGATGTGCTTTGAAACTGCACTCTGTGAACAGCTTGCTCTTTGAGAAATTTCTTTTTGTGTCTTACCCTCCTGATGGAGGGTGTCAATGACGGTCCTCTGGACAGCAGTCAGATCAGCAGTCTTCCCCATACTTGTGATTTAGTTTACTGAACCAAGCTGAGTGTTTTTCAAGGCTCAGGAAACCCTTGCAGGTGTTTCGAGTTAATTAGACGATTCAAGTGATTCGTTGAACACCCTACTAGTATACTTTTTCATGATATTCTAATATTTAGAGATAGGATATTTGAGTTTTCTTAAGCTGTATGCCATAATCAGCAATATTAAAATAATAAAAGGCTTGCAATATTTCAGTTGATTTGTAATGAATCCAGAATGTATGACATTTTTGTTTTTTTAAATTGCATTACAGAAAATAAAGAACTTTATCACAATATTCTAATTTTCTGAGACAGTCCTGTATATATATACTTATACCACCTCTGTTTATAGCCTATGAAAAAAACTATTAGAAATAGAAGGCTAAAGCTAACGTTAGCAGATAGTGACAATGTATGCTAGCTAGCTAGCTCAACGATTCCTTAATCCCTTAATATTGCCACAGAAAAACTTTTCAGTTCACATCACGCTCTGCCGCTCCGACAGGGAGCTCTGCTCTGAACACCTGAACGGCCCGTTCTAACAGCTGTTCACCAGCGGTCCAGTCTGTGCCACAGTGACTCCGGACGCACAGTTAATATTAACGAACGCACCCGTAGGTAATATAGCTGCTGAAGCTAGACCATCATCTCGGAGCAGCAGAGCCTTATTATACATCCATGAGCAGAGCCGACAGGCAGGAAGACTCGAGCACACAGCTCGTACTTCATTATAATATATAAAAAAAGAACACCATGCGTGTCATGATGGCACATAACAGCTCACGGCCGCAGATTACTCCGGGTCCCAGCCCCCCCCATACCCCAAAAATATTTGTATTGCAGATCTACATGAATCAGACAAACGACTTATTTTGGATTCAAAACGGCGAATTTCGCCGAAAGGTGACAAGTTTGCATCACTGAACATAGACAGAGCACAACTGAAACATAACATCTGAGATGTAACAACATATTACACTTTTCGGGGATGCTTGGGATGTGAGGAGTGAGGGACACGGCTTAGAACGGGCGTGTCGCCTGGCAGGACAGGAGAGTGTGTGCACCAGTCTGCCTTGATCTATGAATTCATGTCCGTCACACTCAATGCTGCCCACAGCTGTTTTATAGAAGGAAATTCCTTCACTTCATGAAATTGTTTTAACCACACACACCTCTACACACACATGACGGGTGTTATTTTCCCCATAAGAAACAAGTCGCTGCAAATTATCCCGCTTATTACACGGCCACATTCTCAACAAAGTAACGACATGACTCCCAATATTAATTGAAATGCTTTTATGAATTTAGAAAATGTTTTTATTGATTTAAAAAATAGTTGTATGTATTGATTTAAAAAATAGTTGTATGTATTGATTTAAATTGACATGCATCCGCTAAGAAAAATAGTCCGTTGTTACAGTTTTTTAAACAGTCTGAATGAAACGGCAGCTCTCATCTGTGTATTTACACAACTAATGGCCCATCAACCACAGCTCTCTCCCCCCCTCCCCCCTTGATCTTTCTTCTCCAGCAGCTAAATTAACGGTAGGTTACTCTGAGTGACAAGCTTACAGTTAGACACAACACTGTAATTGCAAGTGACCCTCAGTTAGTTGACTTTTATGTTCAACTGCTAAATTCGTTACTGATAAAAAAGGGCTCCTACTGTACCTAATTACCTTAACACTAGAACCGCCAGAGGTTTTTGTATAGGCCTACCTAAACCCGTCAAATCCCGCTATTAGAATGCAATTTTTAACAACATAGGGTGCTGCATAACACACTTTCAGGAAAAGTCACGGACTGGGAGACTTCAATATTTTATTGAAAAAAAGTTACATTGCACACACACAACACACAAATTGACCCGATTGGCGGTTCTAGTGTTAAATAAACTCACTAATTAATGAAACCAGTTCTATACGCATTATTCTTATTCTTATCATTCTTTATGAGCGCAGAAATAGTCTTAAAATCAGATCTGTTTTTTAAATGAAATCTGACGGCAGGTAGTTAGCTCTGATCACCTATGATAAATGCGCCGCACCTAATCGCTGGCCATTCAGCCACAGACACTGTTCGAAATGGGGGGGAGCTAGGGGGAGCTTGGCTCCCCCGAAGAGGGAGGGAGCTCCCCTGAGGGCTGACTTTGAGATAAATAGGCGGAGCCCAAAACAATCGTGCATATTTGTGTCACACAGATTAGAAATGTTGAGTTTCTGTAAATAACAGTTCTTGAAATAAATAATAGTTATTGTTCATTACAGTTTCTGAATATTTGTTTTATATTTGTGAATATGTCTGGGTGTTGCCATCTGTAAGTGGCGGCGCTGCATTCTTACTTACGTTGCTATTGTTATGGCGGTGATGCCGGCGCGGTATTTGAAATGTTCATATTGATATTTTTTTAACTCCAGCTGTGTAATAAAAAAATATGTCAAAACGAAAACAGCCAAGCGTCACAGCTTTTGGATTCACTAGCAAAGAAGCGAAGGAGTCTAAAAATGACAACGTGAACGGAAAACAACTTTTAGTTGGCCGGCTGTAAGCGGCGTTATAGGGTCGAGCTTGACAGCTCCAAACCGAGGGAGAGGCCTGCCGATGCGGAGCCTGAAGAGGCTTCAACAACGGCCACATCCGCCGGCATAGTGACACCGTCTGTATTAGTAGAAGAGTGTTTTTATAGCAATTGATCGCATCCGCGCTGCTGCGCCAGTCAACAGAGCGTGCGTGTGACATATTTAGTAGCAGGATGTGCTCTGAAAAATAGGGCTCCCCGAAAGCAAATGGGTAATTCGAAAACTGACAGAGCTCCCTCTATACAAATCAAACTGTAGACGGTGTGAAAGCACCTATTGTTTTAAATAATGGTCGGAATGTGACCTGTGAGCCTTCTGAATTACCGTGGGACAGCACATTCTAAACTAAAATGTTCAATCAATAAAGTAACATCTTATCTTATCTTAACAATATCTTCATATTAATAATAAATCATACAGTATGTGTCCGAAAGGGAGCAGGAGGAAGCAAACACAAAAATATACTGCATATTAAAGCAAACGATTGTAAAGGTTAAAGTATGAGCATAACAAATAAAGAAGTGTAATGTAAACATTTACATTATGATTATTTAATATATAAAGACTATATATTATTGAATTACAAGATTAGATATACTTTAGTTGATCTAAAATATTGATGTGTTCAAATGCTCTTCAAAACACATCTGAAAGTCCATGAAACTTGTCTTTCTGTATTTGTGAATGAAGCGCCATCTCCTGGATAAAACCTGAAATAGAAAATCTGGCAACGCCCACTTGGAAAATAGTGGGAGGGCTTAACATTCCTCTATACTGGTATTTGGCAGGTAGTAGGCAGGAAGCTGTAAGCTGGAGTCTGAAATTCAGTGCTAAATCTGTAGATGACCAAACCCACTGAGATAACTTAGGCTACAGTTTACCTCCCTGAGCTGACGTTATCTCTCTCAGTCCCACAGGAGAGCACTCTCCCTCTCCTTATTGTTGAAACAGCTAATCTCCGTTAACTCCGAGCTATCACCAGATGCTAACGACAACCCTGTAACTCTCTCAGTCTCTCTTTCTCTCTCTCGAATCGACCAGTGGCCTTTATTTATCATGATCAATCAAAGAATCTACGAAACAATGACACCAGCCAGGCTGACCTTCATCTTTTGGGAACAGAAACATCGCCACTTCGGCAGACTTGACATTACTACAGCCAGCGGCAATGCATCGTTTCCCCTGTGTTTTTCATCCCTCTTTCTTCACTGTCGCCTCCATTGTCAGGTTTTCTCGATTGGCAATCACTTCCAGTCGACTCCGACACACTTTCCAGGAAAATACTAGCTCAAAAACGTTGAGAAATTCGACTTTGAAAAAGAGAAAAAATGAACGGTGGTGAATGTAAACAGTGCGGCGGCGTCCATCTCGTGAAGTCACGCAGTAGATCGCAAGCCACGCCCACGAAAACGAAGGTCGACTGCAGATTTCCTCGACAAATTCAAAATTCGTCAAATTCGTTGCTATTCCAACATCTTTTGATATGGGTTCCAATGGACAATTTTCGTCATTACTATACGTATTAGCATAAAAGATCATGCACAGGTGCACACTTCACAGGGTCTTTAAGTTTACAAATATGTATTTAGACCCCTATCTTGCTCACATTATGACAATATATCTGCTCACTTTGTTAAAAACGTTTTGTTTCTGTATAACTTACCTAGAGTTAGACTCTCCTCCGCTGACATCCATCCTCCACAGCAGCCAGAGGTGAAATGGCAGTTGGGATATTTGATTGACAGTTGGACAGTTGAAAAATGATACATTTGAAATAACTCAACCGTGATTGGGCAGGACAGTGCCCAATTTTAGTGCCCAATGTTAGTGCCCAATGTTAGCCCAGTGTTAGTCAACACTAATGTGTGTAAAATAGTTCAGAAATGACACTGAATGTGTTGAATTGCCTTTGACACAGCAGTGTGTTAAAAAACAATGACACATTAATTCTAGGAGTGTAATACTTCTACAAACACTATTGTAATATCATACTATTATAGGAGTGTTCTATAGTGTGTTCAAAAAACAACTATAGAAACACTAAATATTATACTACAGTAGTACTATTTAAAATAATATAGTCTTAATACAGAAACACCAAAAAAAACACTATGGTAATACTTTTACAAACACTATATAATAATATGCATTCACTATGACAATATCATGCTATTACTATAGGAGTGGTCTACAGTGTGTTCAAAAAACAACTACAGAAACACTATATATTATACTATAGTTATACTATTTAAAATAATATAGGAATACTACAAAGATCTAGATACATAGTATTACTATTGAAATATTATAGGGCTACTATAGCTAGTAAAATGGCACGACCGAAAAGACTATAGTAATACGATAGCTGGTGAAAAATACTATAGAACTCTACAAACTTACTATAGGATACTATACAACTCTTATAGTATACTATAGTAATACCAGTGGCGGCCGGCCCATAGGGGCGCTAGGGGCGCCGCCCCACCTCTTCCCACATACAAAAAAAAATATTATAAAAAATATATTTCAAAAATATATATATTTCAAAAATATATATATTTTATATTTTTTATTTTTAATGAACAAGGTAAATATCATACAATTGATATCAGTAAAATGTATAATCTACAATAAAATCTTGTTTAAAATTGTGTTACGATGTCTAAAGTTACTGATAAGTCACATGTTTCCTGCCTGGCCTTGCCCTTGGCATTAGTTTATCATTACGGGGCGCTGCCCCCGAGCCAAACAGCAGCAACCAGCACGTTGCAAAGGTCTCAATAGTAAACTGTGCCGCCGAAACATAATTTCAGCCAATCAGCGCCGTCAAATATTTTCGTCAAGAGAGCGCTCACGTTGGCGCCCACGTTGCTTACGTGCGTTGACGTGAGTTGTTTTTTAGACTCGTGAGGAACTGGAGTAGTATCTATAGTAACGCAGTGTAGGCGGAGCCATGACGTCATCTTCAATGAGCTCCCCAGAAAAACAACACAGCCGTTAGCTCTTAGCACTCAGAGCTCACAGCTCTTCATATAACTAGACAAAAGTTAAACAAGTACAAACCACATACACTGTCTGTGTCATGGCGAATACAGTCGCTGGTTTATTTATGTCTGTATAGGCCGTTGTTGTGAGTGTGGACAGTCGGAGCATTTACAACGTTAGCTTAGCCAAATCTCCATTAGAAAACACGCATTTTAAAAGGTTTTTCACCTGCCGGCTGTCTGCAGACTTGTCAAAGCCTTAATTCATGGTTTTTACTATCCGGTATCAGTATGTTGTTACTTAGGCTTCATTTTGAAACGTGTATTACAATTAAATCACGGTCAAATATGTTCATCTTGTTGTAGTTGTAGCCCCCTTGACAGCGATTCTCTCTCTAGTTTAGACTGCGGTCAAGCCAGCCAGCCTCACGTGATATTGCGGTGCGCGAATATCCTATGCATTACGGTAGAGTAAAAACAAAATCCTCCCTCTATGTTTAGATGAGAATAAAACAAAGACTGTCCAGTATCAAAGACTCATTTCACTTCAGGGTGATAGCAGGACATCCCATCTAGTCACTCAGAAAAAATCAGGACATTCTGATGTACAGTTTCAAAATAAAAGACCTTTGGGGACAGGGATGATAGCTCAGATATGAGACTTCAAAGGTATTTTATTTTGAAACTGTACATCAGAATGTCCTGATTTTTTCTTAGTGACGACATGGGGTGTCCTGCTATCACCCTGGAGTGAGATGGATCTATGGTACTGGACAGTCTTTGTTTTATTCTCATCCAAAAACAGGGATGATAGCTCATATGTGAGACTTCAAAGGTCTTTTATTTTGAAACTCTACATCAGAATGTCCTGATTTTTTCTGAGTGACTAGATGGGGTGTCCTGCTATCACCCTGGAGTGAGATGGATCTATGATACTGGACAGTTTTTGTTTTATTCTCATCTAAAAACAGGGATGATAGCTCATACAATAGAGATTTCAAAGGTCTTTTATTTTGAAACTCTACATCAGAATGTCCTGATTTATTCTGAGTGACTAGATGGGATGTCCTGGTATCACCCTGAAGTGAAATGAGTCTTTGATACTGGACAGTCTTTGTTTTATTCTCATCTAAACACAGAGGGATGATTTTTTTTTACTCTACCGTAATGCATAGGATATTCGCGCACCGCAATATCACGTGAGGGCTGGCTTGACTAGGTTTTCGCGAGTGACGGCTGGCTTGACCGCAGTTAGTTTAGCATACTCAGCCCGACTCAGCCTGGTTGTTCCTGGCCCTAGAACCACGACTTTATGGGGCCATTACATCACCAGAAGTCCCAATTTAAGGGGTCATTTCTCCCCCAAAAATTGTTTTACTCACTATATCAAAAGCCCCACCAAAGATATTTTCCACCAGCCGCCACTGAATAATACTATAGTTCATTTTCGTAAGGGACTGTCCCGCAGCTCCTGCCTCTCTGTTGGACTCTGTCGCAGCGGAGCAACTGCTGTGGTGCGGAGCGCATTAACCAGACTCTCACAACGAAGGATCACTTCTTCTTCAAGGCAGGGAAGGTTTCGCAGTACGCAGTCTACTGTCCCGCAGCTGCTGCCTCTCTTTTGGACTCCGGTACTGCACCTTACTCACAAGACGTTGTAAAAAAAAAAAAATGGGTGGGGGCCGAACGCAGTAACCACTCCGCCAACGCAATAGTCACCCCAAACGTGCGGGCCGGATGAGAATGTCTGGCGGGACGGATGTGGCCCGCGGGCCGCCAGTTGGTGGTCACTGCTCTTATTATCTAACCCCTGCTGTAGCTATAGACTTGGGAAGAGGAATAATTACCTCCTCGCCTCAGATCGCCCCAATTAGCGCATTCTACACAAACTGTGAACATCAGGAAGCAAATCCTACATCTTAGTTTTCTCCCCTAAAAGCTTCCCACCAAGTGTCAGCTCTGAAAATGAACGCTGGGATGGAAACTTTGGAGCTTAAGGAGCTGAGGAAATGTTGTGTAAGCAAGTGTTGAGAGAGGTTTTCACTTTATGGCTTTAATCCACTTTAATACCTGTCGAGACGAATGTCAATATGTATTAATATCTGTGAAAAACTTTGTGTTTTGAAGGTTTTCAACCTGATTAATACTTGGAGCTGTCTTAAAGAAATAAAGACAAAAAGAACAAAATTCGAGTTGTTCAAGCATCCTCTGTTGCCCTCCAGCCTCTCAAGTCAGGCTAAATCACTTATGTAGGCCAAAACCCTGAAGGACTTGACAATACCCCACTGGTGGATGTATACTGCAAGGAGACGTATCGTGTGAAGAGAAATTGAAGATGTTGTTTAATTGTTGATATATTTATGATCTACGTCAAGTATTCAGTTTCGGCGGTATTTCTTACAGTTTTTCCAAAGGTCTTCTCACCAGGGTTCTATAAATAAAGAACTACGGCAGATCTGTAATAAGTAATGCAGCCGAAACGTGTATTACAATGCCGTTATGTGAGGACTTCCAAAGAGAAAAGCAAGAACACTCCGAATAAAGTATTTTATTTAAAAAAAAAAGTTTTTCCGATTTCATATCGCATGAACACCATATCCCTACATGCATTGCGGCTAAAACATCCAATCAGCGAGCTTAAGCCATAGCTGAGGATCTTGGGTAATCAGTTCAGTGGCTGTGTACAGTGATGCAAACACAGGTATGGTGAAAAAAGAGAGAACTATTCGAAGCAGGAAAAAAACAGCGTACCATCTGACAAAGACCTGTGCTATAATGCTTCAATTAACTGGCAGCAGGGGTGGGGAACCTTTTTCCTTTCAATTTTTACAAAATCCTCCGAGGGCCGTACAAATGATTGAACTCAACCTCTGCTTAAAAAAGCTAAAATCACAGCCAATTCATTTGGCCTTTCTTTCATGCTGTGCAAAGATCCAGGTATCTTACCATGACTCGCGCATGCACGTGCACGGTGTGGCATGACCACCAAAACAGAAAGATATGGACACAAGATGTGTGCAAATGTATTTAGTATCCATGTGAACATGATTTAAGTGTGGGGGACCTAACCTCCTCTAGGGGGGTCCGGGGGCATGGTCCCCCGGGAAGATTTTTTTTTAAATATTGAAGTTAAAAGCATCAATCTGGTGCACTTTGAGAGCAACATTAAGAGATCTATGGGTACATCTTTCAACACCCATTTGAAACAGAACTGTAAGCAGATTTTTCTTTTTGGATATTTTACAAATCACTCTCCTTTCAAACTCTATTCTTGTTATTTTTAACAACTTTTTTGCTACTGTAATATAGTATTTTATACCTGTTTTTCATTTAGTCTCTAATGTCTCATTAATAACTATCATGATCATATCAAGGTGTGCAGGGGCGGACTGGTCATCGAGACGAATCCCGATTGGCCGGTAGCCCGGTACCGGAAGTGGGCCGGTCGGACCACTCGACGCGGCCCACTGCCCCACTCCGATCGGCCCACTTCGGTACAGGTGAAATTGTAATCAGCTTAATGCTTGGCCCACGTCACGACCAGGCTGTGGTCAAGCCGGCCCCCACTTCGGAAAACAAAGTCAAGCCAGCCCGCACGTTGTATTGCAGTGCGCGAAATATCCTATGCATTACGGTAGAGGCATGTAAAAACTGCCTTCAAAATAAAAGAGTCTAAAAAACACACCAAACATATTCATATACTGGAGCTTAAATTAAGAAATATGTACTATAATGTGATCAATAATAATTTAAAACAAACTACGTATAACTACCACATTATAACTGAGTGAATGTAAAATGTAAGGATACAGTTATGAAGACATATCTGACATTTCCACTGGGTGACTAATTTCAATTGATGTTGACACCATCTCACAACACTCCTAAAATAACATTACTTTCTGAAGCACAATTTAAAATGTATGCTGTTTAAAATCTCAAATTAGATCTATTGTCCATCTATATTTTGATTATTATTTAATGTAAACTGTCCATAATCAAAGAGTCATTTGAAGTCAATCAAATACTTATTTCACTTCAGGGTGATAGCAGGAGACCCCATCTAGTCAATCAGAGAAAATCCGGACAATCTGATGTAGAATTTCAAAATAAAATACTTATGAAATCTCATATATGGGCTATCGTCCTTCTGTTTTTATCATGGTAAATGTCTCTACACAAGAATAAATAAAAAACTGTCAAATTATCAAATACTTATTTCACTTCAGGGTGATAGCAGGACACCACAATCTAATCACTCAGAGAGAATCTGGACAATCTGATGTACAGTTTCAAAATAAAAGACCTTTGAAGTCTCATTTATGAGCTTCTGTTTGTATCCAACAGTTAAAATGTTCGAATTACGTTGAACCAGAATTGTCCCCCTTTTTTCTTGAACAGTGAATTAAAATTGGATATGTTAATGATATATTGACCACAAAACTCAAAATGTCCCCGGTTTTAATTTTTCAAATCTGGTCACCTTACTAATACATGAACTGAAGGGGTTTGGCCGGAAGCTCCCTAGCTTAGTTTGATGATTGATCAGTGAGTTAGCTAGCAAAATTGAGAAAGTCAAGATGGAGAACAGTAAAAAAAGAAAGGGTGGGGCTGAAAAAGCCAGAATAAAAAAATGAAAATTGCTACAGGAAGATGCTGGAAAATTTTCGAAAATCACAGAGCTTTTTAGAAGGGCTCCCGCTCCCAGTCGCAGTAAGGAGGAGAATGAGAAGGAAAATGATGAACCACAGACCCGGCATATGACAGCAGGTGCAGTGTGCAGGGCTGTGTTCATTTATGTTACTGTTAGCAATAGCATTAGTTGACTGAGAAAACCATCATGAAAAAAGTTTAGCAATGTTACGATTAGTATAATATGCCCCCGGCTGTGATTGACAACCTGGACAGCCAGTCAGAAGCTAGAATGACAACCTAGAGAGCCAATCAGAACCTAGAACGGGCTGCAGGGCTGTGGCCAGACTATTATATTGTGCATAAAGTTAGATGCATTAGGATAGAGTCATATGTTCATGATATTCCAAGTTAAATTATATAATATTATAATTTTAAATAATTATATTAAATAATATTAATATTCAATAAATTAATATTCAATAATAAGGACACAGAGATGTGTGGCCAATTCACTATTGCATTCATTTTAGTGATTGACACTATTGTGCATGATATTGATATAATATTGGTAATTTAATTGATTGCTGATGTTCTTCTTATGCAGTTGACCCTGAGGAAAGTGAGAAAGCTGCAGGGTCCAGTACAGTTCATCCTGAGGAAAGTGAGACAGCTGCAGGGTCCAGCACAGGAGAACCAAAAGACAGGGAGATGCAGACTGATGAAGTGAGCTTTGATTACTTTGCCCGGCCTCAGGCTAAAGATATAAATAAATTTTTCGCATACCACCCTCAACAACCCCCAAAACAAACAGTTAAAAATATCTACAACAACAAAGATGGAATCAATAGAAAGTGGCTTACATATTGTGATAAATCCAACTCACTGTTTAGCGTATGCAAAGCCATCTGCAAATGACAGCTCATTCATTAAAGAAGGAATGACATCTTGGAAGCATGTACATCAAAGAATAGAAGAGCACGAGAAAAACCAAGTCCACAGAGAAAGTGCAGAGGCATATTTTATGAAGGCTAGTAAAGCAGACATAGCAAGCCTACTCAGTGGGAAACAAATGTCTCTACACAGAGACCATGTCAGAAAGAAACGGCAAGTCATGGAACGTGTCATAGAAGTAGTCAGAGTCATTGGAAAGCGTGGTCTAAGCTTTAGAGGCAACCAATTTGAAGCAGCATACACATGGGAGAAAATTGCTGACCATGGCAACTTCTTGGAATTAATCATCCTGCTCAGTAAATACGATGTCTGCCTGAAGGAACATGTCACCCAATGTGTTGAAAAAAGCAAGAAGCTGCATGAGACTGGGTCTAAAGGCAGAGGGTCCTTTGTCACTCTGCTCTCAAAAACTTCAGTGAACAAAGTGATCAATGTCATCAGCCACTTAATCCAAGAAACCATATCTAGGGAAGTAAGGGAGGCAGGCATGTTTTCTGTGCAGATCTACACCACACAGGATGTTACATCTACAGACCAGTGTGCTGTTATCCTCAGGTATGTGACAGATGTTGTCCACGAGAGGCTCATAGCTGTGGTTGACTGTGAGTCATCAACTGGACAATATTTTGTAGAGCTACTGAAGAAAACTCCGGCAAAGGTGGACATTGATCTTCGGAATTGTGTGGGAAACTCAACCGATGGAGCGGCAAACATGCAGGGCCAATACAAGGGGTTCGCCACCTTGCTCTCTGCAGAGTCTCCCAACCAAGTGCACATCTGGTGCTACGCACACGTCCTGAACCTTGTGCTAGGAGACACCACAGCTGTTGCCAGTGCATCGCTCTTCCCACTTCTGAATGATGTTGCTGTGTTCATCAGAGTCATACAAGCGTATGAACATGTGGGAGGAAGTGAGTGAAGACACACGACACAGACGGCTGTCTCCAATCGGGGAGACAAGGTGGTGGGCCAAGGATCAGGCTCTGAGCAAGATATTCGGGTGTTTTGGCAATCCTGACCGTGCCTTGTTTATTGACTTGGTGTCAATATTAACAAGGATTGAAGAAGAGGACTCCATGAAGCCAGATGTCAGAGCAAAAGCCAGGGGGTACACAGAGTCTCTCCTAAGGTTCGAGACAATGCTGACACCTCAGATCTTTCTCCGAATATTTGAAATCACGTCACCCATCTCCAAGTATCTCCAAACCAGCGGCATGGACTTACTGACTGCCCATCGGTTAGTAATAGGGACCCAAGAGAGCCTCAACAAGTGTGTCAGGGGTTTTGATGAGTTGAAAAGAGCAGCAGATGCATTTGTGGACTGGGCCAATGCCAAGCTGCAGGAGAAGGAGGACTGTGAAGTTATGGTCCAAGCTGTGCTCCCAGAGAAACGCGTCAGGAGAAAGAAGGCCATGCCAGGTGAGTTGGCTGAAGATGAGCCTGTGTCAAGCACTGAGGCAGACTACAGGATGTTAGGATTATGTTTTAAACAGGACCCAGGCGCAGGCAATGACTGAAGATGTTTAAATTGTTTATTGTTTCAGAGACTCAGGCAGGTTTGGTGATTATGGAGGTCCGGAGTGGAGGTAGGCAGTGAGAGGCTGGACTGATTACCAGGCAGGCAGGTAGGATGCAGGAAGAAGCAAGCAGGTTGGCTGGAAGCTCTGGTGGATGATGGCTGAGGGATTGCACTGGAAACACAAGAGAAACTAGTTAAAAAGAGTACGGAATTACACACAGACAGGATAACTGAATGGGCAGCCAGGAGGATGTAATACCACTGGTGTAGAAAACAATCTGGCGGTGAGTTGCTGGGAGACTGGAGTAGATAAGCTGTGTCCTGATTAGATGATGAGGGACAGCTGAGTCGGACGGCCAGGTGAGAGCAATCAGGCTGCTGCCTGCAAGGGACACCACACCCTCTCCACACACACACACACACAGGGGAACAAACAGGGACACAGTTTGGACTGTGACAGTACCCCCCCTCAACGGGAGCCTCCAGGCGAACCACCAGGCTTATCTGGGTGGTCCCTGCGAAAGTCCCGAATGAGAGAGGGACATAGAATGAGCTTGCGGGACACCCAGCTCCTCTCCTCAGGACCATAACCCTCCCAATCAACCAGATACTGGTACCCACGGCCCCGGCGGCGAATGTCCAACAGCCGTCGGACCGTGTAGGCCGGGTGGTCATCAATAACAAGGGTGGGTGGAGGGGAGATGGCTGGAGGGCACAAAGGGCTGGACAACACTGGTTTCAACTGGGACACATGAAAGGTTGGGTGAATTCTCATGGAGGGAGGCAGCTTGAGTCTAACAGCAGATGGATTGATTATGCGCTCGATCACATAGGGGCCAATGAAGCGTGGTTTCAACTTCTTAGACTCAGCTTGTAAAGAAATATTCTTTGAAGAAAGCCAAACTTTCTGACCTGGTTGGAACTGGGGAGCTGCGGTCCGGTAGCGGTTTGCAATATGCCGATTGCGTTCATCGGAGCGGAGAAGGGCAGAGTGGGCATCCTTCCAAATCCTACGACAACGACGGAGATGGGCTTGGACAGAGGGAACTGCGATCTCATCCTCTTGGGCTGGGAACAAAGGGGGTTGATATCCAAGAGAACATTCAAATGGGGACATACCGGTAGAAGCACTAGACAGTGAGTTATGAGCGTATTCAATCCAGGGCAGATGTAAGCTCCAGGAGGTGGGATTCCGGGAGGTGACACAGCGAAATGCAGCTCCAAGGTCCTGATTGGCTCTTTCGGCCTGCCCGTTAGTCTGAGGATGATAGCCTGAGGAGAGACTGACAGATGCTCCAAGTGCTCGACAGAATGCTTTCCATACCTGAGATATGAACTGTGGCCGGCCCTCTGTCGGAAACAATGTCTGTTGGAATGCCATGGAGCCGGACCACATGATTGACCAGGAGGTCAGCAGTTCCAGAGGCTGTGGGGAGTTTAGGAAGAGGCACAAAATGAACCGCTTTGGAAAAGCGATCGACAATAGTGAGAATGGTTGAGTTACCCTGTGAAACCGGGAGGCCGGTAACAAAATCTAGGCCAATGTGACTCCAGGGACGACTAGGGACTGGGAGAGGCTGGAGTAGACCGATAGGAGCCTGGTGTGAAGACTTGCTACGGGCGCAAATAGTGCAGGCCAGCACAAAGGCTCGAGAGTCCGCTTCCATAGAAGGCCACCAGAAGTGTCGTCTCAGGAGGGATAGGGTCCGACTCACACCCGGGTGGCAGGCAAAGCGGGAAGCATGGGTCCATAGGAGAACCTGTGAGCGGACAGAGTCAGGTACAAACAAACGGTTATCTGGACCATTTCCTGGATCTGGATGGTCTCTCTGTGCCTTCCTCACTGAGTTCTCAATCTCCCATGTTACAGCGCCCACCACTCTGGTAGCGGGGATTATGGTGTCAGGACCTATGGGATCCTGATCCACTGCAAACTGCCGGGACAATGCGTCAGGTTTAAGGTTTCTAGAACCAGGTCGGTAGGTAAGGGTGAAGTCGAACCTCCGAAAAAACAATGCCCAGCGTGCCTGACGGGAGTTTAGTCGTTTGGCAGTTTGTATGTAGACCAGGTTCCTGTGGTCTGTCCACACAATGAATGGATGTTCAGAGCCTTCCAGCCAGTGCCTCCATTCTTCCAGCGCAAGCTTAACAGCAAGCAGCTCCCTGTTGCCAACATCATAGTTGCTCTCAGGGGTTGTCAGTCGTCGGGAAAAAAAAGCACAAGGGTGAAGCTTTTGGTCGGAGACTGAGCGTTGTGATAGAACCGCCCCCACACCGGTGTTGGATGCATCAACCTCAACAATAAACTGAAGAGATGAGTCAGGGTTCATAAGAATAGGAGCCGAGGTGAAACGTCTCTTCAGCTCAGAGAAGGCAGCCTCAGCCTGAATAGTCCACGAGAAGGGGATTGCTGGGGAGGTGAGTTGGTTGAGAGGACCGGCAACACGACTGTAGTCTCTGATGAACCGGCGATAGAAATTTGCAAAGCCCAAGAAACGTTGGAGCTGCTTCCTGGTGGAAGGCTTGGGCCATTGTGCCACTGCTTGTAGCTTCTCTGGGTCTGTTCTCAGCTGACCTTGCTCAATGATGTAGCCCAGGAAATCCACTGAAGCCAGGTGAAATTTGCATTTCTCTACTTTGACAAACAGCTTGTTCTCGAGGAGCCTTTGTAGAACCTGCTGCACATGTTGGGTGTGTTCCTCCATGGTCTGTGAGAATATCAAGATATCATCAAGATACACAAATACTGAACGGTTCAGGAAGTCACGGAGGACATCGTTCACAAGAGCCTGGAAGACAGCTGGGGCATTGGTGAGTCCAAAGGGCATCACGAGATACTCGAAATGGCCTAGTGGGGTGTTGAACGCCGTCTTCCACTCGTCTCCTTGACGTATGCGGACCAGGTGGTAAGCATTCCTGAGGTCGAGTTTCGAGAAAATGGTGGCCTTCTGTAGGGGTTCGAAGGCTGAATTGATGAGGGGCAGTGGATACTTGTTCTTGAGGGTGATGTTGTTAAGGCCCCGGTAGTCAATGCAGGGGCGTAGGGAGCGGTCCTTCTTGGATACAAAGAAGAAGCCTGCTCCGACGGGAGAAGAAGAGGGTCTTATGATGCCAGCAGCCAGTGAGTCTTTGATGTATGTCTCCATGGCCTCACGCTCAGTTCGGGACAAGTTAAACAGGCGACTGGATGGGAGAGATGCCCCAGGAAGAAGATCTATTGTGCAGTCGTAAGGGCGATTAGGGGGCAGAAAAAGAGCTCGCTGCTTGCTGAAAACCTCTCCCAGGCGATGATAAACCGGAGGGACAGCGGACAAGTTGAGTGGCTCCTGCTGAACTGGAGGAATACCGACCTCTGCTGGGGGAATTGCAGACCGCAGGCATGAAGAGTGACAAAAGGAACTCCAACTCCTTACTTGATTCTCCGACCAGTCCATGTGGGGGTTGTGCAGTCTTAACCATGGCTGGCCCAGAACTAGGGGTGTGTGAGGGGAGGACATGACGTGGAACTGAATCATTTCATGGTGATTACCGGACAGGACGAGATGTAGGGGTTCGGTGACATGGGTAACTCGTGCCAGGAGCTTCCCATTCAGACCTCGAGCATTGAGAGGAGCTGTCAGAGGTTGAGTTGAGATGCCGGCTGAGGCAACCAGTTGGGCATCCAAAAAACTCTCATCAGCCCCAGAGTCCACTAGGGCAGGCAGAGAGAGAGACTGTTGATTTAACAGCAGTGTGGCTTCAAGAGGCTTGCGGGTCTGGGGGGTTGATGAAGAAACAGCCTTGCTCACCAGTATCCCCACCTTTACTAGCGAGCACCCTCTTTTGGGCGCTGGGGGCATGTGTCCACGAGATGACCGGAGTGAGCACAGTAGACACAAAGTCCTTCTCTTATTCTCCGGAGACTTTCTTGCGGAGTGAGTCGGGCTCTGCCTAGCTGCATCGGTTCCTCTGAAGACAGGAGAGGAGAAAAGACTTCAGATGGAGCACTAGGACTTGGGAAAGTCTCCGACCTGAATCTTGCGAGAGGAGACGAGACAGGACGAGAGGGGAGTGACCCAGGAGATCGACTGGCTCTTTCCCTACGGCGCTCCCTAAGGCGGTTATCCAGTCTTATGGCTAGGGAGACCAACTCATCCAAGTTAGCTGATTCGTTCCTGACTGCTAACTCATCTTTAACAGAATCAGTTAGCCTGGTTTGAAAAACCCCTTGAAGCGCTGTGTCATTCCACCCCGCCTCTGCAGCTAAGGTCCTAAATTCCACTGAGTATTCGGCTACACTACGGGAGCCCTGTCGCAGTGAGAGGAGGCGTTTAGTAGCGTCCCTACCGCTGACGGGGTGGTGGAAAACTTTCTTCATTTCTTCTGTAAACTCTGGATAAGAATAACAAAGGTTGGACTGACTCTCCCATACAGCTGATGCCCAGGCTAGGGCGCTACCTGTAAGTAAACCTATCATATAACAAATCTTAGCTCTGTCATTAGCATAAGTAGACGGCTGCTGCTCAAACACAAGAGAACACTGTATTAAGAAAGATTTACATGTCCCTAAGGCACCTGCGTACCGCTCTGGAGTGGGAATGTTTGGCTCACGTGAAGGGAGAGCGGGCTGGGCTGGAACCTGTGCTAAGGGAGCTGGATCCTCCGGAGCAGGCGGAGCAAGATGAGTTGAAACCAGGTTGAGGTGATGTCCCATCTGTGCTACATTGGCGGCTAGTGATGCGAGGTTATCCATAACCTCTCTGAGCATCTGGTCATGCCGGCCCACGAGGACGCCTTGGTTGGAGAGAGCCTCACGAATTGGGTCCGGGCCTGCTAGGTCCATGGTGGCCAGATTGTTCTGTTAGGATTATGTTTTAAACAGGACCCAGGCGCAGGCAATGACTGAAGATGTTTAAATGGTTTATTGTTTCTGAGACTCAGGCAGGTTTGGTGATTATGGAGGTCCGGAGTGGAGGTAGGCAGTGAGAGGCTGGACTGATTACCAGGCAGGCAGGTAGGATGCAGGAAGAAGCAAGCAGGTTGGCTGGAAGCTCTGGTGGATGATGGCCGAGGGATTGCAATGGAAACACAAGAGAAACTAGTTACAAAGAGTACGGAATTACACGCAGACAGGATAACTGAATGGGCAGCCAGGAGGATGTAATACCACTGGTATAGAAAACAATCTGGCGGTGAGTTGCTGGGAGACTGGAGTCGATAAGCTGTGTCCTGATTAGATGATGAGGGACAGCTGAGTCGGACGGCCAGGTGAGAGCAATCAGGCTGCTGCCTGCAAGGGACACCACACCCTCTCCACACACACACACACACAGGGGAACAAACAGGGACACAGTTTGGACTGTGACACAGGATCAAGGTCCACAATGTAATTCTGGACACAGTCACAGAGAGCATTCAGAGTCGCTATGCTGCAAATGGACCACTCTGCGCAGACTTTGCATGTCTTGATCCTCGGAATTTCCCTAACATAAAGGAAATGGGCCTTCCAACAGAAGCATTGCAAAAGCTGAGTGAATGCTTGCAGAAGTATGATGAAAGAGCCACTGCTGGAAGACTGCAGGTTGAGCTGTCAAGCCTATAGCCAACTGTTGGGAGACTGGAGATGCCCCATTTGGATGCATACAATGTCAGGACAACCGGAGGGGAGGATGGAAGAGAAGAAGACCTGGAGCTAGAGAACAGTTGCAACTACTGCAAAAACTGTGCTATTTGTGTGCATCATGTCTTGTCACAGTACAACTTGCTGACTGATGCCTATCATGTCATTGGATTGGGCTACAAGTTCCTCCTAACACTGTCATTCAGTCAAATTGCCTGTGAAAGGACCTTCTCCACACTGAAATATGTGAAGAATCGACTGAGGACCACCCTGACCCAAGAGCATATGGAGGCATTCATGCTCATGTGCACAGAGAAGGAGATTCTGATGGCTCTGGACACTGATGGAGTGATTGACAGGGTCGCAGAGACAAGTGAGCTGCTGTGACACCTGCTGGTGATGTAAGGTAGAACCCATTTGCTGTACTTTGTCCTTAACCCCAATTGTACATTCACGTTACTGACTCCTAGATATCCACTTTGACACACTTCACACATGACACGGACATTTTTAAGAAACCTTAAATAAAGGAAGATTTCATTTTGCACCTTACTCCTGTTGTCCTTCTCTTTTATGTTATGGCTTGACTCTGGGGAATCTAGCCATACAGATGTAGCGATTCATTTCAGACAGTTTGAAACGCGAGGGCCGTGATTGGTACGTGATCTGCCCTCGCTCAAGGGAAAACCTCCAGTTTGACTTGAGACCGCCCCTGTGAATTATAATGAAGCCAGCTGCAATGGATCATTGATCCACCAGGGGGTGCAGTGGGGTTCCACACTGGAGCTCATGTGAAATAAAGTCAGATATAGTACGCTGGATGTACAGCGGAAATTTGTGTTAAGATCCATATGTCACGGATATCATACTCTGTGCTAAATAAGAGACATGTAATCATTTACAAAACATCACCATGTTGTTATTTAACAAAATAATGTTGTTTAGTCGAAAAAAACGAACAGGAGGAAATGCAGCCCGGCTCTCGATTTTTTATCCTAATTTAATCATCATCTTCACCACGATCATTTATGTTTATGTTCGCCGAATTGACATGAAATCACTGACACATATGAATATACTGTATTCAACTTCATTAAAACGTTATTAACGTGCCTAAACTCAGTAATTCACAAAAAATATTTATATTTTAATGAAACCTCGTCGGCAGATCAGGATCCCAAAGCGTGGCGGTAGGATCCTGATCTGCATGAAGGGTGCTATTTTCCCCATAAGGAACAAGTCGCTGCAAATGATCCCGCTTATTACACGGCCACATTCTCAACAAAGTAACGACATGACTCCCAGTATTAATTTAAATGCTTTTATGGATTTAGAAAATGTTTTTATTGATTTAAAAAATAGTTGTATGTATTGATTTAAATTTACATGCATCCGCTAAGAAAAATAGTCCGTTGTTACCGTTTTTTAAACAGTCTGAATGAAACGGCAGCTCTCAGCTGTGCATTTACACAACTAATGGCCCATCCACCACAGCTCTCTCCCCCCCTCCCCCCCTGATCTTTCTTCTCCAGCAGCTAAATTAACTGGAGGTTACTCTGAGTGACCATAGACTGTATGTTACAAGCTTACAGTTAGTGACGTAACAACACCATAAAAGCTGGTTGGTTGAAAGCAATACGGGAGGTAAAAATAACTAGAATAATTGTGATTCATTTATTGTGGCTTTTATGTTTTTAGGTATAAATGTTATGTAATTCAGGCTTATAGTTCACCTTTCCTTAAAAGCCTTCAACAATGACAATATTGATAGTAATTTAATAAATCCTTCCAACACACATTGTAAAAAATAGCCTATTGTAAGTTAAGAAATCATTCCAATATGTACATCTTCTGATGTAACAACAATAACATTATAAATAGTAACATAGCTGAACATGGTATTGAACATTTAGCTTTGAGTGCTACTGACCTGAGATGTTTTTATTACATGAATTAAGGTGACTGAGGCTTTTTAACATACAGGGATGCAAACTCATCAGGTATGAAAAAGGTGACAAGAATCCGAGCCCCCGGCTCCTCCACCCCATAGAATATCGGCTTTAAAATGAGGAATAACAGAGGATATTAACAGAACAACTAAAGCAGCAGTGTTAATAATAACAGAAATGCCAAAGAGTCACATCTAATAGAAATATATAAAAGCATTTATTTTAAATTGTGTAGCAGTCAGTTTGTAATTTTGGCAGCACTGTTGAGCATTTTGAAAATGTATTTTCATGCCTCTGTGCAAGGCTTAGTCTTTCTATCTTTATAGCCACATGGTGTAAAGTAACTAAGTTCATAAACTCAACAAGTACTATACTTGGGCACAATTTTGAGATACTTGTACTTTATTTAAGTATTTCAATGTTTTGCTACTTTGTTCTTCTACCCCACTACAGTTCAGAGGTACATGGTGTACTTCTACTCCACTACATGCATTTAATACCTTTAGTTACTTTACAGATGTGGATGAATGATGTGAAATATAATCAAGTGTTAAATCAGACTTTAGTTCCACCTGGAGCAAATCCACAAGCTACCCTGCAGCATACTAGTGATGGGAATTCCGGCTCTTCTTGGTGAGCCGGATCATTTGGCTAGGTCAGGTGTCGGCAACCCGCGGCCCACGGGCCGCATGCGGCCCTTTAAGCCCTCTGCTCTGGCTCCCTTGAGCTTAGACAAAAATAGGAAGGAAATAAAATATAAGTATTTGTAGGACTATTTATATTTTGTTGCATGGTTGAAAATGTTTCGTATCTTGTATTTTGAGGTGATACTGTGACACATAAATAAAAAACAAAACGGTATTAATTAGGTCAACTAAAATATGCGTCACATCCTGCTATAGGTCCCGCACAAGCGCCTTTTCCTGCGGGTGAATAACCTTACCCCCGGCTCGATGAGCGAATGGATAAATCAAAGAACAGTACAGGAGAAACACAGGATTTAATTCTGTGTGGACAGAGTTATATGCTTTCACAGCAAACGATGCTGGTTTACCGGTATGTTTGATATGTAGAGAGAAGTTGTCAAAGGTGCTGCACTGCAGCCTTTACGTATCGAGGAACAACGGGAACAACACGGAGAGGAAGACAGCTGACGATCTTCAGTCATAATCATAGGTCATAATTCAATGGGGTATGTAATTTATTTCAGAAAACACTTTTTGTTATATTCCATGGAATGCTCTTAACATCTCGATAGCAATGAATATATTAAATGCTTTGACAATAAATACATACAAAAATTAATCTCTGGAAGCCGTAGCGCTGTAAAAAGCACGACCAATCATCTGAGCCGGCCCGGCTAAAATGATTGGATGGCCTACCTGCCTGTCAGCCTTCCATCTGTGCACAAATTTATCTCGTGGCCTCATTGGTCATGCGCGCGTTCGTGTGTGTTGGAGGAGGGGCTCTGTGAGGAAGTCTGAAGGAAGAGGCCTATTTTTTCCGGTTGTGTATTTTCAAATTCTAGCGCAGTCGAGCTGGTTTCTCCATTCTTACCTACCCTACCTTTAACTATTTTTAGGGTGCAGCTATATGTTTTATTTATTTCAAAGTGGGCCCATTTTAATAATGTTTTTTTTCCTTCAAATGTGCAGAGGACTCCCCAAGTGCTGTGTTTAATTTATTTTAAAGTAGGCCTGTGTATTATTTTTAATTCTCCTTATACTGTAGGAGTTCTTTGTTTCTTATTAGAGGTTAACAGTTTTATATAATGTAATAAATAGCCTAATAAATGCAAAAAAACTGTAGTTTTTGTCTGATATAACAATAAATACAACTTTATTAGCTATCAAGCTATGAAATATGTTTTGCGGCTCCAGACAAAAAAATGTTTGGGAAAAAGCAGCAAAATTGCTCTTTTGGTCAAAAAGGTTGCAGACCCCTGGGCTAGGCTCACCAAGAAGAGCTGGCTCTTTCGGCTCCCAAACGACTCTTCAGTTTACCACATATTATACCTTTTATAATTAAATCAAATGTAGCCCTGTTTTGACTAATGAATGATGTATAGGCCTATGTGTACACATATATCACTTAAATTAATCAATACATCCTTTGTACTGAAGTATTCAAAAGTAAAAATTACATGTTTAATATAAATGATTTGCTGTGTCCAGGCCAAATGTTTTCATTGCATTTACAGACCCTTGTAACTCTCTGATACCACCCCATGAATGCAATGACTTGCTTGTAGAACCACGCTACACAAAACAGATATCAACACCTATAAAAACAATTTAAAAAAAGGGGCTACTGTATCGACATTTTAAAATCATATTTAAAGAAAAGGCCGATTCTGTGAGCTGCAGCTGACCACGCCCCCCTGCAGGAGAGGGGAGCGTGCTCTGAGATCAGCTGCTGGGCTCTCAGAAGAGGGGGAGAAAAAGAGATCTCTCTCCTCCGTTTTTTATTCTTATAGAAGTAAGAAGAGAAGTATGGATATGGAAGCCCATTTCCGCCACTTGAAAAAAAAAAAATCCCCATGAAAAGTCATAATTATGAGATAAAAAGTCGAAATAATGAGATAAAAAGTCGAAATTATGAGATAAAAAGTCGAAATTATGAGATAAAAAGTCGAAATAATGAGATAAAAAAAATCAAAATTATGAGATAAAAAGTCGAAATTATTCGATAAAAAGTCGAAATAATGAGATAAAAAGTCATAATTATGAGATAAAAAGTCGAAATAATGAGATAAAAAGTCGAAATAATGAGATAAAAAGTCATAATTATGAGATAAAAAGTCGAAATTATGAGATAAAAAGTCGAAGTTATGAGATAAAAAGTCGAAATAATGAGATAAAAAGTCATAATTATGAGATAAAAAGTCGAAATAATGAGATAAAAAAATCAAAATTATGAGATAAAAAGTCGAAATTATTAGATAAAAAGTCGAAATTATTCGATAAAAAGTCGAAATAATGAGATAAAAAGTCATAATTATGAGATAAAAAGTCGAAATAATGAGATAAAAAGTCATAATTATGAGATAAAAAGTCGAAATTATGAGATAAAAAGTCGAAATAATGAGATAAAAAGTCATAATTATGAGATAAAAAGTCGAAATTATGAGATAAAAAGTCGAAGTTATGAGATAAAAAGTCGAAATAATGAGATAAAAAGTCATAATTATGAGATAAAAAGTCGAAATAATGAGATAAAAAAATCAAAATTATGAGATAAAAAGTCGAAATTATTAGATAAAAAGTCGAAATAATGAGATAAAAAGTCATAATTATGAGATACAAATTCGAAATAATGAGATAAAAAGTCATAATTATGAGATAAGAAGTGCGCATGCGCTGCAGTGGCGCTGTCTCCAAAGGTCCCTTCATCACCTTGCTGCTCTCCACCATACAAACGGCATCTAGTCCTAAATAAGGTAACTATTACAGGTGACTTTTGTAAATGTTAGATGTTACATATAGCCTATATTGCAGCTAAACTACAACAATGCAGTTCATAGCTTTGACATGACCTGTTATGAACTATAATATATATGCCTATAGTTTTGTGGTAACGTTCACGCCACTAATGACAATAGTGTACAGTAGGCATACTGCTGCTGTGAGTTGTAAGCCTAAGACTCTAACCCAGGGGTCAGGAACCTTTTTGATTGGGAGAGCCATAAAAGCCAAATATTTCTAAATATATTTCATTGAGAGCCATATAGTATTTTTAACGTATAATAAATTAAATATGTCTTACTTTTAATGCGACTTCTGGTGCTGCATGGTTTTGCTGATGGCCTTGTAGTCTGGTTCATACGTGGTGAGGTTGAGCTTCATGCAGGCGTTGAGGCTTCCATCGGTTAAACGTGAGCGTAGGTTGGTCTTAATGTTCCTCATATGCGAGAATGACTGCTCACATGCATATGTAGAGCCAAACATGGTCAATACGGCAATACTCACACGCTGCATTGTGTGGTATGTCACAGGAAGTTCGTTCCAAGTTTTAAGAATCAGCTGGTCTTCAGGTTGAAGATTTTTCATTTCTGTCCATTTGTGTTCCCTCGCCAGCTCTGCTCGCTGTCGCGCAAGACTTTCCAACTCTCCATTAAGGGACTTGAACTTACTCATCCACATGTCTGATGCCTTCAGGTCAGCAACTTCCAGCTCAAAGTCTCCGATAGAGACCCCGGGGATGCATGTCAGGTCGATTTTGTCCACTGCACACTCATGTGGATGAGTGATGAACTTGAAAAGACCAGTGCGCGCACGAAATTCTCCAAAACGTGCTTTGAATGACTGCAGGAGATTGGACGTAAAGCCAGCTAGCTGCTGGAGATCCAGATGTTGAGTGGAGTCACTTGCTAAGCATGCATCTCTAAATTGTTGCAGTCTTTCAAAGTGCAGAAGACGACCTGTTTCAATGTCCCTGAGAAAGACTTCCAGCTTGCTTTCAAATGCAAACACTGCTTGTTGAAGGGATGAGATTGTATTTCCAATACCTTGCATTTTCACATTGAGCTGGTTCAGATGGCCAGTTATGTCCACGAGATAGTGAAACTGCAGGAGCCAGTCATTGTTGTCTAGCTCGGGATGCTTGACGCCTTTCATTTCAAGAAAAGTCCGGATTTCACTCAGGCAAGCTGCAAAACGGCTGAGCACCTTCCCCCTTGACAACCAACGCACGTTGCTGTGTAAAAGCAGACCGGGATAATGATTCCCAACTTCTTCTAACAGAGCTTTAAACTGGCGATCATTTAAAGCTCGGGCAACAATAAAGTTGACCACTCGAATGACCAGCGACATCACCTCACCAAGCTCCTGGCCACACGTCTGAGCGCAAAGCGCCTCCTGGTGCAGGATGCAATGAAAACTTAGGATGGCTCTCTTTTCATGTTCGCGGAGAAGCGCTACAAATCCTTTGTTCTTCCCCAACATACAGGGTGCACCATCAGTACAGACAGAAATAAGTTTATCCATCGGTAGTTTTTTTTCTTTAGCAAACTCCATAAAAGACGTAAATAAATCCTCTCCTCTTGTTGTCCCTTTCATTGGCAAAACAGCCAATTTCCTCACGCAGTGTATCACCTGCAGCATACCTGGCAATTATACTGCACTGAGATAGATGGCTAACGTCTGTTGACTCATCTAACGCGAGAGAAAAGTATGTCCCGGCGTTTATGTCCTTAATTTGTGTTTCCTCGACTTGATTTGCCATCATGATGCTACGATCGTGCACAGTTCTTGCTGACAGGGGCATGTCTTTTATTCGTTTGATTATCTTGTCTTTATTTGGGAAGTCATCAAACAGTTCATTGGCCACATCAAGCATGAATGTTTTGGCATACTCGCCATCTGTGAATGGCTTTCCATTCCTTACTATCGCCAAAGCACCCGCAAAGCTAGCGGAATTCCCGTCACCTTGCTTGGTCCACACACGTAGTTGCTGCTGACTCGTCTGCACTCTCCGCTGTAGCTCCTCGCATGCCCTTTTCCTGCTGTCCCCCGCTGGATATTTCGATGCAAATGAAGCATGGTGCGTATCGAAGTGCCGCTTTATATTTGACCGTTTCATCGATGCAATTTTATCATTGCATATTAGACATACCGCAGATCCTGCTCTCTCCACAAATGCAAATTCCTCTGTCCACGCAGCCTGGAATGCACGGTAATCATCGTCTTTTTTTCTTTTCGCCATCTTTTCCGTTACAAGGGTTGAAGCGGATAAACTAGTTGGCTATCTGATCAAATTGATTTCTTCACCTTTACAATGACCCGGACATGCTCGCGAGCCATTGGTTCCCGACCCGACCCATGGGTGACCCGTGACCCGTGAAATTTATCTTCAAAACTAATTTCTGTTTACTTTAAAATTACACAGTATTATTAAGAAATATCACAAGTATCTTTTTTTTTTTTTTTAACTCAAAATTATCTGGGAGCCATATGCCGTCACCGGAAGAGCCATATATGGCTCGCGAGCCATAGGTTCCCGACCGCTGCTCTAACCCGTGAACGTTAACACAAAACTATAGGCAATATTATTGTTCATAACAGGTAATGTCAAAACTATGAACTGCATTGTTGTTTAGCTGCAATATAGGCTATATGTAACATCTAACATTTAAAAAAGTCACCTGTAATAGTTACCTTATGTAGCTGACGCTCAAAGGTCCCTTATTATTGTTTTGTCCTTTTTGAAGAGTGTTTAATGTATGCTTGAACTTTGTTTTATTTTGTAAAAATGATAAGAGTTGTCTTTCCGGAAGTCATGTGACCTCTTGCCTCGGATGTTTATATTGTGTTTGTGTGCGGTAAAAGTGTCAACGATATGATAACGTAATTCTTCTGCTGGTCTACTAGGCAAACACGTTTTCACTGTGTTTCATGATTGTGCAAAGAAGAGAATAAACGTGATTGTGGACATCGGTTCGATGCGTACAGTAATGTTCTTTCAAGACCAGAGTAGTTACACCTTATTTAGGACTAGATACCGTTTGCATGGTAGAGAGCAGCAAGGTGATGAAGGGACCTTTGAAGACAGCGCCACTGCAGCGCATGCGCACTTCTTATCTCATAATTATGACTTTTTATCTCATTATTTCGACTTTTTATCTCATAATTATGACTTTTTATCTCATTATTTCGACTTTTTATCTCATCATTATGACTTTTTATCTCATTATTTCGACTTTTTATCTCATAATTATGACTTCACATGGGGATTTTATTTTTTTCAAGTGGCGGAAATGGGCTTCCATACATAGAGAAGTAACGGGGCAGAAAACCTCCTTTTTACGCAGCGGTCCAGACATAGACATCAAACGGCGACACATATTCAGTTGATATTTACTTTGGCATTAGGGCAGGGATATCTAGATACTTTCCAAGGTTTGACATAATGAATTGTGCTACTTTTAAAGCAAGCAACGTTGTTTTCAAATCTGTAATCAAAAAGCTCCTCAAAAACACTATCGAAGCAGTTCCTGCCGTTACTACATTAGTTCAAACAGTAACAACGGACTATTTTTCTTTAGCGGATGCATGTCAATTTAAATAAATACAACTATTTTTTAAATCAATAAAATCCTTTTCTAAATCCATAAAAGCATTTCAATTAATATTGGGAGTCATGTAGTTACTTTGTTGAGAACGTGGCCATGTAATAAGCGGGATAATGTGCACATTGCACATTGCATAATGTGCCTTCATGCCGATCTAGATCCCTCCGCAAAAAGAAAAAAAATAACCAGCTCGTTCGCGGGCGCGAACCGGCTCCCGTCGTTCACTTAAAAGAGCCGGCTCTTAGAGCCGGCTCGTTCGCGACTGACACATCACTACAGTAAAGTCATTCAAACTAGCTGCACCTTTACCAGCTTTGAGAACACTTTCATGATCAATCATTATAAAACATATCATATATATTATTCTGAAATGGACCAATCTGCACAATGACTACTTTTACTATCGCTACTTCCATTATATTTTGATGAGAATACTTTTCTACTTTTACTTGAGGAACATTTTGAATGCAGGACTTTTACTGTAACAGAGTATTCCTACACTCTGGTACTATTACTTTTACTCAAGTACAAGATCTGAGTACTTTTACTTTTACTCTAGTACAAGATCTGAGTACTTCTACTTTTACTCAAGTACAATATCTGAGTACTTCTCCTTTTACTCAAGTACAAGATCTGTGTGCTTCTACTTTTACTCAAGTACAAGACCTGAGTGCTTCTACTTTTACTCAAGTACAAGATCTGAGTACTTCTACTTTTACTCAAGTACAATATATATATATACTTATACCACCTCTGTTTATAGCTTATGAAAAAAACTATTAGAAATAGAAGGCTAAAGCTAACGTTAGCAGATAGTGACAATGTATGCTAGCTAGCTAGCTCAACGATTCCTTAAATAATATTGCCACAGAAAAACTTTTCAGTTCACATCACGCTCTGCCGCTCCGACAGGGAGCTCTGCTCTGAACACCTGAACGGCCCGTTCTAACAGCTGTTCACCAGCGGTCCAGTCTGTGCCACAGTGACTCCGGACGCACAGTTAATATTAACGAACGCACCCGTAGGTAATGTAGCTGCTGAAGCTAGACCATCATGTCGGAGCAGCAGAGCCTTATTATACATCCACCATGAGCAGAGCCGACAGGCAGGAAGACTGGAGCACACAGTTCGCACTTCATTATAATATATAAAAAAGAACACCATGCGTGTCATGATGGCACATAACAGCTCACGGCCGCAGATTACTCCGGGTCCCAGACCCCCCCATACCCCAAAAATATTTTTATTGCAGATCTACATGAATCACACAAACGACCTATTTTGGATTCAAAACGGCGAATTTCGCCGAAAGGTGACAAGTTTGCATCACTGAACAGAGACAGAGCACAACTGAAACATAACATCTGAAACGATGTAACAACATAATACACTTGTGGGGATGCAGCTTGGGATGTGAGGAGTGAGGGACACGGCTTAGAACGGGCGTGTCGCCTGGCAGGACAGGAGAGTGTGTGCACCAGTCTGCCTTGATCTATGAATTCATGTCCGTGACACTCACTGCTGCCCACAGCTGTTTTATAGAAGGAAAACCTCCTTCACTTCATGAAAGTGTTTTAACCACACACACCTCTACACACACATGACGGGTGTTATTTTCCCCATAAGGAACAAGTCGCTGCAAATTATCCCGCTTATTACATGGCCACATTCTCAACAAAGTAACGACATGACTCCCAATATTAATTTAAATGCTTTTATGGATTTAGAAAATGTTTTTATTGATTTAAAAAATAGTTGTATTGATTTAAAAAATAGTTGTATGTATTGATTTAAATTGACATGCATCCGCTAAGAAAAATAGTCCGTTGTTACCGTTTTTTAAACCGTCTGAATGAAACGGCAGCTCTCAGCTGTGTATTTACACTAATGGCCCATCAACCACAGCTCTCTCCCCCCCTCCCCCCCTGATCTTTCTTCTCCAGCAGCTAAACTAACTGTAGGTTACTCTGAGTGACTAGCTTAAAGTTAGACACAACACTGTCATTGCAAGTGACCCTCAGTTAGTTGACTTTTATGTTCAACTGCTAAATTCGTTACTGATAAAAAAGGGCTTCTACTGTACCTAATTACCTTAACACTAGAACCGCCAGAGGTTTTTGTATAGGCCTACCTAAACCTGTCAAATCCCGCTATTAGAATGCAATTTTTAACAACATAGGGTGCTACATAACCCACTTTCAGGAAAAGTCACGGACTGGGAGACTTTAATATTTTATTGAAAAAAAGTTACATTGCACACACACAACACACATCACACAAATTGACCCGATTGGCGGTTCTAGTGTTAAATAAACTCACAAATTAATGAAACCAGTTCAATACGCATTATTCTTATTCTTATCATTCTTTATGAGCGCTGAAGTAGTCTTAAAATCAGATCTGTTTTTTAAATGAAATCTGACGGCAGGCAGTTAGCTCTGATCACCTATGATAAATGCGCCACACCTAATCTGGCCATTCAGCCACAGAGGTCCCTCCATACAAATCAAACTGTAGACGGTGTGAAAGCACCTATTATTTTAAATAATGGTCGGAATGTGACCTGTGAGCCTTCTGAATTACCGTGGGACAGCACATTCTAAACTAAAATGTTCAATCAATAAAGTAACATCTTATCTTGTCTTATCTTAATAATATATTCATATTAATAATAATAATAAATCATACAGTATGTGTCCGAAAGGGAGCAGGAGGAAGCAAACACACAAATATACAAAAAATATACTGCATATTAAAGCAAACGATTGTAAAGGTAAAAGTATGAGCATAACAAATAAAGAAGTGTAATGTAAACATTTACATTATAATTATGATTATTTAATATATAAAGACTATATATTATTGAATTACAAGATTAGATATACTTTAGTTGA
This sequence comes from Notothenia rossii, assembly GCF_949606895.1. Taxonomy (NCBI): domain Eukaryota; kingdom Metazoa; phylum Chordata; class Actinopteri; order Perciformes; family Nototheniidae; genus Notothenia; species Notothenia rossii. The sequence goes on along the minus strand of NC_136903.1, from coordinate 53,420,827 downwards.
TCTAAAATATTGATGTGTTCAAATGCTCTTCAAAACACAACTGAAAGTTCATGAAACTTGTCTTTCTGTATTTGTGAATGAAGCTCCATCTCCTGGTTAAAACCTGAAATTGAAAATCTGGCAACGCCCTCTTGGAAAATAGTGGGAGGGCTTATCATTCCTCTATACTGGTCTTTGGCAGGTCGTAGGCAGGAAGCTGTAAACTGGAGTCTGAAATTCAGTGCTACATCTGTAACAGTATACAGTATATGAGCATAGTAGATGTATAATTTATCTGTAGGCTACAAGGGTGGCCCTCATGCGTGGGTGGCGGCCCGGTGTGTGGGCCGGTGCGTCTGAACGTCCCGGGCTGAATTTGTGTCCCAGTCCGCCCCTGAAGGTGTGCCTTAATCTCACTGAGCTCACTGAGCTCACTGAGCTGAGGTTATTTGAGCCTCTCAGGAGAGAGCTCTCTTCCACCTGGTTGTAGAAAAGCTCTTTAAATGTGTTAGCATAGCTAACTAACCAGATGCTAATAACAGATCGCCACTGTGCTTACAACTAAAGACACAGCCACGCAAACACTGCGGCATGTGTACGGCTCCTTATGGGTACTGCAATATTTGAAGAGCTGGAGCGGCGTTCCGGTACTCTCCGTAAGCACTCTAGTCTAGTCTACACTCCTTTCAGACGAGACATAACCACGTGAAGACACGTTACGCTCGTGTTGTGTTCAAGGAACCTGTCCTTGGCCAGGAAAGCAGGCACTTGCTTGTTTAATTATTTTGCGATCTAGATTTCTTCTTCTTTTTTGAAGTGAGAAGTTGTCTGTCAGTCGGACGGACGGACTGACGGACTGACTGAGGCTCTGAGCCCCATTTCTTTTCCTCACAGACGACAAAAAAAGTCTGACATTATACAATTTAAAATAAAAGCAATAATTGTGGCTTGATATTGAGTAAGAACATGTTTTTATGAACCCCACAGCTTCCGGTCTCCCAAGACCCGAACGGACAAAAAGACGAAACATACTACCAAAAAAATAGTTGTGTGTGACATGAAAAAAAGGGCAAAACCGTGTTGGTGATAATGAATCAATAGATTAAATGTAGTGACTACAACACGAAGTGCCGTTTGACTGGGCTGGCCTGATAAGAAGCCGGTTTGTGCCGACCCGGATGTGGGTTCTGGTTTTGGGCCATTCATCACGGAGGCTGTTGTGTCAGTGGTAGGTGGTGGCAAGTGTCTTCCGATTAAGGTGTTGCGTGTCACAGCGGCTAGACTCATTTATTGTTGAGTCAGTGTTGCCTTTTTCGTCAGAGACGGGGGATTTTGTGCTGATGAGGGGCATTGAGTTGGGCTTGATCCCTGTTCCACGGCATCCAATAGTGCTGGATTGTGAGCTGGTGCTGGGAGTTGTGTCTATCGGTGTGCGTCCAGCGTTGCCACTTGATGGGGTACATATGATTTTGGGCAATGATCTCGCTGGTAGTGCTGTGTTATCTGGTGTTCCATTGCCTGTGGTGGTTTCCAGGCCGGTGGCATCTGGGGAGCCAGATGAGAGCGGTTTGCAGTTTCCAAGTGTGTTTCCAGTTTGTGCTGTGACGCGTGCACAGAGCCGTAAAATGTCTGCTGACCCGCCTGTTTCGGAGTGTAGCAAAAGCAATGTTGAACATGTGGTCTCACTGCCTGATCTCCCTTCGTCTGTATCAAAGGGGGACTGGGTGAGGAGTCAGAAGGACGATTAATCTCTTTCTACTCTGTGGACTGAGTTGTTGCCGGAAGTGAAGGTCAGAGACATAGCCCAGGGTTACTTTGTTCCGGAGGGACTTCCAGTGCTCATGTTGGCGTCCTGGGAAGTCGTTCAGGAAAGTACAGGGTTCAGCCCTAGTGATTTGGTCTTTGGGCATACGGTGCATGGTCCGTTAGCTGTTCTCCAGGATGGGTTGGTTGAGAGTGAGCCACCTAAGAACTTTGTGGACTATGTACATGGTTTTTGTCATCGCCTGTATGTAGCAGTGGAAATGGCAAGGAAAAATGTAGCTGGTGCTCAGGCAAATATGAAGAGACTCTATGACCATAAAGCAAAGTATCGTGAATTCAGCCCAGGGGATCACGTGTTAGCTCTAATGCCACTGCAGGTCTCACCATTCGAAGCAAAGTCCAGGGTTGGGGTTGGCTGATGAGTGTGACGTTAAGGCACCAGATGAAGAGAGCCGAGTTGGCGGATGCTCTCTCTCGTGCCCCGGTGGGGTAGTAAGTCTCCTGGTTCTGGCTAGCTAGCTGACTGTCAGATTTTTATTTGCACAGAGTATAACGAGATTCAGAGTGGAACTCTGTCCCGGTGTGCAAAAAATACAAACACATATATAACACTAAAAAACACAGCAATAGGACAGACAACATAAACAATCATACGGGGGAATAAATAGTTAAAAATATTGATATAAAAATAGTATATAAAGTGCATTACAAGTGTGTGTATGTGTGAGAATGGTTACGGTTATTGCATTATGTGTGGTGGTTAAGCAGCCTGACGGCCCAGGGGTAGAAACTGTTTTTGAGTCTGATTGTCCGTGACTTGAAGTTCCTGTATCTTCTCTCAGAAGGCAGGAGAGAGAACAGTCTGTGACCTGGGTGAGAGCTGTCCTTTATTATTTTCTTAGCTCTGTTGTGACAGCGGGAGGTGGATATGTGTTCCAGAGAGGGCAGGGGGCAGCCGATGGTTTTCTCTGCCATCCTGATCACTCTCTGCAGGGCTTTCTTGTCCGCAGCTGAGCATCCTGCATACCACTTCGAGATGGAGTATGACAGCACGCTCTCGATTGTCGCCCGGTAGAAGGACACCAGCAGCTTCTTGTTCAGTCTGTTTCTCCGAAACACCCTCAGGAAGTGTAGTCGCTGCTGGGCCTTCTTAACTGCTGCAGTGGTGTGTGCTGTCCAGCTGAGGCTCTCCGAAATGTGAACCCCCAGGAACTTAAAGGTGGAGACCCTCTCCACTCTCTCTCCATTGAGGTGAAGGGGGGCGTGTTCTGGACAGCTTGACAGTTTTTCCACTAGTATGTCAGGTATTATGGGGTTAAAAGCTGAGCTAAAATCGACAAACAGCATCTTTATATAGTTGCCTGGGCCTTCTAGGTGGCTCACAGCTGTGTTAAGAACTGTGGCGATGGCATCATCCGTGGATCTGTTGGCTCTATAGGCAAACTGATGAGGGTCGAGGGAGGGTGGGCCGTTTTCAGACAGGATGGAATGCAAGCTTGTAACAGGGACAGGTTAAATATCCTGGTCAGGACCGATGAGAACTGTTCAGCACAAGCTTTGAGTACTTTGCCGAGTACTCCATCGGGTCCTGCGGCTTTTCCAGAATTCACAGACCTCAGCGTCTGCTTCACCTGATGTTCTTTGAGAGTGGGAGGTGGTATGGAGCTGGTAGTTTGCAGGGACAGAGGCAGAGTAGAAAAGTGGGGGGGTCTGCTAGCCTCAAAGCGTCCAAAGAAGTGGTTTAGTTCCTCTGCATGGTGGGCGTCAGCTCTTGTAGTGCCAAATGTTTTCCCCTTAGCTGTTGAACGCACCGTGTGTTGTTATGAGCGAGATTCTCGTCCACTTTTCCCTTGTAGTCCTCCTTTGCAGCCTTCATGCCTCTCCTCAGATTCGCCCTTGCCAAGCTGTACTGGTACTGTACTGGTTATCACCAAACATTTCAAGAATGTTTTTAAAGAAGGTTATCCTACCTTTCAGAAGAACATTCTGGGAACCAAGATAAAACGTCCCGCTGAAAACATTCCTAGAACAATGAATGGTAACTTTCACAGAATTGTTTGAATTGTATGGGTTAGCCCTACCATAGATTACCCAACAAAAATACTCTGGAGCCGCAAATGTTTTGGTCTACAATGACAGAGAAGAGCCTGTCAAGTTTGGCTGTACTCAGCATTGAATCAAAACGCACCACAGCTTTAAATCTTAATAAGTTTGTGAGGCGTTTTGCTGGACAAGATGGTAATCGCCACATTCAGCTGTTATAGGCATGCCAACTTGATGCTCTGCTCACGGATGACTCGATGAGCATAATAAACTGTTAAGATGATGACCTTACGTGTAACCACTTTGATTTAACTAGGGCAGTAGGTAAGGACTTTCCACTGGATAATAACTGCAGCGATGTATATGTTTTAGCTGAAGACACTTTTTGTAACCCTAACTGATGAAGTTAGTCACTTCTTTAATGTTTGTTCTTTCTGATGTAAAGTCAAGGTTGTAAGTGTTTGCAAAGAAGTTGTGGGGCGCTGAACTGTTCTTTTGATTATTTTGATTTATGATAGTAATTACTTGTCTTTCAAATATGAAGGAGGGTGAGCAAGCATCTTGAGGAACATTCATCATTAACTCCTCCAAAAAATATAGTTTATTTAATAATAACACTGAATATTTGAATCATAACAGTGATTGACAGCTGATAGGAATAATATTGTTAATATTATCATATTCATACAGACAAACATCGATGTGACAGTTTATGTACTTATTGCAGTAGTCTGCATAGATTTGGTGCCCCTGCTGATCTAAGAGTGAGACAAACTCATTCAGTTATTGTTCAATTAAAATTCATTAAATTATGTCTGCCACCTTATATTTATGGCTTTACTGATGTGCCACAATAATGTCACCTAATGTTATTGAGTTAAAATAAATATTGTGGCTTTCCAAGTTAACATTGATTGATATGACTTCGATTAAATCAGCATACTTCTGCCAGGGGATGCCACCCCTGAAATTCTCCTGCCACCCTCTTGCCACCCCATGCAAATGTTTCTAGATCCGCCCCTGTACAGTAGCCTAGGCAGTATATTCATTTTATCTATTTCAAGCCTTGAACTAAGGTCTAAGGTCTGTATTGTCCACCTACATAAATCCCTCTTGATATTCTGATTGATCTGCGTATAATTTGCATTGTATAATTTGTCTAACCCTTTTGTGATGTTAACCCTTAAATATTTAATTGTATCCATGTCCCATCTAATTCTGTATTTCTCTTTGATCTCTGGTGTTGGTGTGTAGTTTAGTGCTAAAATCTGTGTCTTTGTCACGTTTAGTTAGTACCCTGAGTATTGTCCATATTCCTCCAGTAAATCCATCAGTATCGGGAAGCCCACGTCTGGTTGCCCCATGTATGCTATCAAGTCGTCCGCAAATAGTCCCAATTTGTGTTCTAAACCTCCTGCCTCAACCCCCTTTATATTCTGGTTCTGCCTAATTGCTTGGGCCAATGGTTCGATGAAGATATCAAAAAGTGTTGGGGAGAGACAGCAGCCCTGTCTAGTCGACCTCTCTAATTTAATCCGATCCGTCAGACTACCGTTCACTTTCACTCTAGCTGTTGGTTCATGATACAATGATTTTATACATTTGATTGACTTTTCATTAAATCCAAACTTTTCTAAGACATTATACAAATAGACCCAGTTCACCCTATCAAAAGCTTTTTCTGCATCTATACTCACTAAAATTGCACTGTCTCCCCTCCTTTGGGCCTCCTCCACTATATGAATTGTTTTCCTTATATTATCTTGTGTCTGTCTCCCTCTAATAAAACCAGTCTGGTCCTCATCTATAATGTCGGGTATGAATGTCTCAAATCTTTTCGAAATTATGGACGTATACATCTTGTAGTCTACATTAAGTATGGATATTGATTTAAAGCTACTACATACAGTAATTCTTTATCCTTGCCTTCCTTGGGAATTGTAGTGATGATAGCCTCTTTCCATGACAGGGGAGTTTTGTTCTCTTTCATAGTATATTTAAATGATGCCAACAGTAAGGGGCTTAATTCCGATTTGAATATCTTATAAAATTCGGACGGCAGCCCGTCGCTGCCTGGTGACTTACTATTTTTCATTCTACTAATTGCATCCCCCATCTCTTTTTCTGTAATATCTGAGTTCAGTAACCTATTCTGTTCTTCTCTTATTGATGGTAGGTCCAGCCCCTCTAAAAATGCCTTCGGACTCTCTTCCTCTGCTGCAGTTGGTTGTGCGTATGTATATACTAGAGATGTTAAGATTCACCGATTCGCATCGGTGCACCGGCATAAACGTTCAAGATGCGAGTGCACCGGTTGAAAGAGTGCACATCGGCTACAGTTTGGGTTGAACTCGCGATGCATCGATTGCGTAGCGTCTTTGCATCGGTAAAAAACCGATTCATTCATATAAAATCCCCTTATCTTGTCAACGTTCAGCAGAGACGATCTTTGATATTTGCTTCGCCACTACGGAGAACGAGAGTCTCAGTTATCAACACACACGGAAGTTGAGGAGAAAGAGAAACACAGCGCAGCGAAAAATACCTACAAATCAAACGTTTGGCAACACTTCGGATTGTTCAAGAAAGACGGTGTAATAGTCATTTATGCTATATAGTTGACCGCAGGTCATGGAGAGTAATAAGGTATCCGTAGACCTTTGTATGAGGTATCTTTATTACTTAACAGGTCTACAGCCATGATACATAGATCCGTCCTAGATGCGGACTTGCATACACACAGTATCACTCCGCAGCCGCACCCCATCAGTAACGTCCTGATGGTATATGTGCGCGGCACTATTACTACAGACGGTCAACTTGAAAAATCACTCGCAAATTGTTAACGATGCCGAGCCGCTTTAAAGTACACAAGTAGTACGAGGAACTTAGCGACGCACATAAAGAGGCGACATGGGGTCTGCGGCTGAAAAGAGAAACCTGAAAGTGAGACATATGAGTTAAATCACTCAGTGAGGTGTTCTGTCAGAGAGAGGTGTTTAGCTTACAGCAGCCTGTGACGGCCAATAATAATTTAAATGTCTTCCTTACTGTAAGCAGTTATGAAATACCTGTTTGTGAAAGGTTATTTTTTTTCTTTATTGTTCAGATAGAAACCAATGCTTTCTGCTCACTGGTGTGTTAGCCTCTGAATGTTAAGCACATCAGGCTGGCAGCTGTATGGGCATTGCTCTATGGTAGCTGTTATTTGCACATTGTTAATCATGAGCAATGCATCCTTACATTGTTTAACTGTGAGGTGTTATACAATTGTACTCTGGAGAGCTTTTAAAGGTAAAAAAATAAACGGCATGATGGGATGTGCAGTACCAAATATGTAAAGCACTTTTTTGTTAATGTATGATTTGCTGCATATAAGGAATAAAACAAAAATCCTCTGTCGTACCATATTGAAGTATCATTATTTTTGCATCGTGTTGAATCGCATCGTATCGCCCCGAATCGCATAATGTTGAATCAAATCGTATCGAACTGTATCGCAACAGGGGTGAATCGTATCGCATCGCATCGCCTGGTGTTTCAAAGGTATCGTTAATGTATCGTATCGTGGTAACGTATCGAGATGCGCATCGCATCGGCCTCAGTGATGGAGATGCACATCCCTAGTATATACTGTATGTTGTCCTATAACAATCCTCAAATGCTCTTTCTATTTCCTCCGGCTCTCTTAGTAACTCATTAGTTTTAGGATTCCTAATCTTATGTATAGTGTTTAATGTGTGTTGTGCCCTTATCTTTCTAGCCAATAATCTATTTGCTTCATAATCTAGATATATATCTAGTGTGTGTATATCTCTCCATATATCTGTGATTCCTAGTTCCTTCAGTTGTATGTTCATGTATCTGACAATATGTGTCCTAACCTTCCTTGTACTTGTTGTATCTAAATCATAGTTTAGTACCACATTGAAGTCCCCCCCGCAAATCAGGATTCCTTCCTTTTCCACAGCTATGATATGAAACAATTCCTTAAAAAAAGTCTTATCGCTGTCTGGTGGGGTGTAAACATTCATTAGTGTAACCATTTGTCCTTCCATTTTCCCCTTGATCACCACATACTGTACCTCCCCTCTCTGTCATATATTTCTTTGTTTGTTTCAAATTTGACTGAGTTCCCAATTAGTGTAGCCACCCCTCTCCTACCTTGCTTCAATGAACTATAAAATGTGTTGTGATATCCATACCTTTTCAGTTTTTCATGTTCTTGTACTGTGTTGGGGCAGAACCTCTGCTCCGCGCCGTTCCTATATGAGCGGGTTCTCAAAAGAAGGACAAATTCAAAGCAGCCAGGATAAGGGTTAAACAATAATCTGTTTTAATGGTAAAACATACAATACATCATCCAATCACCTAATCACAAATTACTCTGCAACAGCAGCTTCAAAATGCAGAATGCTCCGGGCCCAAGTTCTACCACAGCGTGAGACACCTCTCACGAGCGGCCAGTCAAAAACAAGAGCGCCGATCTTCAAAATGATCACAACATTTATACACAGGTGGGGAGGAGTTTTATCGCTTGCTCTTCCCTAGCTATTTATTAATTGGTGAGTGCCCTTCTGAGCGAGCTAGCCAGTGAGTTGGCAGTGTTCCATTGGTCGGTTTCACTTCTGGGCAGGACCCCAGGTAGTGAGTCAGCAGTTTGTTGATTCTATCTTTTTCTTCTTACAGTGTATGTGTGTGTGTGTGTGTGTGTGTGTGTGTGTGTGTGTGTGTGTGTGTGTGTGTGTGTGTGTGTGTGTGTGTGTGTGTGTGTGTGTGTGTGTGTGTGTGTGTGTGTGTGTGTGTGTGTGTGTGTGTGTGTGTGTGTGTGTGTGTGTGTGTGTGTGTGTGTGTGTGTGTGTGTTTGTCCCTCTGCCCTTAGGCAGTCCCCCAATCAATGATTTGGAGTCATGACAGAGGACTGTTTGACAGGACACATACTCATTCCCGCTAAACATCTTCAACACACACACACATCCTATCATGTATCTTATCACACAACAGTCACCTGTTTTGCTTTATGAAAGCCATACTTGTAAATATCCAAACGCCATCGTCCCATGACGGCCACAGAATCAGTCAACCAACAGAAGTTAACTGTTCCCATGCCCTAAGGTCTTCCCTGACTTTCTTCTAAAAGTCAGCTATCTGGAATGAATACATTTAAAAATGAGAACAAAGGACTATGGTCTCGTTTAACTGTGTGACTCAATTCTCAAGGCCTGCAGGATGTGCATCATTAACTAACAACAATTTAACTGCATTATATCTTAGGAAAATGTCTCTGGGAATTCTCCTGTTAATTGCAAGGACTATTGATAATTAACAGAGAGACCCTAGGGGCCTCTTCTTGGTATCTGCTAGGCAGAAGTCACTCAATGCAGAAATCAGAAGTTTAACACACATTCTATATAAGGTGACATTAAAATGAATATACCAGAAATACGCTGTATAAAACTTTCCTGCCGTAACACGTTACTTTAATACTTCAAATAATTCAAATAATACTTCATTTCCCCCTTTGGATCTCTCAATAAAGAGATCCACACTTGTAGCTAGTACCTGAAACTTTCCTGGGGACAGAACACAACTTTCAATGTCAGTGAAGGAACTATCAGAGTGGTAGCCTGAGTGCCAGAAAGCAGCATCCTTGTGTGTTGAACCATCCGGGACCCCCTCCCCTCAAAGGAATACGCCAACAAGGGTAGCTGATGGGGAGGAGGAGATGCGGCCCTTCCTTCAAAGGTGGAACTGATGAATCTGATCAGAGAGAAGTAGAATCCTCTGCTGCCTCGACAAGTCCCCCAGCCTGCTGACAGCCGCTTCCGAGTCGTCTGCTGTAGGGATGTCCGCGAGGTCCTTCTCCTCCAGTCCGCTGATGACAGCTTCCGAGTCGTCTGCTGTAGGGATGTCCTCGTTGACGATAGCCAGGTCCGTCCTGATGTGTCTGGGTTCTTCCAGGTGATTTCCTCGCCGCACACTGGCTCCAGTAGTACCAGATGTCCCCTTTTGCTCCTCGGCGGACGGCATGAGATGTCCTCTGGGTCACTCAGTGGGCCGGAGAACCTGGGGTTGACCTAGACCTGACGACCTCACGACCTTCAGCCAGACGAACTCCGCTGCGTCGGCCTCCTGCTCCTAGTCCCCCTTTTGGCGTCAGGAACCTGTGTGGAGAAATCTGATACCCACCCCTCCAATCTACGCTCAGGGCTTCTGGGCCCTCAGGTGTTTGACCCACCACTGGTAGGCTGCTTGGAGCCTGTTGGTGGGGTGTCTTAAAACATCAGCTGTCTGTGAACAGGTTTTCTAAATTAGTTGCAGACCTCCTATCTGCCAGTGCAGCTTCAGAATCCTAACACTTGGCCTGTGTCAACAAAACAAACCCCAACATCTTTAGGTGAACTAAATAACATATTTCAATAGCTCTGAATTTCTGACAAGCATCTGTGTTATTTTTAAATGAAATCCTTGAGATCCTATTTAAAATCTAAATATAATATGAACTGCTAATGTTTCTGGTAATGGAACACACTAATGTTATGGATTAAAAAACAAAAAAAACATGATACTGACAAAGTGAATATTTTCCTGGTGATACTGCTTCTACCTGTCAGTGCTTAGATATTATCAAGCTGAAAAAATGAATACAGAAATCCAACATACTGTCATCAAATATCTTTCTATTATGAATTTAAATTAAATGTACATCCCAATAATGATCTAAACAATAAAGTCTATGGCTTTTACTTCTTTACCAGGCTAGTTACAAGATATTGTCTAAATTAAATTCTATCTCATTACATTACTATGTTTTAACTTAACTGTAATATGTTCTTTCTACATTTCAAACCTCAGTTACTTTAATACTAGACCCTCCAAAAAAACGTGATCCTGCGATCGCAGAATTTACCGCATAATCAGCAAAATGGCGCAGATTTTTAAAAGGTCGTATATTTATCAAAAGGCCGCATAATCCCTGCATTTTTCCACACAAAGTTGAGAAAAAAATTGTTTTAGAATCATGCAGTTGCACTGATCACATGCAGACATACAGTACATTCACACTCACACTGTCAGGTTGTAAAGTCAAGTTTGGTCAGCCCCAGAGTCAGTCATTGACAGTGCTTTTCTCAAGTCACACTGTCAGTCAGGGTCAAAGGTCATTTGGCCTCAGTTTTATTGGCCATGTGTCGTGCTCTGCAGAAACTTTGATATTTCAGCATAGGCCAGTATCCTCTGTCAACAAAAATCAGTCATATATGGAGCGCCATCATTTATTACTTCGTGATTACAACTTTAATTGTCAGATATCTTTAACTTGTCATCGGGACGGCTGCTTCCCACATTTCCTGCAACTTGGTACAAAACTCACTTCCTTATAGTACTACTACTACTGCAATTTATTTACACCTAATTAGTATTAAAATGTCTAATAGATCTACTTCAGAAACTTGTGTACATAACTATTATCTTGAGTCAAATCATTACTAGGATCTGTGTAGCTCTGCATTTCATAGCTAATTATACAAATGTATCTTCAATTCTGGTCTACTTAAAAAACAATGTAATACTCTTTAGCAGTGTGTGGAACCCTGGGTGTCCGAACACGCAACAATTACTCCTTACTTCATCAGGGATTAAAAAACAGAAGTTTGGTTTGTAGTTGAACTTTTAGGAATTGTAACCACTACATTCTGGACTACAAACAACAGTTACTTCCCCCTAAAAAGTTCTCGTATAGTAATAAATGTTACAATGGTGAAACCAATACCTCATAATGAAATACTATAATTTTTCAGTACTAGTTTTCCCTTCAACATTATCCATACAAATAAAGATTTGCCGCATAGAGTGGTTCCTAAAACTATCCTTTTAATGGTGATCAATATTGTAACAAATGAGATCACTTCTCTATTCACAGGTGAATAAAAATATGTTAAAGAATAACTTATTAATATGAGGAAAAGATTGAAGAACATGGTTCTACTCTGTCATGTCTCCCCCTTTCTGCCTCAGTGTGTTTTAGGATGATTTTCCCATTGTACCTTAACAGTTTCCCCTTTACTGCTATTTTGAATTTACCAATTGACTAATTCGTGGGAAATGTAACTTGTCTATCATTACTTATTTATCAATTCAATTCAATCTCTTTACATTTATTTCTTTAAAATACATTAGTAAATACCTTGTGAAGTATGCACAATATACATTAGCTAATCCTCTCTAGGATATGAAATCCATTCATCTTTAACCAGATACTATTTCCCTATTTATTTTTAGTTCATGATAACAATGGTACAACAACCACACGTTTTACCCATAGCTGGTTACTATGTCAAGATTATCATGTGTGACATAATAATCAGATGTCCTGTTTGCCAAACAAGGATATTAAACTTGAATCTTTTCAGTATTCCAGACCATCATTAAACAATCAGCCTCCTTTCCGAAACACTAAGCATATCGTTCTACACCACCTTCTGGTAAACTCTTGCACAGTTATGCTGTAAAATCATCGCATGATTTCTTCAGAGTCTGAACAGACTAAGACAAGCCTGTCTCTTGATCTTGTCATATTGAGAACACTCAATGATTCATTGTCCTCTTCAGCTGTAGTCAGTGGCAGGGTCCCCAAAAAGCTAGAACCGGCCCTGGTCAGTGGGCTTCAAGGAAACTCTCTCTGGCATTGGGATGTCCTGAGGGGGAAGGGACCTCTGGATCAATGTGATACAATCAGCAGACACACGTTGTCCTCTGTACAGCAGAAATCCCCCCAAACTGCAGTACCTCTTCACACCACTGTTGCCTTGACAACGAGGCACAAGCAAACTGTCAATACCTCCTCAGAGATGCGTTCTTTGCACACTTCTTCTTTTTCTGTAATGAGCAACTTTCCACCAACACACTGATTCAGAGTACAACCCAAAGGTGGCGCACAACTATCCAATGCTGCTGTAATCACAGCAAATCAGCTACTGAGAAAAACTCAATGTAAATCTCTCCCCCAGTGGGTTACAAAATAAAACAGCTGAGTGTCTATATGGTCAGGAATGCTGAAACATGTGAATGTTAAACCCATTAATGGTAACAGTCTTCCTATTCTTCATTACTTCAGTTCTAAGTTAATAGGCAAAACAAAGACACCTTTCTTAACCACTATAGATTCATCTTTAATCTTCTTGCTTATTCTATTCTTTTTCAAATTGTTTATCTAAGTTGTGTTACAAGCATGGTTACATTTGTAACAGAATACAAAACTAACTGTATTCAGCGCTATATATTTAAAACAAGTAATCTGATTACAGTTAATGAATATATTTTTGGAACACTTAAAGGAATTATTACAAAATGTAATCTTCATTATTACTAAAGCTGAAACCTAAATAAATCATCAGGGAACAGTTTTCTGTCCTTATTACTTAATTGTTTCAATAAAAACTAAAAAAAATTGTGAAAACTCCTCCTTTGAGAACATCTCAACACTTTTATTCCATCTAAGCACGAATGTTTATGACAAACTCGTCCTATTAATCCCAAACGGTCTTTAATGGTATCAATTGTGAACTTTCCTAACATTAATTGTAAATGCAACGTATTTTCTCCCCAGAACAAAGATAGGATAGTTGCAGCTGAAACTGGTTAATAGCAATTTTCTGTTAACCTAGATAAGCCTGTTGTTCTTATATTTAGTAAATATATTCGTATCTTATGTCACTCCGAAACAATATGACATTTTCCAGAATATTGGTTAACTTTATTTAACATTTATTCTCTCTCTACTCTTTCAAAACCTTTTACTTCTCCTCACTGCGCCCTCTCTGCGCCCTGCAGCAGCCGGCTACTGCACCAGCCTCTCATAAATCACCCCTTTGTGTAACTGTGTGAGATGGCTGGAGCAAAACCTCGTGCAGCACCTCTGTCATGCTTTGACATTAACAGATTCCTTCTGATTGACAAACTTACAAAAACCTTCTGTTGTACTACTCTTTCATCATAAACTTAAAAACACCATTGTGGTGAATCGTTTACGTTTTCAGTTTCCTATCTACTTTAAACAACCATCAAATGAGAGTAACTTTATACGAGAACAACTCCCAAATAACATTACAATATATATTTCTTCCAGTGAGTTCGTTATTTCATGTCTAACAAATTCTCCTCTGTCTATGTCTAATCTAGGTGGAATCCACTATTATATTTAATTTGAATAAAGCCTTAACTTTAATGTACTTCATAGACTCAGTAAACCACTTTTCACTTTCCCCTTACGTTCCTGTATTTAATATAATTTTTCCCTTGGAATATAATTAAGTACAAGTCTTAGTTAATGACAACTACCATGCAATTCACAATGCAATGCAACGGTATCAATCAGTTCTCAAAGACTATGTTTAAATAGCAGCAAATCATTGTTTCTTATTTATTTCAATATATCTACCACTTCAAATCACACATTGATAAGTTAATTTTCTATGTATTTCCTTCCAACTTCAGGCATTAGAGAAAAAAGCAAGCAGACACACTCCAGGCTGCTGCTGCTCTCGAGAGGAAAAAAGGGGGGAGGGCTCTCACAGACAAATACTGACACCCCCCTCTCTCCCCCGCTGCAGCTCTCAGCCTTTTTAGGAGAAGGGGGGCTTATTTCAACAATTAACACTTCTGCTATCATTTTATTCAATTTTTCTGCTTGAACCCACTGTTCTCGTAAGCTCTTAACTCATGCTTTTCTCGTTCAAATACTCCCTCTATTATGACTCCGTATCTATTTATCTGACTTAGGCTGTTTAATGTTCAATAATATATTCTATTTATTCACAAGCACATAAATATCCTCCTCACTGTCTGTCCAGCTTTTAAGATGCAATATTTCTTTCAACAGAATGGGAGTTAACCCCAACAGACTTATAACGCACCTCCCGCCCCATGAGCGTCGGATCTGTTATTTAATTTAGTCTTAGATGCAGACTCAATACTAGCACCTTCAGCTAGCTGCCGTGCGGGACTCTATACCTGCAACCAACACTACACTGACTTATAACGCACCTCCCGCCCCATGAGCGTCAGATCTGTTATTTAATTTAGTCATGGATGGAGACTCAATACTACCATTTGACTCCCCCAGGAAGTATAGCTTGTGAGGACTCGATACCTTCACTTAAGCTAGGGACTCTATACCCTTCCAGCCATTAGAGACTCAATACCCTACGCTGAAATACTTCGCTGCTTCACTTTTATATGTATATAACTTTCCTACCTACCTAAAATATGTATTGCATATTCCACCGTAACAACTATGACACCGGAATATCTCTCCGACAACTCTAAAATTGAGGTTATATAGCCAATTACAGATGTTTGATAATAACAGGTGCCTGCTCACATTTTCAGTTGGAGGATCCTAGTTGTAGTTGTCAGAGATTATTCTAGGCATCTTCTCCGGACTACTCCGTCCGCTGGCTGCTAGTGTTTTCCTCTAAAAAACCCTATTCATGACGTCATCACGTCGGCACGTCCTCACGTCACCACGTCATGACGTCATCGCGTCGGGGTCACCAATTTATTGGGGCAGAACCTCTGCTCCGCGCCGTTCCTATATGAGCGGGATCTCAAAAGAAGGAAAAATTCAAAGCAGCCAGGATAAGGGTTAAACAATAATCTGTTTTAATGGTAAAACATACAATACATCAACCCAATCACCTAATCACGAAGCACTCTGCAACAGCAGCTTCAAAATGCAGAATGCTCCGGGCCCAAGTTCTACCACAGCGTGAGACACCTCTCACGAGCGGCCAGTCAAAAACAAGAGCGCCGATCTTCAAAAGGATCACAACATTTATACACAGGTGGGGAGGAGTTTTATCGCTTGCTCTTCCCTAGCTATTTATTTATTGGTGAGTTCACTTCCAAGCGAGCTAGCCAGTGAGTTGGCAGTGTTCCATTGGTCGGTTTCACTTCTGGGCGGGACCCCAGGCAGTGAGTCAGCAGTTTGTTGATTCAATCTGTTTCTTCTTACAGTGTGTGTGTGTGTGTGTGTGTGTGTGTGTGTGTGTGTGTGTGTGTGTGTGTGTGTGTGTGTGTGTGTGTGTGTGTGTGTGTGTGTGTGTGTGTGTGTGTGTGTGTGTGTGTGTGTGTGTGTGTGTGTGTGTGTGTGTGTGTGTGTGTGTGTGTGTGTTTGTCCCTCTGCCCTTAGGCAGTCCCCCAATCAATGATTTGGAGTCATGACAGAGGACTGTTTGACAGGACACATACTCATTCCCCCTAAACATCTTCAACACACACACACATCCTATCATGTATCTTATCACACAACAGTCACCTGTTTTTCTTTATGAAAACCATACTTGTAAATATCCAAACGCCATCGTCCCATGACGGCCACTGAATCAGTCAACCAACAGAAGTTAACTGTTCCCATGCCCTAAGGTCTTCCCTGACCTTCTTCTCACCTAAAAGTCAGCTATCTGGAATGAATACATTTAAAAATGAGAACAAAGGACTATGGTCTCGTTTAACTATGTGACTCAATTCTCAAGGCCTGCAGGATGTGCATCATTAACTAACAAGAATTTAACTGCATTATATCTTTGGAAAATGTCTCTGGGAATTCCCCTGTTAATTGCAAGGACTATTGATAATTAACAGAGAGACCCTAGGGGCCTCTTCTTGGTATCTGCTAGAGAAGTCACTCAATGCAGAAATCACAAGTTTAACACACATTCTATATAAGGTGACATTAAAATGAATATACCAGAAATACGCTGTATAAAACTTTCCTGCCATAACACGTTACTTTAATACTTCAAATAATTCAAATAATACTTCAACTCATAGGTGAGTTTCTTGCAATAAGATAACCTGCATCTCCTCCTTTCTAAATTTGGTCAATACTTTCCCCCTTTTAATCGGATTGTTCAAACCATTGACATTTAACGACACCATTTTGATTCCCCTACGTTGCATTATATTTCCCTTCAAAGCATCCTTTCGTTCCCTCCATGTCACAATACACAATATATATAGTAACAGCAACCGCTAAGCTAAACAAATACAAATTAAACATCAGAACTTGGTCTTCCAAGGTTTTCGGGGGTTTCAAAAATATCCCCCTTTCCCCGCTGGTGGGTGGAAGATAAGGCCTCTCCTAGTGAGAGGGCCCCCCCTAGTGCGGAGATCTCTCCTGTGGCTGATCTCCCAAGCTCACTATAATTGTCCAGCGTGTGGTTTAGACTACGGAGCTCCCGGCCGGAAATTTGTGAACAGTTTTCATATAGTCTTTAAACCCCTAGTCTTTGTATTGGCGAAGGAGATGATTCTATGTTTCTAGTGAATTAGCACGTCTTTAAATTAGTCCGAATCAAATCGTAAAATGTTATAGATAAATAATTCCCCAGCCTGCATACATGTCCATACAGGTTCCTTTTATAAAACAAATAACAATCTTTCTTACTCACCCACTACAGTGTTTCAAAGGTATTTTCGGGGCACAAAATAAAAGGCTATAGCATTTATAAGTAATTTGGTTAAATCTGTTTGTGTTTGTGCTGTCTTTTTCTGATCGCTGTGGCCCGTCACCTCTCATCCTTCTGTCTTTTCATTGTTTTCAACGCCGTATCTTGTTCCCTCATAGACTACTCATTAACACCCCCGATACGGTGCCGGTCTTCCCTCACTCCCATCTCGTTGTTGTCTACCCGCTCTCGTCTCCGAAGTCTGGTCCACTTGCGCGCTGCCTCCAGTCTCTGCAGCAGCGTAGGTCTCTCTACTCCCAGGTCCGGCACCTGCCAGCCTCTCTGCCGCATCGCCCTCGCCGCGTCCTGAGCACTCTGATACACTATCGTTCCTTCGTTCCAGTAAACCCTCAGTGTGTCCATTGGAGATTGAAACCGAATCCCCTTATCTTTGAGAATTCTCTTGAGCCCTGCATATTTCCTACGTTTAACCGCCACCTCAGAAGAATAATCATTGTCGAATGTCACTCTCCGTCCCTTCACTTCCATCGCCGTTCGCCAGGCCGTCTTAATGACGTTCTCCTTAACCTCGAACCTCAAGAAGTTGACAATAATGGCTCTTGGGGGTTTGTCTGGTTGTGGTTTTGGAGCAGGTGCTCTGTGCGCCCTTTGAATCTCCAACTTAATATCCTCCGACACTCCCAGCTCCTTGTGAATTAACCTGTTGATGTACTCGGAGACCGAGTCTCCCTCTATTCCCTCGTTCAACCCCCAGATTCGTATATTATTTCTTCTTGACCTCCCTTCTATGTCGGAAAACTTATCTTGGAGCTTGGTTTGTTGTTCAAGAGAGGCCGTAATAATGTCCTGGACGTCGGTACTCCACTCCTCGACCCCAGCCGTACGCTCTTCTCGGATCTCCATATCCTTCTTTTGGGCCCGCATCTCCGCCTCAGCGGTCTCAAAGTTCCTATTTGTTTCCTCTCTGAAGCTATCAAGCCCGTGTTTGTCCATATATTCTGTCAGTTGTCCCATTTCTTCACGTACTCCTCTTAGAGCGGTAGAGTTTACGGTTCCCATCGACTGCGACAGCCAACATAGCGGGTGTGCATGAAGGGCACTGAAAATGCTGCACCTGAGACAGCCTTTAAACCTCAAATTTGGCATATGTTCATTCCAGAAAGGACTTTTGCAGTGTGTCGCCACATATCTTACCACTCTAAAAGCAAATAGAAAGGATTAACATTTTTTTGTGTGTGTGTGTGAGATTAAAATGGCCCAATTGCTTTTACAATAAATAAACATTGAATGTGTTTAATTGAATAGTAAAGGGGTTTAACGTTAGTGGCAGGTTGTGTGTTTGAGAGAATAAATAAGACAGCCCAATATTAAAAAATGTTTTTATCATTTTTTCCCGCATATTTAGCATATTTCGCAACTTTCCGCATTTTTCGCAACTTCCCGCAATTTCACCGCATAAAATCACATAAAAACCCTGCATGTTTAATCGCATAATCAAGGATTTTAGCCCGCATAATCAAGGAATTTAGCCCGCATAATCAAGGATTTTTGCCCGCATTTTTCTGGAGGATCTTATTGTTAGTAAAAATACATTAAGGAGAATATTGAGAGCGTGTGGATTAAATCGTCGGAAATATGCTGATTTGGAAGTTGCTATCGACTATATAGTTGGTCAATTGGGAGGCCCTGGACAACTTCATGGATATCGCTGGATGTATGCAAAGCTTTTGGAGCGAGGTATCCGCATCCGGAAAGAAGACGTGAGGATCCTTCTTTCTCTGCTTGACCCAGTCAACTCTCAAGCTTGCCTGAAAAGACGTCTCAGCCGGAGAAAGTATTTTTCACAAGGGCCTAATTTCATATGGCACGTAGATGGCTACGACAAACTCAAGCCCTATGGAATATGCATTAATGGATGCATAGACGGATATTCTATCTGGCTAAAAGCAGCTTTCAACAACAGCGACCCAAAAGTAATTGGAAGCTACTTTGTCGAAGCAATAGAGGATGTCGGAGGTTACCCAAGGCTTTTACGCACTGACATGGTCACAGAGAATGTTCTACTACGAGACATCCAACAGTTTTTACGGCGAAACGATGAAGATGACAGAGCAGGAGAAAGGAGTTATATAACAGGAGTTAGCACCGCAAATCAGAGAATAGAGAGCTGGTGGGGAGTGATGAGAAAGGAAGGGGTTCAATACTGGATCCAGCAACTGGGAGAACTCAAGGATGAAGGGCTCTTCACCGGTGATTTTCTGGACAAAGCACTTGTCCAGTTGTGCTTCATGTCAACTATTCAGGTAAAACAATATGACGTTGATCTGACAATTGTTAGCTGCTGTTAAACAGAGACCATAATCATGTAAATTATACAAATATCAGGAAATAGTAAAAGTAGGGCACAGACTTAAAAACCACGGGATTTATTATGAGAGTCAATCATGTTGTATGCATCTGTAACCGCGGCCGCGCACACGGCCTAAAGTTTAGCTGTTCTACTGATCAAATGTGCCCTTTAACTCAAATTGATCAAACAGCAAAAACTCCACAGATTCAATTTAAAGAAACACGATACAGTTGGCAGTCAACAAAAAGGCTTAAGACAAGGATTTTCTCCCAAGAGTATGACATTTATTATCAATATCAAACACATTTACAAACAATACTTTATCCAGTAAAAAGAACAACAATTTATTATGAATTCATCTACTATGCTATTTAAAATGGTATCCAGCGTATAAAAAACGACTAAATGAGCGCAGACAGTTACTGTTGGGAGGGGGAAGCAAGCAGGTCAAATCGAAATATTACTCACCGCCACTCACACGTGCACTTCACTTTCCCTTAAGTGTGTGTGTGTTTAGTTAATTTTACACCTTTCTTAATTTATCACTTTCTTTTCAGTTGGTGTGTCTGTACAGGGCACGTGTGATTTGATTTAAACGGCAAATTTGATCAGTCGAACAGCTAAACTTTAGGCCGGGTGCGCGGCCGCGGTTACACACCCATCCACATACTTTTACGCACTGATAGGCAGCAATGATCTGCGAAATACACCCACTGTAGAACAACCTTTAAAATCAACCTGACATAAATTCATCATCAAGATGAACCTACGTTGAACACACAGGCTATAAACACACAGTCTGCCCAACATTCGTAACGAGTCACACAACAGTTTTACGAAAAACCGCACTACGTTTTCTGACAACTTGCCGACAATCATAGCCTCAGAGCTCTCAAGTCTCACCCATATGGCGTGAGACACACGCATTTCACTCCATTCACACGCTCACACGCCACACCTTGTATTTCTCACTCAGAGATTTCTTTCCAGGGTACCGCCCACTAAGGTGCACCGCAATTTTGTAAACAAACTAGTTTGAGACGCGTGCACTCCACTAGCACATCCCCCCCACCGCCCCCCCCGTTGACATTCGTGGTACAGAGGGCTTCATGGGAACTTTTAGGGGAGCCAGAAGTTGGAGTACCAAACACCGCTGCCAAAATCTCACTCTGAACTCTGTTCAAAACTTGAGAGCCCTGTAGCCTGCCAATGTCCAATGTTAATGCATAGACATGATTAACTTATATATAAATAGGCTATATAGACATTGGCAAACATTTTTGATAACGTATATTTAAAGCTGGCATATAGGCCTTTTTTATTTAGGGGATAGCTAACGGTGTTGTTGAATGAGTTGTGTGAGTCTTTACGCACTTTGGGTATACTTTAATTAAGACGTAGGCCTACTTGCATGCATGTGTACTGTTAGAAATTAAAATCAATGTTTTGATGGTATAATGTAGCTTAAACATACCGTCAGTTCAAACGCTCTTTTATACTGAAAAACCAGAAATTCTTGTGCACAAGCAGTTAAGCTTTTATTCTGAAAATCCTTCATCTACGGTTAGCATGTAGCATGTGGCTAATATACGATTTCCTAAAGAGGTGAATTGAGGAGCGAAATGACTTGGTGTGGTGAAAACCGAAACCTACTGATTTAACACTACAACGATAGATGTCGAGATATTACCATGCTGAATATTAAATGAAGGTACAGTTTATTTGATTACATTATTGTTTACAGACGAGTAGCATGTGACAACATCCGGAATGACCGGCAACCAAACGAGCCGAGAAGTATTGTTTAGAGTATTGATTACAGCGTTTAGAATGTGTTAAATGAAAAGTGATGAAAGAGAATATGAGGAGAAACGGCGTGTTAAGCATATATTGAATGTGAAAAGAACCTATCCTCTGTTTAAATGCAATAACGGACATTGGAGACGAGGTGAGCCGGCTGGCGGGGAGGAGCCAGCAGAGGATATATATAGCAGCGCCGGGGGAGAGATCCGCTGTCTTTCTTGCTCAGGAGAACCGGACCACAGCTGTTTGTCTGACGGAACAATATTCTGTCTGTAACACTACCGCGCCTTTTTTAATTAAAGTATCCCATTTGAATCTTTTCAGAGACTCCATTTAGTCTCATTTTAAAGCTTCTCTCCTGGACGCGAGAATAAAGAACACATTTTAACAATTGGCGAGCTAGCCCAGGATCTCGCAAAACCGGGAGAGACTACAGCAGGCTGCTTGCTGGACCCGCTGGCATCCGTTCAGCACACAGAGAGCTCAAATCAACTAGGTATGGAGAAACCTGTTATATCGAATTCTTCAATAGTTAATGTAGGACAATGTTAGTTCTGTGTGTTTGACGGCGGCCAGCGGATCCTGAAAATAGCTGTGCAATTTAAGTTAAAACAAGCCTAAATTGATAAATATTGGTAGCCTACCACGTGGCGTTGCTTTGTTACAGGCAGGGTGAGTTCAATTTCTTTTTTTCTATTTAACCCTGCATGCTATTCGTTTGTCTGTTAGTACATGTCGGCTAGAGGCCAATCACTATATGTGTCTTTTTTGGCGTTTTACGTTTTACGTGAATGGTTTTAGGCCATTAAGCAGTCGGGACTGCTTGAGGGAAAGACACAGCCAAAGTTTGAAGCTAAGGTTATTGGAGTGAGTGTTTTGTGTAACAACAGCGTGAGGCTGTTTTAAAAAAGTCCTATTTCAAGGAAAAGGCCTGAGCAGTTTGAAGCTCTCAGTGGTTACACCATTCTGTTTTTCAAGACATTGCGTTGTGGATTACGGCAGGAAGTGCGACATTCGTGCGTTAGATAGACGATATTCTTCTAATTGTGTTTGCTTAGCGTCCTATTTGTCCCATAAATAGCGTGTTTAAACAGAAGAAATGACCATACTGGCTCTTAAAGTCAAAAAAAAAAAATTTACGTACATGGGTAGAGGGCTATGACGTAAGGGTATGAGGCCCATTTATCATTGTAAACTAAATGGAAATGTTATTTTAAACTACAGTGTTGTGTGTTGAATTTACTAGACAAAATATCACCTCACCAATTTCAACTCCAGGTGTTTTCTCAAATCCCTTTGTTCTTCAGGTCAAAGGTTGGAAAACCAGTTGCCATTTTGTCTTGACCTCATGTTCACGGTGAGCCACGGCAGTCACCATTTCATGAAATGCTAATTGAAGTACTCTGTTTGCTTTAACACACTGAGGCTGGGCATTCCATCTTCTAAAGAACATCATACTTCTTGTTAGAGTTAGAACTATTGGAAGTACTTCTGCTGGCAAATGTGTATTGGCGGTTATGTGTTGTGTTGTTTAACCATAGTGTAAATTCCTATTTTAAAGATATTTTTGAGGAAACAACCGTTCTCCTTTGTCAAAAACGAGTCAGTTTTGAAACAGCTATTCCCTAGTGGATTAAGCTGGAATTTAAAATAGCGCACTCTGGTGGTAGTACAGAATTATTACCCAAATAGCGGAAACACCATAACATTGTGAATATTCTTCTTTGCAAATGTGTTTTGGCGGTTATGTGTTGTGTTGTTTAACCATAGTGTAAATTCCTATTTTAAAGATATTTTTGAGGAAACAACCGTTCTCCTTTGTCAAAAACGAGTCAGTTTTGAAACAGCTATTCCCTAGTGGATTAAGCTGGAATTTAAAATAGCGCACTCTGGTGGTAGTACAGAATTATTACCCAAATAGCGGAAACACCATAACATTGTGAATATTCTTCTTTGCAAATGTGTTTTGGCGGTTATGTGTTGTGTTGTTTAACCATAGTGTAAATTCCTATTTTAAAGATATTTTTGAGGAAACAACCGTTCTCCTTTGTCAAAAACGAGTCAGTTTTGAAACAGCTATTCCCTAGTGGATTAAGCTGGAATTTAAAATAGCGCACTCTGGTGGTAGTACAGAATTATTACCCAAATAGCGGAAACACCATAACATTGTGATTTTGAACCAAATTCATATTTCAAAGTCAAAACCATACACGGTACAACTTTATTTTAACATTTCATATTTTAATTTTGCATATTTTTTATATATTAATTAACTTTATTAATATTTTACCTTAAACTTAAAAAAAAAAAAAAAGACATCTATAAAAATAATAAAACTTTGAGCAAAAAAAAAAAAAAAAAAAAAAAAAAAAAATTAAAGTTCGGACGAACAGCAACGACGGTGCTAGTCAGAAGATTAGTGCTTCATCTTTGATAGGTTAATAAATAATTAGAGAACATGTCACCAAAACAAACTAAGTTGAGACTAGACGCAGGGCCAGGCTCAACTGCAGATATCAAGGAAAGGGTAAAAATCAGATCAGATGCTTTAACAGTTTCAAGAATCAGTCTTTATTTATTTATTCTTGAGTAACTTTACTGATTTGTGGTGTTGTGCGTAAGGCAATATCTCATTTGAGTGAGGGGCACCAGCCCTTCATGCAGGTCACTCTCTGAGAGAATAGTTCATATTTTCCCTCCAGTTTGGAGAAATATTATTTTATCATATGTTAGTTCAGCAGTGTCAACCAATCCTCTAATCCTAGAGTTATTGAGACGCATTAGCGACACCAGGGGTATTGTTTTTCGCAGCAACGATGACGCATAATACCATTACAAAAGCCATTATTGAAACAAGTAAACTATTAGAAGTGCTAATTGCTGATTTTTTTTTATAGTGAATATGCATTTATACCATCAGAAAACCATAAATCATACGATATTTTTGTACCCCTTGTGGGTACACGGAGAAGTTATATTTATTTAATGCAACGTTATGAGTTTTACATGTCCTGTACAGAATAGGGTAATCATTGCAATATTAATTGAGCATTTTATGCTCAAAGGAGGGAGTGTCATGATTATACAGAGATGTTGATTTCAGTGACGTTGTAGTTAATAAATAATAACATGTAGTCAACAAGAGGTATGCCGAAGCTCGGGCCTTCTCCAAGGAGGGAGTGGTCCAGTTTTAGATATTAGACAAATAGAAGTGGATGAATATGTCAGAACTCTGAGTAATATTATGCAAGTTTTGTCTACACAGGCTAGGAAAACTACAGAGATACCAGACGAGACACCAGAAGAGACTCCTGTTCGGCCAGGTGATTGGGTGAGGGTGAAAGTTCACAAAAGACAGTGGGCTCATCCCCGGTGGACGGAAGCGTGAAAGGTTGTAACAAACTTCACACGCGCTCCGGTTTAAAGGTAAAGAAAAAGGAGCAAATTGACACCACCTCACACATTGTCACCCTTCACTGGCAACTTCCAGAACATTATTGGGAGTTAGGACTGATTTGGCAGAGCTGGAACAAAACAATAAATAGAAATAAGATAAAGATAGAAACAGCTCAAAAGACAAATTGTCTATAGATTTTTATAGATTGTACATTAATGTGAATACCTATTTTTTGTTTTACATCTGTAAAAAGAGTCCAATTTGTTATGTTGTTTTTGTACTCATTATTTAAATTCTGTAACGGACACAACCAGGTTTAAAATAGAGATGATGAGAACAAAGCCAAACCAATTGTGGGGTCCCCTAGGGATAAGAGTCAGAATAGCATTGTTGATTGTGCTCATTACACTTGGCACCTTTCTGGTTGGAAGGGGAGTACAATATTATGTAAGGCATGGATCCATTAGTTCACTCATAGAATGCCCACATCACTAACAAGACTCCAGCTGGGTTTCAGAGACTTTCACTTATCCCCAGAGCCAAAAGATCAGCTGAGCAACAAAAGGAGGAGTTAGAAATACTCGGTCCCAAACAAGAGGCGGTTATAATCAAGATGATTCACCCCCTTATATGCAGTTCTTGTATCAAATGATGAGATGGGTTTAAGTGATTGGGATATGTAAGTGATGGGGATTTACAGATTAGGGGAATCTCTAAATACACTGGATCCATGTTTTAGTCTGTACCAGAAACACCCCCTGTTAAGCTATGAACAACCGATCGGTGACCTGAGCACAATTATTGAAAATGATTGTTAGACACAGGCTACTAACCCACAAGTAGAGCTTTGTACGTACAAACTCTATGAACAAGATTCCCCAGCAGATAGTGGCGACATTGCAGATATGTCCAGTCACAAAAGTTACTACGGTTCTAAATAACAGTGAGATTTAAAGTGATGGAGAAAATATGGAGACGTTCTTTTATAGTGTGAAATATGTGGTGCTTGAAACATCTAGGTATTTAAATGTATAGAAGAAAATGGTTTCCTGAAAGAGTTAATTGGAATAAACATGTTACAGTGGGTGAAGGCAATGTTTAGGGATATGGTAAAATTATTAGTAGACATGAATTGTGTTTAGATGGCATTTAACAACTAAGATGGATAGTATGGTTAGGAAAATAGAGTGGAAAAGGTTGGATTTATTTTACCTCAGTGTGTTAGAATTTAACTATACGTAATGCCTCCCGAGATCTCTCTCTCTCCACCTGTCAGAACGCTACGACCCCATCGTCCAAGCAGACAAAAGACCTCACCACGGAAGACTCCTCCTCCTCCATAGAACAGACAGAGAACCAGAGCTGAACCAACAACTCCAACGCTGCATCCAGAACCATCTCCACCTGAGGCACCAAGAACCAAAACCAGGTGACATAAAAAGGCACACTCTCATCGGTCCCCCACAGGACATGAAGTTCCAAGCTGAGCCACAAGATTTGGGCACAAGAGCAGAGTGTGGGACATGAGAGCGGAATACGCCCTCCATGCAACAAAGTAGGGACTGTAAAGGAGGAGATGAAAAGCAAAGCAGATGGGACACTGAGAAGAGTTACAGCGGAAGGATCCAAGAGCGGATGGACTGAGGAGAAGGTGGACGGAGGAGAGGAAAGAACGGAGGAGTTGGCATGGTCCGGCAGAATGTGAGGGGGTCGTGGCGACAACCAGAGGGGGAGAGAAGGAAAACGGGAGTGAGTGAGTTTACACATAAACACACTTATTCACCAACGAGAAATACGGAAAGAAAAAGATTTATCAGCCATGAATTAATCAATTGGTGAATTTATAAAGAAAAAAGAGGAAACTATTAAATAACCCTAAAAACACACTGAGGGTAGAACATATTATTCAATCTTTTCATCATATCAACAAATTATTCTTTAAGAGTTTTTTATTCATGTGTGAATTTGGGGAAGATTTAATTTGTTACAGTATAGACCTACAGTTTAAAGGGATGGTTTTAGTAACCACTCTATAAAAGCAGACAAATCTTTATTTGTATGGAAAATGTTAAAGGTAGAGCTAGTACCAAGCCAAAGATGGTGTTCCAATCTAGAGTATTGATTTCTCCATTGTAGCATGGTTATTACCTCAGGAGGGAAGATTAAGGTGGAAATAACATTTGTTTTTCGTCCAAGATGTAGAGTTTTAAAATGACACTGGGCAAAGAGCGAAAGCAAAGTTTAATTTAAAAAAAAAAAAAACTAATGTAGTTGGGAGTAATACATGCGGGGCCTTGGATCACTCATTGTGATGGTACATATTTGTTACAACAAACATCGTTTAGGGAGAAGGGGTCGCTCAACCCACCCTGCAGATGTTTTAAATCTTACTTGCAGCTTCAGAGGGAGCGCACGGCACCAGAGTATGAGTTTTAAAAGACAAGCGCCACCAGCTCCTAAAGGTCATCCATTCACCAGATGACCTGACATTTAGAGATGTTATTTAAAGGAGAAACATATCTGCCATAGGTGTAAATTCCTGAATTAAACTACAAACCATTAATGAAATGACTTCTGTTTTTAAAATCCTTGTTAAAGGAGGGAGTAATTATCACATGCTCGGGCACCCAAGGTTCCACACACTGTAAAAGGGGTTAGCATAGCTATTTAAGTAGACCATAATTGAAAATAAATTAGTATAATGAGTTATTGATATTCCACCGGTTTTCACACCATTTCAGGGACTTTATCACTGCATTAGAACAGACCACCCAAAGGTAATGAGTAGGAACCTTTAAGTGATGAAACTCTACAACTGTTGTAACTGACCAAAATCTTCTCCCAGAAATGACTGTCTAGAATGCCGTACCCCAGAGTAGAACGCACAACGGCCCCCCTCTAGAGAACATATTACTTTCATACCTTAAATGGTATGAAAGGAGGGAGGGTAAATTTCTCAGGAGGAGACGGTTACAAATGCTAGCAGAACAAGACGACCCACCCCGTATACAGATGTGGATGACAATGATGAGTTAGTTTAAATGATATGGATGTTCGGAGATGAGATTGATCAATGAATGTCCAGCCGATGTGATTCTTTAAATGATGAAATCATGTGAAGAAGTGAGCAAAATTAAAATGGAGTGAATCCATTTCAATTTACTTCATACTATTCCAAGATAGCATATTTTTAATATTTTTATTATTCCAATTAATTTTACACTATTCTAAGATAGTCCATTTTATTTGACTTTATTACTTTATACTATTCTAATATGGTAGATTTCATGTTGTATAAATCATTGCTATTCTAAAATGGTTTGTTTCTTTTCACTTTGTAAAAACAAGTGCCTTAACACTGAGCGTGGTATGAGAACGGTTTCTGTGAAAGGAGGGAGGAAGAAATGTTCTGATACCAAGCCATTGCTGCTATTTTGAAGAATGATATTGAATGTAAACACTAGAAGTTATGCACAAGGGACAACTTTTATGTTTGAACACAGACAAGAATTTATTTTGTATTTTTGTAAAGCCGGCTGTGAAACCATTCCATTTGATTGTATGTTTGTTAATATGAGATATGTAATATGCAAAGTTCAGATGAAGAACTCATTGATTTCAGTATTATACACACCTTTTAGGTGTGTAAGGAGGGACTGTTAGAAATTAAAATCAATGTTTTGATGGTATAATGTAGCTTAAACATACCGTCAGTTCAAACGCTCTTTTATACTGAAAAACCAGAAATTCTTGTGCACAAGCAGTTAAGCTTTTATTCTGAAAATCCTTCATCTACGGTTAGCATGTAGCATGTGGCTAATATACGATTTCCTAAAGAGGTGAATTGAGGAGCGAAATGACTTGGTGTGGTGAAAACCGAAACCTACTGATTTAACACTACAACGATAGATGTCGAGATATTACCATGCTGAATATTAAATGAAGGTACAGTTTATTTGAATACATTATTGTTTACAGACGAGTAGCATGTGACAACATCCGGAATGACCGGCAACCAAACGAGCCGAGAAGTATTGTTTAGAGTATTGATTACAGCGTTTAGAATGTGTTAAATGAAAAGTGATGAAAGAGAATATGAGGAGAAACGGCGTGTTAAGCATATATTGAATGTGAAAAGAACCTATCCTCTGTTTAAATGCAATAACGGACATTGGAGACGAGGTGAGCCGGCTGGCGGGGAGGAGCCAGCAGAGGATATATATAGCAGCGCCGGGGGAGAGATCCGCTGTCTTTCTTGCTCAGGAGAACCGGACCACAGCTGTTTGTCTGACGGAACAATATTCTGTCTGTAACACTACCGCGCCTTTTTTAATTAAAGTATCCCATTTGAATCTTTTCAGAGACTCCATTTAGTCTCATTTTAAAGCTTCTCTCCTGGACGCGAGAATAAAGAACACATTTTAACAGTACCGATTCATTTAACGTAGGATTTATTATGATTAAGGAATTGACTCAAAGTTATGTTAAGTATAGTTTAGTTGTGCTTAATTGTCAGTGTACACTTGATGGCTGCATGCATAATGAATGCGTTAGAATATGTGTTTGCGCTAAAAATGCCTCACACAATTGGACCTGTGATTTTGAAGAATGTATCGTGATGTAACCCATAACGCCAATTATCTGTTAATACGGCTCTATTATAGCGATCAATTTGTGTTTGATATTTATTTATCAGATTGCGTACAGCATGCCGTGAGGTTCAAATCTAATAATCTCTTGCCAACGCGCAACAAAAAGCCCTGCCCATTGTTCTGAAATAACGGAGCTATGCTTGAATGATGTGTGTGCAGTGGGCAACGAGAATATAACATGTTTTTTGCTATTATTCCATATGGTACATACAATTTATCCCCCTTTCAATTTCTTTTTGCAGGAGGACTTGAATGAGATAAGACACGTTTGGAACGCACACCGCATCAGGCCCCCTACAAACGCCAATGTCCCCGCAGGAATACCTAATATCATGTATACGGCACCTCATTTGTGGGGTGCAGATGACCTTCTTGTTCCATTCAGTGATGACTTACCCACTTGCAAAGAGAGCTGCAAGTTCCTAACTTCAGTTCCATGTGACGAGGACATGTTTGATTTGTGCACAATCATAATGGAATAATCAGGCATGGGGTTCCCAATGAGTAGGTCACAAGCACTTGACTTATATCTATCATTTAGGGATATCATTCGCCCACAAGTATTTGAGGAGGCAACTGCATGAATGTTGCAGTTTTCTTTCTGCTATTGGTGGAAGAAGTATCAGATCCATTACTGAAGTAAAAACCCTACCAAACTGTGGAAATACTCCACTAAATCCTACATTTAAAACCTTACATAATTAAAAGTATTTCAGTATTATCAGCAAAATGTAAATAACAGTATGAAAAGTAAAAGTAGTCACCGTGCAGTAAAATGTTCCCTGTCAGTGTTTTATTATTATATATGATGTTTCTGGATTAATATTACTGCTGAATTAATGTTGCATTTTACTGCTGTTTAAGACTGTGCTAATTTTGACTCCTTCATATACTTTTGGATAGTTTAGGATATACACATTGTATCTAGCAATGTGTGACATGTATTGTAAACATTAATTCACCTTTGATATTTCATGTAAAGTCATATACAGTGAACAGAAAATGATACTTTAATGATACATCTTTATTCCATGTACTTCACATAATAATCGTCTTTTATTGTGTGGAACAAACAAACAAAGAAATGGATCATCACTGACCTTGCAGTGAAGGAGTATTTGGTAACAATGTAACAATGTTACATGATTGAAAAAAATAAATAACCAAAAACACAAATAGAAAAGGGAGTGCTTTTTTATGCATCTTATTTTAACATTAAGCCCTACTTAGGCAAACCTGAATGTCACCAATAAACAGGCACTGACATAAGAACTTGAGTAAACGTTGAGGTTTTAAACTTTCCCCCATAAACTCTTATTAAATGTTTACCCTGGTAAAAATACATTCATGCTAAACAGAAAGACCAGATTAATCAAATGAATAGACTCTTAAAATAGGACCTGTGTACAACAGGAACAGGAACAACAATTAACACATTGGAGTAAAATATTCTATAAAAAAAAACATCTTTCAATAGTTATTCTGCCCTTTGGAATCACTCTATTCCATATCAACATGCAGATTTGAACAACAATCATGTCAATGCAGTGAAAGGATTTTCAAATGAAGGCAAAACATAATATGCAAATCCTTAGCAATCAAACATAAAGGCATATTTACTTAGCTCAGCTTATGTTTTTGCATACAGCCCTCTAGTAGCTGTTGTGTGCCTATTGAACACAATCATTGGCTCCTGTTTATCAGAAAATGTATCTTCTTTGATATCATAACTTCTACTGTGACTATGAGTAAAGATGTATTATCAAATGTGGAATGTTGTGTGAGTTTGTGAGGTATTCAATCAGCACAAACTGGAAACTATTACATTCTTTCAGTAGGCAACTGCACCAGATAATCAAGAGTTGCAGTTCATTTCTTCTAAAGGACCATCACACAAACCACCACCACAACCGCCCGCCCCCCACCCACTACCACATTATCCATGCAGTTTCAAGTGTCAATATAAGACATTTGTAATACCAATTCCTAAGAAAATAGTATGCTTAAGTACTGCCTTCAGTACTTTAAACAGTATTTCAATACCAAATCACTTGAGTCTATAGTGAAAACGTCCCACATTTATGGAAACAGTCACACCCACAGTCCTTCACTTTTCTCTATCAATTAAAGTGTCAAAGTGCATATATAAACGTAGCGCCTAGCTAAAAAAATGTTAAATGCTAAAAGAAAGCCTTTTGCACCTTGAAAATTATCTCCTGTCTTTAAATGTTCATTTCAAAACCATAACTGCAGTAGAAATTGTAGGTTCAACCTATAGACGCTATCTCCTTCTTGTCTAGATGATATCCATCACCCATACAGAGCTTGTAAGTACACTATTAAAATCACTGCAGAGGTCTGGATAATTGTGGTACCCTACAAGTAGTTTTAAAAGGCAGCCGCATGTGTGAGATTGTGGTCTTCGCTCGAAGTTCGAGGTTTCGATGAATTGTATCTTAATAGTTTGTTCCATTAAATTGGAACCAGTGCAGAAGCGGAGGAAAAGCTGAAGGGTGCTCAGATTAACTTCACCTACATATCTCTTCAGGTAGCGGGCAACTGCAGTCTGGGGTGGAGTCATCTCATCTGGGAACTGAAGGAGCTCCTTCACTGCTTTTCCAGTTGGTGTTTTCTGCTGTATAACATGATGCAGGGCATCTTGTGGCAACACACTTGCTAAGTGCACCACAATGGGACGCCAACACTTGATTACATACTTTGGTGCCTGTATGAGAGCCTTGTGTCCCATCTGTGAAAGCAATGGGATCAGATTGTCCTTGGTAGGAACCTGCTGGCACTCATGTGGATCAAGGTCATCAAACAGTGCATCAGTGTCAACAGAGTTGAAGTCTTCCAAAGCCTTAACAAGGACCTCTCTCTCCTGTTCAGACATGTACTGCAAAAAGGTGTCCTTTAAGCTACTGGTGGATGTGGCATACAGTGCCTCTTCAAGGAATGGTGCTGCCAGTTTCACTGGAAAATAGCGAGCAATCCTCCACCCTACTACTAAGATTCTGGCAATTGCCTGCCACTCTTCAGACTGATAATCATGTCTAATAAAGGGAACTTTTACATTCCCTCCCAAGGTGCATCTTTCATAAAAGTCTGTCCAAAATTCAGTTAAGTAGTCCCGGGTCACACCACTTCCCTCTCCTTCTCCAAGTTTACCATTGGGTAGACGCATCTTTATAAACACCTCAGTGTTTAAAATGTCTGGGTTTGTGAAGGCTTTGATAAGATCAGTGAGACAATGCCCACTCCTGATAATCAGTGTAACAGGAGCAGGTTCATCCATTGTCTGGTCATTCCATGGCTCTGTAACAAGAGCAGGTTGCGGTTCGCCCAATCCATGTGGTGGCTGGTCATTCCACGAAGCAGGTTGCAGTTCGCCCAATCCGTGTGGCGGTTGGTCATTCCACGGAGCAGGTTGCAGTTCGCCCAATCCATGTGGTGGCTGGTCATTCCACGGCAGTGTGTCATCTAACTGCACACCATCATTTGCCATAGCCCCACTAATAATCTCAAGATCGATCTCTTGATGAGCCATGTCATCAATCCCCTGTACATCAGTTGAATAATGTGGCTGACTCCCAGTAAGATCTACAACTGGGGTTGAGGTTAACTGCATCTCTGCCTCCTCTTCATCTGAGGACAGCTCCGCTTTTCTTATTTTGGTACGAAGGTACAATCTAAGGATTTTTACTCTGCTTTCTTCATACAAGTCATCCACACTGCTAGAACTGCTGACCTGTACCTGAGAAGATTCCATTTCAGTTGAATAATATGAGAGCTTTCTCTTTCCTTTTGAAAAAGCATCTGGGAAAAACAAGTTTTCAGCCATTTCTTTGATTTCCACTACTGTTTTGTCCTTGCTGATGATCAGGTGTCTTGTTCCTCCACCATTGATTGCCTTCACTTGTCTGTACCGTTTCTGCTTTCCATCGAAATCCATCCATCCAAGTTCAAGTTGGCTAAATATACGTAATACATGTAAATTACTTTCATATCAATAATAACGAGGAACACATTACCTATTCTCTTAAGCAGTATTAGAGATGCTTTTCAAATAGTCAAACTTCACACAGGCCCAATATAGAGAACACACTCATTTGTCCTGCAGCCTTTCTGTCACGGTTTGTGAAACAAGCAGGACCCAAATGCAGTTATAAACTGAACTTCCTTTATTTCAAGGCTAGGAGATATATGTACAATGACAAAACAGAACACTCACCGCAGAACTAGTCATGGAACAAGACGAACCAACCAAGACAGACAGACAACCCAGAACTTAAATACACACAAGACTCAATCACACAACAAGACACAGGTGAGGAGGGAGGAGAAAACACAGGGGGCCAGGTGAACATAATCAGACCATTAGACACACCAGGGAAACTAATGACAAGAGGAAAACACAGGAAAAAGGACCAGACAATAACCCAAAGGAAAACATGACATGGAAAACAGCAAAAACACCCAAACCTACAAAACTATAAACGTGACATAACATGAGAATCGTGACATAACCCCCCCCTCAAGGGACGGATTCCAGACGTCCCAAAAAAACAAAAGTCCAGCAGGGTGGGTGGAGGGGGTCTGGAGGACGGGTGGAGGGCGGACGGCCCGGGGGCAAGGCAGAGTTCAAAAAGGGGAATTCGGGCGGACGGCCCGGGGGCAAGGTAGAGTCCATGGAGGGAATCTCGGGCGGACGGCCCAGGGGCAGAGTCCGAGGAGGGATGAAGACCAGACAGCTCCGGAGGCCGGTCAGGAGCCGGTGTTGGCAAGATCCCCCATGGAAGAGGACACAGGACCGGCAGGACCCCCGGCAGGAGAGCAGTTGGCGGAATCCCCAACGCGACAGGACATGGAGTTGGCAGGACCCCCAGCGGAAGAGTAGTCGGCGGGACCTCCAACGTGTCAAGAAATGGAGTTGGCAGGACCCCCGGCAGAAGAGCAGTCTGCGGGACCTCCAACGGGACCAGACATGGAGTTGGCAGGACCCCCGGCAGAAGAGTAGTCTGCGGAACCTCCAACGGCACAGGACATGGGGTTGGCAGGACCCTCGGCAGAAGAGCAGTCTGCGGGAACTCCAACGGCTCAGGACATGGGGTTGGCAGGACCCCCGGCAGAAGAGTAGTCTGCGGGACCTCCAACGGGACCAGACATGGAGTTGGCAGGACCCCCGGCAGAAGAGTAGTCTGCGGGACCTCCAACGGCACAGGACATGGGGTTGGCAGGACCCTCGGCAGAAGAGCAGTCTGCGGGACCTCCAACGGCTCAGGACATGGGGTTGGCAGGACCCCCGGCAGAAGAGTAGTCTGCGGGATCCCCAACGCGACAGGACATGGAGTTGGCAGGACCCCCGGCAGAAGAGCAGTCTGCGGGACCTCCAACGGCTCAGGACATGGGGTTGGCAGGACCCCCGGCAGAAGAGTAGTCTGCGGGACCTCCAACGGGACCAGACATGGAGTTGGCAGGACCCCCGGCAGAAGAGTAGTCTGCGGGACCTCCAACGTGACAAGACATGGAGTTGGCAGGACCCCCGGCAGAAGAGTAGTCTGCGGGACCTCCAACGGCACAGGACATGGGGTTGGCAGGACCCTCGGCAGAAGAGCAGTCTGCGGGACCTCCAACGGCTCAGGACATGGGGTTGGCAGGACCCCCGGCAGAAGAGTAGTCTGCGGGATCCCCAACGCGACAGGACATGGAGTTGGCAGGACCCCCGGCAGAAGAGCAGTCTGCGGGACCTCCAACGGCTCAGGACATGGGGTTGGCAGGACCTCTGGCAGAAGAGTAGTCTGCGGGACCTCCAACGGGACAAGACATGGAGTTGGCAGGACCCCCGGCAGAAAGGCAGTCTGCGGGACCTCCAACGACACTTGAGTGTGTTGGTTCGCCAACAGAACACGGGGAGCTGGCGTCGGACGGACAGCCAACAGGTGACGAGGTGCTGGAGTCGGCCGGTATGCCGACAGGACTCGGGGAGCTGGCGTCGGATGGACAGCCAACCGGACACGAGATGCTGGAGTCGGCCGGTACACCGACAGGACTCTGGGAGCTGGCGTCGGACGGACAGCCAACTGGAGACGAGGTGCTGGAGTCGGCCGGTAAGCCGACAGGACATGGGGAGCTGGCGTCGGACGGACAGCCCACAGGAGACGAGGTGCTGGAGTCGGCCGGTACACCGACAGGGCTCGAGGAGCTGGCGTCGGCCGATGAGTCAGCAGGTGACGAGGAGCCGGAGTCGGGACCATGGTTACTGGAGCCGGCACTGAAGCCGGGACCATGGCTGTAAGGTCCGGTTCTGGAGCCGGAAACATGGCTGTAAGGTCCGGTTCTGGAGCCAGAAACATGGCTGTAAGGTCCGGTTCTGGGGCCGGAACCATGGCTCTTGGGGCTTGAGCTGCTAGCTTGGCCTTGCGACTCCTCCTCTTAGACGCCTGAATACTCCGTGGACCTCCATAAGCCAGACGAGTTCCAGAATATGACTCCTGGACAGGAGCAGGAACTGGGGCAGAAGCACGGGTTGACTTCAGACGGAACCCACCAAGGCGTATGGTACCAGGTTGGGAATTGGGAGACATGGAGCTAGCATGCCTGGGGCTAGCAGACCGGGAATCACACACTGAGAGGAAGTCCAAAATCCAGCCAAGTAAGAATTTAACTAAACCTGGTTTCTCCATTGCCCTCTGGTGTGCCTCAGCCCGAACAGCCTCTCGCTGCTGACCCCTGGACGCTCCCAACCATCGACTAGAGCAGACAGCCAAAGCAACGGTTAACTCCAATATCTCCTGCTCGAAAGGATCTGCTGGGCCCATATTTCAGGTTGGTTCGTACTGTCACGGTTTGTGAAACAAGCAGGACCCAAATGCAGATATAAACTGAAACTTCCTTTATTTCAAGGCTAGGAGATATATGTACAATGACAAAACAGAACACTCACCGCAGAACTAGTCATGGAACAAGACGAACCGACCAAGACAGACAGACAACCCAGAACTTAAATACACACAAGACTCAATCACACAACAAGACACAGGTGAGGAGGGAGGAGAAAACACAGGGGCCCAGGTGAACATAATCAGACCATTAGACACACCAGGGAAACTAATGACAAGAGGAAAACACAGGGAAAAGGACCAGACAATAACCCAAAGGAAAACATGACATGGAAAACAGCGAAAACACCCAAACCTACAAAACTATAAACGTGACATAACATGAGAATCGTGACATTTTCCAGCCATTTGAGCTATTGTTCACATCTTTACTTCAAATAAAAGGTTTCACATTGCATATTTCCAGCTTCCTTTACACATACTGTTATTATTAATACAAAGTAATTAACCACACACATCTATTTAAAACAAGTAGATTTCCCTGATAATTGACATGCGGAAAATCTTAAGAAGAATGTCCCCTCCCCCAGCTCTCTCGTCCCTGTCATAAAAGCTGCTTCCATTTCATATAGAGTAATAAAACATGTTTAAGCTAATTTCTCCACAATGTTTGTAGCCATTTAGTACCCACACATGAAAGAATAAAAACAGAGGTATAGTTGAACAGTAATCATGTAGCACATACATTTACTGCAATGAAAACACACACATTTGCCCTAAGCATGTGTAACGCACCCTCTTCTTTTATGAGGGAAACATTCCAGAGTTTTGGAGCTATCCCCAAAGCAGGATGTCCCCTGCTCACATCCCTCTCTGAACACAAAGACTTCCCCTCAATATATTGGGGAGGAAAAATATACTTTGTCCCTTCAAATTTAACACATATGAATATATATAAGGTGACATTAAAATGAATATACCAGATTTAACTTTCCTGCCATAACACGTTACTTTAATACTTCAAATAATTCAAATAATACTTCAGTCTTGACGTATATTTTTGGCCAGCTCCTATGTAAAACTGCCAACTAGCGCTACAAGCACACCAATAGACACACACCTAGGGGGCTAGTGTTGATAAATGAGTCCCTGTGGGATGGACATATCGATTATCCAAATTTGAGATTTTAGTTTTGCATTGATGATTAGTTACTTCTCGGCACACTTGTTACCTCTTTCTAGGATGATTTAAATGTTGCTGAGCTAGCAATTAATGTTTAATAGCAAGCTAATCATCAACTTAACTTACCGATCAAGCAGGTGAAGTCGTCCTCTTCATGCTTCGGGGAGAAAGGCTGGTCTGTTGTGCTGTACATTATATACCTAATTATCTCGTGTGCACGCTTTAGTAACTCGTGCGCACGCTTTATTAACTCGTGTGCACGCTTTAGTAACTTGTGCGAACGAGAAAGTAAAACGTGGCCACGTTTTATTTATTTTTCTCTCTATGAACCCTCCAGGGCTCCGTAGTTTTTACACAGTACAGTAGATTGAAGTAAATCAATTTATACATTAAGATAAGATAAGATTGACCTTTATTAATCCCCGTGGGGAAATTCAGTAGTTCAAACAGCAACAGGGTAAGAGTGAAAAAGAGGATAGCACAGATTCACACAGATTAATAAAATCAAAAATAAGATGAGCGATAAAAATAAAAATAATAATAATGAGAAACTATGAAATAAGAAATGAATAAAACTAAAATACAATTATCATATCATATATTATAATGTATTGTATTGTATTATTAAGTAATAACATACATTAACCCCATTATAGCAGATGCCACATTGAATAGATGAACACTTTTATGCATCAATAATTACAACAGAGTATTTCTAAATACAAGTTGTAAAAATACTTATATGTACTTAATATTAATAACATAATGATTCATTTCAGATGATAATACTTTTCAGGGTTAGGTCCGGTCTGACAGCACACTTAAGAAGATCACTGCTCTAAACAAAGTCAAAGATCCTACATCCAAACAGAATAAATATAATTTATTATTATTAATACGTTAATATGGAGCTATTTCAGGGTCATAACTTTTCATCATTCAAAAAAACACAATTTATTTGAAAGTTCAAGTTTTTATCCTGACGTTTGAAAAATACAATGATGTATTCAAAATAAAAATAAGTATTTGAAATCATTTTTCAGGTTGAATATTATTTTGATTCAGTTCAGCAATTTT
This sequence comes from Notothenia rossii, assembly GCF_949606895.1. NCBI lineage: Eukaryota > Metazoa > Chordata > Actinopteri > Perciformes > Nototheniidae > Notothenia > Notothenia rossii. The sequence goes on along the minus strand of NC_136903.1, from coordinate 53,382,271 downwards.
TTAAAATAAAATATTTATTTTCAGATTTCACTTTTATACATATTTTGATATTTGAATACTTATTTTTTTCAGTTGCATTTTTTATCGTTTTCAGATTCAAAACAATTATTTTTTCGGTTTCAAATCTTGTTTTTTCAGGTTTCACATTGCTTTTCACCTTCAGATCGTTTTTCGCTTTCAGATCTTTTTTTTTCGCTTCCAGATCTTTTGACCCTGATGTTGCTTGGGGGGGCGGGTCTTAGCAAAGAGAAGTTTGGCATCCTGAGTGACAGGCCTCCCTGTGTCATGTTGCGTTCATGGATGTTAGGTAGCGCGAGAAATATAGCTCAATACTTTCTATACACGATACTTCCGTGATAGGTGGGAAATAAAACTGATGCCAGCATCAAAGTTCCGTTAAGCGAGCTGTTGAGCATCGTAGTTGGCAACAATCAAGGTATAAGCGCAATAAACTGTGCTAGAATGTGAAATTACGTATCCGCAACGAGCCAGCAGGTTGTTCTGGTGGACCTTAGGCCATCCCCCGCTGTCTCAAGGAGAGATACCGCAGGTCCTTCCTTCCTGCAGCGGTCAGACTATACAACCAGCACAGCCCCTAGACCCCGCACAAAACAACTCAGACTATAACACCTCTTGTTGATAAATACCAACTATGTGCAATATTTGCAATATGTGCAATATATATATGCCGTTAAAAACTGTGCTGCTAAATCCGCAGAACTGTTACAGGGTGTGTATTATGTAAAATGTGTAACTTTAAAATATACAATCTCTTTTTTTAATCTTTAATACTTTTTTCATTCATGCTTTAGGTAGCATTAAGCTGTTTTTGGCTCTTCTCTGCTGTAACAATGTAAATGTATCCCCTGTGGGACTAATAAAGGTAATCTGATTCTGATCGCAAAAACCAAGCCAATACTATGCTGCGTTCATGGAGCTACGTGGAAGTGGGGAAGGACAATGCTTGATTGCGGATACGTAATTTCACATTCTAGCACAGTTTATTGCTCTTATACCTTGATTGTTGCCAATTACGATGCTCAACAGCTTGCTTAAAGGAACTTTGACGCTGGTATCAGTTTACCACCAATCAAGGGAGTATTGTGTATAGAAAGTATTGAGTTATATTTCTCCTAACGTGGCCACCTTCCAGGATGCCTAACATCCTTGAAGGCAACATGACAGAGGGGGGCCTGCTACTCAGGATGCCAAACTACTCTTTGCTACGCCCCGCCCCCCCATGCAACATCAGGGCCAAAAGTCTGAAAGCGAAAAAAAAAAGATCTGAAAGCAAAAAAAAAGGTCTGAAACTGAAAAACGATCTGAAGGTGAAAAGAAATGTGAAACCTGAAAAAACAAGATTTGAAACTGAAAAAATAATTGTTTTGAATCTGAAAACGAAAAATCTGCAACTGAAAAAAATAAGGATTCAAATATCAAAATATGTATAAAAGTGAAATCTGAAAATAAATATTTTATTCCAAAAGAAAATTGCTGAACTGAATCAAAATAATATTCAACCTGAAAAATGATTTCAAATACTTATTTTTATTTTTGAATAAATCATAGTATTTTTCAAAGTTCAGGATAAAAACTTGAACTTTCAAATAAATTGTGCATTTTTTTGAATGATCAAAACTTATGACCCTGAAATAGCTCCATAGTTAATATTGTTAATTGTTTTTCACTTTTATTAAATGTTGGATATTTCCGGCAAAGACCCTTTCATACCGGCAATGTGCGAGAGAAAAAACAGAAAGTGCGACAGTTTAAAATATGCGAACACAAACCTACAGACTGGGGGTTGGGAGATCACAGGAGGGGGGAGAGCTGTGGAATGTGACCACCATCCCCCTTGGGAGACTTACTCAACACATTGTGATGGTCAATTAGTTTTAAACAAAGAGTTTTCAGCATTCAGCATAGGCAACATGGGGGGTGGGGGCTTCTCAAAAGAGAAAATGGAGATATAATTTACTCTCTCGACTCGCTGGTATCTCGAGCTGAGCGCTCATTGGTGGTTTGTACCCCGTGCTGCTGATGAAATTCTCCATTGGCTCGGCAAAAGTTTGTTGTTGTTTTGTGTCGCCACTTCCATTCACATTTTTCATCAATGTTCCACAATGTTTATCATGAAATTAATATCCATATATTTTATACTATACTTGCACTGCTTACCGTTTTCATACTTTATATATCTTAGCATATTCATACACACTGTTCATACTGCTCACAGGCCGCTGTGTATATCTAGTGCAGGGGTCGGCAACCTTTTTGATATGAAGTGCCATTTAAAAAAATAATTGTTATCAGCGTGCCAACGATCGAGAATTATCAACGGGGGGGGGGGGGGTTGAGGAGCTTGACGCTCGTCAACTATCAGTAGGAGGGCGGGGGAACCTCGCTGCAGGGAAGCAGTGTGTGGACCTGTCAGCGCAACTCGCATGATGCCGAATTTAACAAACACATTTAAACGGCATAATAATAAGGACGATCGTCCGTTCTGTGATTCTCCAGAGCACACATGCTATGATATTAGGGTCATGCAGAGTGAGATGAGATCGCTGTCCCTTTAAGAGAGAGAGAGAGAGAGGGGTGTGGCTTGTGCATGTGTGTGTTTGTGGATGGTAGAGCGACAGTGAGAGAACCTATGGAGAGAACGTGTGTATGTTTCTGGAAGTGAAACGAGGAAGCAGAAAAACAGAGGTCTGTGATGTATTTTGTGAAACAGAAGAACAGCTAAATAAATGCAACGGCCTCCCAAGAAGAGCTCGCCTCTCTCCAGTCATTTAAGCTAAAGTGGGTTATTGAACCTGAAGCTTGTTGCTTCTGCCCTCCTCGACTACGGTCTGGGAGCCGACAGGAAAGTTCAACACACAGATGGCCAGTCCGCCCCTTTGTAGCATATTATTTCGATGAGAGATGAGCAGATCGCCACTGGGCTTTCAACTAAATACACAGCCACGCAAAAACTGCGGCATTTGTACAGCTCCTTATGGGTACTGCAATTTGTGAAGTGCTTTCCTCCGTGGTGAAACGATTAGCACTGCACCACGGAGGAAAGCGGCAGAAAGTCACCTGGAGTTAAAGAGAGCGGGGATGCGTTGCGTGCATGGCTTCCTTCTGCAGGTAACGGGGAGACGCACTCTGGCGGCGGTCTCGTTCAGGATCCGAAAATACAATTTAAATAATTGTGCACACTTATTCCACTTATTTCTAGTGTGCCACTGGTTACGGTGCCGCGTGCCAATGCTGGCACGCGTGCCAGGAGTTGCCGACCCCTGATCTAGTGTATTCATACCCCTCACTGTTTATTCATCATTCAATTAATTCTATATTTTATTCTGAAGATTGTGTACATTACTTTTCACTTAACTGCTTGTTGCACCGTTAGAAGCTACAGATGTAGCGATTCATTTCAGGCAGTTTGAAACGCGAGGGCCGTGATTGGTACGTGATCTGCCCTCGCTCAAGGGAAAACCTCCAGTTTGACTTGAGACCGCCCCCGTGATAGATAAATGTAATTATAATGAAGCCAGCTGCAATGAATCATTGATCCACCAGGGGGTGCAGTGGGGTTCCTCAAGTGAAATAAAGTCAGATACAGTACGCTGGATGTACAGCGGAACTTTGTTAAGATCCATATGTCACGGATATCATACTCTGTGCTAAATAAGAGACATGTAATCATTTACAAAACATCACCATGTTGTTATTTAACAAAATAATGTTGTTTAATCTAAAAAAACGAACGGTAGGAAATGTAGCCCGGCTCTCGATTTTTAATCCTAATTTAATCATCATCTTCACCACGATCATTTATGTTTATGTTCGCCGAATTGACATAAAATCACTGACACATATGAATATACTTTATTCAACTTCATTACAACGTTATTAACGTGCCTACACTCAGTAATTCACTAAAAATATTTATATTTTAATGGAGCCTCGTTTGCAGATCAGGATCCCAACGCGCAGCGGAGGGATCTTGGTCTGCATGACGGGTGTTATTTTCCCCATAAGGAACAAATCGCTGCAAATTATCCCGCTTATTACAAGGCCACATTCTCAACAAAGTAACGACATGACTCCCAATATTAATTGAAATGCTTTTATGGATTTAGAAAATGTTTTTATTGATTTAAAAAATAGTTGTATGTATTGATTTAAATTGACATGCATCCGCTAAGAAAAATAGTCCGTTGTTACCGTTTTTTAAACAGTGTGAATGAAACGGCAGCTCTCTCCCCCCTCCCCCCCTGATCTTTCTTCTCCAGCAGCTAAATTAACTGTAGGTTACTCTGAGTGACCATATACTGTATGTGACAAGCTTACAGTTAGTGACGTAACAACACCATAAAAGCTGGTGGGTTGAAAGCAATACGGGAGGTAAAAAGAACTAGAATATTTGTGATTTATTTCTTGTGGCTTTTATGTTTTTAGGTATAAAATGTTATGTAATTCAGGCTTATAGTTCATCCTTCTCTAAAAGCCTTCAACAATGACAATATTCATAGTAATTTAATAAATCCTTCCAACACACATTGTAAAAAATAGCCTACTGTAAGTTAAGAAATCATTCCAATATGTACATCTTCTGATGTAACAACAACAACATTATAAATAGTAACATAGCTGAACATGGTATTGCACATTTAGCTTTGAGTGTTACTGACCTGAGATGTTTTTATTACATGAATTAAGGTGACTGAGGCTTTGGGATGCAAACTCATCTGTATGAAAAAGGTGACAAGGATCCGAGCCCCCGGCTCCCCCACCCCACGGAATAACAGAGGATTTTAGCAGTCAGAACAACTAAAGCAGCAGTGTTAATAATAACAGAAACGCCAAAGAGTCACATCTAATAGAAATATATAAAAGCATTTATTTTAAATTGTATAGCACTCAGTTTATAATTTTGCCAGCACTGTTGAGCATTTTCAAAATGTATTTGCATGCCTCTGTGCAAGGCTTAGTCTTTTTATCTTTATAGCCACATGGTGTAAAGTAACTAAGTTCATAAACTCAACAAGTACTATACTTGGGCATAATTTTTAGATACTTGTACTTTATTTAAGTATTTCAATGTTTTGCTACTTTGTTTCTTCTACTCCACTACAGTTCAGAGGTAAATGGTGTACTTCTACTCCACTACATGTATTTAATACCTTTAGTTACTTTACAGATGTGGATGAATGATGTGAAATATAATCAAGTGTTAAATCAGACTTTAGTTCCACCTGGAGTAAATCCACAAGCTACCCTGCAGTATACAAAGTTATTCAAACTAGCTGCACCTTTACCAGCAACACTTTCATGATCAATCATTATAAAACATATCATATATATTATTCTGAAATGGACCAATCTGCACAATGACTACTTTTACTGTCGCTACTTTCACTATATTTTGATGAGAATACTTTTCTACTTTCACTTGAGGAACATTTTGAATGCAGGACTTTTACTGTAACAGAGTATTCCTACACTCTGGTACTTCTACTTTTACTCAAGTACAAGATCTGAGTACTTCTACTTTAACTCAACTACAAGATCTGAGTATTTCTACTTTTACTCAAGTAGGCCTACAAGATCTGAGTACTTCTACTTGTACTCAAGTACAAGATCTGAGTAGGCTACTTCTACTTTTACTCAAGTACAAGATCTGAGTACTTCTACTTTTACTCAAGTACAAGATCTGAGTACTTCTACTTTTACTCAAGTACAAGACCTGAGTACTTCTACTTTTACTCAAGTACAAGACCTGAGTACTTCTACTTTTACTCTACAAGATCTGTGTGCTTCTACTTTTACTCAAGTACAAGACCTGAGTGCTTCTACTTTTACTCAAGTACAAGATCTGAGTACTTCTACTTTTATTCTAGTACAAAATCTGAGTGCTTCTACTTTTACTCAAGTACAATATATATACTTATACCACCTCTGTTTATAGCCTATGAAAAAAAACTATTAGAAATACAAGGCTAAAGCTAACGTTAGCAGATAGTGACAATATATGCTAGCTAGCTAGCTAGCTCAACGATTCCTTAAATAATATTGCCACAGAAAAACTTTTCAGTTCACATCACGCTCTGCCGCTCCGACAGGGAGCTCTGCTCTGAACACCTGAATGGCCCAATCCAGCGCCGTATAGAGCTCCTGCGGTCACGTGACTTTTGGTTATCAGCCACCATTTTGGCAGTAAACATGACGACCGGCGCCAGCGTTTTCCTACCGTGCGAGTATACATCTCATTTTAATTCAAGTGAAATTCGGCTTTATAGTACAAAATTAGAAAGATTAAATGTAAGCGACCCATATAATGCACCCGGTGTGCTTTTCAAGAGCATAACCTCCTGCTCTGAAGACGATGTACCCGACTTGCGCTACGCGGACATCCACAGCTATCTTGTAAGCTTTCCATCAGTGTACTCAGGAGACTCCCTCAGAGGTTACAAAAGCTTGGAGGCTTACAAATGGTGTCAGTCCGGCTTCGTAAACAACATTCAACTGTGGAGTCTTACATCCAAAAACTTCGGCATCATCACTGCAAGGGTAAGTATTAAATTATTCCAGTTTGATAGGCAGTGTCACGTTAGCATTGTTTGTTTATTAGCTTGTCTAGCTACGGCAGTGTCACGTTATCATGTTTGTTTATTAGCTTGGATAGCTACTGCAGTGCGTCTGAAACTAGTTTGTATTTTTGCTTTTTGAAAACTTTTTGTAGCATTGTACTGTATTCCTTCACCCACCTGATATGAAGTGATCACTGCATAAGCGAAAGCAAACGGCCGGGGGGTCCCATCTTTCAGTCTTGTTCAGACGGCTCCTGGCTCTTTTAATCGCTGCGATCCACTTTTCCCTCCTCTCCGCGTCTTTTGGAATGCGATAATAAGATACACCTTTCTTCTTCCCACGCCTATTTGTGCAACCTGGTGCACAGCAGTTATCCACCATCCTCGACAGTCTGCCAGTGCCTGCCAATGAATTTACTGACGCGATTACTGCCAAAATGGCTGCCCCCTTCGTTTCTCGTCACGTGACCAGCATATGTGACATCATCCGCAGGAGCTCTATAGACTGAGAGTTACGTCATCTCCGTTCACTCCAATGGTCCACTTTTTTACAGCAATGGCGGATCGTGGAGCCTCTCAATCGTTCCCCGGAAGTTAGCGCCAAGGCTAGCAGAGCTGTAGAGTTGCAGCATAATAGACCGTTCGTGACGGACTTTTAAAGGTAAGAAGAAGTTTAGAGATTTATATTGTGGATATTATCAGTTCATCTGATTCAAATTAACATGTGTATTAAAGGATGTCAGTGGATTATCCCTAAATTAGTAGATTTAGGGAACGTTTACAGATAACAGATAAAGCTAGGATTCCGGATCAAGTTAGCAACACACGTTGAACAACCTTTTAATTGTAAATTCCGTTCTCTTAATGTCATTTCGTCCAACGTTGTTGAATTAGAGAAGAGGGGCTTCTAAACAGGATTGTATGCGGGGGTGGAGGGAGTTAAATATTAGATAAATATAACTTTGGTGCGTGTAAGAGTGAGTGTCTTTAGCAGAGCCATATTGTGTCCTTGTGATTATGTTGATTATTACCTGTCTGTATAATGTTGCAGCTCAGCTGATTTTGGATTGATGGCAAAGGGAGAGGGACTTAAGTGAGAGTGAAAACACAAGGTAAGTTTAATACTACTGTTTTATATAAGTAAGCATACTAAACATGTATTCTATCACTGTATTATATAAGTAATCTTGTTTGTAACCTACTGTATGGCAGGTGGAGGGGCAGTGATGTTACAGGTGGAGGAGCAAAACTGCAAGACTGCAAACTCACAAGACAGAGAAATCAAAGTTTGTTCTCCAGAGAAGAGGTTGATTTCACTTCATTTATTTCATATTTTCTAAAGATGTGGAAATGGCAACAAAAAAAAACTTGAGAGCTGTAACCAAGACAACTGTAACAACATGAGTAGAGAGCCACCAAGGTTTTTCAAGTCCATCTCTTACTCCATTTTGCCAACCCAAATGTCCAGGTACATGACGGGACACCTTGCTTGTTTTTGTTGTTTGCGCTCCTCTGGCTGGGTGCTGGCAGGTGGAGGGCAGTGATGTTACGGGTGGAGTGGCAGTGATGTTACGGGTGGAGGGGCAGTGATGTTAGCTGTTACACACCAGGCTCAAACTTAACACATTGCATCCTTCTTTGCAGTGTCCTTAATCCTGGAAGGGGAATCTGCAATTCCTGCAGAGTTTTGTAAGCCGTTGGTCCGCAAGCAAAGCGAATTTTTAAAGCCTTCTTAATTGTCTCATTGCTCCATTTCATCCCCTTTGTGGTGAGTCTGCCTAATGCCTTAGGTTGGTCTTTTTAAAACGTTTTCTTATATTTGTTGTCCCTAATTTTCATTGTTTTCTTGAGAGCTGCATTTTCCTTCCTGATTTTTCTTAGTGCAGACTTTGCTTTTTTGGTGATTCCTTCTTGGCTCTTTAATTTTCTCTTTAATTTTTTTAATAGATCTGTTTGACTGGCTGCTGGTTCCCTCGTATGCTGACTGGCTGCTGGTTCCCTTGTATGCTGACTGGCTGCTGGTTCCCTCGTATGCTGACTGGCTGCTGGCTGAGTGGGTGGAGTCCACCCTCCCTGTCTCTCCTCACTAGCCATGTCCTCTCTTTCTTCACCCTCACTTTCCTTTCTCTCAGTCTCCTCATCCCTTCTTCCCTCAATCTTTAAGACTAATGTAAGTAGAAGACATGGCACTGTAGATTTTCGAACATTTAAAATATTATACCACTTAAAAATAAGAAATATGACTTTTGTTACTAAGAGTTCATACTTATTATTCCTGTGTCACCTTTCACACTATAGCTGTGATCATGAGCTATGGGCTTTGTAGATACAGGTCCCGGGGTGAATCGTGGTGCAGGGGCCCTTCTCTTTTTGACCACAGGGCGATGCACGAAGATGGTGGGTATAGCCTCTGCTCTCAGCCTAGTCTTGCCCTTTTTTGTCTTGACAAACTGGTCTGCATCAAAATGTGCCTGCGGAGTGACTTGAGGTTACTTCACACACAGAACAACTCAGTTTTGTCTGCCCACATACATATTCCATAGTGGTTGAATACACAGTATTAGGAAACACTTTATACTTACTGGACATGTTATACTCATTACCTACTGTATATAAAATATGACCAAGAATGTGAGACAACTTTATAGAAATTCATATCACATCTGTTACTGATGCCATTTGTCATACTTTGTTAAACTCACAAATAATAAAGTTCCATAACTTCAGTTGGAAACAAAGACCACACCTTATCTCCCCAAGGCAATTTCCCATCCAATAGGTGTGCTATATAGGTGTGTATAACCCTTTCTCCTGTCTGTTACTCCCTCTTTCAGCGCAAGAACCAGAGGGGGATTCAATGGAGCCTGAATACCTGCATTGAGACCCTCACCCTGCACCCTGAGTCTCAGCTCTGTGTTTTTCAAGCCTTTCCCTTTTTTTTTTTTATTAAACAAAACATTAAGCTTTCCCAATGGTGTGGTTTTCGTTTTGTGAAAAAGTGCAAATGCAGTGTTTGTATATAATATCCTCACATATTCTTTTGCTGTTGGTCGTGAATTTGCTCCTACTGACTTGAGCCAGCCATTTTTTCCTCCGCTCTGTGTCAGTGGGGAAGCCGTACATTCGTACTCCTTTCTCGGAGCGATTTGAGCATCCCCAGGCAGCACAGCAAACCATGGTGGCGACTAGGAGGCAGCGCAGCAAACCAGGACAACACGGAGGAAAAGGCACAGACAAACTGCATGATATGCTATTCAATGTTTATTGAATTCCATGTATTTGCAATGGATGTTCCTAAAACAACACATTTAACATCATCATCATGCTGCTGCTGCTGCTGCTGCTGCTAGTCCTTTGATAGTCACCTGTCGGTGTCCTGTTCTTTCTGAAAGCCATAAAGATGACATTAGTCATTTAGATAACTTGTGTCCTCAATTACCATGGGATTACTGAAACTACCATGAATTTAAGAAAATGTTAGAAATTAATCTAATCTGAATTTTGAAGCATTCCTTTAGATCCCCTCCCTCTAAATATATCAAACATTAGAAAGTGATGCTCCTGACTACCATACAAGTTTAAGAAGATAATATTGGTTTTAAAGAATTCAAAGCTATAAACAGCAACAGGCTCTTTAACCAAGGCACTGTTAGCCTAACATGTAAACTAGTTGTTCACACTAATCCTAATATTATCACTTAATATTAGCAAATTCTATTTTATTTTTTAAAACATATTGATGTAAATACATACACATATCAATTTGTTTTATAAATATTGCAAATCAAAACCTTTATTCACTAATAATTACCAAAAATCGTAGTTCTATCTCCTGTTATCAATGCATTCACATTGCCTGCCATGAACTTCCGGGGAACGATCCTCGTCTGCATGAACTACGTGACGATAACCGTTTTTGGACTTCCGCTGTCGTAACTCTTCTATCTATATGGCGCTGGCCCGTTCTAACAGCTGTTCACCAGCGGTCCAGTCTGTGCCACAGTGACTCCGGACGCACAGTTAATATTAACGAACGCACCCGTAGGTAATGTAGCTGCTGAAGCTAGACCATCATCTCGGAGCAGCAGAGCCTTATTATACATCCATGAGCAGAGCCGACAGGCAGGAAGACTCGAGCACACAGCTCGCACTTCATTATAATATATAAAAAAAGAACACCATGCGTGTCCAACAAGTCCTCCAACTAATACGACCAAATAGGTCGATTGTTTTCCTCGTTTTCCGACCCATTAATACGACCCAGAGCAGCGTTTTCAATCAACGGGTGCGTCAGCCTGTATACCTTTACGACCCACGGGCGCGTTTTAAATCAACGGGAGGCGGCGTAATGACGTACAACGTCCTCGACAACTTCTGTTAACAACCATCGTTTTTCAGACACGTACACTCTTCAAAAATCACGGCTGTCTGTCGTAGAACAAAACGTGATCCGTCTCTTAAATTTGTGTCGACCACAGACCTTATTTCGAGCTATTTTCCCAAATCCTATGGAGAAATCTCATTGGTTCTGACGCGAGGGAACCGGAAGTGGTCAAATGCTAACTTACCGGGGTTTTGGACTCGTCACTGCATCAGACAACATCCATTTATTTCCCAGACAAGCTAATAAACGTGAGTAGTCAGATATCAAAAGTATATTCATTTTGGGATATGTATTATGTTGTTTTATTTTGTCGTCTAGTACAGTGACTAAGATTACTATGTTTACCTAGGAATAATGATAGCAAAGCTAAATTAGCCAAAAGTAGAATCAGCTAACGTTAACGTGAGCATGGAAGTTATGTGATCCATCGGTTCATGCGGTTGATCCAAATGTTATCAAACGTCACATTCTTTATAACTATATTAAATACTATTTATCTATTAAGTGAAGAGTGACCAGGGGTGTAATACTGCCGGAACACCGCTCCGGCACCTAAAACGGGGATGGTTGTTAGCATCTGGTGCTAGCTAGCTATGATAACGGATAGGCTAAGAGGCTAATGTACCTAATGTAATGTTTACACAGTTAACTTTAGTCTAAGTTATCTCAGTGGGTCTGAAACAGTTTGGTCACCATATATGGAAATACATATTTCCAAGGCACACTTTTATATTATTGTAATGTTCCACAATAGGAGTCGGAAATTCAAGTTCTTAGGTTCAATAGCTCCTTTGGTAGTATACAAATACAGGTTCATAGGTCACAGGTTGCAGGTCGCAGGTTCAACGTCACACAGCACCCTAAAAAAAATCGAATGAATCTAAAACATCGATGAAATCATTACAATTCATACTATTGGACATACAACAAATGCATAAAAAAACAAAACAGTAAATAGTTAAATATGCACAAAGATACATTTAAAAAAAGTATTATTCTTATCATTTTTTTTATTATTGAAATGTATACAGTTAAGTTTCATATGGGTGTTGACAGATGTATCCATAGATTTAGTTAATTTTGCCCTCAAGTGCACAAGATTGATGCATTTAACTTCACGGGGGCCTCCGGACCCCCCTAGAGGACATGAGGTCCACCCCCACTTAAAACATATTCACATGGATAGGATACTAAATACATGTGCACACTTTTTATATAGTAACCTTTGTACCTCAGCAGGAGGGAGTTAGTTTATAAAGGTCCTTCACTGATCACTTAACTATCACGCAGCTGTGTGCAGCATTTACTGTAAGAATCACACATTTATTCAATAATGCAGAATTAATAAATGACCATTCTTTGTTGATTCTGGCTGGAGTGTTAATTGACAGTAGTTACATAAGCTTCAAAACAAGCCACAACTGCGCGTGCACACGTGCAGAACTTATAGAATTAGCAATACACCCCTGGTAATGATGATTTTAGTATTATGTTCTGTGATGATGGAGCATCAACTTTTGGATCAACCAGATATTGACAGATTAGGGTTGTCCATAACAGTCACTTTAAACATGTGACTGACTCTGTATAACATTGTTTTCCTTACTCTTGTGATTTTTGTTCATCCTATCTAAAAGATAAAAAAACATGAGTTCATTGTTTTAACAAGATTTTTCACGATATAATAAAATACATGAATCCTGTAAACATTTGGAGTATAGTATTCTTATTTTTGGTATTCCCTGACATTATCTGTGTTTCTGTTACAGATGCCTACTCAAAAAGTGTGCCAGACATGCAGGCAAAGCATAGGAGTAGCAAGTAAAAAATGCAAACAATGTGGTGCCATCCAACCCTACAAAGAGAAACTCTCCAAGCAAAAAGAAAAGGTTGCACAGGAGTGGAAGGCCACGCAACAGAAAAACCACAGTGTCCACAAAGTGATGACTCGACACATTTACTGGTAAGCTTTTTTCTCTTGCAGATGTCAGTTATCATAAAAAAGTGTGTAAATAATCCCTGATCTTAATCTTTTTATACAAATTGTTAAATTACTGAATTGATTTATACTTTCCAACAGTCGCCCTCATTTACTTTTTAAAAATAATCCTAATTTCTTAAGTAAGTTTATGTGAGAAGTACAGACTAGTGCACGATTACTGCACTTCATGTAATGTGTTAAGCAAAATTGTTGTCACCGTTGTATTTAAAGCTGTAAAGGCATAACACATTTTTTCGAACTGATGTTAGATAGTGTTTGTACTTGCAAGCACCCAGTTTTAGTCAAACATTATTTCTTAACCAGAAGTAACATAGTTCAGGCCAGTGGTAATTCCTAGAATCAGAGCTTCAATGTACATGTTTTTCTAATTATATCTTACAAAAAAACCTGCATTTTGGTGTTTTATATTTTATTTTGGAACTTCATGGTATGGAAAACACATAATTATGTGACTATGGTTTCCAAAAGTAAAATAAATGAAATATCATATACATTTTTGAATAAATGGTAAAACCAAGAATGTCACAGAATCAAAACCAGCCCATATTAATATAGTGCTTGAAAGACAATCAAGACCTGGAAAGAGTTAGTATTAATAAAGAGGCCCTGAAAAGCACTTTCATTAAGCTTACCAGAGTCTCTGACTTTGAGCCGTGTTCGAACAGTCCTTTAAAAATTCCCCTGTAACACCAGCTTTACATCTGAAGTGCTGTTAATGCGGAACTTTGAACCTGAAATGATATAGGTTATAGCTTGCTGACATGTTTCAAAGCTAAATGTAGCTTATTCAGATATCTGAATGTGAGAATTAAATGGACAAATATTAGGCATGCCAGAAACTGACCATGATCAAAATCGGACAGCCCTGGCGAATATTAATTGATTATTCGCCGCCGAATTGAAACTAAGCCAGGAAAAAAAAGAAATACATAAATAATAATAAAAATATATATAAATAAAATCGAATTTTAAAAATAATTTTCGATTATGGAGACTGTAACGAATATTCGAAAAATAGAATAATCGCTGGCATCCCTAACCCATATAAAAATAACTATGCCCATGTAAAAAAAACTCAAAGTGAACCCGAGCTCGATAAACTTCTTTTTTTTTTTACAGTTCTTTTTTAGGGGCTCCCCTAAAAGGGGTCTAAAATCACACCTGGTTAATTGTGGGGTGCCTTCCTCAATGTGCACACGTATCACATCAGTGCATTTTTCACTTAGGCAAAATAAATGGAGTTATAATGGCTTTAGGTGTGTGAAAATGTTTAGAACTGTTGTGTACTTTAAATTTTTGTTTTTTTGTGTCCATTGTGTTCCAGCTCCACAAATGGAAAATGTTAGATCGGCGTCCCATCCTCCTTTTTGCCAAGAGAGGCACAAATGGTTTTTGCCGATTGCATCTGTCCATGGCAAATCGAGACAGAAGATGGTAACAATGCACTTGTTACCATAAAGAGGATTTACGAAAGCCTAATTAATGGTAAAGTATACAAATCTGCATGCTATATTTCAGCAATGTATCTGTTAACATGTTTTGTAAATTAGTTGCTCAGTTATCTGGTTTTAAATGTAAAAAAATGTGAATCACTGTTTACCAAGTAGTACAAATATGTCGTTATGTCTTGTTTTGTCAGTTAAAGGGCCCATGTCATGCTTTTCTGGTTATTACCCGTCCCCTTGTGTGTTATGAAGCTTTTCCTGCATGTAAACGGTCTGCAGAGTCACAAACCCTCAAAGTACACCCTGTAGCGAGTAAAACTCTAACACAGAAAATACCTGTCTATGCTGCTCTTTTTCAAAAAAAAATCTTCCTGAGTATAGTGACGTAACGGGCATAGTGCTGCTATCTTTTCCCCCTTGGTCACATTATTCGCAACCTCAACCTTGATTTCCACTGTTACGCCGATGACACCCAGATCTACATCACCACCAAATCCCCTCACAACCCTCCCCTCACCCATATCGAAACCTGCATCTCTTCAATAAAAACATGGCTGACTCACAATTTCCTTAAACTCAACAGTGATAAAACAGAGCTACTCATCATAGGCACCAGATCAACCCTCAATAAAACAGGACCCATTTCACTCACCATTGAGAATTCGACCATCACCCCCTCCCCCCTGGCACGCAATCTTGGCGTTATCCTGGACCCCACCCTCTCCTTTGACCCCCATGTCAGCTCCATCATCAAGATCTCCTACTTCCACCTCCGCCGCATTGCCAAAATCAAACACTACCTCCCCCCCCGTGCTGCTGAATCCCTCATCCATGCCTTCATCACCTCCCGCCTCGACTATTGCAACGCCCTCCTCACTGGCATCTCCTCCCATTCCCTCCATAGACTCCAAATGGTACAAAACTCTGCTGCCCGCCTCCTCACCCACACCCGGACCCGTGAACACATCACTCCCGTTCTCCGCTCTCTTCACTGGCTCCCCATCAAACAACGCATCATCTTCAAAACACTCCTCCTGACCTATAAAGCCCTTCACCACCTAGCCCCCCCCTACCTCTCTGACCTCCTCATCCCCTACAACCCCCCCCGAGCCCTCCGATCCTCCTCCACTCTCTCCCTCACAGTACCACCATCAAGACTCAAAACATTTGGCAACAGAGCATTCTCCAGATCAGCACCCCGCCTCTGGAACTCCCTCCCCCAATCTGTCCGCCACTCTCCCACACTGTCTACCTTCAAAACCCAGCTGAAAACATACCTCTTCTCCCAAGCCTTCAACTTACCCTACCCCCCAACCCACTGACTTCACTCACACCCCACGCTGTATCTCTTATTCACCCCACGCTGCATTTCTTATTCATACATTCATCAACTTTTTCTTTCCTCTTTTCCATTATGTTGTCTTTTGCTCGTTGTCCTATGCTTGCTCCCCCCCTGTGTTGTCCTTTGCCTGTTCATGTAATGTTCATGTTCAATTTTCTTGTCCAATATGTTGTCTTCTGCCTGTTCACCCCCTTTCTGTACTTTTAATTTTTTTTGTAAGCGACTTTGGGTTATTGAAAAGCGCTATATAAATAAAAGTTATTATTATTATTATTAGTGACGTACCGGCTCACACACACTCACTCAGCCTTATCTTTTCTCAGCCGAGGCTCCGTGGATCTCCTCACGCACACACGCACACACACTCACAGCCTGGCTGTGAGTGTGTGTGTGTGTGTGTGCGCTCAGGCTGAGTTCCTCGCTGTCTCGCAGACCCCACACAGCAACCAGGAAACAACACCAGTAATCCAGCTCACACTGTCTGCTCCTCGAGCCTCAAAGGGCGGAGCAGCGAGCCCCCCAACGTCCCGCCAACACGGCACCCAGACCCCACGCAGCATTCTCATCTGTTTGTCCTTACTGGTGTCATTTCCTGGTTGCTAACAAACGCCATTGTAACACAGAATCACTGATGTTCCGCTGTTTCATTTTTAGCTGTAATTACTCAGATTATAAATGTATATGGCGGATTATACTTGGTCATTTACTCACCATGCGTCTACTTTTTTTTCTTCTCAATAGTGACTTTGGCAGTTGAACCTGAGGGCCCTTGTACCACACAGGCAGAAATGGCCGCAGACCCAGGATCAGACTTGTCTGTACCTCTTACCACCGAGACTGACACTGAGTTCACTCTCTTCCTCACTCCTGTGTCCTCCGGCCTGACTCCTGCTCTCTCCTCCGGGCTGACTCCTGCTCTCTCCTCCGGGCTGACTCCTGCTCTCTCATCCGGCCTGACTCCTGCTCTCTCCTCCGGCCTGACTCCTGCTCTCTCCTCCGGGCTGACTCCTGCTCTCTCCTCCGGCCTGACTCCTGCTCTCTCCTCCGGGCTGACTCCTGCTCTCTCCTCCGGGCTGACTCCTGCTCTCTCCTCCGGCCTGACTCCTGCTCTCTCCTCCGGCCTGACTCCTGCTCTCTCCTCCGGGCTGACTCCTGCTCTCTCCTCCGGCCTGACTCCTGCTCTCTCCTCCGGCCTGACTCCTGCTCTCTCCTCCGGGCTGACTCCTGCTCTCTCCTCCGGGCTGACTCCTGCTCTCTCCTCCGGCCTGACTCCTGCTCTCTCCTCCGGGCTGACTCCTGCTCTCTCCTCCGGCCTGACTCCTGCTCTCTCCTCCGGCCTGACTCCTGCTCTCTCCTCCGGGCTGACTCCTGCTCTCTCCTCCGGGCTGACTCCTGCTCTCTCCTCCGGGCTGACTCCTGCTCTCTCCTCCGGCCTGACTCCTGCTCTCTCCTCCGGGCTGACTCCTGCTCTCTCCTCAGTGTCTTCCTCACAGAAAAGAAGACCAACGAGGAATAAAGTGGCAATTAATGGTATGTGCGGGTTAATTAGTAATTATCTTATTTACATCGACTGAAACTGTGTTTGATTTTGCACATTGAATTAG
The DNA here is from genome assembly GCF_949606895.1 of Notothenia rossii. Taxonomy (NCBI): domain Eukaryota; kingdom Metazoa; phylum Chordata; class Actinopteri; order Perciformes; family Nototheniidae; genus Notothenia; species Notothenia rossii. Next base: position 53,364,916 of record NC_136903.1, on the reverse strand, counting down.
TTAAAGAGAGAGAAAACAATCATCGGTACAATTAGAATACACCACCTTTTGTTTTGTTTAAGACTTTGCAGTATCAAAAGTCTCAGTGCCATTTTGAACAGTTTAATTGAGCACAATGTGATGTTAGGCAATGTTTAGGAGGTTATTGCTGAACTTCAACTTATTACCATCTTTTAATTCCTTGCAGAATGTCCCATTCATCAAGGGTCAGACACTTTCCCCTACAAAAAACTACTGAGGGAACGAATCAGGGAGGTTTGTTTAGAAAATATTTTTAAATAAATAAACAATGACAATAATGTTTCCGTGGAACCAAGTCTTATCTTATTGGATTTTCGTATACTTTGTTTAAAAGGACTGTTTCAGTCTTAAGCATGACTGCTAATGTAAATATTGAAATTACAGTAACAATAATTTATTATTAATTTAAGGTTGAGGTACTTGTGTAATGCTTCATGTCGCATTAATGCATCATGTCCAGCCATTTATTTGTATATTACATTTTTTCTTGTAATCCTTTGTAGGTGAATTCCTATTCTTGGCAGTACAAATATTTTTTTAAATAATAATAGTATTCCAAAATATTAAACTGATGGGGAAAATGCTATTGACTATGTTACAGTCCTTCATATGTTTGAGTTAATCGTACCTACTATTATTTCAAATTATCATTTGATTTCACTGGACTTTTTGTATTTACATGTATGACATTTGAAAAAAATGAAGTTTACCTAAAATCTGTGTTTCTTTACTCAGGGCCATACCGAGGTGTTGGTGCAGTGGCAGTCTTGCTCTGGATGGTATGTATCTAATCTGAAGTTTCCTTCAGTGTAGCTGATGGGTCTGGCAGAACAGGGGCCACAAAGTAGTCTTACCAACCAACTTCATCAACCCTGAGATCACTAACTTAAACATTTTGGGTTCCTCAGCAGTAAATTGAATTTAGTTGATCACATGGGGGTGGGGAGCCATGTCATCAATGGCTCTATCAGACGTTTGCGCCATAAAGTAAGACATCCAAGTTCTCTGCCCTTCGTCATTCAGACATCGCGCCCTAGAAACGCTGTCTGATTGTAACACATAAGCAGGGAAGTAGCCTACATTGAAATAGAAATTAAAATATACAATAGAGTTTATCATTGATCAATATCACTAAAGGTTAAATGATTGATATGTGAGGCTGGATGGTATTTGATCTCTTTTGTAATTACTGACTTGTTACATTTGTTCTTAACAATTATACTATAAGTATAGTTAGTAGTAATAAGTAGTATTATTTCTGTGTGCAGTCTTGCAGGCAGTTGTCTAAGTTTAGTGCTGTATGTTTGGGCATTGATAAGACAGCAAATTCAAAGAATTGGTCAAATGAAACATTGACTTTGAAATAAAAAATGTACCTTGTATTATATATGATGTACGTGTTATATATAAATATATACATTATACTGCACTTTCATCATGATATTTTTGAGTGACTTAGTATATCTTCTCATTTGAAATAGCATTGTCAACATACTGTAGAACTACATATTCCAAAAAGTAATACTTTTTGCTGTGTCAGTATTGTCATACTGATATTCTGTACAAACTGTGAAGTCCATTGAGACAAATGTAACATTTGTGATATTGGGCTATATAAATAAACATTGATTGATTGATTGATTGACTGTTTCTGTTTTACAGTGGGGCGAAGTGGAAAAATTCCTGGGAGCCAAAGGAAAACTTTTCCAGTTAAATATGGCTGACTTTTTTTTTTCTATTTTGGAGTAATAAAATACATATAAAAAAAACATCTATGTAAGTGTTGTGCCTATTTGTGTTCTTATGTTATCAGTGAGCTGAAGCCAAGACAAATACAAATATGTTTTAAGTGTATCCATACAAACTCATTCTCTAAAACTGTCATGATTGGTCTGTTGTGAATGACACCCATGAGGAAAAAGGTCCTATACATTATATCACATCGGCAGGGCTGTGATGTGATGAGGCCCTCGCGAGCGTCGACGGGGGGGTGGTGTGTAAACCCTGGACACACCAAGCCGATTACAGCTAGTGGAGCCTCGCAGCAGAAACTGTGGCGCGCTCAATTGCGCCGCATTTGCGCATCAGATGAGGCTCCCTCCACAAGATGAGGGCGAGAGGCAGACGCAGTCTGTGTGATCGGCGTGTATGGAGGGGCGGGCCTGCACATCGGCATATCACAGACTGGTGCATACATTGTACAGGCGGCAATTTGAAATGGAACGCAGCCCACACACGGCAGACAAACCCAAACACTTTTGGAACACGCCACCTCCAGACACATTAACATGCACTCCCCTAACTTTCCCCTAATCTGACATTGTATTTCATTCCATAACATATAAATATACTGTTCACCCATGTGAAACACACACACTGAAACCAAAATAATTTACAAACATGTGAAAATCTTTCATATGCGATGGAAACTTCTGAAGCAATGGAAACAGGAGTCAGAGAGACACGAGGAGAGCAGGAACTTTGATGGCAAACTGATGGTTTATTCACAAGACATGTTGTGTGCCACGAATTGACACAAAAGATGCCAAACCAATTCTGAAGATCTCTACCCCAGACCCATATTTAGCTAGTTCTGAGAGAAGAATCAACATTGTGCATAACAAGATAAAACCAACACCTCTATCAGCTGACGCCAATAGGCAGGAACAGGGAGACAAAACACTGAGAGCACAGTAGCCAAGGCTACAGGTGCCTGTGCTCAGTCAGGACAAGACCTGGGGGGTATACCACGAAACTGGTTCAACCTAACCTGGATATGTTTGAGTTAGCCGGTTGGCCTAATCCAAAACATACGCCCTCTCGCTAAACGGCACTACGACACGGGTTATCAAGTGGATCGCTCAAGCCAGCCGTGCCTATCTAGTTAGGTGCGCGTTCACATAAAAGGGGTAGTATTTGGAGCATTCGACCAATCACAAACATGGAGAAGCGTACTGACAGCGCAGCGCGTATACTTCCTGAATGAAAAGTCAACTATATAATTAGACAAATATGAAGACTTTAAACATCCATGACTCAAACACTTTATCCAGGATAAAAGCCACATAGCTGCACCTGCAAGGTGAACACAGCTGGTAAAAGAAAAAGTGTTTGAATGCGTACATTAACAGGTTTATGATATGCCCCGTCTAAGACACGATCTGACTTTAATTACATTTGACTCGAGTGTTTCGTAATGTGTTGCTTAAAATAATACTTCTGCATACAGTATGTGACACTGTAAGTGTTGCACGGCCAGATACGGCTCAGCTGACTCAGATAAGGAGATATATGATACATTATGATGTGATGCCGCGGACTGTACTGTGACTTTGATCCAGTTACTTATGTTGAGGCAGATATTTAATTAAGCTTTCTTAACGCTAATGTTATAATAGTCAGATTGCTCTGAAGATGGGAGGTGATATTCTATTAATGTTCACATTCACACGTGAACACGTTTGGTTCTATGCAAACTCAGTAATATCCATTGTGATACAGTTATAAGGCCTTCACAAGAGACTGTCAGTGGAGATTAAAGGGGATCAGGAGCTCACGTCTTCTCAGAGTCCTTGGTATCTGGCTTGATGATTGTCTCACATTTCTAAACTTCATGTAAATAACCTGCTTAAAAAGCTGAGGGTTAGGCTAGGTTTCTTCTACAGGAACAAGTCCTGTTTCTCTGCTTGAGGCCAGGAAAAGGCTAGTCACTGTGACCTTTTGACCTGTGCTGGACTATGGTGATTTGATCTATATGAGTGCACCTGCCAATTGCCTGGTCAAGTTAGATGCTGCGTATCACAGTGCACTGAGATTTGTGACAAACTGTAAAGCATTAACCCATCACTGTACCCTGTATGCAAGGGCTGGTTTGCTTTCACTAACTGTACGGAGGCTCAGTCACTGGTACATTTTTATATACAAAGCCATGTTAGGGAAACTTCCATCTTATATCTGCTCCCTGATCTCACGGAAAATTGTAAGTGGCTACTGCCTGAGATCGAATGCTGTGGTTTTATTAAATGTGCCAACTGCTAGGACTGTCTTAGGGAAGACAGCTTTTAGATGCGCAGCTCCTCTGTCTTGGAATAGTCTGCAAATTAAATGGAAACTGAGCAATCTGGTGCCACTAAATGTTTTTAAAGCTCGGTTGGATGCTACTCAATCGGAAGCTATTGGTACCTGTTTATGTGGATAGTTATGTAAATGGTGCTGTATGATGTCCTTTTGTTGTTCTGTTTATGTTTTTATGTTTCGTGTGGAACCTACTTGAGCAGGTCTCCCTTGAAAAAGAAATCAATGATCTCAATGGGATACACCTGTATAAATAAAGGTTTGAAATTAAATGAAATGAGAGTCATCATCATCATGTTCTCTCTGCTGCTGCTGCTGCTGCTGCTGGCAGCTGGAAGTGAGTCAACACTTATTATACTGCTGTTTAACAGGATAATCTGTCATATAACTTTTTTTTGTATTTGTACAGGTGTGAAGTGTGAACAGTTGACACAGCCAGCTTCTGTGACTGTGCAGCCAGGTCAACGTCTGACCATCACCTGTCAGGTCTCTTATTATGTTAGTTAATAATAATAATAAAATTCAATAACATGCTTTAACCACTAGGTGCCCGTTTATCAGCTGTGCACCGTTATGGTGTAAATACTGCCTATCTACCAATTGGATCCAATATAAAAGTCAGCCGAATTACTGTTGATATTGCAAGGAGACATATTGTGTGAAAATAAATCTAAGATGTTGTTAAATGGCTGATATATTTGTGATCCACGTCTCGTTTTCAGTTTTGGCGGCAGTTCTTCCTGTTTGTATAGAAGTCTTCTCATCAGGGCTCTATAGATAGATAACTACGGCAGATATGTAATATGTAATGCAGCCGAACCATGTATTACAATGCCGTTATGTGATTAGCTCCAAAGAGAAAAGCAAGCAAACTCGGAATAAAGTATTATTATTATTTTTTAAAATGTTTTCGGATTTCACATCGCATAAACACCATTTCCCAACGTGCATTGCGGCTAAACCATGAATCACCGAGCTGAGGATCTTGGTTATGGCTAGAAAGGATCCGTCTTGTGTAAAACTCTCGCGAGAGTTCGGCTGAATGTCACGTGGCTGAATGTTTACGTTTGGCAGGCAGCCTTTCAGTTAGGATCGTTAACATCAGTTGGCCACAGCAAATGATGGTGAGAAGCTAAACTATCTATTAATTATGTCAATGACAGGGAGTGTGATCGTTGAAAAGCGGTCTTGCTGGTGTTCAAAGAAGAATGACAACACTGTAGATCACCAACACTATGGTTTATTTTTTATTCACAGGCAAGTCAACGTTGTCGCAGTAAAAGTCCCAAGATAGCTCCTGGTGCAATAAAATGTTCCCTTGCAGTGTTTTACTATTATGTCTGATGTTTCTCTATTAATATTGCTGCTGCATTAATGTGTATGTTGCATCATGTTACTGCTGTAGATGTGTTTCCGAGCCGCTCCGATTACAACGAGAGTTACAACGAGAACGTGACGTCATATTTACAATAGAAGGATCCTTTCTAGCCATAACCGAGGATCTTGCCTACGTCTGTTTCCGGTATTGTTTTTGACGGATGTATTTTGTTATACACACATTCCTTCACATTTAATTTAAAATGTACATTAAAATATTTCATGAGGCTTTCTAAAATGTTTTAAAATATAACTACGGTTCGAGTTGAAGAGTTTATAAATTAACATGAACCGAAGCTGTTGCCTGGTAACGCAATCGTGCAACGTCACGTCCGTTAATTCCACATCCACACACATCGATTTAATAAATGAATATAGCCTTTGTATCTGCTAAAAGAGGTGCCGACCAGCTGGGGCAACAGAAAATTAATGAAATTGAGTGTGACTATTACAAATGAAATCATTATTATATTAATATTGATAATAATAACAACCGACCGTCGGGGTAGCATTTGCTTGGCATTTCCGGGTATATCTCCACTGGTTGGGCCACGTTAACAATACTGTGTAATTGTCACGTTTGAAGGGACGAAATCGTGACAGCTTCACGTCTCCCATCATGGTAAATCGTCACATGTTCACGTCTTGCCGTGATACCGGGTTGTGCTGACCATGTCCATGCCTTTATGACAACAGTGTACCAATCTTCTGATGGCTACTTCCAGCAGGATAACTCACCGTGTCACAAAGCTCAAATATTCTCCAACTGGTTTCTTGAACATGACAATGAATTTTACTCAAATGTCACAGTCCACAGTCATCAGATCCAAATCCTACAGTGCACCATTGGGATATGGTGAACGAGAGATTTGCGTCATGGATGTGCAGCCGACAAATCTGCAGCAACTGTGTGATGCGATCAGGTCAATATTGAGTGAAATCTCTGAGGAATGCTTCCAGTACCTTGTTTAATCTATGCCATGAAGACTTAACGCAGTTCTGAAAGCAGATTGGGGTCCAACCCATCCTAGCAAGGTGTACCTAATTAAGTGGCTCGTGAGTGTATTACTTAGCTCAATTTGTATTGTTAGTGTGTGTCTGTAGGAGTAAAGTCTAGACACATTCTTTGGATGTAAGCATTGGCTAATTAAACAGATCATGATTAAATGACATGATGATAATAAGGGTGATCACCAAAACCTTATACCAGGGGTGGGGAACCTCTGGCCCTCGAGGTAACTCGGATCTGAAGGTGACTGATAACTGCTAATGGCATTTACTTGAATACCAGACATAGTAAATGCAAAGCAGGATCATATAAAAAAAAAGGTAATAAACAAGCCATTCAATCGTAATACTCGTTTTAATACGTTGACATGCATACAACACAATAGACTTGTTAAGTCCTGTTCGTTGTCCTGTTTGTTGTCCTTATCACCGTCCTGTTAGTTTTCCTCATCACCGTCCTCATCACCGTCTTGTTCGTTGTCCTCATCACCGTCCTCATCACCGTCTTGTTCGTTGTCCTCATCACCGTCCTCATCACCGTCTTGTTCGTTGTCCTCATCACCGTCCTGTTCGTCGTCCTCATTACCGTCTTCAATGTCTTCCTCCATCATGAGAAAAGACGAGTCCGAGCCAATACAGCTGTAGGTGCTGGTGACTCTGCTCAGTTTCTGCTCCAGTAGATATTGATGGTGTAAAATACAGCAGTGCAGTCCCCTGTATCCCTCTTCTGTTATATCGCTTGGAGAAACTAAAATAAAAAGACAAAATGACAGTCTATGTAAGGCAACTTTTAATTAGCATTGATGTTGGTTCCATATAAGCAATTTGAATGTTTAACTCCGAGGCTGTATATTAGCTAAAAAGATTTGTGATTCAGAAAAAATGCAATCATTACAGATGCTATTCAGTGATAGACATTTGACACTGGGAGGAGGGCAGTGGCAAATATTATAAATCGGTATTTGTGGAACATACTTTGGTTCCTGATGTCGTCTTTTGTCTGATGAAGGAGGCGGTCCAGTTTGTCCAGTGCCTGCCTCAGATTTTGACAATGCTGGGTCATCTCCTTCACAATGATGACTTTCTCCTCTTCCATACGCCTGACCAGCATAACCTGGTCAAAAAGTCGCCTCTTTGTGCGCAGGTTCACCACTATAATGGAAAAAACACAAAATATAACAACCACAATGGTAAGGCTAATAAAACAAATAATATCAGTTTGTATTCAATCTTTTTTAATTAAATTGACCAAAACCTTAAAATCTGGTAAAAAAAAATGCAACCTCGCCGCTTGCTGAATTTTTTCAATTCTGTCTATGTTGGCAGAATTACATTCAGTATGTCTTGAGATTCAACATTAGTATGCAGTTCAGGGTGGTCAGGAAGGGTTTTACTGTTTCCATAGATATGCCTGTCCCAGTGAGACTAGACTATTAAGACTTGATAGGGCAACATCATACAGACCTTTCAATATAATTATTTTAAAATGATTTGTTGTGATCATGATGATTTGTGACACCTATGTTGATAGCTCTGTGTTACATTGGTGATTGTATTCTAGTACTTCAACTGAATTTATGGAATATCTAGGGCAAACAAAAACAAGTTGTTTCTTACCATCTCCTTGCGCCTCCCAGGGCAGAATGACATCCTCAGACAGACCGCATGCTGCTTCTGTGTCAATTTTCTCTGAACAGGCATCAATGGTGTTGTACTGCAGTATCCTCTCTCTGAGTTTCTTCTTGAGCTCTGTCAGTCTTCTCCGTTTGCGTTGCCTTGTTTGGTTGCTGTCTGTAAAGTAAAACAAAATACAAATAAACTAATATTAATAATACAAACAACAACAACAAGAAACAAATATTGTTTCTAGATAACGTAATAATAAATACCATTTTGTCGATAGAGGTCGTGTTTCTTTCTTCGGAGGGAATAAATAATTTCATCTATTTCTCTCTGGAGCTCCTCTTGGCTACTCTGGGCTCCATGTTTCTCTTGAAAACAGAAACAACAAGGTGTAATCATAAAACATGAAGCCAAATGTTTGGAAATATGGAACCAAATCTATACCACAGTGATCATATAACATACCAGTGGCTGCCCATTGCTTGACCTCCAACACCCACTGCTCCGTGTCCTCCAGGGAGATGTTCAGCTCTTGCTTGAGACTCTCAAGATTGTCCACTTCAGTTTGTGCTCTCTGTGTAGTCTGGTTAGAATGTTTCAAAGGAAAAAGTGAATATGCGTTCCAGTTGGTTGAGAAGGTTGTTTTTTACTGAATTCCTTTATGCACATTAACTGACCAGACAACAACATGAAATGCTAAACACCTTCTCTTCAAGGTTGGCAAGTATCACCTTAGTTTCCCTTTTTTTTCAAGATCAAGCAGGATTAACATTATTATTATTATTATTATCCAGAAATTCAGATGAATCAACCTATAGTGCTTTATTAAAAACAAACAGAACAGAGACTCTCTTGGCAGAACAGTGTGCCATGGCAGCACCATCATAATGAAATGATTGCAGAATACATTCAATTCAACAACATGTAGCTAAGGATGGTGTTAAATTACTACAACAACAAACTCGGATAGTCTTAATATACATTTTGAAATGCAGCATGGACGTCTTACTTTGACAAATCTCTTTGAGAGTGTCTTGTGGAGATTCTCCACCTTCCTGTGGTTCCATTGCATAGCCAGCACGGTTATCATATCTGCTCTAGCTGTAAACACAAAAACATGAAAATTCATATGAGCTTTACAATGTGGCACTACTTAAAACTATTTGTTTTCCTCTACCAACCTGATTTGGTCATGTATTTTGTTGTCAGAGCTGCCCTTGAGAGGAAGCTGTTAACCTGTTCCACTTCCTCGCCGACAGTATTTCCAGCACCTTCCTGGCTTCTGCCACCCCACTTCACCTGCTCAGAATCATAAACAATGAGATCTAGCTATTTAGTTCAATATTATAATTTCTTGTACTGTACATCTTTAGTTATCATCAGTGTCAGGAGCAATTTCAGAAAGTTAAAATGTTCTGATATTGAATTATGCTTTGAACTACAATGTCACAACTGCAGTTATTTGAAGCTCTATTCATTCATTATTTCTACAGTGCGGATATATTTACTAAAATAAACATAATGGGTTTTGGAAGCCTATCCTTGTGACAGTCTGTTTTGTAACAATTTTGTCAACATTTGTAACTATTACAATTATTCCACAGGCTTGAATAGAATATACTACATGATATTCTTATGTGCACTACAATTTCTAAAACATTTGAATCTAGTGACACAAATGTTTAACTTGCATACTGTACCTCGCATTTGCCTGTGTGGGCCTTGGCGTGCATTACAGAGAGAAAAGGTTTCATCTCTGTAAGTGGTTGGAGCTCAGGCAACTTTGCTGCCATCTTCTCCAAATAAGGCCAGTACCTGTAATGACAAAATCAATTAGCTCTTCCAGTTGCATGATGGCATAATAGTAAAAAGATAAACCAGGTCCTTAAAATTACCAGTACAATCCTTGTAACCAACATCAGCATTTATCCAAATGAATGTTTTTTTTGCTTTACATCTACTGGATGTGCAAGAATTAAATAGATAACACGTTTCCCACAAACACTTCCAATTTTGCAATAGTTATAACTACCTGCAGGCAACATCCATACAAAAGAATGTTGCATTCGCAACTTCAGCCAGCTCCTTCTGCAGGAACATTGGGTAGGCATATATTTCACCACGGTAGTGATTTAGGCCTTGTAGTAAGATGCCATGTCTGCACACAGCTATTTGCAGTCCTTCCTCGTCCACCTTGGCCCTGGACTTGTGTGAGGTTTCTCTGCAAGCTGTGAATGTTGCCGGTCCACAAACATCACGACCACTTTTCTGAAATAGACACAATCTGTTACATTTAACCCTGTGCTAAGAAAAATAAATAAAGGGTTAGGGGATTGAATAGATTCTTACAATCGTCATCTGGCTCCTGATTTTGTCGACAAAGGCAGACACTTTACTGTCCTGGGCAATGAACAGTCCATCAAATAGAGACGGTTCATCTGTCCTGCGAAATTCGAGAAAGACATTGTAAGCAACATTATCATACATACATAAGTTTGATTGTGTCCTCTATTTAATGTGGCCAATTTGCTTTTGCCATAACATTTTCATAAATGTGGAAAAGGTCTTTGTGAATTTGATCTGTAATTCTGTGTAAAGTCTTTTGCCACCATTATTTAACATTAGTGAAAAGTTTACTGACTTCTTGTAAAAAGGTACAAATAAAAGTACATCCTTTATATTGATGGGCATGGAATAGGGCAGAGGAAGGCATAGAAAAAGGTTCCTGGGCAATTTAATACATTTTTCATGAAGCGATTATATCCAAAACTGGTTCTTAGCTCCAACATATCCAACTAACGTCAACCATTTAACATTTTAAAGTTGAGTTAACTTTACAGGCGTCATATATAATAATGTTTATGAATTGGATTTATATAATTATGTGTAATTTCAAACCAACTATTGTTTTCTGATGGTCTACAAACTTTGGAAAAAGAAATTGCAGAGTTGGGGAAAGTTAGACATTTCAGCAAAGACATTCAGCTTAGTCAATAAAACAACAACTAAAATGAGAATATGATTTCACTGACCCTCTGGACTTCTTGAAGCGATAATGCTTTCTATTGCCATCTACAGCAATAGCCAGCATGTCAGGTGTGCATGCTGGGCATTTAAAGGGCTCCACCAGGCATAGATCTTCTTGTCTGTAATTACAGAAGGCAAACTCCCGAAAGACTCTGTGGAAGATATCGCTACAGATTCTGCCTGTCTGGAAAAAAGAATGGTATTCATTTGGTTAATTAAAAGTTTGGTATTCAAAAATCTTGAAAACCACATTTTATTCTTACCCTTCCTGTGGAAAACGATCGATGTTCAAGCATTTTTATAAATACTTGCTGGGATAATGCTGGGCTGGCCAATTTCATTTGCTCGAATGATGTGAACACATCAAACTTAAAAATAATTTTGCAGCTGTCGGTTGCTGGCCAGTATTTGTATCCCAGCAAGTCACCTATGCTCGGGGACCATTTGGCGGAACAAATTGGTTAGCACACAGAAGGCAGACGAACGTTGTATGGACCTGAGAAAAAATATAAATGTGCAATTTGACAGCTATCTATGCAATGTAGGACAAAAGTATAATAGTAATCCTGTATTTCTGCTTGATCGTCTTCTGGTGGCAACAAACCATTGATAGTCACCAACACGGTCTGCTTTCCTGGGATGATGGTGAAATCTTGGCTTGGACCACAGAAGCAGATTTGGGATGGCGGAGGAATTGGAAGCAGACACACTGCAGCAAAGACAATTTCAGAGATTCATATGCATGTTAGGACATGTTAGGAAATGTAGTCAATACAAATTGAGACATTTTAACTGTTAAAGCAAACTTCCGACATGGTGAAAATGATGCCGCTGTATATGTAGTGCACATTAGGAAACCATGGTAAGGGAATATGTAATACCTTATTTGAACCCACCTTGTTCACAGAGTCCATATTGGCCACTTTCATCCACAACCACTAAGGATGTGGGAGGAATAGGTCTGTAAAACCCATCAAACATGGCTTCCCTGTCATGGAAGACATGTTTACCATGGATAATAGGGTCACATGCCGGACAAAGAAAGGGAGTTCCTGGTGGAACACAGTCCAAGCACCGGACCACAGCATCAGCAGTTTTGCATTGGAGACAGGAACGTGTAGTGACAATCTCTGCAGCCAATTTCAAATTAAGGAGCTCTGGCATTGCAGCTCTGAATGTTTGTTCACGTTTCAACTGTCTTTGGGTCCATGTTGATGCAGTGGGTGTTTCTTCTGATGATGCAGGGACAGTGAGAGAACCCAACAGGTTTCTCAGTGTCTGAAGATGTTGATCTAAAATAACAAAATATAAAACAAATCATGGAATTTAGTTTAATTTAAAAAAGATATTCCATACATGGCTTTTCACTTTACAATGTATCATGAACAAAGCTATTACATACTACAAACAATTACCTACATTTCAAGTTGAAGGATAATTTAAGAATTCATTGTGCATACCAAGACTTGGGACCTGTAGAGGAATCTCATGTGTCTCCTCGACCTCTGGGGACTTCTGAGAGCTGGAAGGTTTAACTGCATAAAACAAAGTACGATGATATGGGAAACATTATTGAGGACCGACCAACGACATTAAAACTTAATGAAACACTAGAACTAGATTATATTTTACAGACAAGATCGATTCTTATTCCAATGTTGGGCTATAATGTTCCCATCCAGGTCCCTCTTCCTCCAGGAAACATTTGATCCTTGCGTTATTTTCTTTGGTATCTTCTGTATCTTCGGTTTCTTTGGTTTCTTTGGTATCTTAATATATAAATATATAAAAGAGATTATATATTTCCCTTAATTGTTGCACACACATCTTTGTAATGTGTGTGTCTGTTATCATTTGAGTAAATGTTATAATACATTTTTGGATAATGTTGTACTTGCCTTATTTGCCAACTCATCTGCGAGGGCATTCCCTATCTCTAGCCATTCATTCAGTTGCTTGGATGCCATTTTTAAGTGAGGATAAAAAGGGCAACAACAAACAAAAGATGAACTGACATACAGGGAGGGAGAAAAACAAAACAAAAGACAAGAAAACGAGAGGGGTGAAAGAGAGTAGGAAGAGGAATATGGCTCTGAAAAGAACCGTTGATTTTTTTATGATAATAGGCTACTTCATATAATTGAATTGATAGATGACCTGAAAAAAACCAAACAGATGAACTCAGATTAGCTGTGCTACCATGTAATTTAATTGTTGCTTCATAAATAAGCATTCGCCAAAATAAAACTACAGGCACCAAAATCAATCAAGTCCCAGGTAAATCAGTAATTACAGGGAAATATATTTCTCTTTTTAACTAGATGTGATGCTTTCACAAAACTTAAGTTGAATTAGCGAATGTTTAAAGTAGTAAAACAACTATGACCTGATGATATTCAAGTGTTGAACTTACCCTAACTATCATTAATGCAACATGTTAGGTGACATTTCGAAGAAAGAAAAAGTGTGCGCATTATAAAAAGCGCCATGTAAATGTCAACTATTATTATTATTATTATTAAAGTGCCATTTCCTTTCGCATTGTTTACGTTCATATCATGTCCTGGTCTGGTTAGCTGAATATACATACTTTTGCCATTGTTATGTGTTATGTCACGTGCTACCAAGGGTTTTGTTTTTAGGCAAGATTTTAGCTCCTTTTGTGCGAAGGAGAAAACTCTCCCTACAACTTGTTGTAGACGAACCTTCTTATATTGCAATACATATCCGTTAGCGCATATAAGCTAAGCGCTAAGCGCTAACCTTTACAGCCATGCTATTGCTAACAACATGCATTCGCCTATACTGCCTATGCCACGGGCCAGCCCTAAAACGTAAAACTGAAATATCGTGGTTAAACATGCTTAGTAGAAAAACGACAGGATTAATTAAAAGCGTAAACAAATCAAATGAAATACAGAAATCAGATTTACCACTTGTAAAGCTCTGACGCTCTTTAACAATCCTTCTTCTTCTTCATCTTCTTCTTCATCTTCATCTTCTTGGCTCGTCGCACTTTTATTGATGCGCAAGGTTAAAGTTCACGGGATTACGATCGTGACAAAACGTGACAAAAGGTTGTAATAAACTGCTGCTAGAAATGAATAATGGGAAAGCTACGTGGCTATGGGTCGTAATATCGTGATCAACACTGCTTAAACAATCGACCTATTTGGTCGTTTTTTGTAGGAGGACAGGCTGTGCGTGTCATGATGGCACATAACAGCTCATGGCCGCAGATTACTCCGGGTCCCAGACCCCCCCATACCCCACAAATATTTGTATTGCACATTGTAAACTGTGTTCGTTATTCTCCCGTCCAGGAGAGAAGCTTTAAAAGGAGACTAAATGGAGTCTCTGTGAAAGTTCAATTGGGTACTTTAATTAAAAAAGGCGCGGGTTGGTCACAAGCATGATATTGTTCAGTCAGACAAACAGCTATGATCCGCTCCTCGTTAGGTAAGAGAAGCAATGGATCTCTCCTCCGGTGCTGTTATATATCCTCTGCTGGCTCCTCCCCGCCTGCCGGCTCGCCTCGTCTCCAATGTCCGTTGTTGCATTTAAACAGAGGATTGGTTCTTTTCACATTCAATATATGCTTAACACGCCTTTTCTCCTCATATTCTCTTTCATCACTTTTCATTTAACACATTCTAAACGCTGTAATCAATACTCTAAAAAATACTTCTCGGCTCGTTTGGTTTCCGGTCATTCCGGATGTTGTCACATGCTACTCTCGTCTGTAAACAATAATGTATTCAAATAAACTGTACCTTCATTTAATATTCAGCATGGTAGTATCTCGACATCTATAGTTGTAGTGTTAAATCAGTAGGCTTCGGTTTGCACCACTCCATATCATTTCGCTACTAAATTCACCTCTTTAGGAAATCGTATATTAGCCACATGCTAAATGCTAACCGTAGATGAAGGATTTTCAGAATAAAAGCTTAACTGCTTGTGCACAAGAATTTCTGGTTTTTCAGTATAAAAGAGCATTAAAACTCACGGCATGTTTAAACTACATTTCCCCATTAAAACATTGATTTTAATTTCTAACAACATCTACATGAAATGACATGAAATCACTGACAAATATATATATACTGTATTCAACTTCATTAAAACGTTATTAACGTGCCTAAACTCAGTAATTCACTAAAAATATTTATATTTTAATGGAGCCTCGTCGGCAGATCAGGATCCCAAAGCGTAGCGGAGGGATCCTGATCCTTGATCTTGAAAAATAGTCCGTTGTTACCGTTTTTTAAACAGTCTGAATGAAACGGCAGCTCTCAGCTGTGTATTTACACAACTAATGGCCCATCAACCACAGCTCTCTCCCCCCCTCCCCCCTGATCTTTCTTCTCCAGCAGCTAAATTAACTGGAGGTTACTCTGAGTGACAAGCTTACAGTAGACACAACACTGTCATTGCAAGTGACCCTCAGTTAGTTGACTTTTATGTTCAACTGCTAAATTTGTTACTGATAAAAAAGGGCTTTTACTGTACCTAATTACCTTAACACTAGAACCGCCAGAGGTTTTTGTATAGGCCTAGATAAAATCTTCAAATCCCGCTATTAGAATGCAATTTTTAACAACATAGGGTGCTACAT
This sequence comes from Notothenia rossii, assembly GCF_949606895.1. Taxonomy (NCBI): domain Eukaryota; kingdom Metazoa; phylum Chordata; class Actinopteri; order Perciformes; family Nototheniidae; genus Notothenia; species Notothenia rossii. Next base: position 53,349,168 of record NC_136903.1, on the reverse strand, counting down.
AACACACTTTCAGGAAAATTCACGGACTGGGAGACTTTAATATTTGATTGAAAAAAAGTTACATTGCACACACACAACACACATCACACAAATTGACCCGATTGGTGGTTCTAGTGTTAAATAAACTCTCTAATTAATGAAACCAGTTCAATACGCATTATTCTTATTCTTATCATTCTTTATGAGCGCAGAAATAGTCTTAAAATCAGATCTGTTTTTTAAATGAAATCTGACGGCAGGCAGTTAGCTCTGAACACCTATGGTAAATGCGCCACACCTAATCGCTGGCCATTCAGCCACAGAGCTCCCTCTATACAAATCAAACTGTAGACGGTGTGAAAGCACCTATTGTTTTAAATAATGGTCGGAATGTGACCTGTGAGCCTTCTGAATTACCGTGGGACATTCTAAACTAAAATGTTCAATCAATAAAGTAACATCTTATCTTATCTTAATAATATCTTCATATTAATAATAATAATAAATCATACAGTATGTGTCCGAAAGGGAGCAGGAGGAAGCAAACACAAAAATATACAAAAAATATACTGCATATTAAAGCAAACGATGGTAAAGGTAAAAGTATGAGCATAACAAATAAAGAATTTTAATGTAAAACATTTACATTATTATTATGATTATTTAATATATAAAGATTATATATTATTGAATTACAAGATTAGATATACTTTAGTATAGTATCTAAAATATTGATGTGTTCAAATGCTCTTCAAAACACAACTGAAAGTCCATGAAACTTGTCTTTCTGTATTTGTGAATGAAGCGCCATCTCCTGGTTAAAACCTGAAATTGAAAATCTGGCAACGCCCTCTTGGAAAATAGTGGGAGGGCTTAACATTCCTCTATACTGGTCTTAGGCAGGTCGTAGGCAGGAAGCTCTAAACTGGAGTCTGAAATGAAGTGCTACATCTGTAAACTGCATTTCGTTGTCTCAGTACCTGTAATCTGTGCAATAACAATAAAGCAGGCATCTTTATTGTAGCCTCAACAATCAAGTTCTAAGTAGTGCAATATGAAATAAAAACAACTACACTCTTTTGGCAGTGTTGTGGTGCCGAGAAATGGGAGTCGGAGGCGGCGTATCAAAGGTACAAGCTAGACTTTTATTTAGCATCTGAAAACCATTGTAAACAACTTCATGCCCGGGAAGCGAAGACCGGCGGAAACAGGAAGTCCGGTTCACTAAAATGTCCGTGCAGAACAATACCCCAACCCATAGATCCGTGGGTGAATAATGTCAATCATCACAGTGTACACATTAACAACAACTGCACTATTTTGGCAGTGTAGCAATTAAACAAGAACTACACTCTTTTGGCAGTAACAATTAGATAAATAATAAACTGTCAGACTGACACTGAAGACAAACAAACTATTTTCAGCAATCAATCTGTTTAGTTGACTCTGGGTGACATGTGGCAATTAAAAAAAATCGTTTTTTGGCTGTTTAGATGGTGTTGCTTCATCTGGGTCACTGCCGGTGGTTGAGATGGTGGTGTCTTTGGCGACTAGTTTTATAGCCCCATGTACATTACTTAGGTGCTTCAGGAGATTGGCATTGCTGTTAATTCGATGTGGACAATGCTTTCTGTCCTGCACACAGTTTACATTTGACCGTAATATGTTGTGCGTCCTTTATCCCCACAAATTGAAAATAGTGGTTATATCTCCAAGTTGTAAATGCGATGCTGCTCTCGCTGATACTTGCATCTGCCATAGTGTGTGTGCTGGTGGTGGGCGTTGCCGTGTATGTGTGTGTGTTAGCAAGTGTTTGTGTGTCTGTGTATTTTCCCCATAAGGCAAGAACCGCCCAACTCTGTCTCTGATTGGCTTACCCTGAAATGTTACCCCGCGTTAACCAATCATCACTCCTCTCTGGTCACTTTCACTTTTCCATGGTACTGTGAGACGACATCGCTGTATTCAACTGTAAATTACATCCACAGGGAGATTCGGTTCAGTTGGACCTCTGTGTCGCCTGTCAGTGCAATTTACATGATGCCGTTTAGACAATATAATAACCCATAAGACATTTTACCATAGTGTACCATAGTACGTACCATGGCATACCATGGTACCTCAGATGTTACCATGATGCATACCATGGTATAACCCTGGTACCGTCGATACTGTAGTACATGCCGCGGTACCTCAGATAACTGGTACCCCATAGAGTATTCAAATGGTACTACAGACATTGCCATGGTATGTATCATGATAATCACTCAAGTCCCATTGTATGCATTTTTTTTTTTTTTTATGTGAATGCAAGTCTTATACCTTGTTTAGTATTTTTCATTGCTGGTTTTAGTTGGTTTCCCTTTAAGTAACATATATTTTCATCTTCCATTTCAACACATCTTCATACAAAATAGCCAAAGAATTACACTTTAGATAAATATGTTCTCAATGTTGTTATTGAATGAGACAACTGAGTTCATACAGCGCTTCAATGTGGCGTTTTACTCACATATTTAGAAATATCCATACAGATTTACCCAGTCACAGACACAAATGCATGACAAAATACAGTTAATGATCAAACAGTGAGTTATAAAAAAACAATAATCGCATAAATAAAAACACATTTAAATCATCATATAGCCTATGTGCAGACAAATTGAGTCTCAACAGTTTGTGCTAGCCCTCAACATTTGACTTCATCACATATAGCTTACCCCCATGTTCAATTGCAATACATTTAGCTATGATGTCCTCACATGTCAATACACACAATTCATTGGAGAACTTTACTTTTACAAGAAATTTTGCAACACCAGTTTGTCTTTCTGGAACAAAGTGGACCTGCACAAATTATACCATTTCATGGTTTGGATCTTCCCCTCCGTCCTCCGATGACCCTCCAGACTGAGAGACAGCAAAAGGCTATGAGATAAGATGGATCTTTATTAATGCCCATAGGGAACAGGTGTTAGCATGCAGCAACAAAATATATTTAAATGGGAAGGTAGCATTGCGGGTGAAAGTCATATGTGCATACAGTGAAAATAATGTTAACTATAAGTTATAAAATAACTCCTGGTACATTTTGTTAAATATTTGTAACCCAACTTCTTTTGTGTCGGATAAATCTGTATTCTTATCATCATAGAAAACTGTGTTGTCTCTTACTGCTACCTGTAGTGTAGCAAAGGTCATAGATTTTAACAGAATACATTTTTTTTTTAATAAGTAAAGCAATCCCTGCATGTTTATGTTGTACCATTTCATGTTGTTGACGTGGCAACTCTACCGTGAAGTCAGAACCTCTGGCTTCTGTGACATGTGATGTGAATTCTCCGGACGATACTCCTAAATAAACCATCAGTGTTTGACATCAAAGCTCCTGCTCTCCTCATGTCTCTCTGAGTCCTGACTCTCTATTTCTACAGAGGTTTCCATTACAATCACATAAATGCATTGTAATACACGGTTCGGCTGCATTAAATATTACACATCTGCCATAGTTCTGACTAAGCCCTGACAAGAAGACTTCTGGACAAACTGAATAACTGCCGCCGAAACTGAATACGTGACGTGGATCATAAATATATCAACAATTAAACAACATCTTTTCACAAAATATATCTCCCAGCAGTATCAATACTAATTCGGCTGAATTTTATATTTGATATATATTTGGTAGATAGGCTTTATTAACCCCATAATGGTGCACAGCTAGATAGATAGAAAAGGAAACCTAGTGGTTAAAGCACGCTATTGAATATTTTAGGGGGAAAGTAGAAATGATAGAAAGAATAGAAAAAATCAAGAAGATGCTGTAAGTGATCTCTACAATAAAACTGTTTAGTGCCTGATGTATACAGATATTAATAGGAGGATGTGCAAAACAGACAAACTAATAAGGCACTATATGTATTTTAGTCTTATAAGATGTAGGTAGATAGTATAATGAATGTGCAGAATATGACAGTTTATTGTTGAGGAACCTGCAACCCAAGCTTTTCATTCATTGCATAACGTTTTTTATGTAGTTGTGTATATGATACTGTATGTCAATAAACCGAAATCCTGAAAGGGATGTGCAAAATAGCCATTATATACAGTCTTTAATTAACTATTAGTAGAGAATAACAAGTAATGAATATACTTTATAGGGATCTGCAGATAAATGTTTAGTCTTTTCAAGCACCAACTATCAAATATCTCTCCTGATTGTTGGCACTTGACAATCACTTCCCTGAATTTTACTCAGGTGTAACTGAAGTCTGATTTAAGGGTTGTTTATATTTCATAATCATTAATCAGAATGTGGTCTAGTTAATAAAAAATAATATCAAACATAATATTACTATTAACTTTATTGTGAAATAAATACACACAGCATACAATGCCATAATAACATAATTTGTATTATTAGTGTAGGACACGTATGCATCTGAATATGTGTAGTTTTATTCAAGTTTTCACATAATTTTACAGGATATTGCTATAATATTTTACATTAATATCTGATTTGCAGACAGAAAGGTATATCCGTCATTTAACGGTAAGCTATTGACATTCTGATTCCATAGATGTGTCTCCCATCACCCAAAACCCCTGAATATTCTCTCAACTCAGTAATTACATTCTTATATTCAAAGAAAATTAATTGTCTGTCAGCTGTGCACCATTATGGTGTAAATACAGCCTATCTACCGATTGGATCAAATATAAAAGTCAGCCGAATTAGTGTTGATACTGCGAGGAGACGCATTGTGTGAAAATAAATTGAAGATGTTGTTTAATTGCTGATATATTTATGATCCACGTCACGTATGTTTCGGCGGCAGTTCTTCAGTTTGTCCAGAAGTCTTCTCATCAGGGCTCTATAAAGAGAGAACAACGGCAGATGCCTAATATTTAATGCAGCCGAACCGTGTATTATAATGCATTTATGTGATGACTTCCAAAGAGAAAAGCAAGCAGACTCAGAATAAAGTATTATTTTATTTTTAAAACATGTTTTCAGATTTCATATCGCATAAACACCATATCCCAACATGCTTTGCGGCTAAAACATCCAATCAGCTGAGGATCACACGTCACATCACTACTTCTGTTTCCGGTATTGTGTTTATGACGGATGCATTTTGTTATACACACATTCCTTCACATTTTAATTTACATTAAAGTATTTCACAAGGCCCTCTAAAGATGTTTTAAATATAACTAGGGTTGTAGTTGAAGAGTTTGTAAATTAACATGAACCAAAGCTGTTGCATGGCAACGCAATCGCATAACGTCACGTCCAGTATTTCCTCAACCACACACAACGATTTAATACATTTAAATTTGTTTACCACTGGTGGATGAGTTTTTACTATGGGAGATATTTCCTATGCATGGCCTCAGATTAGTAAGCTTTTTAAAATAATGATCCAACTTGGATGTTTTCATGGGTATTGGGTACATTTTTGGTAATATTTGTATTAAACCTTATAGCCGATAGTAGCCTATGACAAGTGGTGACTATGTGGTTAATATTGTTGAATTGTTACTTTGATGTACTCAGTGTTAGGGTTACACATTACAACAACGTTACACTGCCAATGTCTGTCTTTATTACCTGACCCTTTAAGATGTCCCTTACACTACCAGTGCTTTTTGGAAGAACTGTTGTCCCTCTCCCGATCCTCAACATAGGTTCTAGTTAGTTATGAATTATGTTACACATCCAATATCAATCTCTGTTATAAATGACTGTAACCTCAGTTCAAGCTAATTATTTGATGTGTGAAGACAACTCTATAATGTAATAACATATCAAGTGGGTATCAGTAAATATTTACAGACATCAGTTATGTACAAAATCAAGTTTATTACTATTTTGGTAAGATAAAAGAGCATATGTAGCAAAACACAGGTTACAATATATGATAATTCACATGACAAAGTAAAGAAAAGAGGTGCTGCAGCACAGGTAATATGAGAAAAAAGTAATTTTTCAACATTAAAGCATGGAAACATGTCACAGTAGAAGCACTCATTTCAAACTCAAATAAGCTTAATATGTCCGCTTTAATGTAAAAACTGCACACTTAATGAAATCCAGACGGAAACATCTACATGTTAGCTCGCTGTGTTATAGGGTGGCCATTTCCATAACACCAAAAAGGAGGACACTTTGGGATTATCTTTTAGTTTTTATCCTGGCTTCACTGAATCCTTCACACTCAAAACACAATAAGACTCTAGTGTACTAACCACAAGTTGAATGTCTATTTACGATACTTTTGCCCTTTCCTGGCTGCTTCCAAGAGTTTTTTGTTTGTAAGGAGTCTCTGGTACATGTCTGTGCACTCAAATGTGAAGTTGACACAAATTTGCAGCTCTGCCTTGACACTGTCCACATCCAGACGATTTCTCTCATTTCTCCATGCTGAGGTCATCATTGAGAACACACGTTCTGTATGTGCATTGCTACATGGGATGGAGAAGATGTAGGCGCTGATCTTCCTCAGATTCACAAGTGGGACTTCTGCTTTGGAAAACAGTTTCAGATACCGCTCCTCACTGTGGCATCCTTCCATTTCTGAAGAGCTGAGAATAGCTTCCACCATGCCATATTCCTCATAGAGTCCATCCATGTCAATGTCTTTCAGGCTGCAGGCTTGGACTGCATCACTGTATTCTCCATAGGACACAGCAGTTGTGAGGCCAAGCTTTGACACTTTACTATGAAAGCTGTTCTCAGAGAAGTCATACCTTTCACTCACGTATTTCTTGGCTCTTTCATAGAAAACAAGAAAATCAGCCTCACATTTCTTAGCCAGATCAGGGGTTAGCTGCTTGAGTTTGTTGTTCACAGCAAAGCCAAAAAATGTGTCCTTTAACCTTCTCTCAAGTTTCCCTTTCAGTTCAGTCATTACCTTAAACACAGAGGTTATGCTGAATGATTTGGCCTCAAGTGCTTCAATGCAGTCTGAAAACACTTTCAGAATGTGACTGAGGAAGAGAAAATACATCTCAGATACTTCGTTGCCATCCTCTCCAAAGCATTTCCACAAAATCTTGGAGCATTCCTCCTCACCTAGACTCTGAAAGTAGCTGGTCAGGGGTCTCCAACACTTCAGGATTCTGTCAATAGATGGCAGCAGAGACAACCATCGCGTGACAACGTGCCGCAGCAGATTGCATTCCTCCACTTCCACAAACTCGCAGAATTCCTTCAACTGCGCCGTTCTGCTAGCTGAGATGCTAAAATGGCTATACACCTTAAGCACAACATTTTCAATGTCAATATCCAAGTTGCTTGCTGCATATCTTGTTGCATTGTGCAGAATATGGGCTAAACAGTTTGCAGCGAGCACGTCTTTTTGAGCCTGTTTCAGTTTCTGATAAACACTGTTGTGTTTTCCATAGTTAACGCTGGCGTTGTCTGCTGCATATGCTGACATTTTTTTCACATCTAGTCCAGACATCTCCAGTTTAGATAGCAGCTGATTTGTTATAGCTTCCGACTTTTCGTTGCTATCACTGTAAAAATCCAACAGTGCATGTTGCACGCCCTCCTCAAAGTGAAAATATCTCAGTACAATGGGGAAACACTTGATCGTACCTTTGTTTGATGCATCACTTGCCACTGAATAATGCAGTTCATTTTCTTTTATGTAATCCACATGCGTCTGGACAGAGTAGGGTGCTAGGATATTTTCGCACAAAGCTTTGGCTTTTGTTTTTCCACAGGTCATCCCTTTTGCTATTGATGAGTCGTTGTAGATTGTGCGATCAACTTTTATTCCACAGTCTACACTCCTGTATGACTGGTGATGCTTGACGGCATGATAAACTCTACAAAGTTCTGCTGCGGAGATTTTGTCATCTTGAGGCGATGAAGCTTCACGGAAAAACGATAAAAGTGAAGAGGCACCTGCGCTTTGATCGTTGCTTTTGTGCTTATCTGTGTTAGCATGTCTGTCGACAGCACCTTTTCCTTTGCTACTTACGTCCACATCGCAACGACACAACGTGCAAAAAGCATGGAAGTCGTCCTTTCGGCTTTTTGTGAGGAATCCATGCTCTTTCGACCATTCAGGATTAAATGAAGTCTTTCGTTTCGGCATTTCTGCGGTTTAACCTGCCGCTAACTAGGCGGAGTTGGCTCATGAGCTAGTCTGCTAGCGCTAACGTCACTCTGTGCCACAGTGCCATGCCGTGAACGTGACGTCAAGAAGCACATGGCTAATTGTTTACGTTTATTAACCAATGAAATACAAGATATTTATTTGACATCACATTCAGCCAATAATTTGTAAGACCACAAGTCTTACAGGGATATATACTTACACATAACTTATTTTTTGTATTTCTTTGTATAATTGTCTATTTTTTTTTTATACCCTAAAAGTATAAAATGGGGATCACCTCAAAAGGAGGACAAATGAGCGTCCGGCTCAAGGCTGCGCCGGCAGACGGACACAGACATTGAAAACCGGACTGTCCGACCTAAAACCGGACGGATGGCCACCCTACTGTGTTAGCATGCTAGTGTTGTGCCTGTTAGCTAGATAAACACCACGGGTTAGTTGTTAGACTGCTTTGTGTTTGGTGTCACTTTTATTCACTTAAAACAGTCAGCTAGCTGAAATCTGATTATTAAGTCAGAATGGCTGAAGGGGGCTGTGAAAATGAAGAACAGTAAAGGCAGATATATGGACACAATATGAACCTGAAAATAAGCATAATATGTCGGCTTTAACTATAGAACTGCATAAGGGCACCAAGTAACTTTCCACAAGTCAAGTCCCTTCTTCTGCGTCATCTTCATCATCTGATCTGTTGTCACTTTGCCAGTCTTTTTCTTCTTCCATATCCTCGTCCTCCTCCTCCACCAGCCTAGGACTGGGTTCCAGAATTCCTCTGTAGACGCCTGCTATTGTCTGCTGTTTGAGTCTGAGGTCATGCAGATTTCTCCTTAGAAGGCACATAAGGCCCTTGTACCCCTCCTCTGTGATTCCATTCGGATAGCCTACAAGTTATATAGCAAACATATAAATTGTGAAAATGATTCAGAGAAAATGTATTTAGGTCAAGAAAGACTAGAATGCAGTCAGACTCAAATAAAAACAAACAGATGGATAAAATCTTCTTTAAAGTGTGTTTGCCTTTGCTGGTTTGAAAAACATTGGCTTATGTATTTTAAAGTGAATAAATCCATGTGGTTCACTTACTTCCTGTCTGTGTGATCAATGAAACTGGGGCCATCAGTGTCTGGACCTTTGATACAGAGTCCTTGAGGTACTGACAGTGCTGCATCATCTCCTTCACAAGGATCTACTTTTCTTCTGTCAGTCGTGACAGAAGCATTTTTTGGTCAAACAGCCCCTTCTTAGTGAGAATGTCCACACCGTTTGAGAATGAATATAAACATTTCACATTAATGAACACATTTTATTACTAAAGTTTTGTAGATTAGAAGTAAAATCTTTATACAGCACCTCTGTTGGGTTCCTGCCAAGGCCAGATCATGCTCTCTGCAGATTTGGTTGAGAGTTTCTCCACAACCGAGTTGGTGTCAATAGGGTCACCATCAGGTTGCTGGTTGTACTTGTGGATGTCCTCTAGCGACCTTTTCTTTTCTTGGGCAACCTTTTGGACGATCTTTTGACGCCTTTTGTTACGATCTGTAATGAGAGTAACACATAGATCACAAAAGAGCTGACGGGATTTTAATCAACACAACCAATCAATGTCCCAAAATGCTTACCATTTTGTCTGTAAAGGTAGTGCTTTTTCTGGCAAATGCTCACAAAGAGTGATTCTATTGAGATCTGCAAACAACCAGCATCTGCAGGACTGGCTGATGCACTTCCTAAATGAATAAGATAAAAAGAAGAAAACAAGTTTCAAACACAATCAAGGTCTGTTATTTGCACATCGCACACTAACAGGCACATTAACAGGCACACTAACAGGCAAAGGACAAAGTTTAATTTGGACAGCATTATTTAGTTTTTATGAACCGACTCCATCTATGTATACGTCAAAACAGCATTGTTCTTACCTTTACTGGCCCACTGTTTGACATCATCAACCCACAGTTCTAGCATGTCATCAGAGCAATTCAACTGGTCCTGCATTTTCTTCAGGCTCTCAGTTACAGCCTCTGTCTTTTCTGCTGCCTGCAATATAGCAAAACAGAATCAGGCCATTTTATAAAATAATTCAATGAAAATAAACCAAAAGTATGCATTTTAAGGAGGAAATTAACACAATAACATATTTAATGAATTTCGTAGCTCTAGTCCTGCACCACTGCAATGTCTATATGGGGGTGTAATTTTTATATATTGGGTTGACTTAAATGTCACATTTTACAGCTAGAGGACATGGCAATGTGGAGGCCATTCTCTTTGCGATGATTCCAGCCCATAGCATGGACTGTGAGCATGTCAGTTCTTGCTGTGAAGAAGAATACATCTCATTACAATGTTATAAAATATAAATGTGTACATTTACAGGAAGGCAGGGCCCAAACAAGTTCACAAACCTGACTTGGCCATGTATTTAGTTGTTAGGCCACATCTGGATAAGAAGCTGTTTACTTGTTCCACTTCTTCACCAAGAGTGGTGCCGGCACCCTCCTGGTTCCGTGCATTCCAAATAATCTAAAGCAGGGGTAGCCAACACGGTGCCCGCGGGCACTTAGTCGCCCGCAGGGGCAACGTGAGTCGCCCGCGGGGCATGTTCTAAAAATAGCTCGCCAAGCAAGTCCATGTATAAAATACACAAAACAAAAAAGGAAATGTAATTAAAAGAATCTACCCTATGCATAAACGAAACCTAAATCATAGCGAACTCTATCTACTTAATATAACTCTATATCTATCTAACACCCCTCCTCCCGCCACCCCCACAATGAATATCGACCAATCACGTTCTTGCTTGATTTGCGGGTCCAGAGTTGCAGTCGGGAAGAAAAGCAATGTGGCACCTCCCTGCTGATTTTCCTTCTGGCAGAATCTACATAACACATCAGCCCCATTGAACAGCCTAGTCGTGCCAGCCTACACAGCACATGAGGGGCAGAGATTTACTCTGTGTGTTGCAACTTGCATATATATTTATTGCACTTGACGCACACACACGCATGGCGTAATTTCCACTGGGTACAAGGGGGACATGTCCCCCGCTCTTTTCGAAATCCCGTTTGTGTCCCCCCACTTTACAAATATGTGTATTATTATTTTTTAACGCAAGCCGTCATCGCCACGGAGGAGCACACAGCCTCTGTGAGCTAGCGAGACAGAGGGAGAGAGAGAGCGAGCTAGGGAGGGAGGGGGGGAGGGAGAGAGAGAGAGCGAGCGAGAGAGCTGGGAGAGCACACCTTTATCTATTTAATATAGATAAATTAAGAAATCATTCCAATGTGTACTATAGGACAGTAAAAAAAACAAAAAACTGTTTAAAAAGGGAGTGATTAGTAAAATATGCATAAATAGAAAGAAAGAATGCTAACTAGGTAACATAAGATAAGAATAAACCAATTTAAATGATTTGTTATTGGTTGTGATCATATTCTAAAGATGATTGGATTATTGAAAAGTATAAAGCTCCCTTTAGTATGAGTGTTGAAAGCTGTATCCACAAATTCACCAGCATTTATGTATACACCAGAGTGCACCAGCATTTCACTTCAACATTTTAAAAAACATCTTCCTGGGGGAGCACGCCCCCGGACCCCCCTAGAGGAGCTGAGGCCCGTCCACCCCCAAATAAAGCAGGTTAAAATAATTAGATTGCAAACATGTTCTTTTAGTAAACACTGAAAACGGGTCCCACAGACCCAAACAGCACACAAAGGTTAAAGGTAAGCATATTAACGTTAAAATGTGCTAAATATATACACTGCAAAAAACTAAAAAAGAGGAGTAAAAGTAGCCCCCGACTTGTTTTATTTTTTTTAAGTAGCCCTCACCCTAAAAAAGGTTGGTGACCCCTGATCTAAAGCATGAGGGAATCAATGTTGATGCAAATCTCAAGGTCAACAACTCATAACTTAAAACATTCTCTTGGATCAGTTCAGACTCATGTGTAGTGGTCAGATTTACCATTAATTGTTGTTTAAGTAATTTGAATCCTCACCTCGCATTTGGTGTTGTGGGCTTTGGCATGCATCACAGACAAGCAATTTCTCATTTCCTTTAGGGGCTGAAGATGAGACAAGGCTTCTGACACTTTGTCAAGATATGGTACATACCGACACGTCACGTCCATAGCCAAAAATGAGGCACTCTGGAACTCTTTTTGGAGAAACATCGGATAGGCAAAGATTTCTCCTCTATACATATTTAAAGCTTTTTTTTTTTTTAAATAAAAAATAGTGAGTACAAAGCAGATTGAAGGTAAGGTTTCAGATTATCTACAAATATTTTAATTGAAAATGATCAAGACAACTACCAACCTTTGAGAAGAAATCCATGCCTACACACAGCAATTTCAACACCTTCTTCATCCAACTTGTTGGCTCGCTTAGAGGTCTCCCTTGCTGCTGTCCAGTGAGATTCCCCACACATTGCTTTTCCTGCAGTCTACCAAAGTAAATCGTTTTTAGAGAATCATTATCCGAAGTTATTTCAAAACACTGGATAGTGGGACCAACTGACGGTATTATCGAACATGTAAACTATTACACGCAAGTGTTTTGTGCTCGACTGCCAGATTCACCTGGATATGCAACTCCCTGGATAATAACAAACCTGTTTTTGGATAATTGGAAGGCTCCAAATGTGTAATATATTCTGGATTAGAATTGAGCTGTTTTTTCAATCCAGTTTTACAACAATAATGTTTGTGACAGTTTGACGCATTGCTAACCTCATCACCCTGTCATCTGGTCTCAACACTTCTATCCCATCTCCAAAGAAATATGAAGGCAACTGTGTTACCACTATTTTAACTTCTATTAGTTATTTAGAAAGGTGAGATACATTTTGCTCTGCTTAATTTAAAACTCACACTTTTGACAGCCCCTCGAACATCCTCCACAAAAGTGGAAACCTCAGAGTCTTGGGCTAAAAACACTCCGTCAAAGAAGCCTGGCTCTTCACTCCTATAAGAAAAGGAATTATAGATAACCACTCTAGTTACAAATTGAACAAAGTAATAATAATAATAATAATTATATTTAAAGCACATCTTTCAAAACAAGGTTATAAAGTCTAAGCTTGTCTAGACATTCCTGGAGCTGCCGTCTTCATAGCCTCAAAGGAATGGAACAGATCTTGGTGGAACAGGGTCTGTGCTTGCATGGTAGCTGGCCAGTATCCACTCCTAACCAAGTCATTGAATTCTGGACCCCATTTCTTAGTGCAATGTTTGCATGTTAGCTCTGGAACATTAAGATCGTAACGGCCTAAGAACACATAAAGAAAAAAACAATAACAATGAATTAGAGTAATGTATTAGTTAAAAAATACTTTAAAAAAAACAATTTCACCAAAACCTACCATTTATGCACACCAATATGATAGGTCTACCAACAGAGACTGCAACATCGAAAACTTCACAAGAACATATCCTTGAAGGAAAGGATGTTGGAAGCAAACGATCTGCAAGTCAAAGTACAATCAGGATGAGATTTAACAATGTTGTAAGCAAGCACTATGATAACAGAATGCAATTTGAGATTAAAATGAGTTTTTTTGTGTGGGGGGAAAAAAGGCTGATCAATTTTTAAAAAATGGGACACTAACCTTGTTTAGAAATGATGTATTTGCCATCCTGGAGTTTCACAGACTCTGTTGGAGGAATGTACTTGTAAAATCCATTACAGGTGGTTTGCCTACTGTGCAGAGTGTGTTTGGTATGAACCAAGATATCACACTCTGCACAAAACCACTCTGATGGCATACATTCCTCACAACGGATGACAGCTTCTTCCAGGAGACAGTGATTGCAGGTCATCTTGACGATATTCTTAGTTATTAATAAGTTGTCAACGTTCTGTGGCCTCGCCTGTTGCCAACACTGTTGAAACTCTTTTTGCCTTTGTGATATAATTATTTTAATGTCACCTTATATATTCGTGTGTGTTAAATTTGAAAGTACATTTTTACTCTTTAAATAATAGAGAGGCTTTTCATATATTCCTGAAACAATGTCCCACTACTTAGTAATAATAAATTAAAGCAAAAGTATTTTCTTCCACTTTGTATGTGTAATCAAAAGGGTGGTTTTATGACCTTTGACATCTGCTTTGCAGTTCCCAGCAAGGGAGGGGCCCTGAGTCTCTAGCTTCTTCTGCTAATTGCTAAAACCCGTATTGATTAGCCCAAAGGGAGATGTGCCTCAGATATAAGACAGTTGAAGCCTTGTAGAATTAATGATTTATCTCCTACAGACCCCAAAAGAGGCCTTGAGAATTGAGTCAAACAGTTACCGAGGCCATAGTCTTTAGTTCTCATTGATTTTCTGTATTCATTCCAGTAAAACGGACTTCGAGGTGAAAGGAAGTTCTAATAGGGCCTTAAGCTACCAGAACAATTAAACTTCTGTTAATCAACCAAAACTCATGTCTTTCAGGGGACAGGACATTCGGACCTATAACAAGGGTCACTTCATAGAGAATATGTGTGTGTATTCCTTACTGTGATCATATGTCCTGTATAATCATTTATCAACTATTCCTGTATTGGTGTTTTATTTGATTCCTCTGTTTTTATTCTTTCATGTGTGGGTACTAAATGGCTAAAAACATTGTGGAGAAATTAGCTTAAACATGTTTTATTACTCTATATGAAATGGAAGCAGCTTTTATGACAGGGATGAGAGAGCTGGGGGAGGGGACATTCTTACTGAGATTTGCAGCATGTCAAATGATCAGGGAAATCTACTTGTTTTCAATAGATGTGTGTGGTTAATTACTTTGTATTAATAATAACAGTATGTGTAAAGGAAGCTGGAAATATACAATGTGAAACCTTTTATTTGAAATAAAGATTCTGCAGGGAATATTCTTAAAGAACAATAGCTCAAGTGTCTGGAAGAGCTGCAGGCTAAATGAGTGTGCGGTACTTTTCTACTACTTGAGATCAGAGCTGATGTTTTCCTCTTGTTATTATTGTTTGCGGTTAAGGTAACTCACATGTGTTATTTGTATAATCCAACTATAAAAAACGATATCTTAAACCTATCTTTATAAACTGCCAAAAGTATGTGAAACTTGCAAGGAGGGGTTTGTTATCTCGAATGTAAGGGTCGCCTCTGGCTCGCGCTGATTGGCTGTCTTTTCTAAGTGGAGGACCCCTCGGGGGGGGGGGGGGGGGGGGCAGCCGCTTAGCTCTTCCTGGGTATAAGCCTGTGTTTTCTTTAGACCATACTCTTCTTTTCTTCAAACTGACCAGATCCGTAGGATTGGAGGAAGAGCAGGAAGTACTTCCTTTGTATTTGTATTGTTACTTTTTATCATTAAAACAAGATTATTGTTTAACTTGCATTCTGGTGTTTCTTAATCCCTTCCTTTTTACAAATTTACCCAGCTTACCAAACGACACGCGGAGAAGAGGTTGGTTTTAAACATCCTCAATCTCCAACAAATGGTGACCCGACGTGTCTGAGTGGGGTGTTTCAGGGAGGAGAACACCAACGGCAAGCGGACGGAATAGTCCAGGGCTAAACATCTCGGCCTCTTCTGACAACTAAAAACAGAGCTCTGTACAATACCAGGTGAGCAGACACCAGTTCAATTCAAAATCTGTGATTTGACCATATTCCACATTTTAGGGTTGTCAGACGAAGTTTAGAGTGTTTTTATAGTAACAGTACAAATACATATTTTAGATAGGTAGGAAAGTTATATAACATAAAAGTGAATCAACGAGGTATGTAAGACGAAGGTGAAAGGCCTCGTACTTTTTTCGGAAAGGAGACGGCTGAAGACTCGTTGGGGGATGTTCAGTGGCTGTTTTCAGACGCCATCCAGGAACAAATCTGAATAACTATTCTTAGGTTCATAGGAATCGAAGTTGAGTTATAAGTAAATCCAAAGGAGAGTAACGCAACCTTCAAAAAGCAATTTTGAAGTGACAGGACCTCATTAATCCTTTGTTCTGTGGGGGTTGAATCTATAAAGCTGAATAGACTGTACGGGGATTTTTTTCTGTGAATATTTACTGGTAACAAAGACAGTAAGTCAGATGAATAGATACAAAGTCATAATGAAGGGAGAATTTGAACGAGAGGAGCGTGAGTTAAGAGCTTACGAGAACAGTGGGTTCAAGCAGAAAAATTGAATAAAAGGACAGCAGAAGTGTTAATTGTTGAAGGAAGCCCCCCTTCTCCTAAAAAGGCTGAGAGCTGCAGCGGGGGAGAGAGGGGGGTGTCAGTATTTGTCTGTGAGACCCCCCCCCCCCCCTTTTTTCCTCTCGAGAGCAGCAGCAGCAGCCCGGAGTGTGTCTGCTTGCTTTTTTCTCTAGTGATCTGAAGTTGGAGTGAAATACATAGAAAATGAACAGATCAAGGTGTGATTTGAAGTGGTAGATATATTGAAATAAATAACAAACAATGATTTGCTGCAATTTAAACATAGTCTTTGAGAACTGATTGATACCGTTGCATTGCATTGTGAATTTTATGGTAATTGTCATTAACTAAGGATTGTACTTAATTATACTTCAAGGAAAATTATATTACATACAGTAACCTTAGGGGAAAGTAAAAAGAGGTTTACTGAGTATATGAAGTACATTAAAGTTAAGGTTTTATTCAAATTAAATATAATAGGTGGATTTTTCCACCTAGAATAAGACATGGAAAGAGGAACATTTGTTAGACATGAAATAACGAACTCATTGGAAGAAATATATATTGTAATGTTATTTAGGAGTTGTTTTGATCATATACAGTTACTCTCAGTTGATGGTTGTTTAAAGTAGATAGGAAACTGAAAACGTAAACGATCCACCACAATGGTGTTTTTAAGTTTATGAAGAAGGAGTAGAAAGTAAAAAGAAGGTTTTTGTAAGTTTGTCAGAGGGAATCTGTTCATGTTTAAGCATGACAGAGGTGCTGCACGAGGCTAAAAGCCATCTCACACAGTTGGAGAACAAAAGAGGTTTTGATGAGAGAAGCTTGGGCCGGCAGCTGCAGGGCGCAGAGAGGAAGAGAGAGAGAAAAGTCAGATGGTTTGAAGAAGTATAGAGAGAGTACAGGTTATATAGAGTTACTACTATTCTGGAAAATGTCATATTGTTTTATGAGTAACATAAAATAAGAATATATTTACTAGATGTAAGAACAACAGGCTTATCTAGGTTAACAGAAAATTGCTATTAACTAGTTTCAGCTGCAACTATCCTGTCTTTGTTCTAAAGAGAACATACGTTGCATTTACAATTAATATTAAGAAAAGTTCACAATAGATACCATTAAAGACCGTTTGGGATTAATAGGACGAGTTTGTCATAAACATTCGTGCTTAGATGGAGTAAAAGTGTTAAGATGTTCTCAAAGGAGGAGTTTTCACAATGCTTTTTAGTTTTTATTGAAACAATTAAGTAATAAGGACAGAAAAATGTTCCGTGATGATTTATTTAGGTTTCAGCTTTAGTAATAATGAAGATTGCATTTTTTTAATAATTCCTTTAAGTGTTCCAAAAATATATTCATTAACTGTAGTCAGATTACTTGTTTTAAATATATAGTGCTGAATACAGTTAGTTTTGTATTCTGTTACAAATCTAACCATGCTTGTAACACACAACTTAGGTAAACAATTTGAAAAAGAATAGAATAAGCAAGTAGATAAAAGATGAATCTATGGTGGTTAAGAAAGGTGTCTTTGTTTTGCCTATTAACTTAGAACTGAAGTAATGAAGAATAGGAAGACTGTTACCATTAATGGGTTTAACATTCACATGTTGCAGCATTCCTGACCATATAGACACTCAGCTGTTTTATCTTGTCACCCGCTGGGGGAGAGATTTACATTGAGTTTTTCTCAGTAGCTGATTTGCTGTGATTACAGCAGCATTGGATAGTTGTGCGCCACCTTTGGGTTGTACTCTGAATCAGTGTGTTGGTGAAAAGTTGCTCATTACAGAAACAGAAGAACTGTGCAAAGAACGCATCTCTGAGGAGGTATTGACAGTTTGCTTGTGCCTCGTTGTCAAGGCAACAGTGGTGTGAAGAGGTACTGCAGTTTTGGGGGATTTCTGCTGTGCAGAGGACAACGTGTGTCTGCTGATTGTATCACATTGATCCAGAGGTCCCTTCCCCCTCAGGACATCCCAATGCCAGAGAGAGTTTCCTTGGAGCCCACTGACCAGGGCCGGTTCTAGCTTTTTGGGGACCCTGCCACTGACTACAGCTGAAGAGGACAATGAATCATTGACTGTTCTCAATATGACAAGATCAAGAGACAGGCTGGTCTCAGTCTGTTCAGACTCTGAAGAAATCATGCAATGATTTTACAGCATAACTGTGCAAGAGTTTACCAGAAGATGGTGTAGAACGATATGCTTAAGCGTTTAGGAAGGGAGGGTGATTGTTTAATGATGGTCTGGAATACTGAAAAGATTAAAATGTAATATCCTTGTTTGGCAAACAAGACATCTGATTATTATGTCACACATGATAATCTTGACATAGTGACTAGCTATGGGTAAACGTGTCAACATTATACCATTATTATCATGAATTAAAAATAAATAGGGAAATAGTATCTGGTTAAAGATGAATGGATTTCATATCCTAGAGAGGATTAGTTATATTGTGAATACTTCACAAGATATTTACTAATGTATTTTGAAGAACACATAACAAAAACACAAGTGCAGTTTTAATTTGTTTTTCGATTAAAATTGTCCATTAAAAAACTGTTCAGCTTAGGTCTACCTTTAGACGTTAATAGTAAAAGAGTATTTAGGCTTATTTTTGTATATCTGAATTTTTTAAAATATGTTGGCTATTCACTAGATAGAAAGATGGCATTACTCTCCATTTGTTAAGAACATTTCTGAAGATTAAATATTTGTTTCATTTCTAATATTCCTATTTAAGATGTAATTTTAGAGTAACAAGGCTGATGCTGAAATTGGAAAATATGTTAGTGGTTTGCATGATGTAAACAAAAAAAGGTTTTGTTTGTTAAACCTCCAGTTAGATCTGAAACAGTAATAATGATTGATTTGGCCAAAGCTTAGTTTAACATCCTGATGTAACATTATGAGGTATGTTCACTTCTAAGGGTAAACAAATTGATAAAATGGATTATTGTTATTATTATTGATTAATTTGGAATATTAATTCAAAAGGCTGTTTTCTGCAGGTTCACTTAAGAATGCCTTACATGAACATTTGTCAGGTATTGTGTTTCCTAGGGGCGGTATATTAATAAAGTGTATTGATAATTTGTTTGTTAAAAATCTGAAGAAAATGGTGCTGCGAACACGAGAAAAACTTTGTTGCATTGGTTGACATCAACACAATGATGTCACTAGTACAACTCCAGCTAGTAGAATATTAAAGTCTCTGCAGAGCACGACATGGCCAAAAAAACTGAGACCAAATGACCTTTGACCCTGACTGACAGTGTGACTTGAGAAAAGCACTATCAATGACTGACTCTGGGGCTGACCGAACTTGACTTTAAAACCTGACAGTGTGAGTGTGAATGAAATGTCTGCATGTGATCAGTGCAACTGCATGATTCTAAAACAATAACTAACCAAGCATGTTTTTAGACTAACACATTATTCTGGAGCTCCAAGGGAAACGAGAGGTTTCCTAAAAAATGTTGACATGTTTCTAATATTGATTGAGTTATAACAGGTAACACAGATGCAGAATCAGTGGCCAAGGGGCTACTGAGAGAGGTAATTCCAGAATGAGAATGAGAAGGTGAACTGTGATAATGAAAACTATTTTGTAATATTTCAACAGGTATTAAAGTAACTGAGGTTTGAAATGTAGAAAGAACATATTACAGTTAAGTTAAAACATAGTAATGTAATGAGATAGAGTTTAATTTAGACAACATCTTGTAACTAGCCTGGTAAAGAAGTAAAAGCCATAGACTGTTTAGATCATTAAATTGGGATGTACATTTAATTTAAATTCATAATAGAAAGACATTTGATGACAGTATGTTGGATTTCTGTATTCATTTTTTTAGCTTGATAATATCTAAGCAGTGACAGGTAGACGCAGTATCACCAGGACATTATTATCTTTATCAGTATCATGATTTTTAGTTGTTTTTACTCCATAACATTAGTGTGTTTCTTTACCAGAGACATTATCAGTTCATATTATATTTAGATTTTAAATAGGATCTCAAGGATTTCATTTATAATAACACAGATGCTTGTCAGAAATTCAGAGCTATTGAAATATGCTATTTAGTTCACCTGAAGATGTTGGGGTTTATTTTGTTGACACAGGCCAAGTATTAAGATTCTGAAGCTGCACTGGCAGATAGGAGGTCTGCAACTAATTTAGAAAAGCTGTTCACAGACAGCTGTTGTTTTAAGACACCCCACCAACAGCCTCCAAGCGGCCTACCAGTGGTGGGTCAAACACCTGAGGGCCCAGAAGCCCTGAGCGTAGACTTGAGGGGTGGGTATCAGATTTCTCCACACAGGTTGCTGACGCCAAAAGGGGGACCCGAGGAGCAGGAGGCCGACACAGCGGAGTTCGTCTGGCTGAAGGTGGATCAACCCCAGGTTCTCCGGCCTCTACAGAGTGACCCAGAGGACATCTCATGCCGTCCGCCTTGGAGAAAAGGGGGACATCGGGTACTACTGGAGCCAGTGTACGGCGAGGAAATCACCTGGAAGGACCCAGACACATCAGGACGGACCTGGCTATCGTCAATGAGGACATCCCTACAGCAGACGACTCGGAAGCTGTCATCAGCGGACTGGAGGAGAAGGACCTCGCGGACATCCCTACAGCAGACGACTCGGAAGCTGGCGTCAGCGGGCTCGGGGACTTCTCGAGGAAGCAGAGGAGTCTACTTCTCTCTGATTAGATTAATCAGTTCCACCTTTGAAGGAAAGGCCGCATCTCCCCCTCCCTATCAGCTGCCCTTGTTGGCGTATTCCGCTGAGGGGGGGGGGGGCCTGAGGATTCAACAACACGCAAGGATGCTGCTTTCTGGCACTCAGGCAACCACTCTGATAGTTCCTCCACTGACACGAGAAACTGTTATGAGGAGCTGTTCCCAAATGTTTGAAGTGCTCTAAATCCCAGCTTCTGATGGATGTATATACTGTTGGGGAGCAGACACAGTGGCAGGGCATGACAGTAGTTATGTTTCAAATGTTTTATGTGAATTGATCTTTGATTGTAGATCAAAAGGGGGATTTGTGATATAATTATTTTAATGTCACCTTATATATTCGTGTGTGTTAAATTTGAAAGTACATTTTTACTCTTTAAATAATAGAGAGGCTTTTCATATATTCCTGAAACAATGTCCCACTACTTAGTAATAATAAATTAAAGCAATAGTCTTTTCTTCCACTTTTTATGTGTAATCAAAAGGGTGGTTTTATGACCTTTGACATCTGCTTTGCAGTTCCCAGCAAGGGAGGGGCCCTGAGTCTCTAGGTTCCTCTGCTAACTGCAGCCGCATAGCTCCTCCTGGGGTTTTTGGATATAAGCCTGTGTTTTCTTTAGACCAGTCTCTTCTTTTCTTCAAACTGACCAGATCCGTGGGATTGGAGGAAGAGCAGGAAGTACTTCCTTTGTATTTGTATTGTTACTTTTTATCATTAAAACAAGATTATTGTTTAACTTGCATTCTGGTGTTTCTTAATCCCTTCCTTTTTACGAATTTAACCAGCTTACCAAACGACACGCGGAGACGAGGTTGGTTTTAAACATCCTCAATCTCCAACACCTTTGAGTCCAAGATGACAATGGTGGCAGATCGCCAACATCTTGCTCCTTAATGGTCTCAGAGTCCCGTAGAAGGTCTTCTAGTCTCTGCATATTAAAATCTTTAAATACAGAAATATAAATACATACCATGAGGAAAACATTTCATATGAAACATACCTTATCTAGAAAAAGTCTTAAAAAGTAGCTTTTTTCTTACCAGGACCTTGGTAGCTTAGACATGGTGTTGTTATGGTGGAACTACTGCATGGAGGAATACCATCTGTTCGGTGGGGAAATTATTCAAACCCATTAAACAGATTATTTTAGCTAATTGACAGATTTAAAGAAATGTTACAAAAACACCAACCTTCAGCAAACATGAAAAATATCAAAGCTCAATGTATTTTTTTTGCATTATCATGTCATTGACATCCGCTTATTGGTTTGAGTCCTTAGTCCTCTGACAAAATCGATGTGCAAATATATAGAAATATGAAGTATCATCAGCATTATTAAACCAGTGGCTACTTTAAATCACATACTGACTTTGATTAAATTCATAAAATGTAGACTAACCATTAGAAGAACTTTTTTTTCCTTCGTTTGCTGCTTGCCACACGTTGCCCATCTTGGTCTTTCTTCCACCAGGTCACCTTTGGACGTGGTTCGTCTTCTTTTTGCGTCTTCTTTTTGCGTCTCCTTGTTGAGTCTCCTTGTTGAGTTTCCTTGTTGAGTTTCTTTATGGACATGGAATGTAATGAAACACAGAGGGAGAAAAAATGGGCATTAACTAACTGGATTTAAATAATGACACTTTGGGTATAAAAAAAACAAGAAACTTGCCTGTGTGTCCTCAACATATGCATCCCCAAGCAGAAGAAGAGCTTCTAGTTTGTTGGTTTTTACAGTTTCTTTCGACATTGTGCTGAAACAAAAAAAGAAGGTGTTAGTTAGATCATAGATGTAGCTGTAATTTAAACTAGCCTAATATTAAGTGAATTAAAGTTTAGACCAACATCAGCATTATGAGGGAAAGGTATGATTAAAATGTTTTGGTATAGGGCATTGATGTTATTCTATTAGCAATGGAGGAACAAGAGTATGTCGATCTCCTTTGAAACCCCACCCCTGGTTTTAACAATAATTCAGTTATTATGAATTCCTAATGTATAACATATCATCTTCAGATGCATGTTTTTTGGAAACCTGTACCTGCTAATGCGTTTTTACTTTTGGTTAATGCACAGAATATACTGGATCATGTATCGGCTAGCGGCTAGTAATGTCTGTTTAAATAAAAACGGGACAAATATCTGAGCAGATCTCAGATCGGCTCGAAGAGTGAAATTAAGCTTTAAAACCCAAAATACTGTCAAAAAACTGAAGAAGCCCCATTATATTTACAACATGATCAACTATGTTACTATCGATTGATTTTAAACTGCAACAGCTCCGTAAAACGACAGACGTTAGCTAAGGCTAACTCAATGATGCTAACTGAGCAGTTCACGGTTTAACTAGCAAATAATTCTCACGCGTAAGCTTGTATGTCGACACATGGTGCTGTGTAAAGTGATGCAAAAGCTGAAATCATTTAAAAAACACTGTAAATGTCTTTATTACATTACAGAAAACGGGTTTACATCGAGGAACTCCGTGTCAAGGAGGGTTCAATGTCTTCTTCTTCTTCTTCTTCTTCTTTTAATGGCGAATCGCCTTCTCGAATTGGACTGCGCTGCGTCCAGTGGACCTTTAACGAAACGTGCTATGTGGGAAACACCATATCCCAGCGTGCATTGCGGCTACAACATCCAAATCATCGAGCTTGAACCGGGCCTACGTCTGTTTCCGGTGACTTTATTTTGAAAATCAGTTCCTGACGGACGGCTAAAAAGCCCAATATTATAGAATTAAACGAATAAATAAAAACAAGGATAATAGTGTGTTATTGTTGAGCAAATAACACTGTGTTATTTAGAAAAGGATAACAAATTCGAAGGAAAAAAAGATGAAAAACAATACAGATTTCAGTGTTTTGAGACTCTGAGCCCCATTTATTTTCCTCACGGACGGCAAAAAAAGTCAGACATTATACGATTACAAATAAAATCAATAATCTTGGCTTGATATTGAGTAATAACATGTTTTTATGGACCACACAGCTTCCGGTCTTCTCAGACACGACCGTATCCATGCGTCTCATATGCACGCAAAACTCGGACTCAGAACTCAATGGGAATAGTTGGCGTATGATAGGCACGCAAAATCGGACTTTAGCGTATCTATTGCACGCATTTTCCAATGTGTAAAGTCGTGTCATTTGTACGCAGACTGAAGAGAGTGGGTTGCTGTCAGAGACACGGCACAGCAACCTTCTAGAGCTGCGGGCAGTGGTGTTAGTCCTCCAGCATTTCAAACCCTTAATACAAGGCAAACATGTGCTGGTGAGGAGCGACAACAGCACCACAGTGGCGTTCATCAACAGGCAGGGCAGAGTCCGCTCCGCTGCCTTGTTGACCACAGCAGAGAACCTGTGGTTGTGGGATTCAGAGATTGTGTTATCTCCGTGGGCCCTCCACATCCCGGGACTGGAGAACAGGGGGGGCCGACCTCATGTCAAGAGGCGGGCCCCTGCCAGGCGAGTGGGTGCTTAACCCGGAGGTAGTGAAGCAGATCTGGGCCCAGTTCGGGAGAGCGGAGGTGGGCCTGTTCACCAGCCCGCGCAACAGCCACTGTACCC
This sequence comes from Notothenia rossii, assembly GCF_949606895.1. Lineage (NCBI taxonomy): Eukaryota > Metazoa > Chordata > Actinopteri > Perciformes > Nototheniidae > Notothenia > Notothenia rossii. The sequence goes on along the minus strand of NC_136903.1, from coordinate 53,324,576 downwards.
TGTGGTTTTCCATAGCTCGGCGAGACAATCCGCCCTTGGAGGTGGACGCGTTTATACACGAGCCATGGCCAAGAAAGCTGCTCTACGCCTTTCCATGTGTATAGTAATCATAGATAACACGGCAGGGTCCGTGACAGTTTGTCTTCATCTGAGGGAGGCGTGTGGTGCAGTGAGTTGAGCGTTGGTGATCAGATCAGGGGGTCACAGGTTCAAACCCCACTGCAGTCAGCATGTCGTTGTGTCCCTGGGCAAGACACTTCACCCCAAATTGCTCCTGCGGGGATTGCCCACAGTATTGAATATGTAAGTCGCTTTGGATAAAAGCGTCTAACAAGTGACATGTAATGTAATGTAATGATTTCAAATAAACAAAGTCTTGGTTTTTAGAATATTAAACTTGTTTTGCCAAATTCAGATGATAAATACAACTTTGAAGCTTGTAAAGGCATAATTACAAGCGGTAACTTAACGTCACATCAGACATAACAACAGCCTGTGTTTCTTGTGAGTGTTTCCCCGGGAAACAAACACAATACACACAAACGCGTCACATATTATTTTGCGGTATTTGGCTGCCGAACGAAATCATGTACGCAGCTCGCGACGTAACTTGGAGTCTAATGGACTAAATGGATCTAAAAGATAATTTGTATTTTTTTTTAATTAATTATGTTGTCTATAAACCCCGGCCCCCGGGCCGCCATTTGCCCATCCCTGAACTAGGGTTACAATGCGTAACCGTTTGAGAGTGATTGCTCGCTGCAACTGCCAAAATTAGGTACAATGGAGGTTGCCACTTTCATTTTGAGCTATACAATACAAAATAGCTCCGTAAACAAGTTTAAGGTATTACCCAAGCGGCAAACTCTGGTGAAGAGCCGGGACGCCAATACGGAAGTGCCACACACTGCAGTTCATATATTGGCCGATAGGGACTGACTGCAGAAAGGAGCAATTTCCATAGACCCCCATGTTAAAATGCCCAACTTTACAGCAGAAACAAACATGTTTCTACCCATGGATGCAATAAATATTATTATGAATATAGTTAGATTCCACCTTCATGATTATGGATCTGTGAGTGAATTGTTTTCTAACACGACCCTTTTATTTATATTAGGTCTTCAAGTTTTTGCATAAATTAGGGCGTGGTCGCATTGAGTGACGGCTTTGTCAAGTGACTGCTGCTGCTAGCTTCTTGTCTCTCTGCTGGCTGCTCCGTGAAGCTTCAGGCACTCTGCCTGTTCAGTTCCTCCAGGGAACACAACTTGACCCCGGCCATGTTTGTTTGTTCTTCATGCTTATATATCGGACTATTGTGACTCGCTCTGCGGTTGAAACAGACGTTGCATGTATGTGGTTTTGCGGTAAGTGAAAATCGAGTACTTATTTACGTGTTAATGATTTTAATCACCAAGTAATTAATGTTAAGGCTTGGGATAGTGTGTAAGCGAGTGGTAGCTACATCGGCGCTAACGATGCTGATCGTAGCCTCCAAGTTAAAATCATAGACTATATATATAAAGGTTAAAACGAAATAGACAAGTGTTAAGCGTTAAATGGGATAATACTGTAGAACAAACGGCTTCTGTTTGAGGTTGATAAAATAAGCTCATCCTTGTAACTTAGAGAGATATTTTCCGAGCTCTCAAGTCTCACGCATTTGGCGTGAGGCACACGCATTTCACTCCATTCACACGCTCACACGCTCACACGCCACACCTTGTATTTCTCACGCAGAGATTTCTTTCCAGGGTACCGCCCACCAGGGTACCGCAAGTTAGGCTTGTTTGAGACGCGTGCACTCCACTAGCACCACCCCGCCCCCCCCCCCCCCCCCGTTGACATTTGCGATACAGAGGGCTTCATACTCCACTAGCACTAGAAGTAGTGTATGTGGAATCAACCTCACAATAAGATGTGTGTATATTACAATTATTAATGTAATATTTCATGATGATTACTTAGATATTACAATGTGGTTGGTTGAGCAGGAGTTCATTATTGAGTTTACACGTTAACGTCACAGTCATCTGAACATTGTTTTTAATTAATTGCATTACCAAATGGGTATCAAATAAACAGTAAGCATTGGTAACACAACTTCCAAAGTTACAGTAAAATAAAAAGGACCCTGACTCGGACAATACACAATCCAACATGTTCAACAGAAGAGAATCAGTTATATTGTTTGTACACATGGTACTTTACATCTATCTGTTTGTTTAAGGTGTCCAGGTGATGCAGACAGGCTGGACCAGAGAGTGAGAGACAGAACTGGACTCCTCACAGCAGTGAACTTCAGCACAGGTATAAAGACTCTATTTGTCATACTGTACAAAGAATCAAGAAAGATATTGGTTTAAATGAATGAAGTATTGACTTTAATAAACTGATATACATTCCATTAAACACTACTAGATCACCTTCACATCAGTTAAGTTGAGGAGTTTCTCCATGCAAAAGGTTACATTTAGATGTTAACAAGCAATATGATTTTGTCAGCTTTCTAATTTAATGTATTGAAGGCAAATATATTTAACACATAGTGAGAACTGCTACTATTTATCTCTCAATATTGTCTGTAAAAAACGTGGTAAAAGTTATTCTTTCAGTGGGACAACAGAGCAAGCTTCTACAGTTGTACTACATTTTTGATAACAGTTCAATATTATTTTGATAATAACATATATTTCAATTTTGATGAACTTCATACTGTTCATTCATAATCTGATTGTCTTTGTAGCTCACTGTTGAAATAAAAAAAAAAAACATTACAATTACAAAATAATTATATCTACAGCCCCTAAAAACACAAACACACCGCTTCATAAATAACACACTTGTTCTGCAATAATATGTTTTATGTCTCCTGTAATCTTTGTTAGGAAATGACATGCCTGAAAGACACGACATGTTCTCCTTCTCTGAGGCTCAAGAAGAAAATCCAAGAGGAACATTAAAAGCTGATGTTATGAGATTTTAAGACCAGTACAGGACATTCACTAAGAAACTACTTTTATTGTGAAGTCACAGTCAGCTGATCGAATACAGCTATTTCCACATCTACACTCCATCAGCTGATTATTTCTATTTGCCTCGCTTTATGAGCTTCACATCACTTGTGCCTTGTAATGCAGAGTTTGCAACGTCACAAATAAATGGGGCCAATGTTCAGTCAGATGTGAATGTTTAATCTAACATTTTCAGTAAGAATAATGGACAAAAGGAGTGCAAATACAAATACAATTTATTGAAATGTGAACCAAAAGTTAATCAAAAATGTTTTAAATAAAAAGCACATATTGCCAGGCATGGGCTCCTCCATCAGGCCTGGTCCTCAGTCCTCTCCGGGCCAAACCAACAGACAGGACGTCCGTCACACGGAGGTTTCTCCCTGAAGTCTCTGCAGCTCTCTGGACACCACGCTGTCTCAATCCGTCCACACTGAATATGAGAGGGGGAAAATGAAAATAATAAATGCTTTAGACAATAAGAAATATAAAGTTGACTGTTGAGTTGCTCAGTTTTTTTAGATTGTCAACACTATTACTGTATCACTAATACATCATGCTAAGAGGCACATTCAAATAAAGATTGGTCTTTAAATACATTTTGTCTTTTGAATTGTTTGTCTAAAGTCAAGGATCTAGAACTGGTACTTAGTTTTAATGATAGTCTGGTTATTATGCTGTTTGGAGGAGGCCTCACAGGTAAGAGCACTAACCAGCTACCATCACATGTACCTTAGCTTGACTTAAATGTATTAAACGTATAGTTAAGTGATATCGAAATATAAATAACTAATGTCATACAAACATATTAATATTTGCTTGATTCCATTGTTGAATTTAGCACAATTGCATACAAACGTTAAGGGATTTTAAGATTCTGAAGTATTATGCTAAAAACTCAATAACTTAGATTATTATTTATAGTTTTGCTGAATAGTTTCATGTCCGCTTACCTTAGACACGTAAAATGCGACGGCAGTGTGCAGATGGGGAGCATGTTAGCTTAGCTTGGTAGCTTCAGCTAGCTCTGGAACTTCCAGCTCGGTGGCAGCAGGTCCCGCCTCGGCTCCGCCTCTTTTCCCTTATTTGGAGCAGGCGGGAGTTGAACTCTGACGTCACTGTCGAGCAGTTAGTGGCCGACTCCGCCTACTAAGGGCTTCTCGGCAACTCTGCAGAATCCTATGGGTGACGTCACGGACCCTACGTCCATTTATATATACAGTCTATGCTATTACAGCACCCTATAGTTTACAGTTTAAGATGCATGTTAATAGATAAGTGGCTGTTTTGCATAAACATTTTGCAATGTTTAACATAACGTTACCCGTTAACTGCATAGGCAAACAAAAAAGTTGGTGTATATTTAGCTTTTTAATGCATATAAATGAGTGCTCATTACCTACCGTCAGATGTCCAGCGGCTGAACTCTGTGTGCCCCCGGGCAATCAACACTCTTTTTCTCTTTTTTTTTCTCCTGCAACTTTATGATACATCTTAATAGATACAGTATATGGCCTACATACACCTTGACTACTTATTTAATTTCTTACAACCTACACGTAGTCCAACTTTTCCCATAGTAACTGTATCGCACTGTGCTAATTCACTTTATGCACTATATTTTTGGACTAGGACTACTTTTGAACATGTTCAAACTGTTATCATACTGTATATCTTAGTCTATTAATAGAACATTCACCTTCATAACACGTTTTTTAAACCCTTTATGTTACCACTGTATTATGGACATTACTCTGCATTTTACTTTGCCTCTTTTAATCTTCTGGTTAGATACTAAACTGCATTTCATTGTCTTACTTAGTGTTGTGCAATAGACACATAGACTCCACAATAGTCTATGTGGATGTATTAGAATTGGAAGTGGTATGAAATCACACTTCAACCATATTCAACTTTGAAGTAGAGGTGAAAATCTTCCAGAAAAATTGACCCCATGTCTGTAGCCCCTTCTCGTTATTGCTTTCATAAGTGGCCCACAGTAGCTCGAAGTTCAAATGATAATATCTCAGTCCAGAATCACTCAAATGCTCTTGGCATACATATGCTACTCTCCTGGTCATGTCATCTTTACAACAATGTATTTTGTTTTTCCTACTACAAACTTTAACTTCACGTCAGTAGCCTACATCAACATTCTCTATAAAGCCTATACTTTTTGAAATGATTAAAAGTTCCAACTAATCTGTATTGTATTTGTACATATCATTTCTTATTGTTCTTTCTACTGTATTCTATATACAGTACATATTCTACTGCTGTAGCAACCTATATCTTATCTAGGGCTGTCAGTCGATTAAAATATTTAATCGCGATTAATTGCATAATTGTCCATAGTTAATCGCGACTAATCGCAAATTAATCGCACATTTTTTATCTGTTCTAAATGTACCTTAGAGGAATATTTTTCAAGTTTTTAATACTCTTATCAACATATAAGTGGATGAATATGCATTATGCAAACGTTTATTATCATTTGAACAATGAAAAATATTCTCATGAATATTAAACACAACAACCTCTGAACATTACAACATCGCCTCAATTCAACCTGGAACCGCTCTCATACAACAATACGTGTGTGTGTGTGTGTGTGTGTGTGTGTGTGTGTGTGTGTGTGTGTGTGTGTGTGTGTGTGTGTGTGTGTGTGTGTGTGTGTGTGTGTGTGTGTGGTTGTGATGGATCGTTGGAGCTATGTGCAACTCAAGGCATATGCTCGAACGGGAACTGCCTGGACGCTGCAATCATGTCGCGCGCACTATCCGTGCAGTCTAGTGTGCTGGCTTTTCGTACAACGTCCCACTGTCTGGCTACCTGCATAAAGTCAAGTGCTCGGCACAGTTTTCGGCTAAATGTCGCTCCTCTGTTTTCATTTAAACAGCTCCTTATATCCATTAGCGCAGCTAGCTAGCACCAGATGCTAACACCAACAATACACGTAAGGTCTCTTTCTCGCTCGCGCCGCACAAACACACACCCTCCCGGTCCTCCCGATGGCCAGTCGGTGCCTGCCGGTGAGCGTGGAAGTGTGGTCTGCCGCAAGCAGATTGCAGGAGCGGGGCTGTCAGCATCAGCTTGTAGATGGTATTTTAAACTCGATGCGCTCTGAAACTACGGGGCGGCCGAGGACAAAAAATACACATGCGTTAATCGCTTTAAAATAATTAGTGGCGTTAATTTTTTTATTATTAACGCGTTAACTTGACAGCCCTAATCTTATTTTATCTTAAGGAAATCAACATCCTTCTTGATAGCAATGCTTGGTTGTTACAAATACTTTTCAGTTTGCTTTCAATTGTAGAACTAATTATATGAAAGACATACAGTAGATCTTCATATCACTGTTTTACTTTTTAACTTTGATGCATAACTGCTATTACATTAACACAAAACACATGAATCATCACCAAATTTCATTTAACACCCTTTCAAACTGTAAATATTGTATCAGACTACTGAATACATGAAAAACTGCAGTAAATATACAAAAAATAGACACTGAACATGAGATCAAGGAAGACATCACCTACATATGGGCTCGTGTCCAACATAGATTTAAACTTTTCCATAAAGACACAGTTAGTGGTCTCAGTGGAGTGGTGAGCACGAAAACCAAACTGCATTGGGTGGAGTGGAGCGAAACCTTTATCTAAATGTTTGGTGATTAGTTTTGACACCAGCTATCTAGCTGAGAAATGGTTATAAAAAAAAAAAGGCACTGACACACCAGGCCAAAATCGGCCGTTTTTGTTAGGCGGACGACGAAGCGTGCCCTGTCGCCCAAACTCAATTTGGTGTGTCCCGCACCGTCGGCCGTGACACGTCTTATTTGGCCTTTCATGGCCGACGCACGGCCGATTCAACATGTTTTTATTGAAAAAAATAATGTTGTTTAATTCACGTTGGCGTAAGTACAAAACCATCGCTATGTGTTTTCATCAGCAAATGCAGCCCGGCTCAAACAAACGATTTTCAATCATCATCCTCACGATCATTTAATGTATATGTTCGCGAATTGAAATGAATGCACTAATACATGTAGTTTAATCCACGTGAGTTTACAACAACAAAAATAATCGCTTTGTTTTTATATCACATCCGACTGGAGGAAAATGCAGCACGGCTCTGACTACCGATAATCAGTGGTGTAGTGGGCGTCGGACGCTATTTGAAGCATGATTTATTTTTTTAATAGTCTAACACATCTAAAATAATTGCCAGTGTTATCAGTTGCAAGTGTGTGTTTGTTGTAATAATGACGAAAACATAATAGGCAGATTTCTCACAAATTATAATAAAAACGTAGCTCAAGCATTTATGCAACTTGATTTGAAGCGCGTGTGTAAGAGGGGCAGCACCGTGTGTGTTTGTAGGGTGACAAGGTGTCCCACACTGTGCGGGACTGCCATGGTACATGTACCATGGTATTTTTGACAGATTGTACCATGGTACAAACCATGGTATGTACCATGGTACATTACTATATGTGCTCTGGAACAAATACCATGGTACTATAAAATATACCATGGTACTATCTGTCAAAAAATACTGTGGTACATGTACCGTGGTAAATATACCATGGTACTATGGTACGAGTACTATGGTAACATTTCATATGGCTGTTGGAGGGCTTGATAACCCACTACCCCTGGCACCATAACAATTACCATGGTAAATACATATGTTCTTGTATTTGTGTTACACCTGTACCAAACTGTAGATACTGTAGAATGTACAATGGTAGGCTATATCAAATAAAAATAATGGACTGAGGCAAATACAAATAATACATGGACTCAACATGTATTTACATGTATTAACATTTTTTATTTATACTGCCGAACATACAATATTGCATGAAAAAACATAATGGCCTAACGAGGCCGAACAAATTGATTTTTTAAAAATGTTTTCCTTTTGAGGATCTTCGCCGAATTGGAGAGTTTCTGGCGTATCTAGCCCTTGATCTCCGCCTCTGTCTTCTCTTTGAAGACAGATTTAACTTCACCTAAAGAGAGAAAGAAACAAAGAAAAGGGGAATTAACAGATGAAGAGACAAATTACAAAAACAGGCAGACAGTCAGGTAGACAGCAGGGATGCAAACTCATCAGGTATGAAAAAGGTGACAAGAATCCAAGCCCCCCGACCACCCCACCCCTCGGAAAATCGGCTTTAAATTTAGGAATAACAGATGATTTTAGCATTCAGAACAACTAAAGCAGCAGTTGTAATAATAACAGAAACGCTAAAGAGTCACATCTAATAGAAATATATAAAAGCATTTATTTTAATTGTGTAGCAGTCAGTTTATAATTTTGGCAGCACTGTTGAGCATTTTGAAAATGCATGTTCATGCCTCTGTGCAAGGCTTAGTCTTTCTATCTGTATAGCCACTGGTGTAAAGTAACTAAGTTCATAAACTCAACAAGTACTATACTTGGGCACAATTTTGAGATACTTGTACTTTACTTATTTCAATGTTTTGCTACTTTGTTCTTCTTTTCCTCTACAGGGGCGGATCTAGACAAATATTCATGGGGTGGCAAGAGGGTGGCAGGAGAATTTCAGGGGTGGCATCCCCAGGCAGAAGTATATGCTGATTTAATCGCAGTCATATCAATGAATGTTAACTTGGAAAGCCACAATATTTATATTTTAATTCAATAACATTAGGTGACATTATTGTGGCACATCAGTAAAGCCTTAAATATAAATATATAAGGTGGCACACGTAATTTAATGAATTTTAACTGAATTAGTTGGTTTAACTCTTAGACCAGCAGGGGTACCAAATATGCAGACTGCTGCAATAAGTACATTAATTAACTGTCTCATCGATGTGTGTCTGTATGAATATGATAATATTAACAATCATATTATTCCTATCAGCTGTCAATCACTGTTATGATTCACATATTCAGTGTTATTATTAAATAAACTATATTTTTTGGAGGAGTTAATGATGAACGTTCCTCAAGATGCTTGCTCACCCTCCTTCAAATTTGAAAGACCAGTAATTACTATCATAATTCAAAAGAATCAAAGGAACAGTTCAGCGCCCCACAACTTCATTGCAAACAGTTACAACCTTGACTTTACATCAGAAAGAACAGACATTAAAGAAATGACTAACTGCATCAGTTAGGGTTAAAAAAACGTGTATTCAGCTAAAACACATACATCGCTGCAGTTATTATCCAGTGGAAAGCCCTTACCTACTGGCCCAGTTAAATCCAAGTGGTTACTTTTTTTGGGGGGCAGACCCCCACAAAGAAGAAACATATATTTACACATGTAAGGTCATCGACTCATCCGTTTGCTTTACTTATTTTTCTTTTTAATAAGTAAAGCAATCCCTGCATGTTTATGTTGTACCATTTCATGTTGTTGATCAGTTCCTTCGTCGTCTGCAGCCATCTCTACCTCATTGTCACTCTGAGAGACAAAAAAGTTCAAATCAAATTAATTCAATAAAAAAGAGGGGCTATTCCTGAGACAGGCATCATAAAAAGAGCATTCAAACAGGATACAAAGACAGTACATCACGGACAAACGATGACCTTGTGGCAATGCACAGTGGCAATGCATTTAAAAAAAAATCAGAGACCAAGTAGCAGAGTCATAGTTAAGTCCACCAGTGAGTCCAATTTCTTAAGTCTGTGGATCAGTCAATGCAAAAAACTATCATTTCATGATGTGGATCCTCCCCTTTTTCATCTGATGTCCCGCCAGAATGGTGATCAGCCTGAGTTAAAGCAAAAGGCTACACAATAACTATCCTGATAATATGATTTTAATGAATCTAACACAACCTCATCGTCACTGTAATACATTATACTCTCACCAACCATTCGATCTTCATTTGAAGCTTCATCACTGGATGAGTCAGAGTCTGTAAATTGATAAAATCACACAGCTGTTACACAGACATTTATACACACATTGATTGTGGGCATTTTAATTTGGCATCTCAGCAAAAAGCTAGGGTTGGTTTATACTGTATATGTCTCAGCTTTTTTAGATTCAATTTTGATTTTATATGTTTTATAACGTAATTGACATATTGCCCTACTGCTATCAAAATAGGAATAATAGCAGTATACACAAAGTGAATCTATACATGTACATCTAAAAAACGTTTCAAAATGTTGTAGTATACTCTGCTATAATTCATTGAATACAGTAATGTGAGACAAAAACCACCAAATGAAATACGTCTTATATTGGCAGTTCATCCCGTTCGTCGGATATGAAGAGAAAACCCGTCCTTACCTGTCACAAGTTGTGCCTCCATACGGGTCCTCCTGTACCGTTTTGTAGTCCTGGGAATCATTGGCGGTTCTACGGGGTGGCAGCTGCCACCTCAGAAAAATGCCTTGCCACCCCAGCTGCCACCCCATTTGGCAGCTATGTTTTGAAAGAAAAGTTGTGGCTCATCGGACATTTATGAGAGAAAATCTCTAATGTCCGAGTGCAAGTGAATCCAGCACAAGACGCGAGCCTTGTAACCCCTCCCACCCCTGGCGCGAGCTTGGAAATATGATTGGCGGCGATTTCATTTGAACGGGAGGACAGCGCAAAACGAGAAGCATTTCGGATACAATTAGACAGAAGGAATGAGGTATTTGCGGTCAGGGTAAGGCTGGGGTAGGCTCCAGCCATACCAATAAATGGCTTAGCCCCACCATGAAAAATGATGTTAAAGTAAGCAAAATAAAGTCTGCCAACTCGCGCGGAGTAAATTGCACAGACAGTAGTTAGTAAGATTGATTTCAGTAGCCACTTGTCTGGAAATACCGAAGACTAGAAACGGTTTTGAAAACTTTTGTCACGTAGTGATCGTCTTCTGAATAGAACATCTTTGATAATGTCTTCTGGCCAATCAGAATCACGATAACGGCGTGGTGTTGTTGCAGGAAGTCCCGACGGAGAATACTTTTGCTGTAGTACATCTCTATATACATCGGTACAACTATAAGAGCCCACGGTTTGATGATTGATAGGTGTGTGGGCTGTCTTTCATTTTGACACACAGAACAATGGGGGCTATCCACCCTTATCCACAATGTAAAGTAATTCACACAGCCTCTTCCCTCTCCTCTCTGTGAGGAGCAGCAGGTTCAGCTTTCAGAACAAAGTAACAAAAAATTAAAATGGCATTCATTTTTTTAAATACGTTGTGTAGTAATATATATTTATTTATTTTTCTTCTCAAGAGAGCACCAGAATGTGTATTTGATGTTAGTATTTCAAAAAATCTCCTGGGGGAGAATCCCCCCAGACCCCACTGCAGGGGTTGGGTTTTCAACTCTTTCACCTGTGGGGAAATTGCAGGATTGGCTCCAGGTCGCCCTTTTTCTTTACTACAAGACAAATGTGCCTTTTTATTTCATACAGTTCAATTTGGATTGAGACAGGGAAATAATCTAAACCTCACGCGTGGCGTTTCACTATCAAGGGGAGCGTGTATATAATTACATTGCAAATACTGACTTGAGCCCCACCACTGTATGGGTTAGCCCTCCCATAGATTACCCAACACAAATACTCTGGCGCCGCAACTGTTTGCGGTCTACTATGACAGAGAAGAGCCTGTCAAGTTTGGCTGTACTCAGCATTGAATCAAAATGCACCATAGCTTTAAATCTTAATAAGTTTGTTTGGCGTTTTGTTGCTGATCAAGATGGTAATCGCCACATTCAGCTGTTATAGGCATGCCAACTTGATGCTCTGCTCACGGATGAGTCGATGAGAATAATAAACTGTTTAAGAAGATGACCTTACATGTGTAAATATATGTTTCTTCTTTGTGGGGGTCTGCCCCCAAAAAACTGTTTCAAGTCCTGAAAAAGTCAAATAAGACGGTGTGTAAAACTTCACTGCCCAGCCAAAAAAAGTAACCACTTTGATTTAACTAGGCCAGTAGGTAAGGACTTTCCACTGGAAAATAACTGCAGCGATGTATGTTTTTACGGAGCCCTGGAGGGTTCATAGAGAGAAAAATAAATAAAAGAATTAAAGCGTGCGCACGCTTTAGTAACTCGTGCGCACGCTTTAGTAACTCGTGCGCACGCTTTAGTAAAACGTGCGCACGCTTTAATAACTCGTGCGCACGCTTTAATAACTTGTGTGCACGCTTTAATAACTCGTGCGCACAAGATAGTTAGGTATATAATGTAGCCTACAGCACAACAGACCAGCCTTTCTCCCCGAAGCATGAAGAGGAGTTCACCTGCTTGATCGGTAAGTTAAGTTGATTATTAGCTTGCTATTAAACATGAATTGCTAGCTTAACTGTGTATTTGGCCATCTACCTGTTAGTTGTGCTGGCTATTTATTAAGCAGCCGACCGACATAGCCAACTTGCTAAGTTTAACAAGCTAATACCGGTAGCACTAGCAGCTAGGATAAATGGTGTCAACACTAGTTTTTCAACCAACTGTTCGTGGATGTAGTGATAAAAACACTTTTGATTGTGCATCAAGTGTAATGTTCTTATTTGTTATAAATAACACACGGTCTTGAATCTGTAGACTAGCTTCACTAGCCACTTTATTAGCCAACAAGCAGTACCAAGTTACATCTTGTTCTACTCACTTCTATATGTCAATATATGTTATACTGCCACCTAGTGGTAACATATATGCATTGTAACTATGCATAAACATCTATCATTACATCAAGTTTTTTCAATGGATTTACAATGTCACCATAACATACTTTACAAATCCACAGTTCTTTGCAATCGTAAACGTTGTGAATGTTTGCGATTTATACTTTGTTTAATCCTCTTTCCAGAGCAGACAGTTGAAACAATGGATGCTGAGCTGAGGGGTTTGTTAATTAAGCGGAACATTTCTGAGGAATTTATCCAAAAGCTGGAAAATGAAAAGGTAAGCCACTTTACATATGTACGAATGTAAAGTGTGAATTGCGTACTACCTTTCCATGAGATGAAGAACAAGTCAAAGAACTGACAATCAATATTTTTGTTGAATCCAGAAAGCACACATTTTGGCCACAGTGAGGGTTAGTGTTGCTTACAAAAATCCAAATGGATTTTCTTTTTTAATGAAATTATTTTAGCAGGGATTGAATAACAGATTGTTGGAAATTTGGCAATACAAATAAAATTGGTAAGATGTTGAACATTTTAGGAGAGTATTCCCAATTGAAAGTGAATTTGAACTAATGTGGCTCAATGGTTTTAAGAGTCAAGTCATTCATAATTCTATTATTTATTTCGGCACATTAATATGTAATTATAATCATGCTCCCAACGATTGTTTTTGGTTTTTTTCTCCAGATTGATGCATCAGTAATACCTGCAATGACGGATGCTGACCTGGCAAAGTACATCCCTAAAGCTGGAGATAGAATAGCTACTGTTGCCTTCTGCCGGCATAACAATTCATCGCTTGACACAAAGAGCAGGAAAGACACAATGCTCACAAGGCTGCGACAGAGATTGGTCTCTGGTGAGGCACCAGTACCTGCAAAAAGAAAGCCATGGGCAGGAAATACAAGTGCTAAAAAGCAAGAGAGACGGGTTGAACTTGGATGGATGGATTTCGATGGAAAGCAGAAACTGTACAAACAAGTGAAGGCAATCAATGGTGGAGGAACCAGACACCTGATCATCAGCAAGGACAAAACATTAGTGGAAATCAAAGAAATGGCTGAAAACTTGTTTTTCCCCGATGTTTTTTCAAAGGGAAAGAGAAAGCTCTCATATTATTCAACTGAAATTGAATCTTCTCAGGTACAGGTCAGCAGTTCTAGCACTGTGGATAACTTGTATGAAGAAAGCAGAGTAAAAATCCTTAGATTGTACCTTCGTACCAAAATAAGGAAAGTGGAGCTGTCCTCAGATGAAGAGGAGGCAGAGATGCAGTTAACCTCAACCCCAGTTGTAGATCTTACTGGAAGTGAGCCACATTATTCAACTGATGTACAGGGGATCGATGACATGGTTCATCAAGAGATCGATCCTGAGATTATTATTGGGGCTATGGCAAATGATGGTGTGCAGTTAGATGACACACTACCGTGGAATGACCAGCCACCACATGGATTGGGCGACCCGCAACCTGCTCAGTGGAATGACCAGCCACCACATGGATTGGGCGACCCGCAACCTGCTCCGTGGAATGACCAGCCACCACATGGATTGGGCGACCCGCAACCTGCTCCGTGGAATGACCAGCCACCACATGGATTGGGCGACCCGCAACCTGCTCCGTGGAATGACCAGCCACCACATGGATTGGGCGACCCGCAACCTGCTCCGTGGAATGACCAGCCACCACATGGATTGGGCGACCCGCAACCTGCTCCGTGGAATGACCAGCCACCACATGGATTTGGCGAACCGCAACCTGCTCTTGTTACAGAGCCATGGAATGACCAGACAATGGATGAACCTGCTGCTGTTACACTGATTATCAGGAGGGGGCATTGTCTCACTGACCTTATCAAAGCCTTCACAAACCCAGACATTTTAAACACTGAGGTGTTTATAAAGATGCGTCTACCCAATGGTAAACTTGAAGAAGGAGAGGGAAGTGGTGTGACCCGGGACTGCTTAACTGAATTTTGGACAGACTTTTATGAAAGATGCACCTTGGGAGGGAATGTAAAAGTTCCCTTTATTAGGCATGATTATCAGTCTGAAGAGTGGCAGGCAATTGCCAGAATCTTAGTAGTAGGGTGGAGGATTGCTCGCTATTTCCCAGTGAAACTGGCAGTACCATTCCTTGAAGAGGCACTGTACGCCACATCCACCAGTAGCTTAAAGGACACCTTTTTGCAGTACGTGTCTGAACAGGAGAGAGAGGTCCTTGTTAAGGCTTTGGAAGACTTCAACTCTGTTGACACTGATGCACTGTTTGATGCCCTTGAAGCACATGAGTTTCCAGCAGGTTCCTACCAAGGACAATCTGATCCCACTGCTTTCACAGATGGGACACAAGGCTCTCATACAGGCACCAATGTATGTAATCAAGTGTTGGCGTCCCATTGTGGTGCACTTAGCAAGTGTGTTGCCACAAGATGCCCTGAATGATGTTATACAGCAGAAAACACCAACTGGAAAAGCAGTGAAGGAGCTCCTTCAGTTCCCAGATGAGATGACTCCACCCCAGACTGCAGTTGCCCGCTACCTGAAGAGATATGTAGGTGAAGTTGATCTGAGCACCCTTCAGCTTTTCCTCCGCTTCTGCACTGGTTCCAATTTAATGGAACAAACTATTAAGATACAATTCATCGAAACCTCGAACTTCGAGCGAAGACCACAATCTCACACATGTGGCTGCCTTTTAAAACTACCTGTAGGGTACCACAATTATCCAGACCTCCGCAGTGATTTTAATAGTGTACTTACAAGCTCTGTGTGGGTGATGGATATCATCTAGACAAGAAGGAGATAGCGTCTATAGGTTGCACCCACAATTTCTACTGCAGTTATGGTTTTGAAAGGAACATTTAAAGACAGGAGATAATTTTCAAGGTGTAAAAGGCTTTCTTTCAGCATTTAACATTTTTTCTTAGCTAGGCGCTACGTTTATATATGCACTTTGAAACTTTAATTTCTAATAACTTCTTCCGGTTCCTTCGACAAAAATGCAATGCAATTTCTCCATAGGATTTTGGAAAATAGCTCGAAATAAGGTCTGTGGTCATTGAAGAGACGGATCACGTTTTGTTTAGTTGGATAATCTCCACATGTCTACCCATCTCTTATAATTTTCGAATCATAAATGTATCGATCATAAATGTATCGATTCGAAAATTATAAAAGTAGGGTAGACATGTGGAGATTATCCGGCTGAACAAAATGTGATCCGTCTCTTAAATGTGTTTCAACCACAGACCTTATTTTGAGCTATTTTCCAAAATCCTATGGAGAAATTGCATTGCATTTTTGTCGAAGGAACCCATGCGCAGCTTACTTCCGGATTTTATGATGCGTCACTGCGGTTCTCTATACATCTTTACTCATAGTCACAGTAGAAGTTATGTTATGATATCAAAGAAGATACATGTTCTGATACACAGGAGCCAATGATTGTGTTCAATAGGCACACAACAGCTACTAGATAGCTCTATGCAAAAGCATAAGCTGAGCTAAGTAAATATGCATTTATGGTTAATTGTTAGGGATTTGCATATTATGTTTTGCCTTCATTTGAAAATCCTTGCACTGCATGACATGATTGTTGTTCAAATCTGTACTATCAACATGTTGATTTGGAATAGAGTGATTCCAAAGGGCAGAATAACTATTGAAGGATGTTTTTGTTTTTATAGAATATTTTACTCCAATGTGTTAATTGTTGTTCCTGTTCCTGTTGTACACAGGTCCTATTTTAAGAGTCTATTCATTTGACTAATCTGGTCTTTCTGTTTAGCATGAATGTATTTTGAGCAAGGTAAACATTTAGTTTATGGGGGAACGTTTAAAACCTCAACGTTTACTCAAGTTCTTATGTCAGTGCCTGTTTATTGGTGACATTCAAGTTTGCCTAAGTAGGGCTTAATGTTCAAATAAGATTAAAAAAAGCACTCCCTTTTGTATTTGTGTTGGTTTTCTTATTTTTATTTGTCAATCATGTAACATTGTTACATTGTTATCAAATACTACTTCACTGCAAGGTCAGTAATGATCCCTTTCTTTGTTTGTTTGTTCCACACAATAAAAGACGATTATTATGTGAAGCACATGGAATAAAGATTTATCATTAAAGTAAGATACATTTTCTGTTCACTGTATATGACTTTACATGAGATATCAAAGGTGAATTAATGTTTACAATACATGTCACACATTGCTAGATACATTTACCATATATACATACATATAAATGTGTATATCCTAAACTATCCAAAAGTATATAAAGGAGTTAAAATGAGCACAGCCTTAAACAGCAGTAAAATGCAACATTAATTCAGCAGTAATATTAATCCTGAAACATCATATATAATAATAAAACACTGACAGGGAACATTTTACTGCACGGTGACTACTTTTACTATTCATACTGTTATTTACATTTAGCTGATCATACTTAAATACTTTTAAATATGTAAGGTTTTAAATGTAGGATATAGTGGAGTATTTCCACAGTTAGGTAGGGTTTTTACTTCAGTAAAGGATCTGATACTTCTTCCACCAATAGCAGAAAGAAAACTGCAACATTCATGCAGTTGCCTCCTCAAATACTTGTGGGCGAATGATATCCCTAAATGATAGATATAAGTCAAGTGCTTGTGACCTACTCATTGGGAACCCCATGCCTGATTATTCCATTATGATTGTGCACAAATCAAACACGTCCTCGTCACATGGAACTGAAGTTAGGAACTTGCAGCTCTCTTTGCAAGTGGGTAAGTCATCACTGAATGGAACAAGAAGGTCATCTGCACCCCACAAATGAGGTGCCGTATACATGATATTAGGTATTCCTGCGGGGACATTGGCGTTTGTAGAGGGCCTGATGCGATGTGTGTTCCAAACGTGTCTTATCTCATTGAAGTCCTCCTGCAAAAAGAAATGGAAAGGGGGATAAATTGTATGTACCGTATGGAATAATAGCAAAAAAACAAAGTTATCTGATCTACTCTCGTTGCCCACTGCACACACATCATTCAAGCATAGCTTCGACATAGCGCTGTTATTTCAGAACAATGGACAGGGTTGTTGCGCGTTGGCAAGAGATTATTAGATTTGAACCTCACGGCATGCTGTACGCGATCTGATAAATAAAAGATGTAGATATATCAAACACAAAGTGATCGCTATAATAGAGCCGTATTAACAGGTAATTGGCGTTATGGGTTACATCACGGTACATTCTTCAAAATCACAGGTCTAATTGTGTGAGGCATTTTTAGCGCAGACACATATTCTTACGCATTCATTATGCATGCAGCTATCAAGTGTCCTATACACTGACAATTAAGCACAACTAAACTATACATAACATAACTTTGAGTCAATTCCTTCATCATAATAAATCCTACGTTAAATGAATAGGTACACATGCATGCAACTATAGTAGGCCTACGTCTTCATTAAAGTATACCCAAAGTGCGTAAAGACTCACACAACTCATTCAACAACAACGTTAGCTATACCCTAAATAAAAAAGGCCTATATGCCAGCTGTAAATATACGTTATCAAAAATGTTTGCCAATGTCTATATAGCCTATTTATATATAAGTTAATCATGTCTATGCATTAACATTGGACATTGGTAGGCTATGATTGTCTGGCAAGTTGTCAGAAAACGTAGTGCGGCTTTTCGTAAAACTGTTGTGTGACTCGTTACGAATGTTGGGCAGACTGTGTGTTTATAGCCTGTGTGTTCAACGTAGGTTCATCTTGATGATGAATTTATGTCAGGTTGATTTTAAAGGTTGTTCTACAGTGGGTGTATTTGGCAGATCATTGCTGCCTATCAGTGCGTAAAAGTATGTGGATGGATGCATACAACATGATTGACTCTCATAATAAATCCTGTGGTTTTTAAGTCTGTGCCCTACTTTTACTATTTCCCGATATTTGTATAATTTACATGGTTATGGTCTCTGTTTAACTGCAGCTAACAATTGTCAGATCAACATCATATTGTTTTACCTGAATGATTGCCATGAAGCACAACTGGACAAGGTTTTTGTCCAGAAAATCACCGGTGAAGAGCCCTTCATCCTTGAGTTCTCCCAGTTGCTGGATCCAGTATTGAACCCCTTCCTTTCTCATCACTCCCCACTAGCTCTCTATTCTCCGATTTGCTGTGCTAGCTCCTGTTATACTCCTTTCTCCTGCTCTGTCATCTTCATCGTTTCGCCGTAAAAACTGTTGGATGTCTCGTAGCAGCTGTTAAATATGTTCTTTATTCTCGCTTCCAGGAGAGAAGCTTTAAAATGAGACTAAATGGAGTCTCTGAAAAGATTCAAATGGGATACTTTAATTAAAAAAAAAGGCGCGGTAGTGTTACAGACAGAATATTGTTCCGGCAGAAAACAGCTGTGACCTGGCTCTCCTGAGCAAGAAGAGAAGAGACTGGATCTCTCCTCCGGCGCTGTTATATATCGTCTGCTGGCTCCTCCCCGCCAGCCGGCTCACCTCGTCTCCAATGTCCGTTATTGCATTTAAACAGAGGATAGGTTCTTTTCACATTCAATATATGCTTAACACGCCGTTTCTCCTCATATTCTCTTTCATCACTTTTCATTTAACACATTCTAAACGCTGTAATCAATACTCTAAACAATACTTCTCGGCTCGTTTGGTTTCCGGTCATTCCGGATGTTGTCACATGCTACTCTCGTCTGTAAACAATAATGTATTCAAATAAACTGTACCTTCATTTAATATTCAGCATGGTAGTATCTCGACATCTATCGTTGTAGTGTTAAATCAGTAGGTTTCGGTTTTCACCACACCACGTCATTTCGCTACTCAATTCACCTCTTTAGGAATTCGTATATTAGCCACATGCTAAATGCTAACCGTAGATGAAGGATTTTCAGAATAAAAGCTTAACTGCTTGTGCACAAGAATTTCTGGTTTTTCAGTATAAAAGAGCGTTTAAACTGACGGTATGTTTAAACTACATTATACCATCAAAACATTGATTTTAATTTCTAACACAGCACATTCTCTGTGCCCATGTCAGTGCGTAAAAGCCTTGGGTAACCTCTGACATTCTCTATTGCTTCGACAAAGTAGCTTCCAATTACTTTTGGGTCGCTGTTGGTGAAAGCTGCTTTTAGCCAGATAATCCTACGGGAATATCCGTCTATGCATCCATTAATGCATATTCCATAGGGCTTGAGTTTGTCGTAGCCATCTACGTGCCATATGAAATTAGGCCCTTGTGAAAAATACTTTCTCCGGCTGAGACGTCTTTTCAGGCGAGCTTGAGAGTTGACTGGGTCGAGCAGAGAAAGAAGGATCCTGACGTCTTCTTTCCGGATGCGGATACCTCGCTCCAAAAGCTTTGCATACATCCAGCGATATCCATGAAGTTGTCCAGGGCCTCCCAATTGACCAACTATATAGTCGATAGCAACTTCCAAATCAGCATATTTCCGACGATTTAATCCACACGCTCTCAATATTCTCCTTAATGTACTTTTACTAACAATTATCCCTTGCAAAGCAAGTGTTGTCAGGATGTCTTGATAACTCATCCCAAGTCCAAAGTAAAGCTTAATTAAAGCGTCTCTATCCATAGCTACAACCATTGACCTAACCCTAACCGCTTTGCCAGGTCAGCAAGCAGGTGAACTCCTCTTCATGCTTCGGGGAGAAAGGCTGGTCTGTTGTGCTGTAGGCTACATTATATACCTAACTATCTCGTGCGCACGAATTATTAAAGCGTGCGCACGAGTTATTAAAGCGTGCGCACGAGTTATTAAAGCGTGCGCACGCTTTAGTAACTCGTGCGCACGCTTTAGTAACTCGTGCGCATGCTTTAGTAAAACGTGGCCACGTTTTATTTATTTTTCTCTCTATGAACCCTCCAGGGCTCCGTATGTTTTAGCTGAATACATGTTTTTGGTAACCCTAACTGATACAGTTAGTCATTTCTTTCATGTCTGTTCTTTCTGATGTAAAATCAAGGTTGTAACTGTTTGCAAGGAAGTTTTGGGGCGTTGAACTGTTCCTTTGATTCTTTTGAATTATGATAGTAATTACTGGTCTTTCAAATTTGAAGGAGGTTGAGCAAGCATCTTGAGGAACGTTCATCATTAACTCCTCCAAAAATATATAGTTTATTTAATAATAACACTGAATATGTGAATCATAACAGTGATTGACAGCTGATAGGAATAATATGATTGTTAATATTATCATATTCATACAGACACACATCGATGAGACAGTTAATTAATGTACTTATTGCAGCAGTCTGCATATTTGGTACCCCTGCTGGTCTAAGAGTTAAACCAACTCATTCAATGGGCAGGCGCCATCTTACCTTAAAGAACTCATTATACCCTACTGTCCTACTAGGGAATTGCGTTCCAAGAATGCAGGGTTGTTGGTTGTTCCGAGAGTCTCTAAAGGTACAATGGGAGCCAGAGCCTTTTCTTATTAAGCTCCACTTTTGTGGAATCAGCTTCCAGTTTGTGTTCGGGCGGCAGACACCCTATCCGTTTTTAAGAGTGCGCTTAAGACCTTCCTTTTTGATAAAGCTTATAGTTAGGGCTGATTAGATTCAGCCCCTAGTTTTGCTGATATAGGCTTAGTTTGTCGGGGGACATCTTACTTCTTCCTTCTCTCTGTATATACCTGTGTACTCTCATGTTCCGATTAACCCAGCTTCCCCAAAGTCTTTCTTTTTGGTGTCTATATACGCCGGGATCCGGAGTCATGGATGATCCTGCGGGCCTGTGTCATGGATCGCGAGTCCTGGATCTTGAGTCGTGGCTGTGGTCCTGGATCATAAGTCCTGGATGGATATCCTCGTGGATTCATCTTCCTATTATACACACATGCATTTCCAAACATTTGGACTACCTATGTTGCAATTATATTATCTTTTCAATTCATACACGGCATCTATTGCATGTCTGTCCGTCCTGGGAGAGGGATCCCTCCTCTGTTGCTCTCCCTGAGGTTTCTCCCATTTTCCCCTTTAAACTGTGGGTTTTCTCTGGAAGTTTTTCCTTGTACGATGTAAGGGGCTAAGGACAGAGGGTGTCGTATTGTCATGCTGATATTCTGTACAAACTGTGAAGTCCACTGAGACAAATGTAACATTTGTGATATTGGGCTATATAAATAAACATTGATTGATTGATTCAGTTAAAATTCATTAAATTACGTGTGCCACCTTATATATTTATATTTAAGGCTTTACTGATGTGCCACAATAATGTCACCTAATGTTATTGAGTTAAAATATCAATATTGTGGCTTTCCAAGTTAACATTAATTGATATGACTGCGATTAAATCAGCATATACTTCTGCCAGGGGATGCCACCCCTGAAATTCTCCTGCCACCCTCTTGCCACCCCATGAATATTTGTCTAGATCCGCCCCTGCTGGGAATATCTACCTAAATCTGACAAATATCTTTTGTACATTCTTAGGTTTTCTCTCTTTTTGTGAATGAGAATCAAAATTAAAGAACTTTTTCCAGGCACGGATTATTCTGCCGCTTAGGGTAGCTGGTGAGTGGTGACGTGCGCGTGCCCAACTTTCGCCTCGCGCTTCCCGCTTCGATAGCGTTGCTAGGATACATACCGCAGTGCCAACTGCAATCTCCGGATTGTAATCACTTTGTTGCCACTACTTAGAGCTACTTTTGAACACAAAAATGTACAGGCTCTATGAATTTAGCAATGATACAATCGAAGTTGGCCGGTTAAATTTAATTGAGGTGGAGTACGATCCTGAATTGGACAAGGAGTATCTTGTCTGGTGGCCCCAAAATGGGAAAAAGATGGCTTGGACTGCGAAAGTTTTATCAACTGGCGGTACATTTGCATATTTAAATAGATCATACATGTACAGCTTATCATTATTATTATTATTAACAGTTGTCAGGCCTATGTTTTATTTGTTAATGCGGCTGGTCAATAGAGGTGCTATGGAAAGTTTTATATTTATAATAAGTACAATACTGTTTAGTATATCAAATCTAAACCGTTATATGTTTCATTAGAATCATTACCCTCTCTCGTCTGGGAATTAAGCACCCCAGCACAGCAGCAGCCAACCGCTGACCGTTGCTACCCGAAAGATATGGCAGCACATTTCAGCCAATCAGCGTCCTCAGATCTGTTAAATGAAAGGCGCTCTATAATCCGTTCTAAAGTTATTATTAAAAATAAAAAATAGTGTTTTTTATATAAGAAAGTGTCGCCCATTGGAAACAGTCATTAGTAAAAATATACTTATATTCTTCAGAAAGATGATATCAAAAAAGCAGCCCTCCATAGTTCATTATCCTTGAGGTATAAAAATATACCTGAAGGACGTCTGTCCGTCCTGGGAGAGGGATCCCTCCTCTGTTGCTCTCCCTGAGGTTTCTCCCATTTTTCCCTTTAAACTGTGGGTTTTCTCTGGAAGTTTTTCCTTGTACGATGTGAGGGTCTAAGGGCAGAGGGTGTCGTATTGTCATACTGATATGCTGTACAAACTGTGAAGTCCACTGAGACAAATGTAACATTTGTGATATTGGGCTATATAAATAAACATTGATTGATTGATTTATTGTATAGCTCTCAGTTTCAAAAA
Source organism: Notothenia rossii (assembly GCF_949606895.1). Lineage (NCBI taxonomy): Eukaryota > Metazoa > Chordata > Actinopteri > Perciformes > Nototheniidae > Notothenia > Notothenia rossii. The sequence goes on along the minus strand of NC_136903.1, from coordinate 53,301,286 downwards.
GGTTGCAGACCCCTGGTATAAAATATGCCCCCATCCCCCCCATCTTCCACAGCCCCACCTAAAATATGTTTCACCAGCTGCCACTAATAAATAGTTTAAAGGCCCTGTGAAGTGTGCACCTGTGCATGATCTGTTATGCTAATACGTATAGTAATGACCAAAATTGTCCATTGGAACCCATATCAAAAAATGTTGGAATAGCAACAAATTTGACGAGTTTTGAATTTTCCGGGGAAATCTGCAGTCGACCTTCGCCTTCGTGGGCGTGGCTTGCGATCTACTGCGTGACGTCACGAGATGGACGCCGCCGCACTGTTTACATTCACCACCGTTCGTTTTTTCTCTTTTTCAAAGTCAAATTTCTCAACGTTTTTGAGCTAGTATTTTCCTGGAAAGTGTGTCGGAGTCGACTGGAAGTGATTGCCAATCGAGAAAACCTGACAATGGAGGCGACAGTGAAGAAAGAGGGATGAAAAACACAGGGGAAACGATGCATTGCCGCTGGCTGTAGTAATGTCAAGTCTGCCGAAGTGGCGATGTTTCTGTTCCCAAAAGATGAAGGTGAGCCTGGCTGGTGTCATTGTTTCGTAGATTCTTTGATTGATCATGATAAATAAAGGCCAGTGGTCGATTCGAGAGAGAGAGAAAGAGAGACTGACAGAGTTACAGGGTTGTTGTTAGCATCTGGTGCTAGCTCGGAGCTAACGGAGATTAGCTGTTTCAACAATAAGGAGAGGGAGAGTGCTCTCCTGTGGGACTGAGAGAGATAACGTCAGCTCAGGGAGATAAACTGTAGCCTAAGTTATCTCAGTGGGTTTGGTCATCTATGTAAACAAATATTTCCATCTATGTAATATTAGTTGTATAAAATAGGTTAAGAAATCCTTCCAATGTTTTTTGATTATTGAAATATATGTTTCATATGAGTGTTGAGAGCTGTATCCATAAATCTCTTAATGTTGCTCTCAAAGTGCACCAGATTGATCACTTTCCTCATCTATCCTGTCCGAAAAGCTGTCCAAATCAATCATTTCTCTCACACTAGTATCATTTTCCAGAGTCTCCGCCATGTTTACAATCGCAACTGGGTACATCTTGTGACGTCACAGCCACTATCGTCTGCAACTTCCGTTAGGCTCAGACGGCAAAATTAATAATTCATTAATTCATTAATTATGAATTATTAAAAAATATTTTAGCCATGAACAGGCACAATGATATGTAAGGAATGAAACTGCCATTTCATTTTGGCGCAAAAACATGCACTTCACTGGGCCTTTAAATCACCTGTCTACATAGGTATTATCAGCTAAGTATCATAAGTATACTAATGGGTGTAGCATGACCATATGTTATATTTTCCTATACAGAGTATCATTACCAACATATGACAATGTGACTCACATACAAATGTTGATGTACCCTATATATATCTATATATAGATATATATATATATATATATATATATATATATATATATATATATATATATATATGGATTGTACAAAGTAATAGGCTGAATATCTTTGTTGCTTCCAATAGATGACAAAGGTGCACTCCTCAAGATGAGGAACCGGCTGATTGAAGGTAAATAACCTTTGGAACAATCCGGGCCGATGGGAAAAGGCAAGAGGGCAAAGAAAAGGAGGCCTTTTCTGGAGGAGGATGACGACGTGGAACAGTCAGAGGTGAGTTATTCAAAATCGAAACACCACCACTTTATGAAGATACACACACAACCACACACAAAAACAAATATTTATATATGTTGTTGTCTGTTCTCAGGAGAGACCAAGCAAAAAACCAAGGCCGGAGTCATCGTCATCCACAGACATTATCCAAAAATATAAGGATCTTCAGAAGCTATGTATCTGTTTTATACTAAGTCCAAAGTGCAGTGACCTAAATGTACCTAAACTGTGCAATACATACCTGGCTGCTAAATCCTCAAAACACAAGTAAATGTATTTAGATCTAACTTTCCACACTGGCTTTTAAACCTAACCTTCTTTTTTTAATGGTGTGCTTTTTGATAGGCCCAAGAGGTGAACAAAAATAGTTACCAGAGGACATTGGAGGAAAGGGTTGCTGCACTGGAGAGGGAGAATTATTCCCTCAGGAATGCTTTGAGCATCATTGAAGGTATGTTGATTTAACTGTGCTTGAGTAAAAGTAGAAGCACTCAGGTCTTGTACTTGAGTAAAAGTAGAAGTACTCAGATCTTGTACTTGAGTAAAAGTAGAAGTACTCAGATCTTGTACTTGAGTAAAAGTAGAAGTACTCAGATCTTGTACTTGAGTAAAAGTTGAAGTACCAGAGTGTCAGAATACTCTGTTACAGTAAAAGTCCTGCATTCAAAATGTTCCTCAAGTAAAAGTAGAAAAGTATTATCATCAAAATATAGTTAAAGTAGCGACTGTAAAAGTAGTTATTCTGCAGATTGGTCCATTTCAGAATAATATATATGATATGTTTTATAATGATTGATCATGAAAGTGTTCTCAAAGCTGGTAAAGGTGCAGCTAGTTTGAATGACTTTGTATACTGCAGGGTAGCTTGTGAATTTACTCCAGGTGGAACTAAAGTCTGATTTAACACTTGATTATATTTCACATCATTCATCCACATCAGTAAAGTAACTAAAGGCATTAAATGCATGTAGTAAAAGTACACCATTTACCTCTGAATTGTAGAGGAGCAGTGGCGGTTCTACGGGTGGCACAGGGTGGCAGCTGCCACCTCAAAAAAATGCCTTGCCACCCCAGCTGCCACCCCATTTGGCAGCTTTGTTTTGAAAGAAAAGTTGTGGCTCATCGGACATTTATGAGAGAAAATCTCAAGTGTCCGAGTGCAAGTGAATGCAGCACAAGACGCGAGCCTTGTAACCCCTCTCCCCCCCTGGCGCGAGCTTGGAAATATGATTGGCGGCGATTTCATTTGAACGGGAGGACAGCGCAAAACGAGAAGCATTTCGGATGCAAGTAGACAGAAGGAATGAGGTATTTGCGGTCAGGGTAAGGCTGGGGTAGGCTCCAGCCATACCAATAAATGGCTTAGCCCCACCATGAAAAATGATGTTAAAGTAAGCAAAATAAAGTCTGCCAACTCGCGCGGAGTAAATTGCACAGACAGCAGTTAGTAAGATTGATTTCAGCAGCCACTTGTCTGGAAATACCGAAGACTAGAAACTGTTTTGAACACTTTTGTCACGTAGTGATCGTCTTCTGAATAGAACGTCTTTGATAATGTCTGCTGGCCAATCAGAATCACGATAACGGCGTGGTGTTGTTGCAGGAAGTCCCGAGAGAATACTTTTGATGTAGTACATCTATATATACAACGGTACAACTATAAGACCCCACGGTTTGATGATTGATAGGTGTGTGGGCTGTCTTTCATTTTGACACACAGAACAATGGGGGCTATCCACCCTTATCCACAATGTAAAGTAATTCACACAGCCTCTTCCCTCTTCTCTCTATGAGGAGCAGAAGGTTCAGCTTTCAGAACAAAGTAACAAAAAACTAAAATGGTATTCATTTTTTTAAATACGTCGTGTAGTAATATATATGTATTTATTTTTCTTTTCAAGAGAGCACCAGAATGTGTATTTGATGTTAGTATTTCAAAAAATCTCCTGGGGGAAGATCCCCCCAGACCCCCCTGCAGGGGTTTGGTTTTCAACTCTTTCACCTGTGGGGAAATTGCAGGATTGGCTCCAGGTCGCCCTTTTTATTTACTACGAGACAAATGTGCCTTTTTATTTCATACAGTTCAATTTGGATTGAGACAGGGAAACAATCTAAACCTCACACGTGGCGTTTCACTGTCAAGGGGAGCGTGTATGTAATTACATTGCAAATACTGACTTGAGCCCTACCACTGTATTTCATACTTGCCAACCTCTAGACCTCAGAAATCGGGAGCATTTCAAAATGCAAAATGGGGGGGGGGGGGGGTGCTAGTGGATCGCCGGAGCTGTTAGATTAACATTAACATGCTTATTGTAGTTGTAAGTGCAATGCCTTGCGGCCTGTAGCACCGTCCTTGATGGAGCATATGTGTGGGCTGGACCTGTATTTTACAGGAAAGGAGTGAGCAGAGAGTAGAGTAGTTGTCGATTCTTGTTCTGTTTTCTGTGAATATCTGTCTCACCCTCTCAGACTTTGAGTTGCGCGCGCTACTAAAGAGACGTGTTACCATGGAAACCAAATAATGGTGAAGCTGTATTAAAGTCCGAGTGGAAACAGTGGTGTGTAAATCTGATTTTGTCAGAAATCGGGAGAAATAAGGGAGAAATATGACCCCGGGAGGAAACCGGGAGAGGGCAATGAAATCGGGAGTCTCCCGCGAAAATTGGGAGGGTTGACAAGTATGCTGTATGGGTTAGCCCTACCATAGATTAGCCAACAAATACTCTGGCGCCGCAACTGTTTGTGGTCTACTATGACATAGAAGAGCCTGTCAAGTTTGGCTGTACTCAGCATTGAATCAAAACGCACCATAGCTTTAAATCTTAATGATTTTGTGTGGCGTTTTGCTGATCAAGATGGTAATCGCCACATTCAGCTGTTATAGACATGCCAACTTGATACTCTGCTCACGGATGAGTCGATGACCTTACGTGTGTAAATATATGTTTCTTCTTTGTGGGGGTCTGCCCCCAAAAAACAGTTTCAAGTCCTGAGAAAGTCAAATAAGACGGTGTGTAAAACTTCACTGCCCAGCCAAAAAAAAGTAACCACTTGGATTTAACTGGGCCAGTAGGTATGGGCTTTCCACTGGATAATAACTGCAGCGATGTATGTGTTTTAGCTGAATACACGTTTTTTTTTAACCCTAACTGATGCAGTTAGTCATTTCTTTAATGTCTGTTCTTTCTGATGTAAAGTCAAGGTTGTAACTGTTTGCAATGAAGTTGTGGGGCGCTGAACTGTTCCTTTGATTCTTTTGAATTATGATAGTAATTACTGGTCTTTCAAATTTGAAGGAGGGTGAGCAAGCATCTTGAGGAACGTTCATCATTAACTCCTCCAAAAAATATAGTTTATTTAATAATAACACTGAATATGTGAATCATGACAGTGATTGACAGCTGATAGGAATAATATGATTGTTAATATTATCATATTCATACAGACACACATCGATGAGACAGTTAATTAATGTACTTATTGCAGCAGTCTGCATATTTGGTACCCCTGCTGGTCTAAGAGTTAAACCAACTCATTCAGTTAAAATTCATTAAATTACGTGTGCCGCCTTATATATTTATATTTAAGGCTTTACTGATGTGCTACAATAATGTCACCTAATGTTATTGAGTTAAAATATAAATATTGTGGCTTTCCAAGTTAACATTGATTGATATGACTGCGATTAAATCAGCATATACTTCTGACTGGGGATGCCACCCCTGAAATTCTCCTGCCACCCTCTTGCCACCCCATGAATATTTGTCTAGATCCGCCCCTGTAGAAGTACAAAGTAGCAAAACATTGAAATAAGTAAAGTACAAGTATCTCAAAATTGTACCCAAGTATAGTACTTGTTGAGTTTATGAACTTAGTTACTTTACACCAGTGGCTATACAGATAGAAAGACTAAGCCTTGCACAGAGGCATGAAAATGCATTTTCAAAATGCTCAACAGTGCTGCCAAAATTATAAACTGACTGCTACACAATTAAAATAAATGCTTTTATATATTTCTATTAGATGTGACTCTTTAGCGTTTCTGTTATTATTACAACTGCTGCTTTAGTTGTTCTGACTGCTAAAATCATCTGTTATTCCTAAATTTAAAGCCGATTTTCCGAGGGGTGGGGTGGTCGGGGGGCTTGGATTCTTGTCACCTTTTTCCTACCTGATGAGTTTGCATCTCTGCTGTCTACCTGACTGTCTGTCTGTTTTTGTAATTTGTCTCTTCATCTTTTAATTCCCCTTTTCTTTGTTTCTTTCTCTCTTTAGGTGAAGTTAAATCTGTCTTCAAAAAGAAGACAGAGGCGGAGATCAAGGGCTACATACGCCAGAAATTCTCCAATTCGGCGAAGATCCTCAAAAGGAAAACATTTTTAAAAAACCAATTTGTTCGGCCACGTTAGGCCATTATGTTTTTTCATGCAATATTGTATGTTCGGTAGTATAAATAAAAAATGTTAATACATGTAAATACATGTTGAGTCCATGTATTATTTGTATTTGCCTCAGTCCATTATTTTTATTTGATATAGCCTACCATTTTACATTCTACAGTATCTACAGTTTGGTACAGGTGTGACACAAATACAAGAACATATGTATTTACCATGGTAATTGTTATGGTGCCAGGGGTAGTGGGTTATCAAGCCCTCCAACAGCCATATGAAATGTTACCATAGTACTCGTACCATAGTACCATGGTATATTTACCACGGTACATGTACCACAGTATTTTTTGACAGATAGTACCATGGTATATTTTATAGTACCATGGTATTTGTTCCAGAGCACATATAGTAATGTACCATGGTACATACCATGGTTTGTACCATGGTACAATCTGTAAAAAAATACCATGGTACATGTACCATGGCAGTCCTGCACAGTGCGGGACACCTTGTCACCCTACAAACACACACGGTGCTGCCCCTCTTACACACGCGCTTCAAATCAAGTTGCATAAATGCTTGAGCTACATTTTTATTATAATTAGTGAGAAATCTGCCTATTATGTTTTCGTCATTATTACAACAAACACACACTTGCAACTGATAACACTGGCAATTATTTTAGATGTGTTAGACTATTAAAAAAATTAATCATGCTTCAAATAGCGTCCGACGCCCACTACACCACTGATTATCGGTAGTCAGAGCCGTGCTGCATTTTCCTCCAGTCGGATGTGATATAAAACAAAGCGATTATTTTTGTTGTTGTAAACTCACGTGGATTAAACTACATGTATTAGTGCATTCATTTCAATTCGCGAACATATACATTAAATGATCGTGAGGATGATGATTGAAAATCGTTTGTTTGAGCCGGGCTGCATTTGCTGATGAAAAAACATAGCGATGGTTTTGTACTTACGCCAACGTGAATTAAACAACATTATTTTGTTAAATAAAAACATGGTGATGTTTTGTAAATTATTACATGTCTCTTATTTAGCACAGAATATGATCCTATCCGTGACATATGGATCTTAACAAATATCCGCTATATCAGATACCTGTAGATCTATAAGCTGTTTATTTCACATGAGTTCCAGTGTAGCAGCTTTTCACGGCTCCCCCTGGTGGATCCATGATCCATTGCAGCTGGTTTCATTAAAATTACATTTATTTATCAAAGGGGCGTATCAAGTCCTGTGGGGGGGGTTTCCTTTTCAGCAGGGGCCCACCCCGTGCAGATCACGGACCCGCACGGGTAGGCGTCTGAAATGAAATGCTACATCTGTATTAGCACGAGGGAAGTTCCATCATCCTGGAAGGTGGCCACGTTGACACCGATTTTTAAATCTGGGGATAAGGTAATGATGTCCAACTACAGACCAATCAGCATCCTCCCCTGTGTCTCTAAAGGCCCTGAAACACCAAGCAGTGAGGAATAAGAACAGACTCCGTTATGTAAACAAACAACTAATAGCGTGTGCGTTCCATTTTCACTCTCGCCAATCGAAAACATGTTTCGGGCGGTACTGGAGCTATCAGCCATTGGAGTGTTGCTTGTGTAAGACATTCTCAAGCAACCGTTTCGCTTCTCATGCACTGATTCGCTAGCTGAACAGCCAATCAGAGTGATTTCCTTGTCCGACGGCCAAATAAGACGTGTCACGGCCGACGGTGCGGGACACACCAAATTGAGTTTGGGCGACAGGGCACGCTTCGTCGTCCGCCTAACAAAAACGGCCGATTTTGGCCTGGTGTGTCAGTGCCCTTTTTTTTTTATACCCATTTCTCAGCTAGATAGCTGGTGTCAAAACTAATCACCAAACATTTAGATAAAGGTTTCGCTCCACTCCACCCAATGCAGTTTGGTTTTCGTGCTCACCACTCCACTGAGACCGCTAACTATGTCTTTGTGGAAAAGGTTAAATCTATGTTGGACACGAGCCCATATGTAGGTGATGCCTTCCTTGATCTCATGTTCAGTGTCTATTTTTTGTATATTTACTGCAGTTTTTCATGTATTCAGTAGTCTGATACAATATTTACAGTTTGAAAGGGTGTTAAATGAAATTTGGTGATGATTCATGTTTTTTGTTTTAATGTAATAGCAGTTATGCATCAAAGTTAAAAAGTAAAACAGTGATATGAAGATCTACTGTATGTCTTTCATATAATTAGTTCTACAATTGAAAGCAAACTGAAAAGTATTTGTAACAACCAAGCATTGCTATCAAGAAGGATGTTGATTTCCTTAAGATAAGATAAGATTAGGGCTGTCAAGTTAACGCGTAAAAAAAATGAACGCCACTAATTATTTTAACGCGATTAACGCATGTGTATTTTTTGTCCTCGGCCGCCCCCTAGTTTCAGAGCACATCGAGTTTAAAATACGATCTACAAGCTGATGCTGACAGCCCCGCAAGCTCCTGCAATCTGCTTGCGGCAGACCACACTTCCACGCTCACCGGCAGGCCGATTGGGAGGGTGTGTGTATGTGTGTCGCGAGCGAGAGAGAGACCTTACGTGTATTGTTGTTGTTAGCATCTGTTGCTAGCTAGCTGCGCTAACGGATATAAGGAGCTGTTTAAAGGAAAACAGAGGAGCGACATTTAGCCGAAAACTGTGCCGAGCACTTGACTTTATGCAGGTAGCCAGACAGTGGGACGTTGTACGAAAAGCCAGCACACTCTGCACGGATAGTGCAGCGTCCAGGCACGTCCCGTTCGAGCATATGCCTTGAGTTGCACATAGCTCCAACGATCCATCACACACACACACACACTCACACACACACACTCACACACACACACACACACACACACACACACACACACACACACACACACACACACACACACACACACACACACACACACACACACACACACACACACACACACACACACACACACGTACTGTTGTATGAGAGCGGTTCCAGGTTGAATTGAGGCAAATATTTGTAATGTTCAGAGGTTGTTGTGTTTAATTTTCATGAGAATATTTGTCATTGTTCAAATGATAATAAACATTTGCATAATGCATATTCATCCACTTATATGTTGATAAGAGTATTAAAAACTTGAAAAATATTCCTCTAAGGTACATTTCAAAAAGTATAGGCTTTATAGAGAATGTTGATGTAGGCTACTGACGTGAAGTTAAAGTTTGTAGTAGGAAAAACAAAATACATTGTTGGAGAGGAGGAGAGTAGCATATGTATGCCAAGAGCATTTGAGTGATTTTGGACTGAGATATTATCATTTGAACTTCGAGCTACTGTGGGCCACTTATGAAAGCAATAACGAGAAGGGGCTACAGACATGGGGTCAATTGTTCTGGAAGATTCTCACCTCTACTTCAAAGTTGAATATGGTTGAAGTGTGATTTCATACCACTTCCAATTCTAATACATCCACATACACTATTGTGGAGTCTATGTGTCTATTGCACAACACTAAGTAAGACAATGAAATGCAGTTTAGCATCTAACCAGAAGTTTAAAAAAGGCAAAGTAAAATGCAGAGTAATGTCCATAATACAGTGGTAACATAAAGGGTTTAAAAAACGTGTTATGAAGGTGAATGTTCTATTAATAGACTAAGATATACAGTATGATAACAGTTTGAACATGTTCAAAAGTAGTCCAAGTCCAAAAATATAGTGCATAAAGTGAATTAGCACAGTGCGATACAGTTACTATGGGAAAAGTTGGACTACGTGTAGGTTGTAAGAAATTAAATAAGTATAAGTAAATGCTAAAAAAAGTAAATGTGCTAAATTCAACACTGGAATCAAGCGAATATTAATATGTTTGCATGACATTAGTTATTTATATTTCGATATCACTTAACTATACGTTTAATACATTTAAGTCAAGCTAAGGTACATGTGATGGTAGCTAGTTAGTGCTCTTACCTGTGAGGCCTCCTCCAAACAGCATAATAACCAGACTGTATCATTAAAACTAAGTACCAGTTCTAGATCCTTGACTTTAGACAAACAATTCAAAAGACAAAATGTATTTAAAGACCAATCTTTATTTGAATGTGCCTCTTAGCATGATGTATTAGTGATACAGTAATAGTGTTGACATCTAAAAAAACTGAGCAACTCAACAGTCAACTTTATATTTCTTATTGTCTAGAGCATTTATTATTTTCATTTTCCCCCTCTCATATTCAGTGTGGACGGATTGAGACAGCGTGGTGTCCAGAAAGCTGCAGAGACTTCAGGGAGAAACCTCCGTGTGACGGACGTCCTGTCTGTTGATTTGGCCCGGAGAGGACTGAGGACCAGGCCTGATGGAGGAGCCCATGCTGGGCAATGTGCAAAGCTGATACCAACTGCACAGGCCTAGTCTGTCACTTTAGTTGACTAAATGTTACTTTTAATACATTTAATAGGTTTACACCTTCTGTCCATATGTGCTTTTTATTTAAAACATTTTTGATTAACTTTTGGTTCACATTTTAATAAATTGTATTTGTATTTGCACTCTTTTTGTCCGTTATTCTTACTGAAAATGTTAGATTAAACATTCACATCTGACTGAACATTGGCCCCATTTATTTGTGACGTTGCAAACTCTGCAGTACAAGGCACAAGTGATGTGAAGCTCATAAAGCGAGGCAAATAGAAATAATCAGCTGATGGAGTGAAGATGTGGAAATAATTTCCCGGGGAAACACTCACAAGAAACACCGGCTGTTGTTATGTCTGCTGTGATGTTAAGTTACCGCTTGTAATTATGCCTTTACAATCTTCAAAGTTGTATTTATCATCTGAATTTGGCAAAACAAGTTTAATATTCCAAAAACCAAGACTTTGTTTATTTGAAATCATTACATTACATTACATGTCACTTGTTAGACGCTTTTATCCAAAGCAACTTACATATTCAATACTGTGGGCAATCCCCGCAGGAGCAATTTGGGGTGAAGTGTCTTGCCCAGGGACACAACGACATGCTGACTGCAGTGGGGTTTGAACCTGTGACCCCCTGATCTGATCACCAACGCTCAACTCACTGCACCACACGCCTCCCTCAGATGAAGACAAACTGTCACGGACCCTGCCGTGTTATCTATGATTACTATACACATGGAAAGGCGTAGAGCAGCTTTCTTGGCCATGGCTCGTGTATAAACGCGTCCACCCCCAAGGGCGGATTGTCTCGCCGAGCTATGGAAAACCACAGGGTACAGTGGCTGTTGCGCGGGCTGGTGAACAGGCCCACCTCCGCTCTCCCGAACTGGGCCCAGATCTGCTTCACTACCTCCGGGTTAAGCACCCACTCGCCTGGCAGGGGCCCGCCTCTTGACATGAGGTCGGCCCCCCCTGTTCTCCAGTCCCGGGATGTGGAGGGCCCACGGAGATAACACAATCTCTGAATCCCACAACCACAGGTTCTCTGCTGTGGTCAACAAGGCAGCGGAGCGGACTCTGCCCTGCCTGTTGATGAACGCCACTGTGGTGCTGTTGTCGCTCCTCACCAGCACATGTTTGCCTTGTATTAAGGGTTTGAAATGCTGGAGGACTAACACCACTGCCCGCAGCTCGAGAAGGTTGCTGTGCCGTGTCTCTGACAGCAACCCACTCTCTTCAGTCTGAGTACAAATGACACGACTTTACACATTGGAAAATGCGTGCAATAGATACGCTAAAGTCCGATTTTGCGTGCCTATCATACGCTAACTATTCCCATTGAGTCCTGAGTCCGAGTTTTGCGTGCATATGAGACGCATGGATACGGTCGTGTCTGAGAAGACCGGAAGCTGTGTGGTCCATAAAAACATGTTATTACTCAATATCAAGCCACGATTATTGATTTTATTTGTAATCGTATAATGTCTGACTTTTTTTGCCGTCCGTGAGGAAAATAAATGGGGCTCAGAGTCTCAAAACACTGAAATCTATATTGTTTTTCATCTTTTTTTCCTTCGAATTTGTTATCCTTTTCTTAATAACACAGTGTTATTTGCTCAACAATAACACACTATTATCCTTGTTTTTATTTATTCGTTTAATTCTATAATATTGGGCTTTTTAGCCGTCCGTCAGGAACTGATTTTCAAAATAAAGTCACCGGAAACAGACGTAGGCCCGGTTCAATCTCGATGATTTGGATGTCGTAGCCGCAATGCACGCTGGGATATGGTGTTTCCCACATAGCACGTTTCGTTAAAGGTCCACTGGACGCAGCGCAGTCCAATTCGAGAAGGCGATTCGCCATTAAAAGAAGAAGAAGAAGAAGAAGACATTGAACCCTCCTTGACACGGAGTTCCTCGATGTAAACCCGTTTTCTGTAATGTAATAAAGACATTTACAGTGTTTTTTAAATGATTTCAGCTTTTGCATCACTTTACACAGCACCATGTGTCGACATACAAGCTTACGCGTGAGAATTATTTGCTAGTTAAACCGTGAACTGCTCAGTTAGCATCATTGAGTTAGCCTTAGCTAACGTCTGTCGTTTTACGGAGCTGTTGCAGTTTAAAATCAATCGATAGTAACATAGTTGATCATGTTGTAAATATAATGGGGCTTCTTCAGTTTTTTGACAGTATTTTGGGTTTTAAAGCTTAATTTCACTCTTCGAGCTGATCTGAGATCTGCTCAGATATTTGTCCCGTTTTTATTTAAACAGACATTACTAGCCGCTAGCCGATATATGATCCAGTATATTCTGTGCATTAACCAAAAGTAAAAACGCATTAGCAGGTACAGGTTACCAAAAAACATGCATCTGAAGATGATATGTTATACATTAGGAATTCATAATAACTGAATTATTGTTAAAACCAGGGGTGGGGTTTCAAAGGAGATCGACATACTCTTGTTTCTCCATTGCTAATAGAATAACATCAATGCCCTATACCAAAACATTTTAATCATACCTTTCCCTCATAATGCTGATGTTGGTCTAAACTTTAATTCACTTAATATTAGGCTAGTTTAAATTACAGCTACATCTATGATCTAACTAACACCTTCTTTTTTTGTTTCAGCACAATGTCGAAAGAAACTGTAAAAACCAACAAACTAGAAGCTCTTCTTCTGCTTGGGGATGCATATGTTGAGGACACACAGGCAAGTTTCTTGTTTTTTTTATACCCAAAGTGTCATTATTTAAATCCAGTTAGTTAATGCCCATTTTTTCTCCCTCTGTGTTTCATTACATTCCATGTCCATAAAGAAACTCAACAAGGAAACTCAACAAGGAGACTCAACAAGGAGACGCAAAAAGAAGACGCAAAAAGAAGACGCAAAAAGAAGACGAACCACGTCCAAAAGTGACCTGGTGGAAGAGAGACCAAGATGGGCAACGTGTGGCCAGCAGCAAACGAAGGAAAAAAAGTTCTTCTAATGGTTAGTCTACATTTTATGAATTTAATCAAAGTCAGTATGTGATTTAAAGTAGCCACTGGTTTAATAATGCTGATGATACTTCATATTTCTATATATTTGCACATCGATTTTGTCAGAGGACTAAGGACTCAAACCAATAAGCGGATGTCAATGACATGATAATGCAAAAAAAATACATTGAGCTTTGATATTTTTCATGTTTGCTGAAGGTTGGTGTTTTTGTAACATTTATTTAAATCTGTCAATTAGCTAAAATAATCTGTTTAATGGGTTTGAATAATTTCCCCCACGAACAGATGGTACTCCTCCATGCAGTAGTTCCACCAAAACAACACCATGTCTAAGCTACCAAGATCCTGGTAAGAAAAAAGCTACTTTTTAAGACTTTTTCTAGATAAGGTATGTTTCATATGAAATGTTTTCCTCATGGTATGTATTTATATTTCTGTATTTAAAGATTTTAATATGCAGAGACTAGAAGACCTTCTACGGGACTCTGAGACCATTAAGGAGCAAGATGTTGGCGATGTGCCACCATTGTCATCTTGGACTCAAAGGTGTTGGAGATTGAGGATGTTTAAAACCAACCTTGTCTCCGCGTGTCGTTTGGTAAGCTGGGTAAATTCGTAAAAAGGAAGGGATTAAGAAACACCAGAATGCAAGTTAAACAATAATCTTGTTTTAATGATAAAAAGTAACAATACAAATACAAAGGAAGTACTTCCTGCTCTTCCTCCAATCCCACGGATCTGGTCAGTTTGAAGAAAAGAAGAGACTGGTCTAAAGAAAACACAGGCTTATATCCAAAAACCCCAGGAGGAGCTATGCGGCTGCCCCCCCCCCCCCCCCCCCCCTATCACAAAGGCAAAAAGAGTTTCAACAGTGTTGGCAACAGGCGAGGCCACAGAACGTTGACAACTTATTAATAACTAAGAATATCGTCAAGATGACCTGCAATCACTGTCTCCTGGAAGAAGCTGTCATCCGTTGTGAGGAATGTATGCCATCAGAGTGGTTTTGTGCAGAGTGTGATATCTTGGTTCATACAAAACACACTCTGCACAGTAGGCAAACCACCTGTAATGGATTTTACAAGTACATTCCTCCAACAGAGTCTGTGAAACTCCAGGATGGCAAATACATCATTTCTAAACAAGGTTAGTGTCCCATTTTTTAAAAATTGATCAGCCTTTTTTCCCCCCTCACAAAAAAACTCATTTTAATCTCAAATTGCATTCTGTTATCATAGTGCTTGCTTACAACATTGTTAAATCTCATCCTGATTGTACTTTGACTTGCAGATCGTTTGCTTCCAACATCCTTTCCTTCAAGGATATGTTCTTGTGAAGTTTTCGATGTTGTAGTCTCTGTTGGTAGACCTATCATATTGGTGTGCATAAATGGTAGGTTTTGGTGAAATTGTTTTTTTTAAAGTATTTTTAAACTAATACATTACTCTAATTCATTGTTATTGTTTTTTTCTTTATGTGTTCTTAGGCCGTTACGATCTTAATATTCCAGAGCTAACTTGCAAACATTGCACTAAGAAATGGGTTCCAGAATTCAATGACTTGGTTAGGAGTGGATACTGGCCAGCTACCATGCAAGCACAGACCCTGTTCCACCAAGATCTGTTCCATTCCTTTGAGGCTATGAAGACGGCAGCTCCAGGAATGTCTAGACAAGCTTTTACTGCAATGTTGGACCAGAGAACAAAGCAGTTTGGAAGAGTAAGTACAAATGTGAAGCTGAAAGACAAATACATGTATTATCATAATAAATATATTTATGGCCAAATATTGATGAGCGAGATATGATACAAAATATGATAATAATGTATTTTTATTTCAGACTGGCAAGGTGAATGCAGATGCTTTTCAGAGAAGCTGTCTGCAGCATGTGTACTGCACATTTGAAGAGAATAAACTTCTGGGTAAAGAGCCATTTGTCTGTCCAGCCTGTAGCCCCGAAATGGTGGCTGTTTCAGTAGATGACAATAGGAAACTTTACAGGTTCCAGAAAACAAACCAGTACGTTTTTTACATTGACACAGCAATTGTCCTTAGTCCTTGTATTTTAATTTGACATTGGGATTGCTATTTTTATTTATTTTTTACATTACATGTCATTTGTTAGACGCTTTTATCCAAAGCAACTTACATACATTCAGTACAGTGGACAATCCCCACAGGAGCAATTAGTAGCTATAGTTCTTTCCTGTTATATAGCTGTTAAAACTACAGCTGTTGAATCTAAAATATTTCTGTTAGACTTTATAACCTTGTTTTGAAAGATGTGCTTTAAATATAATTATTATTATTATTATTACTTTGTTCAATTTGTAACTAGAGTGGTTATCTATAATTCCTTTTCTTATAGGAGTGAAGAGCCAGGCTTCTTTGACGGAGTGTTTTTAGCCCAAGACTCTGAGGTTTCCACTTTTGTGGAGGATGTTCGAGGGGCTGTCAAAAGTGTGAGTTTTAAATTAAGCAGAGCAAAATGTATCTCACCTTTCTAAATAACTAATAGAAGTTAAAATAGTGGTAACACAGTTGCCTTCATATTTCTTTGGAGATGGGATAGAAGTGTTGAGACCAGATGACAGGGTGATGAGGTTAGCAATGCGTCAAACTGTCACAAACATTATTGTTGTAAAACTGGATTGAAAAAACAGCTCAATTCTAATCCAGAATATATTACACATTTGGAGCCTTCCAATTATCCAAAAACAGGTTTGTTATTATCCAGGGAGTTGCATATCCAGGTGAATCTGGCAGTCGAGCACAAAACACTTGTGTGTAATAGTTTACATGTTTGATAATACCGTCAGTTGGTCCCACTATCCAGTGTTTTGAAATAACTTCTGATAATGATTCTCTAAAAACGATTTACTTTGGTAGTCTGCAGGAAAAGCAATGTGTGGGGAATCTCACTGGACAGCAGCAAGGGAGAACTCTAAGCGAGCCAACAAGTTGGATGAAGAAGGTGTTGAAATTGCTGTGTGTAGGCATGGATTTCTTCTCAAAGGTTGGTAGTTGTCTTGACCATTTTCAATTAAAATATTTGTAGATAATCTGAAGCCTTACCTTCAATCTGCTTTGTACTCAATATTTTATTTTTATTTTTAAAAAAAGCTTTAAATATGTATAGAGGAGAAATCTTTGCCTATCCGATGTTTCTCCAAAAAGAGTTCCAGAGTGCCTCATTTTTGGCTATGGACGTGACGTGTCGGTATGTACCATATCTTGACAAAGTTTCAGAAGCCTTGCCTCATCTTCAGCCCCTAAAGGAAATGAGAAATTGCTTGTCTGTGATGCATGCCAAAGCCCAAAACACCAAATGCGAGGTGAGGATTCAAATTACTTAAACAACAATTAATGGTAAATCTGACCACTACACATGAGTCTGAACTGATCCAAGAGAATGTTTTAAGTTATGAGTTGTTGACCTTGAGATTTGCATCAACATTGATTCCCTCATGCTTTAGATTATTTGGAATGCACGGAACCAGGAGGGTGCCAGCACCACTCTTGGTGAAGAAGCGGAACAAGTAAACAGCTTCTTATCCAGATGTGGCCTAACAACTAAATACATGGCCAAGTCAGGTTTGTGAACTTGTTTGGGCCCTGCCTTCCTGTAAATGTACACATTTATATTTTATAACATTGTAATGAGATGTATTCTTCTTCACAGCAAGAACTGACATGCTAACAGTCCATGCTATGGGCTGGAATCATCGCAAAGAGAATGGCCTCCACATTGCCATGTCCTCTAGCTGTAAAATTTGACATTTAAGTCCACCCAATATATAAAAATTACACCCCCATATAGACATTGCAGTGGTGCAGGACTAGAGCTACGAAATTCATTAAATATGTTATTGTGTTAATTTCCTCCTTAAAATGCATTCTTTTGGTTTATTTTCATTGAATTATTTTATAAAATGGCCTGATTCTGTTTTGCTATTTTGCAGGCAGCAGAAAAGACAGAGGCTGTAACTGAGAGCCTGAAGAAAATGCAGGACCAGTTGAATTGCTCTGATGACATGCTAGAACTGTGGGTTGATGATGTCAAACAGTGGGCCAGTAAAGGTAAGAACAATGCTGTTTTGACGTATACATAGATGGAGTCGGTTCATAAAAACTAAATAATGCTGTCCAAATTAAACTTTGTCCTTTGCCTGTTAGTGTGCCTGTTAATGTGCCTGTTAGTGTGCGATGTGCAAATAACAGACCTTGATTGTGTTTGAAACTTGTTTTCTTCTTTTTATCTTATTCATTTAGGAAGTGCATCAGCCAGTCCTGCAGATGCTGGTTGTTTGCAGATCTCAATAGAATCACTCTTTGTGAGCATTTGCCAGAAAAAGCACTACCTTTACAGACAAAATGGTAAGCATTTTGGGACATTGATTGGTTGTGTTGATTAAAATCCCGTCAGCTCTTTTGTGATCTATGTGTTACTCTCATTACAGATCGTAACAAAAGGCGTCAAAAGATCGTCCAAAAGGTTGCCCAAGAAAAGAAAAGGTCGCTAGAGGACATCCACAAGTACAACCAGCAACCTGATGGTGACCCTATTGACACCGACTCGGTTGTGGAGAAACTCTCAACCAAATCTGCAGAGAGCATGATCTGGCCTTGGCAGGAACCCAACAGAGGTGCTGTATAAAGATTTTACTTCTAATCTACAAAACTGTAGTAATAAAATGTGTTCATTAATGTGAAATGTTTATATTCATTCTCAGATGGTGTGGACATTCTCACTAAGAAGGGGCTGTTTGACCAAAAAATGTTTCTCTCACGACTGACAGAAGAAAAGTAGATCCTTGTGAAGGAGATGATGCAGCACTGTCAGTACCTCAAGGACTCTGTATCAAAGGTCCAGACACTGATGGCCCCAGTTTCATTGATCACACAGACAGGAAGTAAGTGAACCACATGGATTTATTCACTTTAAATTACATAAGCCAATGTTTTTCAAACCAGCAAAGGCAAACACACTTTAAAGAAGATTTTATCCATCTGTTTGTTTTTATTTGAGTCTGACTGCATTCTAGTCTTTCTTGACCTAAATACGTTTTCTCTGAATCATTTTCACAATTTATATGTTTGCTATATAACTTGTAGGCTATCCGAATGGAATCACAGAGGAGGGGTAGAAGGGCCTTATGTGCCTTCTAAGGAGAAATCTGCATGACCTCAGACTCAAACAGCAGACAGTAGCAGGCGCCTACAGAGGAATTCTGGAACCCAGTCCTAGGCTGGTGGAGGAGGAGGACGAGGACATGGAAGAAGAAAAAGACTGGCAAAGTGACAACAGATCAGATGATGAAGATGACGCAGAAGAAGGGACTTGACTTGTGGAAAGTTACTTGGTGCCCTTATGCAGTTCTATAGTTAAAGCCGACATATTATGCTTATTTTCAGGTTCATATTGTGTCCATATATCTGCCTTTACTGTTCTTCATTTTCACAGCCCCCTTCAGCCATTCTGACTTAATAATCAGATTTCAGCTAGCTGACTGTTTTAAGTGAATAAAAATGTAGTAAAGTGACACCAAACACAAAGCAGTCTAACAACTAACCCGTGGTGTTTAGCTAGCTAACAGGCACAACACTAGCATGCTAACACAGCGAGCTAACATGTAGATGTTTCCCTCTGGATTTGATTAAGTGTGCAGTTTTTACATTAAAGCGGACATATTAAGCTTATTTGAGTTTGAAATGAGTGCTTCTACTGCGACAATTTTCCATGCTTTAATGTTGAAAAATTACTTTTTTTCTCATATTACCTGTGCTGCAGCACCTCTTTTCTTTACTTTGTCATGTGAATTATCATATATTGTAACCTGTGTTTTGCTACATATGCTCGTTTATCTTACCAAAATAGTAATAAACTTGATTTTGTACATAACTGATGTCTGTAAATATTTACTGATACCCACTTGATATGTTATTACATTATAGAGTTGTCTTCACACATCAAATAATTAGCTTGAACTGAGGTTACAGTCATTAACAGGGATTGATATTGGATGTGTAACATAATTCATAACTAACTAGAACCTATGTTGAGGATCGGGAGAGGGACAACAGTTCTTCCAAAAAGCACTGGTAGTGTAAGGGACATCTTAAAGGGTCAGGTAATAAAGACAGACATTGGCAGTGTAACGTTGTTGTAATGTGTAAAGCCCTAACACTGAGTACATCAAAGTAACAATTCAACAATATTAACCACATAGTCACCACTTGTCATAGGCTACTATCGGCTATAAAGTTTAATACAAATATTACCAAAAATGTACCCAATACCCATTAAAACATCCAAGTTGGATCATTATTTTAAAAAGCTTACTAATCTGAGGCCATGCATAGGAAATATCTCCCACAGTAAAAACTCATCCACCAGTGGTAAACAAATTTAAATGTATTAAATCGATGTGTGTGGTTGAGGAAATACTGGACGTGACGTTGTGCGATTATGTTGCCATGCAACAGCTTTGGTTCATGTTAATTTACAAACTCTTCAACTACAACCAGGGGCGTCAGCTGACCCAATACTATACAGGGGCACAACAGGGGCACAGAAAAAAAAAATGTTTTGCAGTTATTTCTTTGAAAAATGCATGGGCACAGATAATTAATGCAAGCACGCGAGCAAACATTTTTTTGCACTTATTTATTATAATAAAGTGTCATAAATAAATAGTACAATCAGATTGTTATTTTCTGCATCATTAAATATCTAGCCTACCTGAACCAAACTGAATTGAATTGGCCTACTTGTGAATTTAACTGTATACAGTATCTCTAAATCACTAACTGATGAAGGCAAAAGAGGCACAATGAATCTTCATGAAATATCTGTCAGCAAACATGGACTTGAAAACTGAAAACTGAAAGAGAACCCCCCATCCTATGATGGTGTGATGGTGACTATCCTATGAGGTGTGTACATGGTCAGAGAGATGGGAGAGGTCTATGTTCATTTTTTTAAAAGTAAACTGTAACGTCTCGGTTTCAGTTTTGCAAAGCTATCAATCAATTGACAGTGGCTTAACTTGGAGAGTGCTCCTCTCTCAACAGACATGATGGCAAGATGGTGGAGTCTGTCTTGCCCCATTGTGCTTCTTAACCACGTGTGGAGGCGTCTCAGCACGCTGAATGTACGTTCACAAGTGCAGCTGGACACTGGAATGGTCAGAGATATCTGAATGACCTGTGTCAATGTTGGGAACATGACATGATCCAGCAAACTGAAAAGACATTGCATGTCAGTGATTGGAAGGCTTTCCTGCTTTCTGGCCAGATAGTTTTTAGCCACCAGCACTTCCTCTTGCTTTAGATCCACATTATAATGATCTGCCAGACCTCTGAGGTCCTCCTCACAGAGAAAGTTGCTAGATCCTGGATTACAGGCCTGAACACCTTTTAGAACTGTGCTGTTGAGAGATGAAAAACGCTGCTCCATCTCAGCAACCATCCTGTCAAGGCAAGGTAGATACACTGCGGTTCTCAACTTCTCGGCATTCCCTAGGTCACTCGCTGCCCCACAACTAGACTCGACTACATACTCCTCCATGCGTCTCTGCTTCTGCCTTTGTCTTGGTACAGCACATGACTCAGGGATTTGGTGTGTTTCGCACAAGGCCTTTGCGCGGTCATAAACCTCAGCTGCTTTGTCATCAGTGCGCATTTCTTGTAGAGTGGCGCACACAGCGCATTTGAACTCCTCAGCTTTTGCCAGGTCCACAGTTTCACTTTGTAGGTATTTGTGTAGACTGTCTGTCACAGACAAAAAAGTCTTGAACATCATCAATAGATAAACTGTGGAGAACCTTGCAAGGTTGGCATGCAGACCCACAGCCGTAGGGTTGCTGATATTGGACAGGCACGTGAGAACTACTGGGAAATTCTCTATCATAGCGTTGATAGACCTCAGCTGGCAAGACCATCGGGTCTTGGACAGCTGTACAAGCTCAGAAGCTTGTAAGCCAAGCTGTTTCTGAGTCTCCTTAAACTTGTCATGGTTCACAAGGGAGCCAGAAAAGAATGTATAGACATTCTGCAGGAGGTCAAATAACTTCCTGGCCTCTGGTATGGCCAGACATGTGGAACAGAGCACTAAATTCAATTGATGTGCATAGCAGTGCACATAAATGGCCATGGGATGGTTCTCTCGGAACTTTGCTTGGACCCCTCCAACAGCCCCACTCATGACTGAGGCGCCATCATAAGCCTGTGCAACCACCTTCACATGGTCTATGCCATTCAACCTTAGCTGTTGTTCAATGGCAGTTGTAATGGACTCCGCGTCAAAACCCTTCAAATCTACCATAGCTAGTAAATGTTCTTGCACACTCCCCCCAGCAACATATCGGACACACACAGCTAGCTGCTCAGTGCTGCCATCTCTTGCTTCGTCAGCCATCACTGAAAACATTCCAGCCTCCTTAATGTCTTTACTGATAGCTTTTGTTATCTCCTGGGCACAGCACTGAATTACTTCATTTTGTGATGAAGGTGACAAGTATGTAGTGTGTGATGGTGCTGAATATGTCTGAAGGAAAGGGTCGAACTCTTTCAAGAGGTTCATGCATTCCAGAAAGTTCCCCTGGTTGTCGCTGGACATGCCCTCATCATGGCCACGGAATGGGATATTTTGTTTTCCCAAAAACTTGGTAACAGCCACAACCCGGCTGAGGTACTCCCGTCTCTCTTTTATTTCATGCTCACTGGCAGAATCCAAATGGTCGACAACACTGCCATGAGCCTCACTGGCTTTATAACTACACCAAGACTGCATGCTTGCCTTATGTGCTGGTGATTTCTCATGCTCTCTATAGACATCCAGAGCTTTTTTCCAATTTTGAAAGCCAGTGTTTACAAAGGTGTCATTCTTCAAATGTTTCCCAAATATTCTACAGGGAAAACAAAACGCTGCATCTTTAGCCTTGGAATATTCCAGCCATGTAAAGCTTTCAAACCAGTTGGCGTTAAATGATCGATTCTTTGCACCAAAGTTGTGCTGGGGATATTTTGACAACTTAACTTGGTTTGGGCCAGACTCCTTTCCCCCAAGATCACTTGTATGTCCCTCAAGATTGTGGACACTGCTTTTTTCTCTTGCCCCCAGTCTAATGTTCTCTGCCACTGTGGCAACTGTTTTCTCAGTCTCATCTCTGGGATGTGATCTCTCCGGCCTGTCTGTCTCTTGTTGTCCTTCCTTCTCTCTCTGCCTTTCCCCTGCCTCAACCAGCTCAATCTCTTCTGCCCTCTGACTCTCCTGTCTGGTGCAACGTACAAAAAAATCATATGCTCAATAGTTACCTCAGATAACCATTAAAAGTTCAAATAACATTCATCACATCTATAAGTAGGGACATTTACAGTAGCTAACTACATTGTCAGCTGAGTCTCACTCTCACCTGTCAGTGTCATCTCTCAGTGTCATCCCTTCCTGTGTCCCTTCAATCTCCTCCTCTCCTCCTCTGCACTCTGCTGCACTGAGTCTTGAAACAACATGAACATATTACAGTCTAATGTCTGCATTTTCATTATCTAAATTTTTACATATGCAGATGTAAGGTTACTTGTGTATAACCTGTTTGCAGTTATTCCTAATTAATATTAAATTAATAGCCATATCACCTCTGCTCGTGCTCATCAAAATCCCTCTCTCCTTCACCTCCTCCGACACTCTGCTGCTCCTCTTTGTCTGGACAGATATGTAACTGTTAGGCTAGTGACCAGTGGTGAACTCAACTTGTGGGTTGTTACCTAAAAGTGGTTTGGGTTGCCTTGTTACCTAGCTTACCTCTCTCATTTCTCCTTGCTGCTTTATCCCTGCTCCGAGCGAATAACTTTCTGATGTCCATTTACAAGATACTAAATACTAAAATACAGAATACTATCAAATCAATCAAATCATGAAGTGATAAATAATGGGAAACCAACGCCGGAGCTAAAAGGTATGTTTCAAAAGACGGTTAGGATAACTCCATCGACTACTCACGTTCAAAGCCACATTTCTTTGAAAATGTTTCACCTCAATAATAGATTTCGTGATTTAAGATACTTGGGTTTATATATTTCTAAATCTGACACTGAAACTGTCAGTGCCTCACCAGCCACGAACCTCAGCGCATGTCACTGCTATTCACATCTCCATCCATTTAGCCTAGTCTATTATGTTTTATAAATTATTAAAAAGGGCTATTTATACAAATCACATAACATTTAACAGTGTAGCCTATACGATTAGCTTCCAGGCAAACTCATTAAAATATATAGCCTACTCCTGTGTGACCTTCACTTCTAAGACTAAGATTATGTTCATCGTAAAATTACGTTGCTTACCAGATTGACCGCAAGCTTTATTTCATGGTATCCTGAACTACCAAGGCAAAACACGCATCAACACTACGGGTTATCAGAAGGGACAAAAAACATTCGAATAAACAAATGAAAGCAGCGTGTGCTGAATAGGACTAGTCTTATGCTGTGCAAGAGAGGTTTACAGTAGCAAAATTGAGTTCGCATTGACGGCCACAATGCTTGTAAAAGACGCTCCGTGCAAAGGGGTTATAAAGTTACCAGACACACGGGCAGGCAAGTGCATAGAGTTACTAGTCCGATAGGAAAGTTACTAGACCCGGGCGTGCGGGCGTGTCGCCATTTCGAACCCTGAATAAATTAATAAATTAATAAAAAAATCAGTGACCCAGGCATACCGGGGCACCTCAGATCTACAGGGGGGCACGTGCCCCCGTGAAAAGGGTCTCGCGACGCCGATGACTACAACCCTAGTTATATTTAAAACATTTTTAGAAGGCCTCGTGAAATACTTTAATGTAAATTAAAATGTGAAGGAATGTGTGTATAACAAAATACATCCGTCATAAACACAATACCGGAAACAGACGTAGTGATGTGACGTGTGATCCTCAGCTGATTGGATGTTTTAGCCGCAAAGCATGTTGGGATATGGTGTTTATGCGATATGAAATCTGAAAACATGTTTTAAAAATAAAATAATACTTTATTCCGAGTGTGCTTTCTTTCTCTTTGGAAGTCATCACATAAATGCATTATAATACACGGTTCGGCTGCATTAAATATTAGACATCTGCCGTTGTTCTCTCTTTATAGAGCCCTGATGAGAAGACTTCTGGACAAACTGAAGAACTGCTGCCGAAACATACGTGACGTGGATCATAAATATATCAGCAATTAAACAACATCTTCAATTTATTTTCACACAATGCGTCTCCTCGCAGTATCAACACTAATTCGGCTGACTTTTATATTTGATCCAATCGGTAAATAGGCTGTATTTACACCCTAATGGTGCACAGCTGACAGACAGGGAGTTTTTTTTTTTTTTTTTTCTTTGAATATAAGAATGTAATTACTGAGTTGAGAGAATATTCAGGGGTTTTGGGTGATGGGTAGACTTGCCACCCGTTCCTTGAAATACGTATTTGTTACGTAATTGGGAATTAAATGTTGCGTTCCGTATTGAACCAATACGGAACGCAGTTTGTCCCGTATTTTCACAATCTGTCCCATGCACGTCTGTCACACACACACGTGAACACTGAACTAACAATAATGAACAAAATAAAGGACAGGAAATATTAAAAACAGCAAAATATGTTGGCGGGAGGTGCGCAAGACCTTCCGCGGACTCTCCTCTCTGCTCTGCCTCTGTGCCAAATCCTGTCTGTCTGCCTGTCAGCCCGGCCCGGCCCCTTTGCGCTGCCTGTCGTCGTTACGCTCGCTACGTTACGTCATTACGCCGCTCTGTCGCGGCGTGATTTTTAAAAACAAATGCAAGATGTCTTCAGATACGCCACCTCGTCCTCAAAAGAGGAAACACCGACAACAGAAATACAGACGAGAATGGGAAGAGGCAAACCAGTGGCTTGATAGGGTCCCTGAAGATGACTACAAGGCAAATTGCAAAGCATGTCGCAGAACATTTTCAGTGTCGCACGGTGGGCTGTCTGATGTCAAACAGCACGCAGCCGGGGATCTCCACTCAAGAAATATCAGAACACAAAGGAGCCAAGCACCAGTGTCACAGTTCTTCATAGCTGAAACATCTCCTGAGATTGATTCGGTATGATATGGGACCAGGGGTGGGTAGAGACTCTACCCACCCCTGGTCCCATATCATACCGATATGATTTTAAAGTCTATTAAATAAACGTGTATTTAATATTATCAATATAGAATGAAATGTAACCATAAAGAACATCTCTGATTCAGAATCAGAACTCTTATGTTGTTATGCTAATGCTGCTCATTTGAAATTATTCCTAATAGATTAACAGCAAATAAATACTGTGAATAAATAGGCCTACTGTGAATAAATACGATTGATTGATTGATAAATAAAATAAATAGTGACAACAATATGAAAGTAATAATCTGACATCATCCCATTCCCCCCTCTAGATTACTGCAGCTGAGGTGACACAGGTATACCACACAGTAAAACATAACCTCAGCTACAACAGTGCTGACTGTGGACACAAGCTCAATCAAAAGACTCTATCTGATTCCAAAATGGTGAAGAAGATGACTTTGGGGAGAACAAAGCAAGAGGCACTGGTGAAAGACGTCCTGGCCCCGAAGGCAGTGGGTGATGTTCTCAAGATCTTAACATCACCACCCCTCCCATTCTCCATACAGACCGATGCTTCCAATAAAGGGAACAGGAAGATGTTTCCCCTTGCTGTCCAGTACTTCACTCCAGAGTCTGGTGTCACCAACAAAATGCTGGACTTCATAGAGAATCCAGATGAGTCAGCTGCTGGGATTGTAGCTCTCCTGGAACAATCCCTTGAGAAATTTG
Organism: Notothenia rossii; assembly: GCF_949606895.1. NCBI lineage: Eukaryota > Metazoa > Chordata > Actinopteri > Perciformes > Nototheniidae > Notothenia > Notothenia rossii. Next base: position 53,274,904 of record NC_136903.1, on the reverse strand, counting down.
GCTTGTCAATGGATCAAGTGACTGCATTCAGTGCTGACAACACAAATGTCAATTATGGTATTCACAACTCTGTTTTCACCAACCTGAAGAGAAAACAAAACGATCTGCTGCGAGGAAACATGCCATGCCCACATAGTGCACAACACAGTGAAGCACGCCCTTGACAAGCTTACTGTAGATGTGGAGAATGTTGTGCTGAAGGTCTATGGCCACTTCTCCATTTCAGCAAAAAGAAGAGAGTCACTCAAAGAATTTTGTGAGTTTTGTGACGTTGAATTCCAAGAGATCCTACGACATGTGACAACCAGGTGGCTCTCCCTCAATCCAGCCATCCATCGGCTGATGCAGACCTGGACTGCACTGAAGTCGTACTTCATCAGTCTAGGAGACGAGTGTCCCAAGCAAGTGCAAGCTTTGTTAAAGCTCAACAGAGACTCAACTGTGGAAGATGAAGACATTGTGGAGATTTACCTTCTTTTCTGCAACAATATACTCTCCCTCTTTGAGGAAGTAGTAAAGAGCCTGGAGAGCAATAGAACCACCTGTGTTGAGTTGTATTCCATCATGGATGAATTCAGGCAAAAGCTCATACAGAGACGAGACGACCAGTTCTATGGGTACCTAACAAGGCAAAAGCTGCAGCGCCTCCTCCCTCATGACGCACACATGGCAAGGGCCGAATTCACTGCATTCCTCAATACAGCCATTTCATATGTTGAGAAATGGTTCGACTTCTCCGAAGAGAACTGGCTCTTCTCACTGCAGCCTCTCTTACTCCAACATGGCAACCTGACCTTTAATCAAATTGAGAAGGTGGCTACCAAACTCAACCTCATCAATAAATTGAAGATGAATGAGCTTTACGATGAGTGCACCACAGCCAATACAATCCTGAGGAGGCTCAGAGAAGAATATTCTGATGCATGGAAGTCCAAGGGTGTGGCTGCGAGGTGGATGGCTGTGTTTAAAGAAGTGGATGTGCCCAACATGCTCTCCATCATGAGACACATCCTGAGCATCCCAGCATCCACTGGATACGTGGAAAGGATCTTCTCCAAAATGACCAACAAGTGGAGTGACTGCAGGAGCAGGTGCTCAGTGGAGCTCATCAGGAGTGAGGTCCTCATTACTCTGAACTTTGAGCAGACCTGTCCAGAGTTCCACACCACAGCTCTGAAAGACAAGGAGCTGCTCAGTGCTGCAAGAAGTAACAAGAAGTACTCCTGGAAGAAGAAGTGAGGAAGAGAGGGGACTGTTTAAACCTGTTCTAACAAAAAAAAGGACATAAAGGAGTTGAGGGAAGCTATGCACTTTATTTTTTATCTGTTTATTAGTTTTATGTTATGCACTTTCTTTAGGCGTATCTTGACTCCACTGGTGGCTCCCAGTTATGAAGCAGAGGGTATGCGGCCAGGTTCAGACTTGGCTCAGGGAGTGATGTTATCAATCTTTTCATTTGTCATTTTGTTCAATCAGATAATCATAAAAGGTTCACAAAAGTGTTTCATTTTAAGATGATTCGTAAAAGAGTCCTCAGGCAGGCTTTGTTACAGCTGTTACAGCACTTTATATGCATATAATACAGACTAGCATATGCTCAAGTTCAGCCTAGGTCAGTCTAATCACCCGTAACAAGTTTACAAGTGTGTTTCATTTCATTGTTTTCTGCCTTAAGTTTAATTGTTCCCAAATGTTACACTTAAAGCACATTCTATTGTAGCTTATTTAATTTAGGTGCTGTTCTGTTTCAGTTAACGTGCCCTATGCAGGCAGGCTTTGTTTAATTTACTATGGCTATGCTCAGGTTCAAATGTTACACTTAAAGCACATTCTATTGTAGCTTATTTAATTTAGGTGCTGTTCTCAGGTTCAGGCTAGTTCAGCCTATGCACAGTATGTATTTAAACATACAAGTTTACAAGTTCATTGCTAATAAAGCACTTTAAACTAAGTATGACTACAGTAAATGCTTTCTTGACTACCCCTTCCTTACTGACCACCAAGTGACCCCAGGGCCCAGAGGCTATTATGGTATGTGAAATCATGTCAATTATTTAAATCAAAGCATTTTGGTTCATATAAAAAATAGATATATTTCTATGCATTTCAGGAGTTTCGGACACCCGCGCGGCGTGAGGGGTGTTCCTTATTTCTATTTCTGAAAGATGGCAACCCTACACAGACCCCACGCAGCATTCTCATCTGTTTGTCATTACTGATGTCATTTTCGGGTTGCTAAAGCCATTGTAAAACATAGTCACTGATGTTCCGCTGTAACGGTGGTGGACTCATCAGAACATAGTGGGCAAGCTGACCAATCAGAGCACAGTGGGCTCATAGGGAGGAGGGGGGGGGGGTCGGCAGGAGCTCCAACAAGCCGTTTAGGACAGAGTGAATACACATACTATACAGAGATGCTGTATGAGAAACAAATGTGAGTTTGTAACATTGCACAATATAAACATATTCTAGTATACCTCAACAATGGAATGATGATCAGTATAAATGGCCATGACATGGGACCTTTAAAGTAAATTCAGATTGAACATAGTAAAACAATTCAATTATAGTGAAAACCACCCTTGAATGAGGGGATAGTAGACTAAAAGCTTTAGGAACCCAAACTATAACATAACTACCCTGTATCAAGATTGATGCAAAACAAGCAGGGCCGTGGTAAGTAGGGGTGCTGAGGGTGCTGCAGCACCCCCCGGTGGAGGACAGGGAATTTGCACTTCCACAAGATTAAATAAAAAATAATAAAAATATATTAATAATACAAAAACAGTTTCATTCAATTGTTTTGGTTATGTTCATATACTGACAATATTTAAATGATAGGATGTGGTTTAAAAAATGAAGATCTTATTATACACATTTTGAGTCTGGTCGGAAATGACGTCAAGCACATACAGACAAGTTAAGTACAGTACAAGTACAGTAACAGGACGGACATACTATAATGGCGGCACAAAAGCGAATATTAGATTTCTTTTCGAATCCTTCAAAAAGATGTAAAATTGATTGCAACACAACCTCGGACAGCATGCCAAGCAATAGCTCAAGCCCAAGTACCTCGGGAAACTCTTTGCCAAGAGAGAACGTCCTTAACACTGTTGAAGTCGTTGACAGCTGCCAAAGAGAGAATGAAGCTAGCGCTAGCACTAGCGCTAGCAGCCAAGTGCGAAGAGGAGAGGGGGGAGCTAATGCCAACGGCTCCAAACCAAGTGAGGCTGCTGCAACTTTAACGCATCGGTCGTGCCAGCCTCGTAACCACGTTTTCCCTGGTAGGCATTTCGGAAAGGAAAACTTTTCCCGTTCTTTTCAACCCGGCTGGTTTGATAAGTGGAGATGGCTTACCTACAGTATAGAGACTGATAGCGTTTTTTGTTTTGCATACCTCCAGGCTGTGCAGAAAAAACTAATATCTTCAGAGTCAGACCATGGTGATAAGTTTTTTGTGGGGAGGGGATTTTCCAACTGGCAAAAAGCAACTGCTAAATTCAGTTTGCACGAGAAATCGCCTATACACACAGAGGCAATCAGGAAACTTTCTGGATTACAGCAAACTCCAATAACTGCACTCCTTTCAGATGGTGTAGTTAAAAGACAACAGACGGCAAGAAATGTCCTGGAGATTTTGTTCCGTTCGATTTCCTTTCTTGGAAGAAAGGGATTGCCATTTAGAGGAGACACAATGCGCGACGGCATTCTCTACGAGTTGATGTTGGAAAGGACATATAATTTACCCAAGGAAAGAGAATGCGTTATGAGGCGGGACAACTGGGTCAGCAACACCATACAAAATGAGATTATCTCCCAATTTGCGCATTCTGTTCAAAGGACAATAGTTTCCCGTGCGTCTGTCAGTGAATTTTACGGACTAACAGCTGATGGTACAACCGATATCAGCACTGACGAGCAGTTTTCCTGCTGCCTTCAGTATGTGGACAAGGATCTGGAGACACACTGTGACTTTTTAGGATTTTACAACTGCCCAGACACTACAGCAGAGACACTTTTTACCTGTTTGAAAGACATTCTACTGAGACTGAACATTCCTATTGCTCATCTACAGGGGTATTGCTTTGATGGTGCCGCCAATATGTCAGGCCGTTTGTCCGGTGTTCAGGCCCGGCTGAAAGAAGCGAGCCCACACTCACTGTATGTACACTGTTGCAATCACGCCCTGGATCTTGTACTCCAGGAAGTTGCACGTGGGGTAAACCTGATTGCAGAAGGACTCAATTTTTTTGCAGAGTGTTGCTGTGATTATCAAAGAGTCGGCGAAACGCAAGCAATTGTTTGAATCACTATTTGGCTGTGAAGACGTCATTGTTAACATTCTGGGTCTATGCCCAACGCGATGGTGTGTGCGCACCAAAGCAATTAAACGCTGTTGCGCATCATACTCTGTCTTACTGACAACACTGGAGAGTTTGAAGGAGGACAGAAGTGTGAGAGGGGATACCAGGGCCAAAGTTGCCGGGCTTCACAAACAGGCCCTCAAAGGCAAAACTCTTTTCAGCCTCCGCGCATGTGAAGCGCTATTTGGCCCTTGAGAGGCTGTCGCGAAAACCCTGCAGAGCAAAAAGGCAAGTGCACTCGGTGCCATTGAGTGTGTTAACCTTTTGATGGACCGCGTTAGTGCCCTGCGAGTTGATGGTGTGGCCGGTATGATCAACGAAGTGAAAGAGAGTGCTACCCGGTACGGCCTAAAGATGCCTGATGAAAATGAATACAGGGTGAGGGTAAGCAAAACACCTGCCCGGTATCGTCAAACCAGAGAGGCTGAATCTCTGCAACAGGCAACGTATGATGTCAGATGGAGGACTGAATTTTACGAGGCTGTGGATCTGGTTCACTCTGAGCTCAGCAGGAGATTCGACCAGGATGGGATGAGAGTAGCGGCATTCAGGGAGAAGATCGCAATTGACGCAGCAAACGGAAAGCCGGTTGCGGTACTGGACGCAGAGGCTTTGAAATTACCCACGGGGTTTGACCTAGGCCGACTGCAACTGCAGCTCCAGATGTTGGGAAGTGCCTTTAAAGAGACTGTTCACAAGACAGTACAAGAGGTTGCATCAGGTCCGTCAGAACTTCATCCTCAGACAAGATCTCTTTTTGGAGAAGCAGAGAGGCTAATGAAACTCTGCATGTGCCTTCCTATATCAGTTGCATCCTCGGAGCGAAGTTTCTCCACACTCAGACGCCTTAAAACCTGGCTGAGGAGCAGCATGTCCCAGAAAAGACTTACACACCTTACACTCATGCATGTGCACGGAGACATCGTTGAACAAATGGATATACAGGACATGATGAAAAGTTTCCTCAGTATGAATCCCGAGCGCAAGAACACCTTCGGAGTATTAGCCTAAGGTAAGACATTTTTTTCATGCAAGAACACCATGTACAGTCCCGAGGCCTACTATTGCTATTTTTAGTTTTAAGATAGATCTGATGCCGTTGTTTTTCCTGTGTCAGTGGTTGTTTTTGCAATATGTCAGTTTGCAATATGTCAGTGGTCGATGCGTTTATTATTTTTGTGGCATTGTGCTTGCCCGTACTTGGGAGGGAGTTACAGTTTGTGTATCCAATCATCCTGTGTCTGTAGTCGCTATTTTATCATTAAAGTTTGGCTTCGGAGGAAGTACCCAGTCGCTGTTGTTGCCCTCCCCCCCCTTTATATTGTGTCATCCCCATAGCACCCCCCATTTGAAACATGTTCCCACGGCTATGAAAACAAGTGACATTTGACCTTTTTGAGAAATTTAGAGAAAAAAAAACACTTCTGGGGTCATTTGGGTGCATTTTCCATATATCTGGCCCCCCTCGTTCAATTTTGATGATTGACATCTCTTTTTGACCGCTAGAGCCAATATAATCGAGGGGAAGTTCCTAAAATCCATCTAAACATTACCCATTGGGGAATGAGTGATGCGTAGCCAGAATGCCCCGGAACCGGAAGCTGCGATACACTCTGGTAGCTATCATTAGCAGCTAATATGAAAACTCCGTTATTGTCATAAAAATGGAATGATGGATTATCAGTTATAATTTCAAAGTGACACAGACACATTGGATTAACCAAGGATTAACATTCAGCAGCGTTTTTATCGTTTTAATGCCATTGAACACAACTTTCATCAGAACACAGCCACGGTAAGAATTATTTTCCGATTTGGTCCAGTAAAGCGAATTTCGTTGTTGTTGTTTGTTGTCATTTCGCCCCGAGTGATCGCTCAGTGATAATACTAATAAGGGTAGCTTAACGTGAGTTATGTGCTAAGTGTGTTAGCATTTTTTCGGTCAGGGTTCATTTAGACGCTTCTTGTGAGACTTGTGTTTTGTTTCGGTAAAAATGGTTCGTATTGTCAGTTAGCTGAGTTTCTTCCCATTAATCGGGTATGACACATTAATAGGCTTTTAAATGTTAAGAAGCCCTGAGAGTTTTGTGAGAAAAAAAACCTGCAGCTCACGGGCTTAACAGGTTAAGAGAACTACTTTAATATGCAGCTAAAAACCCTTCAATGTTGTTATCTGTACAGATGAATTCCTGTGTTATTAGCTCCAATTCAACCACTCATCCTTCACTGGGTTGCAGTGGCGAGCCGTGACTTTTATACCTAGGCCCTCTGACAGTGGCCCGGGGTGCAAAACGCATCAATGACAGCGACCTTCTACCACACAAAACAACACCATTTATATAAACACCTATCATGACAGGGCACCCACAGCCAAGTAACAATTACAAATGGCGGCCCACATTCATTTTCATTTAATTTCAAACCTTTATTTAACCAGATTGGTCCCATTGAGATCATAGATCTCTTTTTCAAGGGAGACCTGCAGCATATAGGTTCCACATGAAACATAAAACAATAAAGGACTTCATACATTATATTTACAGGATACATTTACATAGTTATAGACATTTACAAGTGCCCATAGTATCAACGAGCATTTCATTTAGTCTAGCTTTAAAAACATGTAGAGGAATGAGATTGCTCAGTTTCAATTCTTGCTGAAGATTGTTCCAAGCAAGTGGAGCTGCACACATAAAAGCTGTCTTACCTAAGACAGTCCTTGCTCTTGGCACATCTAACAATACTACATAATGCGATCTCAGACAATAGCTGCTTGCAACTCTCTGTGTTATCAGAGAGCAGATATGTTACGGGAGTTTACCCAACAAAGCTTTATAAATAAACGTGTACCAATGACTGAGCCTCTTTACAGTAAGTGATGGCAAACCTGCCTTGGCATACAGGGTACAGTGATGAGTAAGTGCTTTACAATTTGTGACAAATCTCAGTGCGCTGTGATAGGCAGCATCTAACTTGTTCAGGCAATAGGCAGGTGCATTCATATACAACAAATCACCATAGTCCAGCACAGGTAAAAAGGTCACATTGAAAATGACAATACCTTTGATGATCAAGTCACTTAAACACAAAGTCCATCCTCCTGTCCTTTTGGATGAAGTACTTCATGGCGGGTCATTCAGCTGATCCTTTGCCCCTCCAGTTTATCATTGTAACTCAATCTTGAAAATGACTCGGTTAATAATTTCGCAACGATGTCATCACTATCACTGAAGTGAGCCATCATGAACGAACTTATGCTAATCATAAATCTATCGATCATAAATCTATCGATTAGATTTATGATTCGAAAATAATAAAAGTAGGGTAGACATGTGGTTATTATCCGGCTGAACACAACGTGCATTTATCTAACGGGTTAGTTTTCGACAGACCTTATTTCGAGCTATTTTCCAAAATTCAACGGAGAAATCGCAATGCTTTTGTGTCGAGGGAACCCGAGCGCAGCTTACTTCCGGGTTTTAGGACGCGTCACTGCACCACTTGCATAGACTTCACAGCGGGCGGAACTTGTCATAAAGTTCGCGAAAATAAAGCCCACCCATTTAGAGGGAAGATATGATTGGTCAATTGTAATGTCATTTGACATTACTCTCTCATTGAGTTACTAGCGGGCCCTCTGTGAATGTAGAGAGGGACCAACAAGCCCTCCCGTCTTCACAGTAACTCGCAGAGACGGCATTTAACCCTTCACATTCCAACAGAAACTGAACAGATCCCCAATCTGATCAATGATGACATGTATAGCCGCATGTCATCATTTCAGCGCTGGTTGTCTTGGTGGTGCCCAGCAAACAATGTGGGCTTCGTGAATAATTGGACAGCCTTCTGGGGAAAACCTGGTCTGATTAAGAGAGACGGCATTCATCCTACTTTGGAAGGTGCAAATCTCATTTCGGCAAACATTTCAGGGCTCTGTGGACTTAATCCATGACAAACTGGAATTGAGACCAGGAGGCAGAGTCGCAGTCTTACACGCTTCTCTGCGCTCTCTCCTAGGCAGTCATCCATAGGAATCCCGAACCCAATAAAATACCCAATATTAACGGTGTGTGTGTCTGCCCAAGGACAATTTAAGGTAAAACCTAATAGAGGTGTCATACATAATAACCTAATAAAAGTAAAAGTAACAACTACTACAGTGCAACAAAACAGGAAGATTAAATGTGGTCTCTTAAACATAAGATCTCTAGCATCTAAAGCAATACTGGTAAAATTATTTAATATCAGATTATAATATTGATATATGCTGTCTCACTGAAACTTGGTTGAGACATGAAGAATATGTCAGCATAAATGAGGCCACTCCACCCAGCCATATCAATACTCATATTGCCCGAGGCACGGGCCGAGGAGGTGGAGTTGCAGCAATCTTTGACTCAAGTTTACTTATCAATACTAAACAAAAATTAAATTATACCTCCTTTGAAAGCCTCATTTTCAGTCTTACGCATCCGACCTGGAAAACTTTGCAGCCAATCTTATTTGTTACAGTGTACCGTGCACCAGGTCCTTATTCAGAATTCTTATCAGAATTCTCTGAGTTTTTATCAGCTTTGGTACTTAAAACAGATAAAGTAATTATCGTAGGTGACTTTAATATTCATGTTGACGATGATAAAAATAGCCTTACTGTTGCATTTAACTCTATATTAGATTCTGTTGGTTTCTGTCAGAGTGTAAATAAACCAACCCACTGCTATAACCACACTCTTGACCTTGTTCTGACTTATGGTTTTGAAATTGAGCAACTATTAGTCGAACCGCATAATCCTGCTTTATCCGACCATTTCTTAGTAACTTTTGAAGTACTGTTACTAGACTACAAAGCATTAGCCAAAAGCTCCTGCAGCAGAAACCTATCTGTTAGTGCTATAGCCAAATTTAAGGAAGAGATTCCACCAATACTTAACTCGATAGCATGTCTGCATGTAGGGGAGGAAACTTATACAAAATGTACACCACCCCAAATTGATCATGTTGTTGATAGTGCTACAGATGCGCTGCGAATAAAATTAGACTCTGTTGCTCCTTTGAAAAAGAAGAAAATAAAACAACATAGATTAGCTCCATGGCATAATGCCGGAACCCGCAAAATAAAGCAAAAGTCGAGACAACTTGAAAGGATATGGCATTCCACTAAACTTGAAGAATCTCGTTTAATTTGGCATATTACTCTCAATGAATATAAGAAAGCACTGCGTAAAGCGAGAGCAGCCTACTACTCTTCATTAATAGATGAGAATAAGAATAATGCAAGATTTCTTTTCAGCACTGTAGCCAGGCTGACAGAGAGCCACAGCTCGACTGAGCCTTCTATTCCCATAGCACTCAGTAGTAATGATTTTATGTGCTTTTTTAACGATAAAATTGTTACTCTTAGAAACAAAATCAATGACCTCTTGCCTTTGACCAGTATAGTGTTATCAACAGCTCCCGGAAACGTAAGTTATAATATTACACTAGATAGCAAACTAGAATGCTTTTCAGCCATAAACCTTGAACAATTAAATTCAATGATTCTCTCTTCTAAACCATCAACGTGTATCTTAGACCCGATTCCAACTAAGCTGTTAAAATAAATTATTCCATTAATTAGCACTTCTTTATTAAATATTATGAATATGTCTTTATTATCAGGCTATGTTCCACAATCATTCAAAGTAGCAGTGATAAAACCGCTTCTTAAAAAGCACAACCTCGATCCAGAGGTTTTAGCCAACTATAGACCTATTTCTAATCTTCCGTTCCTCTCAAAAATTCTTGAGAAAGCAGTCGCAAAACAGCTGTGTGATTACTTAAAAAACTATGATTTATTTGAAGATTTTCAGTCTGGCTTTAGAACACAACATAGCACAGAGACAGCTCTGGTTAAAGTCATAAATGACATTCTAATAGCCTCTGACAAGGGACTTGTCTCTATTCTTGTCTTGCTCGATCTTAGTGTTGCATTTGATACTATCGACCATGATATCCTATTGCAAAGACTAGAGCACTTAGTTGGCATACAGGGAACTGCTTTAGGCTGGTTTAGGTCCTATCTATCTGAACGCTCTCAGTTTGTACGTGTCAACGATGAATCTTCCATGCAAACCAAAGTTAGCCATGGAGTGCCACAGGGCTCAGTACTTGGACCTATTTTGTTCACCCTATATATGCTTCCGTTAGGCAATATTATAAGGAATCATTCTGTAAACTTTCATTGTTATGCGGATGATACTCAACTATATTTATCAATCAAGCCTGATGAAATTAATCATCTAAATAAAATTCAAGACTGCCTCAAGGACTTAAAAACGTGGATGACCTTACATTTTTTGATGTTAAACACGACCAAAACTGAAGTTATTGTACTTGGCCCGAAGAATCTACGAAACAAATTATCTAAAGATATACTAACTATGGATGGCATTAATTTGGCCTCCAGTGAGACTGTAAGGAATCTTGGTGTTATATTTGATCAGGATTTATCCTTTAACACCCACATAAAATCAATTTCAAGGACCGCCTACTTCCATCTACGTAACATTGCAAAAATCAGGCATATCTTGCCTCAAAACGATGCAGAGAAACTAGTCCATGCATTTGTTACTTCAAGACTGGATTATTGTAACTCCTTATTATCAGGGTGTTCCAAGAAGTCAGTCAAGTCGCTTCAGCTGATTCAAAATGCTGCAGCTCGTGTACTAACCAGAGTTAGGAAAAGGGACCACATTACTCCTGTTCTGGCTGCCTTACACTGGCTCCCTATAGAACACAGGATAGAATTTAAAATTCTTCTTCTCGCCTACAAAGCCCTTAATGGGCAGGCGCCATCTTACCTTAAAGAACTCATTATACCCTACTGTCCTACTAGGGCATTGCGTTCCAAGAATGCAGGGTTGTTGGTTGTTCCTAGAGTCTCTAAAAGTACAATGGGAGCCAGAGCCTTTTCTTATCAAGCTCCACTTTTGCGGAATCAGCTTCCAGTTTGTGTTCGGACGGCAGACACCCTATCCGTTTTTAAGAGTGCGCTTAAGACCTTCCTTTTTGATAAAGCTTATAGTTAGGGCTGATTAGATTCAGCCCCTAGTTTTGCTGATATAGGCTTAGTTTGTCGGGGGACATCTTACTTCTTCCTTCTCTCTGTCTATATCTGTGTACTCTCATGTTCCGATTAACCCAGCTTCCCCAAATTTCTTTCTTTTTGGTGTCTATGGATGATCCTGCGGTCCTGTGTCATGGATTGCGAGTCCTGGATCTTGAGTCGTGGCTGTGGTCCTGGATCATAAGTCCTGGATGGATATACTCGTGGATTCATCTTCCTATTATACACACATGCATTTCCAAACATTTGGACTACCTATGTTGCAAATGTATTATCTTTTCAATTTATACACGGCATCTATTGCACGTCTGTCCGTCCTGGGAGAGGGATCCCTCCTCTGTTGCTCTCCCTGAGATTTCTCCCATTTTTCCCTTTAAACTGTGGGTTTTCTCTGGAAGTTTTTCCTTGTACGATGTGAGGGTCTAAGGACAGAGGGTGTCGTATTGTCATACTGATATTCTGTACAAACTGTGAAGTCCACTGAGACAAATGTAACATTTGTGATATTGGGCTATATAAATAAACATTGATTGATTGAACAGGCAGATTCGAAGGATTTATTTCTTTGGAAATGTTATTTTAAATACGATGAAATCAAGTTATTTTGGTAAAACTAATGAAAAATGTAACAACAAGAAAATATTAAAAATAATATTAAAAAAAAAATGTTTTTCTTTTAATGTTTTCAAATATAATTTTTTAGAATATTTTACGGCTCGTCACTGCTGGGTTGGGATTATAACAGGGGTAGAAGGAATGTGTACTCAGTAGGGATGTTAAGATTCACCGATTCGCATCGGTGCACCGGCATAAACGTTCAAAATGCGAGTGCACCTGTTGAAAGAGTGCACATCGGCTACAGTTTGGGTTGAACTCGTGATGCATTGATTGTAGCGTCTTTGCATCTAAACAAAACGATGAATTCATATAATATCCTCTCATCCTGTCAGCACTCAGCAGAGACGATCTTGATCTTTGCTTTGCCACTAAACAGGCCGAGAGTCTCAGTTATCAACAAACATGGAAGTCGAGAAGAAAGAGAAACACAGCGCACCGGAAAAAAGCTTGGCAACTCTTTGGATTTTTCAAGAAAGACGGACAATTGAAAAATCGTTCTTGCACACCGGACTCTTATATCCGTATAAGGGCATAAAGGTGCGCTGCATTTGCGCATCAGATGAGGCTCCCTCCGCGAGGGGAACGAGCGGCCCTGAGTTTGCCATATCAACATTAACTTTAATTATGACACCACTTCCATTTTTTGTATCTCCATCGGATTTTATTTCATCCATATAGGCAACCTACATAGCAACATTTTTCTCCCATAATCAGAACATTGAAATTATATATGAGCACTATACAACATTGCTTCAGCAATAAACTTAACAAATCGTTTTTAGTATGTAATTTGTTTTAAGCCCTGTGGAAACAAATTGTATGCACAGTTGCCATTTCAGCATACTGCTTTCAATGAGACTCCCTTATATACAAAGTTTTGCAAGGGCAGCAAATGTTAAAAAAGGGAATTAAATGTAACAAACAGAAATATGAGTACTATATAACAATGCTGCTATGCTTATGAAAATATCCACATCGAAGAAGAAAAAAGAGACCGGGACAAAGAGCTCCATTAGGCAAAACCTATACTAGTCAATGTGATCCCTGGCCCTGCTTTCCTTTGCTGAGCTCCATTATCTGCGGATCGTACTTTGTCACTTTAAGTTGCACACAAGCTTCAGAGTGGTCAGTTGTCAAACGACTGCGGAAGGGGCTGAACTTCTCTGGTAGAGATATCCTACAGGTGAAGATGCAAGTGCTGTGATCATGTCTTGCCGTGGTTTTCCAGCTGTTTCATGTCCTGTGTATCCAGCCAGTCTATCACAGATACATCCAGTTCATGTCCATCAAAGCTGTCAGGTTTGATCAAGAAAGAGAACATGGGTCCATACTTCTGAAATTCCCCGAATCGTGTTGTAAACTCCGACTCCAGCTCGCTGATGTATTTGCATATTTCAGCGGTGCTGATGCTGTGCTGCGTGGACAGCTCCCTCAAGTGGGTGAAGTAGCGGAAAGTGGAGGTGGCCACGTCATCTGAAAAAACTGCCAGCTTTCCAAACAAAAGCCTTCCATGTGTCAAACATGTCCAAACAGTTTGACCTGCGCCTTGCAGTTTCAAATTGAGCTCGTTCAGGTGTCCAGTAATATCTGTGAGAAACGTTTCACGACCCATTTATTGTCCTCAAGCTCTGGAAAGTCTTGGCCTTTTTCAGCCAGGAAGGCCTTTATGGTATTAAAGTAGCCAACAAACTGCTCCAAAGTTTGCTCCGAGTGGAGAGGCACATCTTTGTATGAGCTGTCCATTTCCTCCAGCAGGGATTGGAACTGTCAGTGTGTCAGAGGAGATCGCTTAACTACGACTTCAACACTGTGGCCACGACCTCGTTAAGATCTGAATTAGACATCTTTGCACAGAGGTTTTCTTGGTGTATTATGCAGTGGAGTCTCATGATGGGGTGACCGACTTGTTTCTCAATTAATGTGACCGCTCCCTTGTTTCGCCCGACCATGGCGGGAGCGCCATCTGTTGTCACTGCAAAAATCTTGCTTATCTCAGTCCCTCGCTCCTCAAAATGCTCCATAAAAACGTTGGCTATGTCCTCACCTTTTGTTGTTTCAGGCATTGGTTTTAAGCAGCAGAGCTCTTCTCTTACAGTCGAATCACAGTATCTTACCTTGACTGCCAAGCGTGGTATGTCTTTCACGTACACGCTCTCATCCGTTCAACAGATCTGGCTGACACTGGAATTGCTTTTATTCTTGATTTTATTGTCTCTTTGTTTGGTAAGGAATTAAACAAAACCTCCGACCTACTGAGGAAAGCCTCCTTAATATGTTCGCCGTCAGTGAATGGCTTTCCATGTTTCGTGATGCAATGAGCAATGCGATAGCTTGCTTCGGTAGAATCATTGTTAGCAGTGGCAAAGGCTTTGAGAGTGTATCCCATAACCAGACACGGCACGTTTGATGGATTCAGCCTTGTCTGCCTCATCCTTGAAAGTTGTCTTGTGTTTGGTCTCAAAATGCCGTTTGACACTTGAAGTCCGGCAAACAACATTTTCCAGACATAAAGTACACAGAGCACGGTCCTTCTGAAACACAAAACCCCACTCTTCTGTACACGAGGGCTGGAATGTCCGAACATTTATTTTAGATTTCTTAGGTAGCGGACCTGCCATTGTCTACCGGGCCTGCTCCGCCACTGATTAAAACAATCTTTAGGCGGGAGTCGTAAATCATATCTGCCAATTGCTGTGAAAGAGGTAATTTGGCATGCAAGCACTTCAACATTTCCCCCAAAACAGCTCATCATGGGTACTGCAATTTGTGAAGTGCTGGCGCGGGAGCAGTGCGTTCCTCCGTGGTGAAACAATCAGCACTACACCACAGTGGAAAGCAGCAGGAAATCGCCTGGAGTTAAAGAGAGCGGGGCTGTGTTGCGTGCATGGCTTCCTTCTTCACGTAACGGGGAGACGCACTCTGGCGGCGGTCTCGTTCAGGATCCTACATTTAAATATTTTGCACACTTATTCCACTTATTCCTAGCGTGCCACTGGTTACGGTGCCGCGTGCCAACTGACCCCTGGTGTATAGTATAGTTTAGTATACAGCAGACTGTGACTGCCAATAATAGTTTAAATGTCTTCCTTATAATTGTAAGCAGTTAGGAAATACCTGTTTTTGAAAGGTTATTTGTATTCTTTATTGTTCATATAGAAACCACACCACTGCTTTCTGCTCACTGGTGAGTTAGCCTATGAATGAGTGTTAAGCACATCAGGCTGGCAGCTGTATGGGCATTGTAATATGGTAGTTGTTATTTGCACATTGTTAATCATGGGCAATGCATCCTTAAACTGTTTTTTTTTGTAAGGTAAAAAAGAAACAGCATAATTGCATGTGCAGTACTAGTAGAGAGAACCAAATATGTGAAGCACTTTTTTGTTAATTTATGATTTACTGCATATAAGGAATAAAACAAAGGCCTCTGTCGTACCATATTGAATTGTATCATTATTTTGCATTGTGTTGAATCGCATCGTATCGCGCAATGTTGAATCAAATTGTATCGCATCCCCTGGTGCTTCAAATGTATCGTTAAGGTATCGTTGGCAACGTATCGAGATGCGCATCATCGCATATGCCTCATTGATGGAGATGCACATCCCTAGTACTCAGTCATGTGTGTGTATTCGTTCCTCTGTGGGAAGGAAACTGACTGTGATGAATAAGGAGAGCAGAAACTCTCTCCGTCTCCACACATCATTAATAAACTGGCATTAATTCCATGTGAACGTCCTGAGAGTGAAAAGATATATTTTGGTGTCCTATTACAAAGACACATTACTGAACCCGTCATCAATAATGTCACAGAGCAGGGAGAAGTGTAATGCTGTGTGTGTTTCCTCTTCTATGATAATATGAGGGAAAAGTCAGGGTATGTCAGACTGTGTGTGATTGTTGATTTGGTCTGGCCTTGTCATTCCACCTTTGTGAGGACCAGTTGGAGTTTTAAGACCTTATAGATGAGGCACATTTCAAAGTCATCTTCGGGGAAAATACATTTATTGGGGTGTGGCAAACGAATGTGTTTTGGAATGGGACTTAGTTTAATTCAAAATAAATAACCTTGAAAGGAAAAGCAATCATGAAATGTAACAATGTATCCCGGTTATGGTGCTGAATTATTATTTTAATAACATCCTGTGGACAATTGTCACAATTATCCCAGAATAAGCGGAAGAACTCCTATCATTTTAGTTTACATAAGTTCAGCTGCAGTCAAAACACATTCATCATATTTAAAATAACACTAAATTCTTTAAAAATGAATGTATTTAACTTATGTTAACAAACATGCTGACTGCCTAATACCATCTTTGTCCTGGTGTGATCACGTAAAAGGCTTACACTTTCCTATTTCTTAAGTGATAGAGTTTACATTTATTTTATACCTTGAACTAATAGTTTTTCCCGGTTTCAGAAACTATAAATACTTTGGATGTGTATTCCCTGGATTAAAGCCTTCTGAAGACTAGACATTCTGATATGAAACATACCGACTGTCTCACTCTGATTCTGATTTTCTCTCCTCCATTGTATGTCCTCGCTGTCTCCAACTCACTTGACTGTGTGTCTTCACACCACAGGAGAACACACACACCCTGCAAGTCTCTGATTCCCCCCTCAGTGAGTGAGTGAGAGAGATACATGCACAAGAACAGAAAACTATTCCAAAGCTAGACCACATTATTTTTGGAGTCTTGGAGGTTTTGGCACATTTGGAGGCCTTCATCTGAGTGTATTCACTGAGAAAACCGCCTGAACAACAGTTTGTTTGTTGTCAGACACAAAGACCCTCAAGTCTCCGTCACGCATAAATTCACTCTTTAACTTATCTGGCAATTTTACATGCTGGCGTTGTGTTTCAAGAAGGACCTTGGGTTGTTTTTTTCAATGTCAAAGTCACTCTCTTCACTGACATGTGTTTATTCCTTCTGCTCTGCTTCCATATACGTAAAGCTCTCAGAGAACTTCAAAAACATCAGATACAGATTTGATCAGTGTTATAATCTGCAAGTGCAGTGAGATCATTTTAATTATTAAGAACTGTTGAAATAAGAAAGACTCTGGGTGTTTGTCAATTGAGGCTTGCTTGGTAGCACATGTACCTCCGAGTCAGTTCCTTCATAAGCGAGGCAAGAGTCCTTCCTAGCCTCGGAAAATGAAGAATTGTGGGACAGGCTAACAGGTGTGCGTCATATGCGAGGCCCCGCCTTAAATGGAGCGCGATTTCTGCTGAACATTTGGAAATTGTTCCGTGGGCAAAGCATTGTGGGGATTTTAAGACCGCGGAGTCTACACATGTGCTGCCTTGAAATTTCCCGCAACGAAGTACGCCGGCCTCGGTAGAATTACAAGTATCCTGGACATTGGAACAGTCCTTTGGCAGGACTCGATGACGTAGCATCCTTGAAATAGTGGCTCTGGAGCAGCTTTGCTCGACATTGAGAAACACCCACTGTATATGGATGCTAAAAAACACCCAACCTTTTACTGTTTTACTGTTTTGTTAAATGTAAAACCCAAACAAAGACGAGTACTAGTTAGCTTTCTAATGTTGTTTGCAAAGATAAATTAGGTTAAATTGTTAACATAGTTTCAGGAGGATGGCCACGCCTAAAACTCCGCCTCGAACCACGGCCACCCCTATTTATATCCGGCCAAACTTCAGGCCACTGCTTGTCTCCATCCTTTCAACCCACCCTCCCTCTCCCTTCTACCCATACAGTTCCCCTTCCGACTCACACCGAGCGATACATCCATCCATTCCTTCTTCCCTCACTCCCCTCAACATCCCTACATCCCTCATCCCTACATGTGTCATACCTTAAATATGTGTTCACTAGCAGGAACCACGCCACAACAGTGTGATATTTGTAAGTTTATTGAAGTAACATGTGAATGATATGAGGGGGGGTGAAGGGCATTAGAGCTGCTCTAAAGGGATTAGAGCAGGCATATTTTCAAATGTAGCTCTTTAATGTTGGTCTGCTGTTTAATGTTGGACAGGTTATAGTTTATTAGTGTGTTTGTGAAAAGCAGGTTAAAACATTTAAGGTACTTTAAAAAAACTAAATATGTGCTAAAAGAGGCTTAAAGGCTGTTGTCCGATGTTCTTCATTGAATCTTTAAGGAGCAACTCTATTTATCGTAGTTAATTAATAAACTTAATGTAGATGGAGGTATTATCAAGTTGCGGATTTCCTTTCAAATCTTACATTTGTTATACTGTCTCCTTATTTTTTTTCTCACTGTTGTTTACCGATTTCTTACCGACTTCCAAACAGTTTCTTTCTGATTCATTTTCTACTATTTTAGGTTTTACTCCAACTTTTTATAATTTATTTCCTGCCTCCATCCCTTGTCTATTGATTGACACACATGCAACAGATATACTGTACCTGCACACACACACACACACACACACACACACACACACACACACACACACACACACACACACACACACACACACACACACACACACACACACACACACACACACACACACACACACACACACACACACACACACACACACACACACACACACACACACACACACACACACACACACACACACACACACACACACACGCGCGCGCACACACACACACACACACACACACACAGTTATCTTGCAGCCATCAGAGGCTCCATTATAGCAGTACAGGAACCATCTGTTGGTCGGAATTGAATCCTGCTCAATTAGCATCTCGTTTGCATATGATTAGCATGTCAACATTATGCAGAGTAATGTTATTGCAAAATGAGTTTTGCTTTCCCCACTGAGTAAAAACCTCTGTTCTACTAATCGCTGCTGGCTCTTGTAGAGAGAGAGAGTGTGTGTGTGTGTGTGTGTGTGTGTGTGTGTGTGTGTGTGTGTGTGTGTGTGTGTGTGTGTGTGTGTGTGTGTGTGTGTGTGTGTGTGTGTGTGTGTGTGTGTGTGTGTGTGTGTGTGTGTGTGTGTGTGTGTGTGTGTGTGTGTGTGTGTGTGTGTGTGTGTAATTGTTACCATACCAACCCCAAATACTGGGCTGTAGGTTTGTTTGGACCTGTCACCAGCATGTAGACATCAGGAAGCTAAAGCAGCATGTTCCCTCTCAAGAAGATATTTTATTTCAAGAACTCATGTCAGAAAAATGGGGATGCCATTATATTTAAGCATGTGACATAACTATTCAGATATTCACAATACATGTATAATTGGCATATTTGTTAAAACTGACAAATGGTTAGTATTGCAACAGTGGCTTTTCAGAAAAAAGAGAAAGAAGAAAATGAAAAACTATACTATATTTAATAACTATTTAACAAGTATCTGCTCAAGATCTATGGCATTTCAATCCTCTGTTAACATGTTTTGACAATGATCAAGAGTGTTAACTAAATAAATATTTGTTGAACAAAAGTCCAACAATCACAGGCAATGAGAGCAGAAATGTGAATCACACATTGACACAATGAAAAATATATCACTGGGATAACATTGTTACTTTTCCACTTTTTAGCATCTGCTAAATCGAGTGGATTGCTTTTTGATTGGCTACCCGTCTGGATATTCTTGGATGGTATGGGTTGCCAAAGGTAGCAGATAACCTGAGAGATGGTTTTCTACCCAGAAGCATGTGAGAAGTCGTCATTGGACCCAGTTTTGGTCCACAACGTGGCTAACTTTAAGTGAGTAAATACTCTTCAACATCAAGGACTGAAGGTGAAGACATAACTCATACTATTGTAGCATATACACGCTCACTTTTTTAGGAGACTGCATCTTTATTTTGAACAGTCTCCTCTTCATTTTGTCACACACATACACCAAGCCCGTGGCTGCCATTACTCCAAACTGGACTCCGATTGGTCCCTTACTTTAAGCCTTAAAAGATGGATTTCCTTGCAATGATTTTGTGAGACTGCTAAATAAAGGTAGCAGAGTAACGCAGAGGTGTAACAAATATAACTCATATATAAGTGTCATGCTGTGCAGCCATTAGCGATGTGTGGTTCATCATGCAGACTGCACAGTGTGTGTGTGTGTGTGTGTGTGTGTGTGTGTGTGTGTGTGTGTGTGTGTGTGTGTGTGTGTGTGTGTGTGTGTGTGTGTGTGTGTGTGTGTGTGTGTGTGTGTGTGTGTGTGTGTGTGTGTGTGTGTTATAGTTTGGATTCATCAGAATTTGACCATTCTCTCTAGAATCTAATAAGAGGTAACTTGTCATTATATACCTGGACTGAGTGTTTTGATGTGTGTGTGTGAATATGCATGAGATAGTTTAATCCATCAATTTACATTTCATTTAACTTAGAATTCTTTAAAGGTCCCATGACATGGCCATTTCTACTGATCATAGTTCCATTGTAACTAGAATATAGTGCAATTTTCCAAACTCACATTGGTTTTCTCATAAAGCATCTCTTTATAGTATGTGTATTCACTGAATTTCATTCTCTGTCCTAAACGCCTTGTTGGAGCTCCTGCCCCCCCCCCCCTCCCTGTGAGCCCAGTGTGCCTTGATTGGTCAGCTCGCCCACTGGCTCGCTGCTGCGAGGAGCTGACACTGTGAGCTGGCTTACTGGTGTAGCTTCCTGCTTGCTGCGAGACAGCGAGACATCGTGAATGGACGCGGGAAGGGGGGTGCTGAGGGGGCTGCAGCAGCCACATCTGCGAGGCTCCACTAGCACACGTATCCCCCTGCAGCCCCCCAAACGCAGCGCACCTACAGTGTAAGCGCCCCACAGTTTCGCCACGTTGCCAGGCTCTACTAGCACTAATTTGGAGCTTGTGTTTCAGCTCATTACAGCCAAAAACTCACTACATTTACATTTGCTTTACATATGGGCAGTTTGCCCTCCATATATACAGTATAATCCTTTATGCACTTGTTTTTTGTTTAATTAAAACCTCCACATCGACATTAACCGTGGTCCAGTTTGGCAATCTCCGTACCTTTAGAAACCTTAATGATCTTGGAAACTTTTCTTCTGCTGCTTTAAACTTGTTGCATCACATTCCATCTGGCAGCTGGCCAGTAAAAGAACAGATTTTCTGCCGGCCTCAGCCCGCTGGGTCACCTGGATGCTTCTTAATTGGTCATTATGAAGGTAAGAGAGAGCAGATCGTTGGTGATTGATGTTGTTTTCCTACTCTTCCGCTCATCTACAATGCTCCTTCTCATTTGTCTTAATTAATGTCTCCTTGCTCTTTGGGGGACCTTGAAATATTTGGATGTCGAGTCAAATAATTTCTGCTTGAATGAGCACTGTGTTAAAGCGTTGGTCGTAACTCCTGATCATTCCTTGTGTTCCCTGTCGGTCTTTCCCTAGGCCCTTTCACATGCACTCCAACCCTGTAATCCTCTAGACCAGAGGCCTGTACTACGAAGCCGGTTCAACCTAACCTGGAAATGTTTAGCCGGTTGGCCTAATCCAAAACATACACGCTCTCGCTAAGCTGTCCTACGACGCGGGTTATCAAGTCGATCGCTCAAGCCAGCCGTGTCCTATCTAGTTAGGTGCGCGTTCACATAAAAGGTGTGGTATTTGGAGCGATCGACCAATCGGAATCATGGATAAACCTCAAGTGAATTATTTCACGGCCGAGGAGCAGACAATGATCATGAGCCGCTACGAAGATGTGAAGCACATCATAAAAGCCAAAAGCAGTACCCTTGTGGCTGCCAAACGTCGCCAACAATGTTGGCACGAGATTGCAGACTCTGTGAATGCGTAAGTAAAATACGTATATATGTATATATATGCAACACATCTTTAAAAAGTGTATTGGCAGTCATGTAAAAAAATTAATCCGGCGCTTCCAGATTAATTTTCTAGTTTATTGGATAAATAGTCATTAGTCATCGTTTTTCAGATTTTAAGGACTTGGGAGCAAATGCGAGTCAAACACAAAAACATCATTCAATCTGGTAAGATTCCCTCTTTTGAGATCTTAAAAATAGAACTCCACGTTTTGTATTGCTTCAACTAGTCTGTGTTTCATAGCTGTAAAGGAAAGCAGTAACATTTTTTCACAATTCTTGCAGCCAACAGGAAAAGAAATTAGCAGAGGAAGACAGGAAGGGGCCCTCCTCCAACAGATTTCACCCCTGCCGAGGAGCTGGCCCTCAGCAAAAATGCGGGTTGGCCCTTGATGGTAGGGGTGGAAGGGGCGGTCTCTTCAGACCCTGGTGGCAGCAGCTCCCACCACCTTTTTATACAGGGTAAGAGTCAGGGAGCTTTAAACAGCTGGGATGCTATAAAACACAATTATATATCTATTTTTGTGGGAGTAAGTAACATGTAGGCCTATTTTATTGTTCTGCAGATAATGGGGAGAACGTGGTGTTGCTGCCCCCCCCCCCAAATCACCCAGTACCAGAGGTAACATAACCTTTATGGAGCTATTTCAGGGTCATAAGTTTTGATCATTCAAAAAAATACAATTTATTTGAAAGTTCAAGTTTTTATCCTGAACTTTGAAAAATACAATGATGTATTCAAAATTTAAAAAAGTATTTGAAATCATTTTTCAGGTTGAATATTATTTTGATTCAGTTCAGCAATGTTTTGGAATAATATATTTATTTTCAGATTTCACTTTTATACATATTTTGATATTTGAATCCTTATTTTTTTCAGCACAGATTTTTCGTGTTCAGATTCAAAACAATTATTTTTTCAGTTTCAAATCTTGTTTTTTCAGGTTTCACATTGCTTTTCACCTTCATATCGTTTTTCACTTTCAGATCTTTTTTTTTCGCTTTCAAACTTTTGGCCCTGATATTGCTTGGGGGGGCGGGGCTTACCAAAGAGTAGTTTGGCACCCTGAGTGACAGGCCTCCCTCTGCCATGTTGCCTTCATGGATGTTAGAAAACTGAGACCTGCGTCAAAGTTCCGTTAAGCGAGCTATTAAGCATCGTAGTTGGCAACAATCAAGTACAAATAAACTGTGTTAGAATTTGAAATTACGTATCCGCAGCGAGCCAGCAGGTTGCTCTGGTGGACCTTCAGCTTCAGCTGATCGCTTCAGCTGATTCAAAATGCTGCAGCTCGTGTACTAACCAGAGTTAGGAAAAGGGACCACATTACTCCTGTTCTGGCTGCCTTACACTGGCTCCCTATAGAACACAGGATAGAATTTAAAATTCTTCTTCTCGCCTACAAAGCCCTTAATGGGCAGGCGCCATCTTACCTTAAAGAACTCATTATACCCTATTGTCCTACTAGGGCATTGCGTTCCAAGAATGCAGGGTTGTTGGTTGTTCCTAGAGTCTCTAAAAGTACAATGGGAGCCAGAGCCTTTTCTTATCAAGCTCCACTTTTGTGGAATCAGCTTCCAGTTTGTGTTCGGACGGCAGACACCCTATCCGTTTTTAAGAGTGCGCTTAAGACCTTCCTTTTTGATAAAGCTTATAGTTAGGGCTGATTAGATTCAGC
Source organism: Notothenia rossii (assembly GCF_949606895.1). Lineage (NCBI taxonomy): Eukaryota > Metazoa > Chordata > Actinopteri > Perciformes > Nototheniidae > Notothenia > Notothenia rossii. The sequence goes on along the minus strand of NC_136903.1, from coordinate 53,251,380 downwards.
CCCTAGTTTTGCTGATATAGGCTTAGTTTGTCGGGGGACATCTTACTTCTTCCTTCTCTCTGTCTATACCTGTGTACTCTCATGTTCCGATTAACCCAGCTTCCCTAAATTTCTTTCTTTTTGGTGTCTATATACGCCGGGATCCGGAGTCATGGATGATCCTGCGGTCCTGTGTCATGGATTGCGAGTCCTGGATCTTGAGTCGTGGCTGCGGTCCTGGATCATAAGTGCTAGATGGATATCCTCGTGGATTCATCTTCTTATTATACACACATGCATTTCAAAACATTTGGACTACCTATGTTGCAAATGTATTATCTTTTCAATTTACACACGGCATCTATTGCACGTCTGTCCGTCCTGGGAGAGGGATCCCTCCTCTGTTGCTCTCCCTGAGGTTTCTCCCATTTTTCCCTTTAAACTGTGGGGTTTTCTCTGGAAGTTTTTCCTTGTACGATGTGAGGGTCTAAGGACAGAGGGTGTCGTATTGTCATACTGATATTCTGTACAAACTGTGAAGTCCACTGAGACAAATGTAACATTTGTGATATTGGGCTATATAAATAAACATTGATTGATTGATTGATTGACCTAACGCCATCCCCCGCTGTCTCACGGAGAGATACCCCAGGTCCTTCCTTCCTGCAGCGGTCAGACTATACAACCAGCACAGAAACACAAAACAACACAGACTATAACACCTCTTGTTGATAAATACCAACTATGTGCAATATTTGCAGTATGTGCAATATATATATATATGCCATTAAAAACTGTGCAATATATACCTGGCTGCTAAATCCGCAGAACTGTCACAGGGTGTGTTTTATGTCAAATGTGTAACTTAAAAAATATATATAATTTTTTCTTTAATCTTTAATACTTTTTGTATGCATGCTTCAGGTAACATTAAGCTGTCTTTGGCTCTTGTCTGCTGTAACAATGTAAATGTATCCCCTGTGGGACTAATAAAGGTATTCTGATTCTGATCGCAAAAACCAAGCCAATACTATGCTGCGTTCATGGAGCTACGTGGAAGTGGGGAAGGACAACGCTTGATTGCGGATACGTGATTTCAGATTCTAGCAGTTTATTGCTCTTATACCTTGATTGTTGCCAACTACGATGCTCAACAGCTCGCTTAAAGGAACTTTGATGCTGGTATCAGTTTTGTTTACCACCAATCACGGGAGTATTGTGTATAGAAAGTGTGTAGTTGTATTTCTTGCGCAACCTAACATCCATGAAGGCATCATGACAGAGGGAGGGCTGTCACTCAGGGTGCCAAACTACTCTTTGGTAAGCCCCGCCCCCCCAAGCAATATCAGGGTCAAAAGTCTGAAAGCGAGAAAAAAAAGATCTGAAAGTGAAAAACGATCTGAAGGTGAAAAAAAGATTGAAACCTGAAAAAAAAAGATTTGAAACTGAAAAAATAATTGTTTTGAATCTGAAAACGTAAAATCTGAAACTGAAAAAAGTATTCAAATATCAAAATATGTATAAAAGTGAAATATGAAAATAAATATTTTATTAAAAAGATTTGCTGAACTGAATCAAAATAATATTGAACCTGAAAAATGATTTCAAATACTTTTTTTTGTTTTGAATACAACATTGTATTTTTCAAAGTTCACGATGAAAACTTGGACTTTCAAATAAATTGTATTTTTTTGAATGATGAAAACTTATGACCCTGAAATAGCTCCATAAACCTTTGGTATTTCGCCCTATATGGTCGTTCAATATGGATAACATAGAACATTTACATTTCTTCTTTTTTTCAGGAGTGCCTGGAAGATGATGAGACACTGTCTGTCTACTCAGAGAGCGCTCTGGCGGAACACTTTAGTATTTTGTTACCGATGATATGAAGTTTTCAATTTGCCTCTAACACAGATAGAGAGGGTGTGGACACGTTGCTTTAATTGATTCTTTCTGATTACAGAGCAAAACTAATGCAGTCCTTTCAAAACTGGGAATATTTTACTCGTGCGATGTTACCATTACACTGCTAACGGTAATTATTATTCGGCAACTGAATTATCTATGTTGAAGTATTTTGAAAACGTATTTCTGACAAAAGAAGCTAAAAGATAACAATAAGTGAAGAGCTTACCGGAAACAAAGTGTTGACTGCACAATCTGGAGTTAGTTGTCGGCTGCCAGTGGTCCCTTCTGATGGCAGCCAGCCAATTCAACACAGTCTCATGGCATTTAGTGTTCACCAACACGATTTTTAATCTATTGATTCGTGTTCACCAACACGACTTTCCCCTTTTTTTCGTGTTGCACAGCACGATTTTAAAAGCAATGTATTTCTACTGGTAATGTGTTTCGTGCCTGCAGCACGTATTTTTCTCCGGTCGGGTCGTGGAAGACCGGAAGCTGTGTGGTTCATAAAAACATGTTCTTACTCAATATCAAGCCACAATTATTGCTTTTATTTTAAATCGTATAATTTTGTTTCCGTCTGTGAGGGAAATAAATGGGGCTCAGAGCCTCAGAACACTGAAATCTGTATTTTTTAAATCTTTTTTTCCTTCTAATTTGTTATTCTTTTCAAAATAACACACTGTTATTTACTCACCAATAACACACAATTATCCTTGCTTTTATTTATTGGTTTGATTCCATAATCTCAGGCTTTGTTGGCGTCCTTCAGGAACTGAATTTCAAAATAAAAATAACCGGAAACAGACGTAGGCATTTCGAGCGCTTACCCCAGATCCTCAGCTATGGTTTAAGCTCGCTGATTGGATGTTTTAGCCGCAATCCATGCTGGGATTTGGTGTTTATATCATATGAAATCCGGAAGATATTTTAAAAGAATAAAATAATACTTAATTCCGAGTGTTCTTGCTTTTCTCTTTGAAAGTCATCACATAACGGCATTGTAATACACGGTTCGGCTGCATTACATATTACAGATCTGCCGTAGTTCTTTATTTATAGAGCCCTGATGAGAATACCTTTGGAAAAACTGGAAGAAATGCCGCCGAAACTGAATACTTAACGTGGATCATAAATATATCAACAATTAAACAACATCTTCAATTTCTCTTCACACAATACGTCTCCTCGCAGTATCAACCTTAATTCGGCTGACTTTTATATTTGATCTAATTCGTAGATAGGTTATATTTACACCATAACGGTGCACAGCTGATATAAAATGACTTTGATTTTCTTTGAATATAAGAATGTAAATACTGAGTCTGAAATAGTATAGCAATATGCTATAAAATTATGTGAAAACATGTATAAAACTACACATCTTCAGATGTTGTACATACATAAGTGTCCTACACTAATAATACAAAGTTATTATAGCTGTGTGGACCTTGTGTGCACCGCCTAGTGGTAAAAGCACGTTATTGAATTATTGTTTTTATGTGTTATATTTGATTAAAAAAATATTAAGAGTTGTTGGAGATTTGGAGGATGTTTAAAACCAACCTTGTCTCCGCGTGTCGTTTGATAAGCTGGGTAAATTCGTAAAAAGGAAGGGATTAAGAAACACCAGAATGCAAGTGAAACCATAATCTTGTTTTAATGATACAAGGTAACAATACAAATACAAAGGAATCACGAAGAACTCTGCAGAGTACTCCGGGCTCAGGTTCTACCACGTGTGAGACAGGTCTCAGGAACGGCCGGTCAAAAACAAGAGCGCGAACCAAAGGAAAACACAGTGTTTCATACTAAAAACACAGGAGGAGGTGTATGCGTGCTTTCCCCCAGAGGTCATCTTATTGGCAGAGACCAACACATGGCCTGTCGCACCCAATCAGTGCGACACAGCAGAAGAAACCCGGAAACAAAAAGTCTCTTTCAGTTTGACGTATGAACCTGCTCTAAACAACAAGTTTCCTTATCTTATTTCACATCTTGCAGCCAGCACACACACATCCCCTTTATGGCCCTTTGTCCCTGAGTCCATCTTCCCGCCTCAGGCTGCCACAGACAAGTTAAAAGTATGTTTTAAGATATAGTTGTTATAGTTGGCTAAATATACGTAATACATGTTAATTACTTTCATATCAATAATAACGAGGAACACATTACCTATGCTCTTAAGCAGTATTAGAGATGCTTTTCAAATAGTCAAACTTCACACAGGCCCAATATAGAGAACACACTCATTTGTCCTACAGCCCTTCCCGCCATTTGAGGTATTGTTCACATCTTTACTTCAAATAAAAGGTTTCACATTGTATATTTCCAGCTTCCTTTACACATACTGTTATTATTAATACAAAGTAATTAACCACACACATCTATTGAAAACAAGTAGATTTCCCTGATAATTGACATGCTGAAAATCTTAGGAAGAATGTCCCCCCTCCCCCAGCTCTCTCGTCCCTGTCATAAAAGCTGCTTCCATTTCATATAGAGTAATAAAACATGTTTAAGCTAATTTCTCCACAATGTTTGTAGCCATTTAGTACCCGCACATGAAAGAATAAAAACAGAGGTATAGTTGAACAGTAATCATGTAGCACATACATTTACTGCAATGAAAACACACATATTTGCCCTAAGCATGTGTAACGCACCCTCTTCTTTTATGAGGGAAACATTCCAGAGTTTTGGAGCTATCCCCAAATTAGGATGTCCCCTGCTTGCATCCCTCTCTAAACACAAAGACTTCACCTCAATATATTGGGGAGGGAAAATATACTTTGTCCCTTCAAATTTAACACACATGAATATATATAAGGTGACATTAAAATGAATATACCAGATTTAACTTTCCTGCCATAACACGTTACTTTAATACTTCAAATAATTCAAATAATCCTTCAGAGTACATACTTTCATAGGGGGAAAGTAGAAGGTCTGTGATATAAATATAGAATATAAAAAATCAAGAAGATACTGTAAGTGATCTCTACAATAAAACAGTTTAGTGCCAGATGTACAAAGATATTAATAGGAGGATGTGCAAAACAGAAAAACGAATGAACCTTTATTTAAACATTAAATAATACTTTAGATTAAGGTCCTCTTTTAAATAAGAAAAAAACTTTGGGGGTATCTACAGATAAATATTAAGCCTGACAAAGTAGTTAACGTCCAATATATTGCTTTCCTGCAATGTTAACTATGTTGAAGCACTTATTTTAACTGATATTATACATATGAATTATACTCTTATGTATGTAGATAGTATAAGAAATGTGCAGAATATGACAGTTTAATGGTGGAGGTACAAACCCATGTTGATAGATGTCTTGTAATGTGCTGTTGAGGAACCTGTGACCCAAGATTTTCATTCATTGCATACACCGTAGTTTTGTATATGATATGTCAATAACCTTTGAAACTCTTGAAATCTTGAAAGGGATGTGGAAAATAGCCATTATACATGCTTTAATTAACTATTGGTAGAGAATAACGAGTAATGAATATACTTTATTACTCGTTTCCATTCATGTCAATTGCAGATAAATGTTTAGTCTTCTCAAGCACCAACTATCAAATATCTCTCCTGATTGTTGGCACTTGGCAATCAGGTTAACCTCTGAATTGTGGAGTAGAATTACAAAGTAACAATGAGCTGTCATGTGGGTATATATTAATGCTGCGCATTATGGACACAAGCGATTTTCACCCATTTATTAATTATATGTTTTACATTTGATAACACCAATGTGTTTAATACTGGCAACTTCTAATTGTGGGAAAAACGAAAACGTTCAGTAGAGACGTCCCATGGAACATTTTGCGAAACACAATAGCCAGTATGTGTAGTTCTGGGGGGGGGCGTTCGATTCCAGTTTTGGATAGTCTGGTGTGGTTTTGTTCCATTTCAAACAGCTGTTTGACGCTCGGCGTAACCTTGGCGCACTGCCACTCCAACATCCAATCCCAGCGCTTGAAGATTAATCACGGGGACTGTAGTCCTAAACGATAGCTGGGGATTATGGGTAGTGTAGTGTCTTCGGCCATCCTAAACTCCTAGAGGCCTACGTCTGTTTCCGGTTATTTTTATTTTGAAATTCAGTTCCTGACGGACACCAAAAAAGCCAGAGATTATGGAATTAAACCAATAAATAAAAGCAAGGATAATTGTGTGTTATTGGTGAGTAAATAACAGTGTGTTATTTTGAAAAGAATAACAAATTAGAAGGAAAAAAAGATTTAAAAATACAGATTTCATTATTCTGAGGCTCTGAGCCCCATTTATTTTCCTCACAGAAGGAAAGAAAAGTCCGAAATTATATGATTTAAAATAAAAGCAATAATTGTGGCTTGATATTGAGTAAGAACATGTTTTTATGAACCACACAGCTTCCGGTCTTCCACGACCCGACCGGAGAAAAAGACGTGCTGCAGGCACGAAACACATTACCAGTAGAAATACATTGCTTTTAAAATCGTGCTGTGCAACACGAAAAAAAGGAGAAAATCGTGTTGGTGAACGAAAATCAATAGATTAAAAATCGTGTTGGTGAACACGAAATGCCATGAGACTGGGTTGTTACGAAGGTCTAAGTCTTTGGGGATCAATACAAACTGTAGTCCAGGGTTCCTCTGGCGACTATTGTCACAGCCAACAGCACAACAAATCCCAGGCATATCCACAAACTTTATTATTCACGATGTGTCTATTTCTGTTGCTTCCTCCGTGTTCTCTGTTATTGTAATGACTTGCTATGAGCGGACACCAAAATGGCGGCGCTAGAATACAGTGACGTCACGTGGTACCCATGAATTTTTTGCAATTTTTTGTTTTTTACTTTGTTCTGACAGCTGAACTTGCTGCTCCACACAAAGAGAAGAGTAAAGAGGAGATGTGAATTACTTAATGAATTATCATAATCGTGAGGGCAACAGCCTTTAGGCTATAGGGATGGGTATTGTTAAGGTTTTAATGTAAGTCAAAAAAGTGTTTCCGGGCCCAGCAACCTAACGGATGTGTAGTACCGCCATTTGGCCACAACGAATATTTTCCTCAGAGTCCGGCGCACTTCCTGGGGGCTTGGGTTAGAGAAATGAGAACTCCTCTCCTCTGAGCGGTCATTTTAAGGAGACGTCCATTAATGATGACAGAAGGCACAGCAGCACTCAATCACGAGTATACCGGCTGCAGAGCAACTATTTCAAGTATACAACGTCATCGATGTGTACTCGCGATTGAGAAACGGCCTCTGTCTGATGGACAGATGTGTTCATGACGACTTCATTATTTACTTTTAAAATGAGACAATAACAGGCTACAGATGCTGACATATACACACACATATATTTATATAAATATATACAATTTCAGAATCAAACAAGTATGAGAGCACTCTCATAATAACGTAACACAATCAGCGACTGGATATATCCCCCCCCTCTCTCTGGTCGCTGAAATGGGGAATTGAAATTACGGGCCAAAAGTTGTATTTACACTTATTTAAAGTAAGCATAGGACACCAAACCAACTGAGACCTGTCTGTCCGCCGCATCTACGCACTGTACAACACACACACCTACATACTGTACCACACACACCTACAGCTCCTAAAGCATAATCAGGCTACAGTCGTTGTGTATTTTATTATGTGAAGCACTAAATGGTCTTGGAAAAATATTGACTCTTTGTTTGTAGTTATCTACTAAACTACAGCATACAAATACAGAGAGTAATGTAGGCCTGTTATACTGAGTGATATATATTTTACACACTGCTCTGCTTTCTGCACGGACCTCACAGCTATTCTCACTGTAAACATTACGTCGCGATGAAAGCAGTTACTAAAATAATATCCAGGGGATGCATGCAGAGCTGTCATTGGCTGAGATAAGACCGAAACCTCTACACAGCTGCTGCCCAGCCGCAGCACCGGAAATGGAACTGCTGGGAGAAAAACTGACTATCAGAGATGTAACGTTATCTTTGAAAATATTTAGTCTCCTCATTTTTCGTCAACGAAAGTAAAGAGATTTTGGCATAGTTTTTACTTAGTAAACTACATTTTCGTCTCGTCACTTTTCGTCAACGATATTGCATGTTGATTTCGTTACAGTTATTGTTTATTGCCGTCTGTGCCGTCTTGTCATCGTCTCGTTTTAGTCATGGAAAAAAAGGTTGTTGACGAACATATTTCGTCATACCGTAGTTTTAGTCAACGAAATTAACACTACACGGCACTATCAGAAACGTTGCTATCAGAAACAATGGGCGACATGTTTTGGACGTAATCTGGTCTTTGTTTATATTAGCAAGCATCGCTAACACTCAGAGCTAACCTGTACTGGAGAGAGTATGTGTAAAAAAGCAGGAAATTAAAAAAAGAACTCACCTTGTAGTAAAACCACAATAAAAGAAGCATTTGAGCTCCATACTGTTTCAGAAATAATCCTTGATGTAGTCTGGAACATGATATGGCGTTTAATCCAACATGATCTCACCAGAATGCGTACAAATGACACCCATTTGCAAAGTCATGCAATAGATACGCATAAGTCCCTTTTTGTGTGCATATGATACGCTGATATTGCACCTCAAACATTAAAACAAAGAGCTCTGTGGCTTCAGGCTTGATCGCCGTTCCAATGACAGTTTTAATGTTTGCGGTGCAATAAACGACACAGCAGCTTATTGGGTTATGGTTAGGGTTAAATAAATGGCAAAGATATGTAGAAAATAAACGCATTTAAGATACGTTCACAACAAACGTAACATCGGAGAAAATTGTAGAAAAAAAACGTATTTGACATCGTTCATAACAAACGTAACGTGGGCGTATGCACGCAAAAACGGACTTCTGCGTATCTAGTGCACGACTTTGCAAAGTCGTGTCATTTGTATGCATTCTGGTGAGATCAGGCTGGTTTAATCACAGCAGCGTTTAGCTGCATCTGAGCAGAGCAGACAGCCTGCAGTTAGCCGTTTAGTGGAGAAAGTGAATACTGCTAAATACAAATACTTTACAGATATACTGTATGCGAAACCAATGTGAGTTTGGAAAATTGCACAGTATTTTTCTTTTTTAGTATACCTCAACAATGGAATTATGATCAGTGGAAATGGCCTTGACATGTGACCTTTAAGAGAACAACCCTGGCTCTGCTCTTCATGCACACCTGTCTGCAATAAGCTCCTCTCCATGGCAGATTGTGGTTTCAACATCAGTGGTAGCTACACTTCAAGGCCAACTCTGTATTTATTCTTAACAATTTCTTTCTTCCTGTTTTGTATGCCTAACCTGTGTCCCAGGGTCTTGACCCACATGTCAATCTTTCTGCACCTCCTGCCATCAATCTCCTAGTCTCAACTACACCATCTCTACAAGCTTCTCCCTTATTCCCTCTTCATGCCAGTCGGTTATGGCTAGAAAGGATCCGTCTAGTGTAAATATGACGTCACGTTCTCGTTGTAACTCTCGTTGTAATCGGAGCGGCTCGGAAACACATCTACAGCAGTAACATGATGCAACATACACATTAATGCAACAGCAATATTAATAGAGAAACATCAGACTTAATAGTAAAACACTGCAAAGGAACATTTTATTGCACCAGGAGCTATCTTGGGACTTTTACTGCGACAACGTTGACTTGCCTGTGAATAAAAAATAAACCATAGTGTTGGTGATCTACAGTGTTGTCATTCTTCTTTGAACAGCAAGACCGCTATTTGCTGTGGCCAACTGATTTGCTGTGGCCAACTGATGTTAACGATCGTAACTGAAAGGCTGCCTGCCAAACGTAAACATTCAGCCACGTGACATTCAGCCAAACTCTCGCGAGAGTTTTACACAAGACGGATCCTTTCGAGACATAACCATGCCAGTCCGGGTCAATACCATCTTTATTCCTTCCTGCTGGCCATTGATTCACATTCCCTGTCATGAGACTTATACACTGAAAAAATGAAACCTTAACTTTAATTAAATATATGATGTCAACAAATGTCACAAAACTGTTTTAGGTTAGTTGAAAGCAATAATATTAAGTTGAAATAAAAAATATTAGGTTTTAGGTATGTAATTTATTTCAGAAACACTTTTTGTTATATTCCATGGCTCTTAACATCCCGATAGCAATGAATATATTAAATGCTTTGACAATAAATACATAAAAAAAATTAATTGTGGAAGTCGTAGTACTGTAAAAAGCACGACCAATCATTTTAGCCGGCCCGGCTAAAGTAACTGGATGGCCTACCTGCCTGTCAGCCTTCCATCTGTGCACAAACTTATCTTCTGCCCTCATTGGTCATGTGCGTGTTTGTGTGTGTTGGAGGAGGGGCTCTGTAAGGAAGTATCAGATTTTTTCCGGTTGTGTATTTTCAAATTCTAGCGCACTCAAGCTGGTTTCTCCAAAATGACCTACCCCACGTTTAATTGTATTGTTTTCAACTAACCTAATACAATTATTTGGCATAATAAGTTTATTTAAAGTAAAAGTTTCAGCTTTTTCAATGTACCTTTAACCACTTGTTACAAAAGCTCACTTTACCACTACCATGTGTTCTGTAATTGGGTCCTACCTGTGCTCATAGTACATAGAGGAATTCTAGAGGAGGGATAAGTGAAGACTTACAAAACTATTTTCATTTTCATTAGAGAACATCCCTTTTACAGATATTTTAGTGATTGTACCCATACAAGGCTTATTCACAACACTGCCATTTCAAATCGCACAAATAACAGAACCAACTCAGGTGTCCTATTTTTATTTCCATCTAGATAAGGAATAGTGTGTAGCTTTGATAATCTGCTGGATCCTGGCTCCCCCACAAAGCGTCTGGGTCTGAGTTTGGCAGAGGAATGCTGAGTGCCCTGCGCCTCCACATCTGATCCCTGCAGTCAATGTCACATTCTCCAGCCGTTTGGTGCTCAGCCTGGAAGATGAAACCCTTCAGGAACAGTTTCCAAAATAACTCTGGATTAAAGCCGTAACCACGCTGACCTCAGTTTAGGTGTAGTGAGATTTATTTCCAAAAAATTCATTTTAACTTTTGTCCTGCTTTATTTTTTGCAATGTTTTTGCATCATGTATTATTTTTATTCCAGTGCTTCAGATTTCATGTTAACGGTAGATGGATTCAGTGTTCGAAATTCAATTTGGCATTGTTATCCTTGTTCCAATGTTTTTGTCTTGTAACTTTAACTTTTTTCTCGTCTGTTTATAGTTCATGAGAGATAATTTAATTATTATTTTGGTCCTTTTCTTCACCTCTCTTCCTGCTCGTTTCCCTTTCAGTTCCATAAGACCAAGAAGGTGGGGCCAAAATGTCCAATTGGAGATTTCAAAACTGTACTAGTACCAATAGGTGCTACTACAGTACCAATAGGTGAGTCTATGGTCAGAACCAAGACAGCTTCAGGTGGGGGAAATCAACCACTGTCAAAGTGGTTGATGCTTTGACAGTGGTTCCTGTTCCTGTGCTGTGGGGAGGAAGTGTGGAAAATATCATTACAATAAGAGATCCAGAGCACTCCCTTCTTTTAAAACATTCCTCCATGCTTCTTGGCATTCATTGCCAGTGTATTATGTTTCTGTAACTCCTCTCTTAACTCAAGTACGGAGATGGAGTGCTTTGTATTGTGACAAATGCGTACATCAATTTTAGGCACTGTGATGCCACACACTGAATAAACTGAAATGTTGATTTTAATTGAATGTATTATGTCAACAGATTTCACATAACTGTATTAAGTTAGTTGAAGTATTGAAATGTAATATTATTGCTTACCACTATCCTAACACAGTGCAGAACACTGTTTTCGGTTTCTCCGGCACAGTAAGGAAAGGAAATGAGAAATGTTTGTCACAGGTTCATAAATGTCAGCTTAAGCCTTTACTATAACTATTCCTTTTTCTAAACCATGGTTCTATGTCGTCCCTACTGACAGCCAGAGGCGGTGCTTTACCACTGGATATGTCCATCGCGCGCATGCGCCGTACGAGTACCAATAACAAAAAAGTCACCTGTGACTAGGGTTGGGTATCGTTTGAATTTCCACGATTCCGATTCTACTTTTCGATTCCGGTTCTTAACGGTTCTCAATTCCGATTCTTTGAGGGACAAAGTAAAAAAATGATACATGCTTCTTCCACCAAAAAAATTACATTTATTCGAGAAACTTTTACACAGGTTAGTTTACAGTAATATTCACATTAATCAGTCTGTTTATATTCACTGCTATGTAACTGTAACCTGAGAACCACTGAAGCTAAAACAGTGCAACAGTCCAACTTTTAAAGGAACCCCCCCGCCCCCCATTTAAAAACAGTTCTTGTTGAGAATAACAAGCATATCTGCCTTCTCAGGCATACCGGGAAGAAATGTTTGAACATTTTAAAGTAAAATGCTTCAATCTGGTGCACTTTAAGCAGAATTACTAGAGACTAGATCTCAATCAATCAATGTTTATTTATATAGCTCAATATCACAAATGTTACATTTGTCTCAGTGGACTTCACAGTTTGTACAGAATATCAGTATGACAATACGACACCCTCTGTCCTTAGACCCTCACATCGTACAAGGAAAAACTTCCAGAGAAAACCCACAGTTTAAAGGGAAAAATGGGAGAAACCTCAGGGAGAGCAACAGAGGAGGGATCCCTCTCCCGGGACGGACAGACGTGCAATAGATGCCGTGTGTAAATTGAAAAGATAATACATTTGCAACATAGGTAGTCCAAATGTTTGGAAATGCATGTGTGTATAATAGGAAGATTAATCCACGAGGATATCCATCCAGGACTTATGATCCAGGACCACAGCCACGACTCGCGATCCAGGACTCGCGATCCATGACACAGGACCGCAGGATCATCCATGACTCCGGATCCCGGCGTATATAGACACCAAAAAGAAAGAAATTTGGGGAAGCTGGGTTAATTGGAACATGAGAGTACACAGGTATAGACAGAGAGAAGGAAGAAGTAAGATGTCCCCCGACAAACTAAGCCTATATCAGCAAAACTAGGGGCTGAATGTAATCAGCCCTAACTATAAGCTTTATCAAAAAGGAAGGTCTTAAAGACCCAGTGAAGTGCATGTTTTTGCACCAAAATGAAATGGCAGTTTCGTTTTTTTTTTAATTCTTTATTTATTTGGGGTCACATTATAGTACAAGTACAGTTTTTCAAATCATATATTTTTAGAGACCCGAAAGTGACAAATGAAATAGCAAACAAAATTAATCAAAGTAAAATAAAAACAAAAAAGTACACAGGGGTTGTTTGAAATAGCAAATGTCTACACATGTACATGCATACATATCAACATACATATATACATTCAATACACATACATGTGACCATACATACATATCTATACATATACATTCAATCGGTGTATAGAAACAGTCAAACAAGGGATGGTCGTCTTTGGGATATGTAAATCCTCCACTTTTTCCATATTTCTTCAAATGTGTTTTCCTGAAGCCTCATCGAGAAGGTGATTCTTTCCATAACATAGATTTCATGGATTTTGTCGTACCAGTTGTCAAGAGAAGGGATATCCGCTTTGAGCCATTTTCTAGTTATTGCTTTTTTTGCTGCAACAGTAAGAATTCCAAATACTTGTTTTGTTTTGGAGTTTGTGGGGATTGAATGTACGAGCCCAAATAGAAATTCGTCCCAGTTTAAAGGGATTTTTTCCTGTAGTATTATTTCAATTTCGATATGAATCTTTTCCCAAAAAGTTACTATTAAAGGACAAGCCCAAAACAAATGGTAGTGATGTGCTAGCTGAGAACCACATTTCCTCCAGCAGCTGGGGGGCCCTAGGTGATGTGATGACTGAGCAGGGCTGAAAAAGTACCTGCTCAGCATCTTCCAACTAAACATTCTGTAGGTGCCTGAGCTCGAGATCTTCCATTGAAAAGTACAGTAATTTGTCCAGACTTCGTCAGGGATGGTTTTTTTGGTTTCGTTTTCCCATTTGTGTTTTATATAGAAAGTATTTTCCTTTTTAATATCTTGAAGAGCTTGGTAAAGTTTTGAGATTACTTTCATCCCTGTGTCTGATGTGTATGCACTGGTGAAAACTATTAATAAAGGGTTTTCAAGGGCCTTCTGGCTGTTTGGTAGGGAACTATTTAAGTAATGGCGTACCTGTAGAAATCTAAAAAAATCACTGTTATACAATCCATATCGTTTTTTTAGTGTTTGAAAATCAAACATGGTTCCTTTGCTGAAAAATTTGCAATATGAAGTAAGGCCATGTTTGGCCCAATCTTTAAATGTTTTATCCAGCTTGCTCGGGGTGAAATCAAGATCATGTGAGCACCATCTTAATATCTTCATTTCGTCCAGCAAGTCACTCCTGGTAAGGACCCTTAACCATAACTTTAAGGAGAGGTTTATCCAGCGGTTATCTTTTTCCAGTAAGTTTTTGACATGTCTTTTATCCCCTAACCTTGCCTCGATGGGTACTCCTCCTGATACATTATTCTCAATTTATTTCCATCTAGCTCTGTAGTCTGGCTTGCACCAGCAAAACAAGCTTCTTAATTGGGCTGATATATAGTAGTCCTTCAAGCAGGGGAGCGCTACTCCTCCCTTGTTTTTTGCTAGTTGAAGAGTACAGAATCTAATCCTTGGTTTCTTCCCTTGCCAAATGTACCTTGATATGGTTTTATCCCATTCGTTAAACTGCTTGTCTGTGATTTCAATTGGTAGATTCTGGAAAAAGGTATAAGAGTCTAGGTAGGATGTTCATTTTCACTGATTCTATTCGAGATTCAAAGCTCAGCACTGGGATCAAGTTCCATCTATTTATGTCTTCTTTTATTTTCTGACTTAGAGGGTTGAAGTTTAGTGTATACAATTCCTCTGAATCTTTAGAGATGCTTACTCCCAGATATTTTAAGTGGTTCAGATCCCAATTAAGATCAATGAGTGAGTTTATATGTTGGCTTGGCTTGTAATTAAAGCTCAGTATTTGGGTTTTTGTTATATTGAGTTTGTACCCTGAGACAGAACTATAAGTATCCAAAAAAGTCAGTAAACTCAAGAATGATTCATCTGGATTTGACAGGTATATTAATATATCATCAGCAAATAATATTAATTTATGTTCCTGACCATATACTTCTACACCGGTAATATTGTTATTTTGAGTAACCCCCAAACTCAGAGCTTCGATATAAATTGTGAATAGCAGAGGGCTAATTGGACATCCCTCTCGTGTCCCTCTCTCAAGGTAGAAATAATTTGATATGGCTCCATTTATTTTTATTCTTGCATAAGGGTTGTCGTACAGCTCTTGAACAGTATTAATAAAGATCTTGTGAAAGCCAAACTTTTTAAGGACTTGGTATAGGAATTTCCAATTAACTCGATCGAAGGCTTTTTCTGCTTCGAGGCTCAAAAGTACTGCCTGGAGTTTGTTTTTGGATATATGTTCAACTATATGTAGAGTTCTGCGGATATTATCTTGAGTTTGCCGTTGTTTGATAAATCCTGTCTGATCTAGATTTATTATCTGAGGGAGGATTTCTTCAAGTCTTTTTGCCAAAATGTGGGTAAAGATCTTATAGTCCTGGTTTAGCACACTTATTGGACGATAGCTTCCACAGTCACATTTGTCTTTCCCTTCCTTCGGTATCAGGGAAATTACTGCTTCCCCCCATGAGGGGGGGGCTATGCCTGTCTGAAGCACGTGGTTAAAAGCATCCCTCATTGTTGGGATCAATAGATCCTTCATTTCCCTGTACCATTCAGAGGGGAAACCATCTGGGCCTGCGGCTTTATTGGGTTTTAAGTCCGCGATTGCCTTTTCTACTTCTTTTCCCGTAATTTCTATAATTAATTTATGATTTTGCTCATCCCTCACTTTAGGAAAAGTTATCAAATCAAGGAAACTCCTGATGTTGGTTTTATCTATTTTAGGCTGTGAGTATAGGTTTTTATAGAAACAGACAAAAGTTTGATGTATGTCTTCTAAATTGCTATGTATCATACTTGTTTCAGGGTCTTTTATTTTATAAATTGTGTTTTCTACCTCTTGTTTTTTTAGTTTATAAGCCAATAGTTTTGCTGATTTAACTCCTACCTCATAACAACTTTGTTTTAGAAAGATCTTTTTTTTTTTTTATGTTGTTTGAGAGGATTTCATGGAGTTCATTCTTTTTTTTATCTATTTCCATTTTAGTTTTTGTATTTAAAGTTTTCTTATGTATATTTTCTAGATGTTTTAGTTCTGTTTGAAGCTGATTTGTTTTCTCTTTTCTTTGCATATTTATGTTTGAGGAATATCCAATTATTTTTCCTCTTAGGACAGCTTTGCATGCATCCCACAGGATTATTGGGGACACTTCTCCATTATCATTGTCGTTCAGATAATCTTTTATATCGGTCCTGATTTGAGGCCTAATTTGGTTAAGAATTCCTGTGTTCAGTCTCCAGATTGTGCTTTTCCTTTCTAGTCCTAGATTTAATGCCATGGAGACCGGAGCATGGTCCGATAAGTCCATGGTCCCTATACTGCAATTTTGAACCCTATAAAAATCTTTCTGATACATAAACAGATAATCAAGCCTTGAATATACTGAGTGTGGGTGTGAGTAAAAGGTAAAATCTTTCGTAGACGGATTTAGGTCTCGCCATACATCCGAGAGTCCTAGGTCTCCCAAGATCAGTTTAATGTTTTTTCTTCCTGAGGAAAGGGGTTTTGATGTATCTAAAGTTGGGTTAAGTCTAACATTGAAATCTCCCCCACAAATTAGAATTCCTTGGGCCTCCAATGTTATTATTTCAAAAATGTGTTTGTAAAATGACCATTCAGATCCCGGGGGGGCATATACATTCAGGAGGGTAACTAAAGTACCCTCCAAATTTCCCCGAATAAGTACATATCTCCCGTCTTGATCCTTTTTTTCATATGTGCATTCGAAATGTAATTTACCGGAGATTAAGATTGTTACGCCCCTCCTGGATCCCTTTCTGTAAGAGGATGAATATGGACTGAAGTTCCACTTTTTAAGTTTTTGGTGTTCCTGTTCTGTTAGATGAGTCTCCTGCAGGAGGGCTATTGAAATGGCAGTTTCATTCCTTACATATCATTGTGCCTGTTCATGGCTAAAATAATTTTTAATAATTCATAATTAATGAATAAATGAATTATTAATTTTGACGTCTGAGCCTAACGGAAGTTGCAGACGATAGTGGCTGTGACGTCACAAGATGTACCCAGTTGCGATTGTAAACATGGCGGAGACTTTGGAAAGTGATACTAGTGTGAGAGAAATAATTGATTTGGACAGCTTTTCGGACAGGATAGATGAGGAAAGTGATCAATCTGGTGCACTTTGAGGGCAACATTAAGAGATTTATGGATACAGCTCTCAACACTCATATGAAACATATATTTCAATAATCAAAAGACATTTGAAGGATTTCTTAACCTATTTTATACAACTAATATTACATAGATGGAAATATTTGTTTACATAGATGACCAAACCCACTGAGATAACTTAGGCTACAGTTTACCTCCCTGAGCTGACGTTATCTCTCTCAGTCCCACAGGAGAGCACTCTCCCTCTCCTTATTGTTGAAACAGCTAATCTCCGTTAGCTCCGAGCTAGCACCAGATGCTAACGACAACCCTGTAACTCTCTCAGTCTCTCTTTCTCTCTCTCTCGAATCGACCAGTGGCCTTTATTTATCATGATCAATCAAAGAATCTACGAAACAATGACACCAGCCAGGCTCACCTTCATCTTTTGGGAACAGAATCATCGCCACTTCGGCAGACTTGACATTACTACAGCCAGCGGCAATGCATCGTTTCCCCTGTTTTTTTCATCCCTCTTTCTTCACTGTCGCCTCCATTGTCAGGTTTTCTCGATTGGCAATCACTTGCAGTCGACTCCGACACACTTTCCAGGAAAATACGAGCTCAAAAACGTTGAGAAATTCGACTTTGAAAAAGAGAAAAAATGAACGGTGGTGAATGTAAACAGTGTGGCGGCGTCCATCTCGTGAAGTCACGCAGTAGCCACCCCACGAAGAAGAAGGTCGACTGCAGATTTCCCCGGCAAATTCAAAACTCGTCAAATTCGTTGCTATTCCTACATCTTTTGATATGGGTTCCAATGGACAATTTTGGTAATTACTATACGTATTAGCATAACAGATCATGCACAGGTGCACACTTCACAGGGTCTTTAAGCGCACTCTTAAAAACGGATAGGGTGTCTGCCGCCCGAACACAAACTGGAAGCTGATTCCACAAAAGTGGAGCTTGATAAGAAAAGGCTCTGGCTCCCATTGTACTTTTAGAGACTCTAGGAACAACCAACAACCCTGCATTCTTGGAACGCAATGCCCTAGTAGGACAGTAGGGTATAATGATTTCTTCAAGGTAAGATGACGCCTGCCCATTAAGGGCTTTGTAGGCGAGAAGAAGAATTTTAAATTCTATCCTGTGTTCTATAGGGAGCCAGTGTAAGGCAGCCAGAACAGGAGTAATGTGGTCCCTTTTCCTAACTCTGGTTAGTACACGAGCTGCAGCATTTTGAATCAACTGAAGCGACTTGACTGACTTCTTTGTACACCCTGATAATAAGGAGTTACAATAATCCAGCCTTGAAGTAACAAATGCATGGACTAGTTTCTCTGCATCGTTTTGAGGCAAGATATGCCTGATTTTTGCAATGTTACGTAGATGGAAGTAGGCGGTCCTTGAAATTGATTTTATGTGGGTGTTAAAGGATAAATCCTGATCAAATATAACACCAAGATTCCTTACAGTCTCACTGGAGGCCAAACTAATGCCATCCATAGTTAGTATATCTTTAGATAATTTGTTTCGTAGATTCTTCGGGCCAAGTACAATATCTTCAGTTTTGGTCATGTTTAACATCAAAACATTTAAGGTCATCCACGTTTTTAAGTCCTTGAGGCAGTCTTGAATTTTATTTAGATGATTAATTTCATCAGGCTTGATTGATAAATATAGTTGAGTATCATCCGCATAACAATGAAAGTTTACAGAATGATTCCTTATAATATTGCCTAACGGAAGCATATATAGTGTGAACAAAATAGGTCCAAGCACTGAGCCCTGTGGCACTCCATGGCTAACTTTGGTTTGCATGGAAGATTCATCGTTGACACGTACACACTGAGAGCGTTCAGATAGATAGGACCTAAACCAGCCTAAAGCAGTTGTCTGTATGCCAACTAAGTGCTCTAGTCTTTGCAATAGGATATCATGGTCGATAGTATCAAATGCAGCACTAAGATCGAGCAAGACAAGAATTGAGACAAGTCCCTTGTCTGAGGCTATTAGAATGTCATTTGTGACTTTAACCAGAGCTGTCTCTGTGCTATGTTGTGTTCTAAAGCCAGACTGAAAATCTTCAAATAAATCATAGTTTTTTAAGTAATCACACAGCTGTTTTACGACTGCTTTCTCAAGAATCTTTGAGAGGAACGGAAGATTAGAAATAGGTCTATAGTTGGCTAAAACCTCTGGATCGAGGTTGTGCTTTTTAAGAAGCGGTTTTATCACTGCTACTTTGAATGATTGTGGAACATAGCCTGATAATAAAGACATATTCATAATATTTAATAAAGAAGTGCTAATTAATGGAAAAACTTCTTTTAACAGCTTAGTTGGAATCGGGTCTAAGATACACGTTGATGGTTTAGAAGAGAGAATCATTGAATTTAATTGTTCAAGGTTTATGGCTGAAAAGCATTCTAGTTTACTATCTAGTGTAATATTAGAACTTACGTTTCCGGGAGTTGTTGATAACACTATACTGGTCAAAGGCAAGAGGTCATTAATTTTGTTTCTAAGAGTAAAAATGTTATCGTTAAAAAAGCACATAAAATCATTACTACTGAGTGCTATGGGAATAGAAGGCTCAGTCGAGCTGTGGCTCTCTGTCAGCCTGGCTACAGTGCTGAAAAGAAATCTTGCATTATTCTTATTCTCATCTATTAATGAAGAGTAGTAGGCTGCTCTCGCTTTACGCAGTGCTTTCTTATATTCATTGAGAGTAATATGCCAAATTAAACGAGATTCTTCAAGTTTAGTGGAACGCCATAACCTTTCAAGTTGTCTCGACTTTTGCTTTATTTTGCGGGTTTCGGCATTATGCCATGGAGCTATGTTGTTTTATTTTCTTCTTTTTCAAAGGAGCAACAGAGTCTAATTGTATTCGCAGCGCATCTGTAGCACTATCAACAACATGATCAATTTGGGGTGGTGTACATTTAGTACAAGTTTCCTCCCTTACATTCAGACATGCTATCGAGTTAAGTATTGGTGGAATCTCTTCCTTAAATTTGGCTATAGCACTAACAGATAGGTTTCTGCTGCAGGAGCTTTTGACTAATGCTTTGTAGTCTAGTAACAGTACTTCAAAAGTTACTAAAATGGTCGGATAAAGCAGGATTATGCGGTTCGACTAATAGTTGCTCAATTTCAATACCATAAGTGAGAACAAGGTCGAGAGTGTGATTATGGCAGTGGGTTGGTTTATTTACACTCTGACAGAAACCAACATAATCTAATATAGAGTTAAATGCAACAGTAAGGTTATTTTTATCATCGTCAACATGAATATTAAAGTCACCTACGATAATTACTTTATCTGTTTTAAGTACCAAAGTTGATAAAAACTCAAAGAATTCTGATAAGAATTCTGAATAAGGACCTGGTGCACGGTACACTGTAAAAAATAAGATTGGCTGCAAAGTTTTCCAGGTCGGATGCGTAATACTAAAAACGAGGCTTTCAAAGGAGGTATAATTTAATTTTTGTTTAGTATTGATAAGTAAACTTGAGTCAAAGATTGCTGCAACTCCACCTCCTCGGCCCGTGCCTCGGGCAATATGAGTATTGATATGGCTGGGTGGAGTGGCCTCATTTATGCTGACATATTCTTCATGTCTCAACCAAGTTTCAGTGAGACAGCATATATCAATATCATAATCTGATATTAAATCATTTACCAATATTGCTTTAAATGCTAGAGATCTTATGTTTAAGAGACCACATTTAATCTTCCTGTTTTGTTGGACTGAAGTAGTTGTTACATTTACTTTTATTAGGTTATTATGTATGACACCTCTATTAGGTTTTACCTTAAATTGTCCTTGGGCAGACACACACACCGTTAATATTGGGTATTTTATTGGGTTCGGGATTCCTATGGATGACTGCCCAGGAGAGAGCACAGAGAAGCGTGGAAGACTGCGACTCTGCCTCCTGGTCTCAAGTCCAGTTTTTCATGGATTAAGTCCACAAAGCCCTGAAATGTTTGCCCAAATGAGATTTGCACTTTCCAAAGTAGGATGAATGCCGTCTCTCTTAATCAGACCAGGTTCTCATTCATAACACTCCGTTCGATGTCTCACTATGGGATGCGCCTCAACGCATATGCACCAGAAGCATCAATCTCATTACGCCAATCCTGATTGGCTGGTGATCTTGACGCCAACGTCAGGGAATCCACCAACCCTATAAGTAGCTTGCGCCACGACGCAGGCGTCATTCAAACACCTCTTCTCGCTTCGGAGCACATCTCGAGAAAGATCAGTAGCTAGCTAGCTTAACGGTCCACAGACTGATATACGAAGCTAACCTTCGGTCGACGGGCGCTCGCCAGCTACTTTTGCTTCGCACGGGAATTTACTTTATTAACACTCCAGTTAATATCAGAATCTACCCTGCCGTTTTTTTCCAACGGATAACGGTAAGGTTTTTGGATTTTTTCCCGCAAACGGTAACACGCCTGTTGCTCGTTTGTCCTTTCTACGCCGCACCAAGGCTAGCTAAGATGGACTCTTCCCTCCCTCACACCAGAGGAGACGGAGTGTCGGAGGCTCGGCTCTGCGGCTGCGGGCTAAAGATATCGAGTACTGACTCACACCAGGTCTGCTCGTCTTGCCTCGGGCTGCAACATGCCCAGGAGGCTATCGACACCCCCGGCGCGTGCGGGCATTGTTCCCGTTTTACCGCCAAAAGCCGCCGCCGGCGGCTAGCGCGCCAAGCTAGCATGCCGGTCCGAGACCTCCCCATGCCTGTAAACTCGCCGGCCGGCGAGCAGGGCATGGTGGCGACCGCCACGGGTGCCGGGTCCCGCGCTGTGTCAAGCTGGGACTCGGTGGCGGCGACAGCCGCGGGAAGGGGGCCCCGTGCTGTGTCAAGCTGGGGCTCCCAACTGGACCTCACCATGGCCTCACCCGCGGAGGATGTCCTGGAGCTGGACTATGAGGAGGAGGAAGAAGAATACGCCCCGGAGTTTCTTCTTTCCGACTCAGACGAAGGCGAAGATGACATCTTCGTCTCGTCTGCCCAGGCTGCCAAGCCTGGGGCCATGTCTGCCTCCCCGGGCGAGGACGAGCCACCGCTCCCCCGCCTCAGCATGGACCTGCAGGCCGTGTGTCAACGCGCTGCATCTAAGCTGGACATCCCCTGGCCTGAAGCGGCCAGAGAGCCCTCCAGGTCTAGATACGAGGGAAAGAACTTGCCCCAAGCCGCAAGGCTGACCAGGCAACTTCTCCCCGTATTTCCGGAGCTGCTGGACGAGGTGTCGGTCTCCTGGAGAGACCGCCCCTTCAGCAGCAAGGCCCCAATCCAGGGAGCCTCCTCTCTGGACTGTGAGGGCATGGAGAAGCTCGGGTTACTCCGCATGCCTCCTATGGAGCCGCTTGTGGCAGCCCACCTCCAACCGCGGGTGTCGGCGGCCCCGAGCAGGAACCCCACACTGCCGACAAAGGCGGACCGGTTCCAGTCCGCAATGACTGAACGGGCCTACAAAGCGGCTGCTTTGTCCGCCAGGGCGCTAAATGTCTCCTCCATGCTAACCGCGTACCAAGCGGAGCTGTGCGCGGACATGACGGTGAAGCCTGAACCGGCCGTGTGGGAGGAGATCATGGCGATCACGGATATTTGCCTCCGCGTGCAGCGCTGTGCAGTACAGGCCACAGGAAAATCGCTAGGGATGATGGTGGTGCAGGAGAGAGCCAGATGGCTGAACCTGACAAACCTCCCCGACCGGGAAAAGGAGGACGTGTTGGACATGCCAATCGTCCCTGAGGGCATATTCGGCTCAGCTCTTGCCTCCATGCAACAGCGGTGTGAGGCCAAGAAGAAGGAGGATGAAGCTCTCCAGCTTTGCCTCCCTCGGAAAGCCCAGCCGCCGCCCCCAACGGTCCTGCGACGGACCTTCCCCCAGGCTACCCCGCACTCGGCCCTGTTCAAGGTCCCGAGATGGCAGAAGCCACAGCCCGCCCCCGGTCTCCCACCGAGACGCGAGGCGCGGACGAATTGGCCAAGAAAGTCCCCGGTCCCGGCAGCAGCCACACAGGCACCGCCGACCCAGACTTTCAGTCACCAGGCGAGGAAGAAGAAGAGGGCAGCCTGACAGCCTTCCCTCCCCCCCTCGGGGAAAGGGCTGGAGGTTTCCTGTTCTCTTTCAGCCCTGGATCGTGTTCCACACGTATCCAGCACCCATGTGTTTCCGGGAGACAACCACGCTCCCGCCTTCCCGCCGCCTCGGGTGATGACTGCACGTCATCCTCCAGTTCGCGCCATGAGGGAAGCAGACTTCACAGCACTGGCAACAGTTCCTGCCAGTCGTTCAAGTCACACAAACACACACAAGGGTCTAAAAATAAAATGTTTGCCACTGTTGCTTCCAGGCTTAAAGCCAAGGGCACAGTCGAAAATATTAAAAAGACAAATAATAATGTCAATAAACAGTCAGGCGACTGCCCCGCTTCTGAGAGTGGCTATGAACGCCTCTCTCGGAATGCGGACGGTGGCCGGGCCTGTGAACGCACCATCACCGCGCGCATGCACAGTGTCAACCGAGGTTGTCACCCTAGAGCGCCACCGTGTTCAGACACTAGAGGGCGCCATAACACAACCAATGCGGTCACAGGGTGCAGACAACAGAGATATGGTGACATCCCCGCTCGCTCTGAGGAGCGAAAGGTGGAAAATGCTCACATGCTCTGCTTGGGTTTTCAAAACGATATCACGGGGCTACAGACTCCAATTCGCTGTCACCCCCCCTCGCTTCTCGGGCATTGTGCAATCACATGCCCGGGGAGCGTCGGCTCACATTCTAGAGCAGGAGATTCTCTCGCTACTAGAAAAGAAAGCCATATCCATCGTACCCTCCAAACGGAGTCAGAGCGGCTTCTATTCCAAATATTTCCTCGTTCCCAAACGGGGAGGGAATGGAATTCGCCCCATCCTAGATTTAAGGGCTCTGAACGGGTATCTCAGAAAATACAAATTCCGGATGCTCACTCACACATCCCTACTGCGTCTCGTGCGTCAGGACGATTGGTTCACATCAATCGACCTGAAAGACGCGTATTTTCACATCCCAGTATATTATCCACACAGGAAATATCTGAGGTTCGCTTTTCAGGGTGTCTGTTACGAGTACAGAGTGCTTCCCTTCGGTCTGTCTCTCAGCCCACGGGTGTTTGTGCGATGTACGGAGGCAGCGATAGCCCCGTTAAGACAACAGGGGATTCGCCTGGCAACCTATTTAGACGACTGGCTCCTTCTGGCACAGTCGGAGCAGGAGGCTATTATGCAGACGAATATCCTCATGAAACACCTGCTCGACCTGGGTTTTGTAATAAACACAGAAAAGAGCATGTTGTCCCCAGCCCAGTCGGTGCTCTTCCTGGGCTTACGCCTGAGCTCGGTGCCCTTCACAGCCCGCCTGTCAGTGGAGAGAGTGAGAGCCTTCAGGGCTTGCCTCGCTCGTTTCCAGCCACGCAAATATGTTCTCTTCAGATCGTGTCTGCGGTTACTGGGGCTCATGGCGTCAGCCATCCTAGTAGTACGTCTGGGCCGCTTACACATGAGGGAATTTCAGCGCTGGGTAGCTGCCCTCAGACTAAACCCCACGCGTCATGGCGCGCGGAGAGTGATGGTCACTGTGCACTGCGTAACGGCGCTACGCCACTGGCTGCACCCGACTTTCCTGGTGCGAGGCGTGCCTATGGGTGCTGTCTTATCGCGGAAGGTGGTCACCACGGACGCATGTCTGACGGGCTGGGGGGGCATATACGAAGGTCGACCTGTGAGGGGTCTCTGGAGCAGAGACCTCCAACGGTCACACATAAATTATCTGGAGCTCTTAGCGGTGTTTCTCACCCTAAGACGCTTTCTGCCTTCTCTCAGGGGACATCATGTCCTCGTGAGGACAGACAACATGACCACGATATCGTATATAAACCGCCAAGGGGGTTTGCGTTCTCTACAGTTACACAGGCTGGCACGCAAACTGATCTTATGGAGCTGCGGACGTCTCCTCTCTCTGAGAGCGACACACGTACCGGGAGTGATGAACCTCGGGGCAGATCTGCTGTCCAGAGGTGCACCACTGTACGCAGACTGGACTCTACATCCAACGATTGTGAGTCAGCTGTGGGTGCGTTACGGCCGGGCCGCGGTAGATCTGTTCGCATCAAAAGAAAATGCTCAATGTCAGCTGTTCTTTTCAATGCGCGATCTAAATGCACCGTTAGGCGTGGACGCGCTCGCGCACGTTTGGCCCCCGGTCCTTCTATACGCGTTCCCACCCCTGGCTCTAATTCCTCCAACTCTGGCCAGAGTGAGAGAACAACGCCACACACTGATCCTGATAGCTCCACGCTGGCCTGCAATGTACTGGCTGGCGGAGATATATCAGCTGCTGTGCGGACAGCCGTGGCAGCTCCCGCTACACAGGGACATACTATCTCAGGCGGGGGGAATGATTTTTCACCCACACCCAGAGCACCTGGCGCTATGGGCCTGGCCCGTGAGTGGTATAACCTGAGTACAGTGGGGCTCCCTCAGAAAGTGATAAACACTATTCAGAGTGCAAGGGCTTCCTCCACCAGGTCTCTCTATGACTGTAAGTGGAGGGTGTTTGAGGAGTGGTGTCTTCAAAAGAAACACATCTCTTTTCAATGCCCTGTCGGTGTGATTCTATCATTTCTACAGGATCTGATTGATAAACACAGAGCTTTCTCCACGATCAAAGTGTACCTGGCTGCTATTGCCGCATGCCATGTGGGCTTTGGGGGAAAGACGGCTAGTCAACATCCCTTGGTCTGCCGTTTTATGAAAGGGGCTCGCCGGCTCCTCCCCGTTTCCAGGTCATTGGTGCCCCTGTGGGACTTGACGGTGGTTTTAGATGGGCTCGCTCGAGCTCCATTTGAACCCCTGGAAGACGCTGACATGAAGCACTTGTCACTGAAGACAGTGTTGTTACTGGCTCTGGCATCTGCCAAACGAGTCAGTGATATTCACGCGCTCTCTGTGCATCCTTCGTGTACTCAGTTTGCCCCGGGGCAAACGAGAGTATTGCTGAAGCCCAACCCGGCCTTTGTGCCTAAGGTGGTTGGCTCATGCACTCCCATTGACCTTGAGGCATTTCCTTCACCGCTAGGTTCCTCTGGGGAACAGCGGCCGAATTTGCTTTGCCCGGTTCGTGCTTTGCGCACTTATATGGACAGGTCGAAAGAGTTTCGGTGCAATGACCAACTCTTTGTATCTTGGGCTAACCCTCATAAGGGCAAGCCCGTTACCAGGCAACGGCTCTCCCACTGGATTGTGGAGACGATTGCTCTGGCTTATACGAGTCAGGGTTTGCAGGCACCAACGGGCCTGCGCGCTCATTCTACTCGTGGATTGGCTACATCCTGGGCTTTGTTCAAGGGTGTTTCCATTCAAGACATTTGTGCAGCAGCGAGCTGGTCCTCGCCGCTCACTTTTGTCCGCTTTTACAGGCTAGATGTTTCTGCTCCAAGTGTGGCCCGCGCAGTGCTGGGCCCCGTATTGGGACAGGGTTCTACCTGTTAAGTTCTGTTTTTGTGTTGGTGATTTTCGAGATAAGCATGTCTGGCAATGCGGGAGTCTCAATATCCCATAGTGAGACATCGAACGGAGTGTTATGAATGAGAACTATAGGTTACTTACGTAACCCCAGTTCTCAGAGTAACATGAAGTGAGATGTCTCACCTGACGGCCCTTCTTGCTGAGGCGAAGCGAGAAGAGGTGCTTATTTTGAATGACGCCTGCGTCGTGGCGCAAGCTACTTATAGGGTTGGTGGATTCCCTGACGTTGGCGTCAAGATCACCAGCCAATCAGGATTGGCGTAATGAGATTGATGCTTCTGGTGCATATGCGTTGAGGCGCATCCCATAGTGAGACATCTCACTTCATGTTACTCTGAGAACTGGGGTTACGTAAGTAACCTATAGTTTTCCCCAGAAGGCTGTCCAATTATTTACGAAGCCCACATTGTTTGCTGGGCACCACCAAGACAACCAGCGCTGAAATGATGACATGCGGCTATACATGTCATCATTGATCAGATTGGGGAGGGGACCAGAGAAGATTACGGTGTCCGACATTGTTTTAGCATAACTACACACCGACGCCACATTAAGTTTGGTGCATTCTGATTGGCGTAAACGAACATCATTACCACCGACGTAAATAACAATCCTACTGTATTTACGTTTATTTTTAGCCAGCAGTCTAAGATGCGCCTCAACGTCGCCCGCTCTGGCCCCCGGAATGCATGTGACTGTGGAGGCTTCGGTCTCTAAATTCACGTGTCTCATAATAGAGCTACCAATAACCAGAGTTGGCTTCTCAGCGGGTGTCTCGCTGAGTGGGGAATATCTGTTAGATACGTGAACGGGTTGGTTGGGACCTGCGGGTTTCGCGTTATGCCCCTTCTGAACAGTCACCCAGTCTCCCTGCTGCTCGGGAGTTGCCGGGGGACTGCTAAGAGGAGCTACCTTTTGCCGGTCCGCACCGGCTAACATGGGCTTTACTGTAGCTGAGTTATTTTCTAAGATGCGGAGCCGGGCTTCTATGGCTATGATTCCCGCCTCCAACCTAACAACTATACTACAATTAACACATGTATCGGTACCACTAAAGGAGGTAGGGAAGTAACCAAACATGAGACAGTTAGAGCAGGAAATAGCACCCGAGGGTGGGGAAAGAGCCATGGCTAGCTATCAAGCTAAAGTAGCTACCGTTAGCAAACCCGAAAAGAGTGTAGGCAACTGTGGAGTTACAGTCGCTAAGAGAAGGAGAGTTGTGAGTGCTTAAGCTGTAGTAACGTGTGATTACAACGTCAGGCAGTTGCCGTGATCAAGAGTTTTAAAAAGATTGATTAAGTTAAGATAATAAGCTATCAGCAACAGAACAGGCACACGGGATACCCGGAGATGACAACAACAACCGGAAGTTACAACATGCTTACCGCAATAGTGGTCCGTGTAGAAACAACCAGGGAGTACAACTCTAAACACCCATATGAAAAAGATCGGTTTACATTTTATTAATTAAATAAGTATGTGAACATAACCAATAACCTACCATAGCCAATAACAAATACATGTAGGCCTAACGTATTTTATTTTTGTAGTTCATTCATATCTTATTTTACTATTTTATTTATGTCAATTTGTTTATTTCTCCAGTTTTAAATGATATGTCTGGTTTACTGTCCTATAATATACATTGGAATGATTTCAAACCTGTTTTATCCCAATAATTATAATGGAGTGCCTTGGAAATATGTGTTTACATAAATTGTGATCAAAACGTTTGAGACCCACTGAGATAACTTAGACTAAAGTGAACTATCTAAAGACTGAGAGTCCTTTACCTCACTGAGCTGTAGTTATCAGCCTCTCAGTCTGACTGGAGAGGACTCTCCCTCCACATCATTGTAGAAACATCTTCTTCTTCCGTTAGAGCAGCTAGCACCAGATGCTAATAACAACAGCGCTGGTACCGGTGCACCTTCCCTTTCTCCCTCGCTCGCTCCCACGCTCACTCGCACTTTGGCTGTGAGCTGCGGGTGCCAGATAAGCCAACACACTCTCACTCCATAATCGTCCAGGAGCGACGCTTGGTCAGGGTCCCGTGGCGTGCAGTTGGGACGCTCCTAGGCTCCTTCAGCTTCATAAAGGGACGCAAATAGCTTTCAACTGATTGCAATGTATTCCCATCTGCGGCGCGATTTGACGCTCATGGAAGAACGGCATTCGTTTATGTCGGCTGCCCTTAAAGGCAATGTGAGCGTCCATTCCCATTGGATAACGGAGAATTGTACACCTGGAAGTAAGTATTCCCCTTACTGTCTTGTTTGTTTGTTTGTAGCCTTTATTTAACCAGGTGAAAGCCCCTTGAGATCAAAATATATCTTTTTCAAGGGTGACCTGCAGGACATTAGTTACACATGTAACATAAAAACGACAGAACAACAATAAGGATGACATACAACATAATGTACAGGGTACAGTTTACAAACTCTATTTACAGTGACAGGTACCATGAGTATCAAACAGCATGTCACCCAGCCGAGTTTTAAAATGATGCAGGGGAACCAAAGTGCTCAGTTTTAAACATGTTTGCAGACTGTTCCAAGTTAGTGGAGCTGCACAACTAAAAGCTTTCTTCCCTAAGACAGTCCTAGCACTTGGCACATTTAATAAAACCACATCATGAGATCTCAGGCAATAAGTACTTTCAATTTGTCGAGAGATCAGAGAGCAGATATAAAAAGGTAGTTTACCCAGCATGGGTTTGTAAATGAACTTGTACCAATGACTGAGTCTCCGAACAGTGAGAAGTGATGGCAGACCTGCCCTGGCATACAGGGTACAGTGATGAGTAAGTGCTTTACAGTTAGTAACAAATCTCAGAGCACTGTGATAGGTGCAGTGGCGGTTCTAGACCAATTTGACTGGGGGGTCCAGTTATTTTCTGAGGGGGGGCACAATAAATGCAGGATGAAAAAGAGAACTAGACAGTATGAAGTAATTGTGCTTAAGAAAACAATGC
The DNA here is from genome assembly GCF_949606895.1 of Notothenia rossii. NCBI lineage: Eukaryota > Metazoa > Chordata > Actinopteri > Perciformes > Nototheniidae > Notothenia > Notothenia rossii. Next base: position 53,221,574 of record NC_136903.1, on the reverse strand, counting down.
AATACAGTTATTGGTATTTGTTTCAGTACACTTATTTATTTCAGATATATCTTATAGTTATTACTGTTAGCTTCAGCTTAAGTTATAGTACCATTTTTGCACTAACACCATATCATATTTATATAAAAATAAAGGCAATTAACAGTTGTATCTCTACTTTACATCTACAATTACACGGATACAATAGTTTAACTCACCTTCAATTATCGTAGTAGTCTCTCGAAACGTAGGTTTCAATCAGTCTTTCTTGGATGCAACAGCCTCTGATGATCCGAAATGAAAACTGTTTGTTTTTCGCGCGCTTCAGCCGGACAGTGAAAGTGAGTGCACCGCTCTAATGGGTCCTGAGTGCACCGCTCTAATGGGTCCGACTAGAATGACGAATAACGTTAGTTCCGCCTATTCCGTATTCAATAAATCGTGTAATAAATCATACATTTTTCTTTTTTTTCACTTTTCATTTTTAGGGGGGTCAGAGGTCAGTGTTAGGGGGGCACTGGCCCCCCCTGGCCCCCCCTAGAACCAAACTTTTCCAGGCAATGGGCTGGTGCATTCATATAGATCAGATCACCATAGTCCATCCAGCACAGGTAAAAAGGTCACAGTGACTAGCCTTTTCCTGGCTTCAAATGAGAAACAGGACTTGTTTCTGAAAAAGAAACCTAGTCTAACCCTCAGCTTTTTAAGCAGATTAATGACCTGAAGTTTAAAAGTAAGACAATCATCAAGCCAGATACCTAGGTATTTATAACAGGTAACCACTTCAAGTACTTGTCCTTGCATAATAACAATATCTAAAACAGGCTCTGGTGTCTTTTTAGCTTTAGAAAAGAGCATTACCTTGGTTTTATCAACATTTAAAAGAAGCTTAAGCTCAGCAAGCTGAGTCTGAATAATGTTAAAAACAGCCTGTCATTTAACACCAGCCTCCTTAATGGAGGGACCTGCACAATACATCAAGGTATCATCCGTATAAAAATGTAAAGTAGCTTCATCCACATTTTCACCTAAACTGTTGATATATATAGAGAATAAAAGTGGACCTAAAACAGAACCTTGAGGAACACCATTAGCAATGTTCAACCACTCAGAAGACAGCCCATCAAAGTGAACACATTGGGACCTTTCAGAGAGGTATTTCACAAACCACCACACTGCATGGCTGGATAGGCCAATACTGAGTAGCCTATGCTTTAAGATGCAATGATCGACGGTGTCAAACGCTTTGGAAAGATCAATAAATAGAGCTGCACAACTCTGCTTATTATCTAAAATACTTGTAATGTCATTCACCACTTTCATTGTGGCAGTGATGGTGCTGTGTTGCTTTCTGAAGCCTGACTGATGTTTAGACAGGATGTCATTTGTACATAAAAACACCTTTACCTGTTCACTCACTAGGCGTTCGAGCACCTTCGCCAGAACTGACAATTTAGAGATTGGCCTGTAGTTATTTAAAATAGTTGTCTCCCCTCCTTTTAGCAAAGGCAAGACTGACTTCCATACTTTTGGAATTGTGCAATTGCATTTGTGCAATCTGTCGATTGATTTTACAGTGATATCTGCACTACTCATCGACAAAAAAACACCAGATTATCCTTGTTAACAACACAACATTGATTGGTTTAAATTGTGTGCAATGCTTTTGTATTTTTCAGAGTAAAGAAGACACTACACTACCCAGAATCCCCAGCTATCGTTCAGGACTACACCATGTGCTCTGTTTGACAAGCCCCGTGATTAGTTCTCAAGCTCTGTGATTGGTTGATCTCCAACTGCATTCCATTCATTCCAATGGCTGGCGTCTATGTCATGTGACCTTCAAATTTGTCCCTGCAGAAGAAAAAAAACATGGCCGAACTTCGTTTTATTCTCGGTGGAAAATGCCTATTTTAAAGCTAGTTTGGCCATTAACATGCGTTTTGATGTCATTTGATGCGAGAAATATGAGTTGTTATTTCAGATTATGTGTGCAGTGGATGTACATGATCTTTAGTTTGCTAGTTATTACGAAGATTACTTCAGGAAATTGTGTCCATACAATGTTTTCATTGTTACCAAGGTGGTTGCTAGGGACGCTGCTAGATACGTTATTTTCCCCTGTGCAATTCTCCATTTACTCAACAATAACACATAATTATCCTTGTGTTTATTTGTTAGATTAATAAACACAAGTTGTAGTCCATCAGGACTGAGGGTCGGAGCAGCTCATTTGCTTTAGAGAATATTACACCTGGAAGTAAGTATTCTCTCCGCTTCGCTTGATAAATCCCGTGATAGTCCTCAAGCTCTGTGATTGGAGAGTGTGCTCCGAGGGTTACGCCAAGTGTCGAACAGCACTTGAAATGGGATGGAACCACGGCAGTCTGTCCAAAACTGGATTTGAACGGGTCCACCCCGTCCCCCCCTCCCCCACCCCGTCCCCAGAACTACACATGCTGGCTATTGTGTTTCGCAACATGTTCTCTATCTATGGCACGTCTCTACTGGGAGTTGTAGTTTTAAAAGACGTTTTCGTATTTCCCATAATAAGAAGTTGCCAGTATTAAACTGTGTACATCCCTGGAGGTTTAAGGGATAGGAAAGACTCAAATGTAAAACATATAATTAATAAATGGGTGAAAATTGCTTGTGCCCATAATGGGCAGCATTAATATATACCCAAATGCCAGCTAAGGTCAGAAGAGCTTTATTTAACAGCTGGTCTTATGTCTGTGATCCCTCCTGTTGTTAAGCCTGAAACATGCACTTGTCAAGGTTCAGAGGCAAATTTAGCAAATATGGCAGTAGCCATCGATCACCTTAAGATAAGGTATACTTTATTGATCCCAAGTTGGAAACATTTGCGTTAACTCAGCATGTGTAACAGTTGTAAATATGCAGTGGTGTTTATTTGTAAATCATTTAGTATAATCACAGAAATTCTGTGTTATATATTTAATAATTCTGTGTTCTTTATTTATTGATTGTTCAATACCTGACTAGGCCGGAGATTAAATATCTACATACATCTTATAAGAGTATAATACATATGTATAATATCAGTTAAAATAAGTGCTTCAACATAGTTAACATTGCTGGAGGTATGCACAAATATTGATAGATGTCTTGTAATGCACTATTGAGGAACCTGCGACCCAAGTTTTTAATTCATTGCTTAACTACACCGTTTGTGTATATAATATGTCAATAAACCTTAAAGAATCTTGAAATCTTGAAAGGGATGTGCAAAATAGTCATTACATACAGTCTTTAATTAACTATTAGTAGAGAATAATGAGTAATGAATATACTTTATAGGGATCCTATTAATATCTAATAATACAAATAATGAAATTTATGCTTTAACCACTAGGTGTCCCTTTATATCAGCTGTGCACCTTTATGGTGTAAATACAGCCTATCTACCAATTGGATCAAATATAAAAGTCAGCCGAATTAGTGTTGATACTGCAAGGAGACGTATTGTGTCAAAAGAAATGTAAGATGTTGTTTAATTGATGATATATTTATGATCCACGTCACGTTTTCAGTGTTAGCGGCAGTTCCTCATGTTTGTCTAGAAGTCTTCTCATCAGGGCTCTATAAATAGAGAACTATGGCAGATATGTAATATTTAATGCAGCCGAACCGTGTATTACAATGCCGTTATGTGATGACTTTCAAAGAGAAAAGCAAGCACGCTCGGAATAAAGTATTATTTTATTTTTAAAAATGTTTTCGTTCTGTTTCCGGTATTTGTTAATGACGATGTGATGTGAGATGTGACACTGGAATTGCACAGGGGAATATAACTTATCTATGCCACAATTTTAGATGCGGATTTCGTTAAACTAATAAGTTTGCGCTGTGGACCAACACTATACATTGACGGGGAAGGGGGTAGCAATAAAGATAACACCATTAAACAGTTACACAACATAACAGAAATAATATCGATAGCAGCGTCCCTAGCAACCACCTTGTTAACAATGAAAACGTTGTATGGACACAATTTCCTGAAGTAATCTTCGTAATAACTATCAAACTAAAGATCATGTACGTCCACTGCACACATAATCTGAAATAACAACTCATATTTCTCGCATCAAATGACATCAAAACGCATTTTAATGGCCAAACTAACTTTAAAATAGGCATTTTCCACCTTTCCGCCATCCTTTACTCCGAAAAAACATTTGTTTCTCCGAATCGAAGGGGAAAAATACAAAAGCATTGCACACAATTTAAACCAATCAATGTTGTGTAATTAACAAGGATAATCTGGTGTTTTTCAGTCGATGAGTAGTGCAGATATCACTGTAAAATCAATCGACAGTAAGGACATACTTACTTCCGGGTGTACAATTCTCCGTTATCCAATGGGAATGGACATTCACATTGCCTTTAAGGGCAACCGACACAAACGAATGCCTCTGTACCCAACCCTACCTATGACCGGCCAGTGTCATCAGAGGATCTGTTCCTTTCATCTTCTCGCTGTGCGAGAGTATCGTGGCTACAATATTGTAGCCTACAGCGTTCACTTGGAAAGTTTGATTTAAGGATTTCTCTGTATCCAGCTGGCTGCGTGCAGCTTCCCGACTAATCCAGTCGGAGCCGCGGGGTTACCCGTCCTCCAGAAGCTGTGGCCGGTTGCGCAGAAAACTTCAACGGACAGGTTGGTGTCGGCTTGGTCGGTGACGGCAGTGTTTCCGCTCCCTCTCCCAGCTAGGTTGTCCTGATTTCTGTCTTGGTTGCTACCTGGCTTGAACTTTCTGGTGACAGCAGTGTTTCCGCCCCCTCTCCCAGGAGTTGCCCTTGTTGCGCTCTCTACACTTTACTGATAGTGCGGCGTTGCGCCAAGCTATCATTAGTATCTTGAGTTCCGGCTTTTGTCATGTCCTCTTGTTTAGCTAGTTAGCAGTAGCGCGGCTCGGCCTAACCGTTTCCTGCCCGGTCAGCCACTTTGGCTGACGCTTGAGGTAAGCACCGGATTACCTGTGCTGTTTTTCCTTTAGAAGCCAGTTTCCTTAGCTTGTGTTTCGCTACTACTACTTTTATCGATACCGCTTATCGGTCCGGTCTTTTAACGGTACTCTTATCGGTTCTTTTGGAGAAAAAAATAAGGTAAACTAACTAAACAAATTGAGAACAAAACTAACATTGCTTTTTATTTAAATTAAATACATAATATTTTACATCAAAAGAAACAACAACGTTTTAACAAATCATATTAAATAATCTGATGACAGAAGTGTAAACAGAATAGCTGAAACTTTAACAAAATAAATAACTCAGTTACCTCTAATCGTTAAAACATGTTTGTATAATGTAGTTAACTCTGTGTGTTGCTGCTAGCATACATAACAGCTGACATGGAAAGTTACTCGTGGATGGGGCTTCAGAGCTTCGAGAAAGACTGTCAAAAACGGTGCATTTCTCCGTCTGGATGTGGTGCACTTTTGCAAGATGTTTAGACAAATTGCTCGTGTTACCGCCCTTACATGCTAAACTCTTATTGCACTTTAGGCAACGAGCATCGAGACGGGTAAAGTTTAACTAGGGGTGCACCGAATGGGAAATTCTTGGCCGAAACCGATACCGAAAATAGGAAACAGTTGGCCGAAAACCGAATGCCGAAAATGATTAATAGAAATATATATTTAATGTATACATTTTTTACCAATGTTGTTCAGCTACCTGATTATGGAAAAAGACTTGATTATGGCAAAACGTAACTTAAATAATAATCACTATTATGGGTCCATAAAACATTTATTCAGCACTTTTGAATGCATACAGTACATTAATTCCAAGTCAAGTGCATTTTCTTTTCCCTGCAGGATAACTACAACAAAGTGTATTCAGAACAAAGCCAAGGTGCTTTAAAACTGCATAAACACCTAGGCCAGTAGGCCTACAACAAAATAGTGTAAATAAAGACTGTAACAGCCAGGCCTTCAACAACAACAAATGCACCTATAAGTTTGGTAACCTAACGTGTTGTTGTGATGACGTAATAAAAACGCGGCGACAAGCACGGCGCGCGACCATGCTCGCGGCTGGCTCACAGCCAACATGTCTGCCGCTTGGAGATATTTCTAAATATCAGAGAAAGAGGCGCGGATTGCGATTTGTAAAACCTGTTCAGCTGACATTTCTCGAGGTGGTGTCACTGCAAAGACTTTCACCACTTCGGGATTACTCTACCACTTGAAATCAAAACACCCGGACAAATGTGCGGAGTATGATCAACGTAACCCTGTTCTCTGACATTCAGTGATATTTTTTCGGATATTTTTTTAACCATTTTCCGCCGATAATTTTCCGTGGCCGAATATTCGGTGCATCCCTAAGTTTAACCACACCTCGGAGCGCGTTCTCTCCGCCATCTCCTCTGTGTGTGTGTTGCAAGTATGGAGTAATGGACCTCCCCGTTAATTCGCGCGAATCATGGCGTAAATGGCTTTCCATAGTTGATGCATGTAGCAGCTGCATGTGTATAAACTGCCCGAGAAGGTCCTCGCCGCAGAACGCGAAATGGGGCGGGGTCGTATAAAAGGCGGGGTTGGATGTCCGACCCCGCCTTGTGAGTCCACATTACACATCAGTAGATGGCGGTAATGCGCCCGGAGCTGTTTCCCTACCGCCAAGAAGAAGAAGAAGAAGTAGATTGTTGAAGACAATAGACGATAGAAGAACCATGTGCTCACCTAGTTGGTCTGTTTGTCCGCGTTATTACATTTGAAGACGATGATACATCATGGAAGGGAACGACCGAAGGTAATAAATTATGTATTATGCAACCCAGTAGGCATTTGCTGCCTTCCTACCTTGTAAGTTGTCTGTATGGCCGTCCCAATAAGTTAGCGCAGCATGCTTGGTCTTGAAATGTTCGTAAAAATCCATAGATGTAGAATATCTACATTGTTCATCTTGATGTGTTTTTAAATGCTTACAAACCAACTGAATCGATCTGCTTAAAGAAATAACATTTGATACATGTAGACTCTGATTTGAATGTATTCCATTTTGTGTTCTTCCTCAGACACCATATGTTACGTTCCCGACTGTACTAGGGGAAAGTAAGGGAAGCGACACGACCAGAGTCAAATTGGTAATAATTATAGGTGGTTTTATTATACCAACTGGGCAAACAAAATGGCAGGCAAGCAGCCTGAACGAACAAAAAATGCCAAACGGATGGTCTAACCATCAACAAAAGAGAACTCCAAAAGAGAGTTATAGGGCTTATCCAGAGTAATATTTAAAGGGACAAACAGAACCTCACGTTAACCGTGGTACAAATGAAATGAGACAGGCTGCACACACACAGCTGTAGCTGATCAACAGGTGCTAATTACCTGGGTCTAAGCTGTTACACGTTACCACACACTACTTAGCACTCTGCTAAGCAGTCTAACTAAGTACAGAAGGTTTTACAAGGTTTTCGAACACAACAAATAGCGTAACAAGAGGCTAGAGGCGTCTGTCTACAACACGGAGCCTCCAGAATGGTCTTCATTCCCAGCCTTTATACTCCTCCCCCGGAAAATGTGCCGGAAGAGGGCGGAGATTGGATGACGTCTTGTCCAATCACCTCTTCAGAAGTTGCGAGGGCGGGACGACCAGTGGCATCGGAGGAACTGCGCAGCTCATGTACACACACAAACACACACGCAAACAGAATTAACAGCCCCAGGAAGGCCGCGGCTGTAACACCCCCTCCCTTAAGACAAAACCCACAGGGTTTTTGTTAACCATAACACATAATAACATAACGAACACAGAACACATCACTACAGTCTGGACAAAGCATCTGCAAACACGTTCTCTGAACCCTTTTTGTGTCGGATTTGCAGGTTGTAGTCTTGGACGATCAGAGCCCACCGCATGAGACGCTGGTTGTGATTGTACATGCGGGACAAAAAGACGATGGGGTTATGATCGGTAAACACTACAACTGGCAAGGAACTGGATCCGACATAAACCTCAAAGTGCTGGAGAGCTAACAACAAAGCAAGGGTCTCCTTTTCAATGGTCGAATACCGGACCTGGTGCTTATTGAACTTGCGTGAGAAATAACAGACAGCATGATCAACTCCATGCGCATCCTCCTGCAGTAGAACAGCACCGGCCCCCACTGCACTGGCATCCACCGCAAGTGTAAAGGGCTTAGCAAGATCGGGAGCAGCGAACACAGGAGTGTGATTTAAGAGTGTTTTTACACACTCAAATGCATGTTGGCACTCAGGGGTCCAAACGTAGTCCACCTTGGGACTTATCAAATTAGTTAGGGGTTGGGCTACAGAGGGAAAGTTGCGGCAGAAACTACGGTAGTAGCCTGCAATACCGAGGAAACGGCACAGCACATTCAGCCACCGCAGCAACCTTAGCTTCCACTGGTCGGACTTGGCCGTGCCCAACCTGCTTCCCTAAATAGGTGACAGTAGCTTTCCCAAACTCACATTTGGCCAGATTCAACGTAAGAGACGCCTGTGCGAGGCGGGTGAATACCTGCCCCAGGATCTTCATGTGCATCTCCTAAGTGGGCGTGTACACAATGAGATCATCCAAGTATGCGTTACAGTTACTTATGCCTGATAGGACGGTATTCACCAACCTCTGGAAAGTAGCCGGAGCATTACACATACCAAAAGCCATGACTGTGTACTGCAGAAAACAGCCAGGCGTAGCGAAGGCGGAGATCTTTGACGCACGATCCGTTAAAGGTATCTGCCAGTAACCTTTAAGCAGATCCAATTTACTGACGTATTTAGCGGAACCTAAATTGTCGATGCAATCCTCCATTCGTGGCAAAGGATAACAATCGGACTCCGTAACGGCGTTCACTTTGCGGTGATCAGTGATAAAACGGGGAGAACCGTCAGATTTAGCCTCTACAAGACATGGAGAGCACCATGGGCTAGAGCTCTGTGTAGCTAAGCCATTAGATACAAGAAAATCAGCCTCCTGTTTCATTAGAGCGCGCTTGGTCGGGTTTGCACGGTACGGATGTTGCTTAATCGGCCTCGCGCCTTTGACATCGATGTCATGCGTTATCACATTAGTTTGTGTCGAGATATCATGAAAAAGGCACCGGAAACGAGCCACTAACTGGGTTATGTCATGCTGCTGCTCCTTCTGCAGATGGCCTAACGTAGTCGGCAGTGTCTCTATAATTTCCGAGTTACATAACCGGGCACCCGGCTGATGATGTGAACGCATCACCAAACCGTCGTCAGAAGGATCGGAACTATCTGTAACTATTAATGCGGAAACAGCTACTCTTTGATTAGCCCAGTCGGCCGGCTGGCTATCAGCGGCGGTGCGTGAATGATAGCGCTTTAACATGTTTATATGACAGACGCGCGTTTTACGCCGTCTCTCTGGAGTACAAATGACATAATCCGTGTCACTAAGGCAATCACGGATTTCGTACGGACCGAGGAATTTAGCGGAGAGCGCGGCGCCGGGGATAGCCAATAATGCGAGGACCTTGTCACCTATTTCGAAGTGCCCATGGACAGCGGCACGGTCATAATTACGCTTCATAACGGCTTGAGAAACGGAGAGCGACTCTCTGGCGAGTGAATTTGCCCGGTGCAAACGCTCACGAAACTGACAAACGTAATCCAATACGTTCTTATCTGGAGGAGTATCAGCCGAGAGAAACTCATAATGTAAGATTTTAAGGGGACCGCGGGGCGTATGGCCGAAAACGAGCTCCGCGGGGCTGAATCCTAATGATTCCTGAACAGCTTCACGAGCTGCGAACAAAACGAAGGGAATTCCCTCATCCCAGTTTTTTTCCGTTTCCATACAGTATTTCCGCAGCATGCTTTTTAGGGTCTGATGCCACCGTTCTAACGCACCCTGCGACTCTGGGTGATACGCACTGGAAATAACATGTTTCACCTGCAGTGTTTGGAGGACCTGTTTGAACAACTTTGATTTAAAATTTGTACCTTGGTCACTCTGAATTACATGCGGTATTCCAAATGTGGAAAATAACTTTGTCAACGCCTTAAATACAGCGGCGGAAGTAATACTACGCAGCGGGATAGCTTCCGGGAAACGAGTGGACGTACACATAATTGTGAGTAAATACTGTTGACCCGTTTTTGTACGTGGTAAAGGGCCAACACAATCTATCAACAACCTGTCAAAGGGCTCACCTATAGCCGGTATGGGATCTAACGGAGCTTGCGGAATTGTCTGATTAGGCTTACCGACAACCTGTCACACTTGACAGCAGCGGGAAAAGCTAGAGACATCCTTCTTTAAACCTGGCCAAAAGAAATGTTTGAGGACGATCTGATAAGTTTTAGTCACGCCCAAGTGTCCCGACCATTGACTCTCATGCGCTACAGATAGTACATGTTGACGGTATGGTGCCGGAACAACTACCTGATGCACTACACTCCAGTCAGCTTCAGCAGTAGCAGTGAGGGACCATTGGCTCACTAATATCTCCTTATCCAGCACATAAGCTACCTTCTCACCCCTTGCTTTGTTATTACTCACCACCTGCTCGAAAACACTTCGCAAGCATCGGATCAGCCCTCTGCGCAGCGAGTAAACGCTCTCGGGTTACCGGGAGTGTCGAACCGTCAACAACTGGGCTGGCAGGTTGCGCTGGCGCAGCGGCCACGGCAGGGAAAGCGGAAACCACAACTTCTGACAGTACAGCCTGAGGAGAATCCAATATTTCAAGTGCAGGAGTTACCTTACCTCCTGCAATGTCATTTCCCATTAGGAAAACTATACCACGTATGGGTAATGCTGGGCACACAACAACAGGGGAAAATCCAGTAATCAACTTTGATTGTATGTGTACATTGTGTACGGGCCGGGGCACGTAACCCATTTCAATGCCACATAATATCGATCCATACCCACACGCTGATTGGTCGGAAAATGGCAGGGCAGATGCCACAATCACTGACTGGGAACCTCCAGTGTCTCGTAGGATGCGGATGGGTCTCTGATCATCCGACTCACCTGTTAAAGATATCAATCCCTCAAACACAAAAGGCTTAAAGCAGGGATCTATTTCTTCAACATTTTCAGAGGAAGAAATATTGGGTGACTCCGCATTAATTAAACCAATGCCTTTCGGCCGGGTCATGCTTGGTGGCTGCTCCTTACGTTTGAGAATCGTGCAGTTAGCAATAACATGTCCAGACTGATGACAATACTAGCACTCTCTCTCCTCTTTATTTACAGTGAAAGCTTTCGCTGGCTGACCAACAGGTGCACCGGGCATACGGCGAGGTCTCTCGGCAACAACCGGAGAGAACACCGATTTATGCATCAGCACGTATTCGTCAGCCAGTATAGCAGCTGCGGAGAGAGACTGTACTTTCTGTTCGTTTATATATCCCACAATGCGGTCAGGCAACCCCCTTTTAAATTCTTCCATGAGAATTAATTCTTTCAAAACAGAGTACTCTGCGGCGTTACACGAGTCAATCCACTTTGTAAATAACATCCCCTTCTCCCTGGCAAACTCAACATGTGTTTGATTAGAACCCTTTCTGTGGTTCCTAAACTTCTGCCGATAAGCTTCGGGAACTAGCTCGTACACCCTAAGTATGGCACGCTTCACCAGGTCGTAACTTAGACTGTCCTCTAATGAAAGAGCAGCAACTGCCTCTTGAGCTCTCCCGTGAAGCTTACACTGTACTAACAGCGCCCAGGCTTCAGCCGGCCACTGTAGTGCCGCCGCAATGCGTTCAAACCAGGGCAGGAATTTCACGAGGGCCACGAGGGCCATGGCCCTCGTGCCCTCCCACTTTGGCCTTGTGCCCTTAAAAATGATATCTGCCATAAGGCCACAGTGGCCTTGATGCCCTCTCTGACTGAGTTTTGTGGTTTAGCAGTCTGCCTCTTTTCTGACACGGCTTCAACACCAGCATATTTTGAAGGAGGAAAACAAAATCAGCGGTGCGCTTGATTTGAGCCTGGAATGCACCGCTCGAACGGTCTATGATGACAGTTGACATCAGTCTAGGACCTATCTCCGCCCACCCCCTCACGCGTCCGTGTGCGTAGGACGGTCTACGACCAAGCTAGCTGATTCTCCGCTCAAGAAAAGGCTGAGGTGAGGTAAGGTTTTGTGATGATCCTGTTTGCCGTTAAGTTTTTCATTTGTCCAGCTTTAAGTGTAATTTTATGGATAACATTACTATTTCTTGCTCGTATGGTAATGCATAATTATAATATTTTGAAGTGTTTTTGTTACTACTTGGATACGTTATCAGGGCTCGTACGGGTGCTTGAAATCCTTGAAAATGCTTGACTTTTTACGAGGTGTTTTCATGACTTGAAAAGTGCTTGAATTTTGGGAATGGTGCTTGGATTTGAGATAAAGTGCTTGAAATTGTAAATGCTTTACTTTTACAATAAATTGCTGTCTGACTGAATAGTTCGCTTTTTAGATTAAAAGAAAATAAAGAAGTCGGAGCGCCCTTAGTTGCTTCGCTTCTACATAAAACAGCTCCGCTCCGACTTTCCCGCGCTATGCGCGCGACCTGCAAGTGTTTTATTTGTGTGACCTGGGCATTCTAATGAGAGAATGACAGTATGCCAGGAGGTTGCTGTTTTAACGAGCGTTGGCTATCCGAAAAGAAATACAAGCTGTGGCTAAAACGAGGATCAACCCAACGATTCGCCTTCTGCACAGTTTGCCACAAAGAATTTCAATTATTCGCGATGGGAGAGTCTGCGCTGACGAGCAATATGAAAGGTAAGCCGTAGTAGAGCATTTTGGATTAGGCTAACGTTGCATGTTACGTTTGTTTAAGCTAGTAACGTTAGTGAACTCGATGTGGATTATTGCTTATGCAGGTGACAATAATAAAAAGGAGCGTACCTATGTCAGTATGTGCGACAGTCGCCATCCTGTGGTTTTCAGAGGATGAAGCACATAAAAGCAATGTATTTCTACTGGTAGTATTTTTCGTGCCTAAACTTGCTCCATCGAAATCAGTCACATTGACCCGAAGACACATTTTGAGTTATACACTGTTGGAAAGAGGATATTCCTAGCTTTCTAACGGAGGAAACATATTTTCGTTTGTATTAATGGTCTGGGGGAAGCTCGCGAGTGTGTGTTTGTGTGTTTGTGTATTTTTGCGTTTGTGTGTATTGTGTTAGTTTCCCGGGGAAAACACTCACGAGAAACACCGGCTGTTGTTATGCCTGCTTTGACGTAAAATTACTCCGTTCTCCGCTTGTAATTATGCCGTTACAAGCTTCAAAGTTGTATTTATCATCTGAATTTGCCGAAACAAGTTTAATATTCTGAAAGCCAAGACTTTGTTTATTTGAAATCAGATGAAAACAAACTGTAACGGACCCTGCCGTGTTATCTATGATTACTATACGCCAGGGGTCGGCAACCCCTGGCACGCGTGCCAGCATTGGCATAACCAGTGGCACACTAGGAATAAGTGGAATAAGTGTGCAAAATATTTAAATTAATTTTCGGATCCTGAACGCGAGACCGCCGCCAGAGCTCGTCTCCCCGTTACCTGCAGAAGGAAGCCATGCACGCAACGCAGCCCCGCTCTCTTTATCTCCAGTTGACTTTCTGCCGCTTTCCTCTGTGGTGCAGTGCTGATCGTTTTACCACGGAGGAAAGCACTTCACTAATTGCAGTAACCATAAGGAGCTGTACAAATGCCGCAGTTTTTGCGTGGCTGTGTATTTAGTTGAAAGCCCAGTGGCGATCTGCTCATCTCTCATCGAAATAATATGCTAGAAAGGGGCGGACTGGCCATCTGTGTGTTGAACTTTCCTGTCGGCTCCCAGACCGTAGTCGAGGAGGGCAGAAGCAACAAGCTTCAGGTTCAATAACCCACTTTAGCTTAAATGACTGGAGAGAGGCGAGCTCTTCTTGGGAGGACGTTGCATTTATTTAGCTGTTCTTCTGTTTCACAAAATACATCACAGACTTCTGTTTTTCTGCTTCCTCGTTTCACTTCCAGAAACATACACACGTTCCCTCACTGTCGCTCTGCCATTCACAAACACACATGCACAAGCCGCACCCCTCTCTCTCTCTCTTAAAGGGACAGCGATCTCATCTCACTCTGCATGACCCTAATATCATAACATTTGTGCTCTGGAGAATCACAGAACGGACGATCGTCCTTATTATTATGCCGTTTAAACCAACTATTTAAATGTGTTTGTTAAATTCGGCATCATGTAAGTTGCGCTGACAGGTCCACACACTGCTTCCCCGCAGCGAGGCTCCCCCGCCCTCCAGCTGATAGTTGACGAGCGTCAAGCTCCTCAACCCCCCCCCCCCCGTTGATAATTATCGATCGTTGGCACGCTGATAACATTTTTAAAATGGCACTTCATATCAAAAAGGTTGCCGACCCCTGCTATACGCCATACATTCATAATGTCAGCGGGAGGGAGGGGGGAGCATCGCTACGTAAAAGCATTAGTGCGAGGGAGAGCTGTCACCTTCCCTTTACAAGCTTCAAACATGTATTTATCGGGAGATTTTGGCAATAAAAGTTTCATATTCTGCAAAAAATTCCCTGGAAACCTCCAAAACCCTTACACAGAAAGAGGATCTCTGCACACGCTTTTTTTTATATCAGCTTTGTGTTTCAATGGTTTTGTCCTAACCTTGGAGAGCCGTATGTTTACTGCCACCCTAAAAGGACCTCAAAAATGTTAAAAATGTTAATAAAGAATTTATTGAAAAGTTAGTTGGCTGATTGTTTTATATTGGCTCAGCCAGGTTATATGGGAGGCCCAGTCTACTATATATGATATGGGTCACTCATTTTACAATATTAAACTTTGTTTTCTTATCTTTAATTTGTCATCCTTATGTAGAATGCTATTACGAAACACACATTTGGTTGTTTATAGCATAAAGAACATCGGATTTAATGTGAGGTAGGGAAATAATCATTTGAGTATAAATATGTGCATATAAATATGTAATTTACAACAGCTGTACGCTGCTTGAAAAGCTTGAAAATGCACCTTGGAAATGCTTGAAAAGTACATGAATTTGAATTTGGAAAAGGTGTAAGAATCCTGAGTTATGTTGCAGTTGTGTTCTTTTTTTATTATTATCTAGTGCTAGGCAGTTAGCGCTGTGTTGTTAGCTGTCAAAGACCTCTGTGCAGACTTATTTGACCACCGGCGATCGCAGACGGAAGTTCAAAGTTTGCTGCTCGTTTATATCGCCCAATTTTCAAAACGCGATCAAAATACCCATTCACATATCTTGTGGCATGCCTGAACTGTCTACATACGACATTGTCCGTCACCATAGTAGGGAAACTTTCCTCCCATTATGGTCCAGATTCTTGTTGGAGAAGGGAAGAATGTACCCCAATCTGCTGCACCTAATACAAATAGTCCTAGTTTTTCCTGTCTCTACCTCTCAAGTTGAACGGCAGTTCTCAGTAATGAAGAGAATGCAGGGCGATTGGCGTTTAAGCCTGCACACTTCAACAATTGAAGATCTACTCATCAAATCCCAGGGTTGTGCTCCTGCTGAATATCAAAGTGATGAAGCTGTGGCAAGATGGTGGGCAGCTGGCATCAACAAAAGGAGACCCAATATTCATCCCTATGGTCAAAGGAACCCCAAAAGTCCAAATCTCCCTGACTCGTCATCATCTCCATCTTCAAGTGACTCAGAATAAGGACGCACCTTGACGTAGGCCCACTACCACAGTCTCACAGTGAGCCAAACATGTCTGTGCTATAAGAATCCTTTGTAGTTTTAATAAAGAATTTGTTTAATTGCAATTTGGTGTCCATTGAATGCTTAATAAATATATATAAAAGTATTGTAAATGCATATACAATCGTAGTCACTTCATATCGTATGTTAAAAATCATTGTTTTAATTTATGGCCTTGGTGCCCCGGCTTTTGGCCTTTGTGCCCTTAAAAAATTGACAACTCATAAGGCCAAGTGGCCTTGCCCCTAAAATGACGAAATTCCAGGCCTGCATATAACCCTTTTTAGAAGTTAAGTTATAGTCATTTGTTTTGGGCATAGCATTTTCGAGCCTGAAACCTGAAAAACAGGCTCAGGGCTTAAGAGTCTAATAGATTTAGTTTCACTCTGTCATATCGACCTGGTTCACAGAACGGAAAGCCTGATGCACTCTCCAGAATGTATGATCCTGAGCCAGTCCCCAAGAGTCCAGAAACCATTCTGCGGCCAGACCGAGTGATAGGGAGTGTGACCTGGCCCATTGAAGTCAAGGTCAAACAGGCAAAAGGCGGGAATCCTGTCCCTAGAGGGTGTCCTCAGAATCGCTTGTTTGTGCCGGAGCAACTTCAATCTCAAGTTGTTCATTGGGCCGTTACGTCTGTACTTACCTGTCATCCTGGAAACAAGAGGACCCTCTTCATGGTGAGACACAGATTCTGGTGGCCTGCCATGTGGAAAGATGTTGCAGAATATGTGGCAGCGTGCCCTGTGTGTGCCAGGAACAAAACTTCTCGTCAAGCTGCGGCAGGTCTTCTCCAACCTCTGCCCATTCCCCACAGACCATGGTCTCACATTGCGTTGGACTTTGTGACAGGATTACCAACATCGGCAGGTAATACCACAATACTCACTGTGATTGATCGGTTTTCTAAAATGGTACACTTTATCGCCATGTCCAAGTTACCCACTGCCAAAGAAACAGCAGAGGCCATGTTGTCCCATGTGTTCAGGATCCATGGTTTTCCCAATGATGTCGTTTCAGACCGAGGCCCAGAATTCGTGTCACGTTTTTGGAAGGAGTTTTGTCGCCTAATCCAAGCCACTGTAAGCCTGACCTCCGGATACCACCCACAGTCGAATGGACAAGCGGAGAGGATGAATCGGGATTTGGAGACCTGTCTGAGATGCCTGGTGTCCGAGAAACCTACCACCTGGAGTAAAAGTCTGATTTGGGTTGAGTATGCGCACAACACAGCCACCGGTATCTCTCCGTTTCAATGTGTCCATGGATACCAAACTCCATTGTTTCCGGAGCTTGAGAAGGAGGTCACCGTACCATCAGCCCATGCTCTGGTTCGCCGCTGCCATCGGGCCTGGACGGGAGTTCGCCATATGTTGCAGAGGAGTGCTATTCGCATGAAGGAAACGACGTCCGTCCCCTAAGTACCAGGCCGGACAACGAGTGTGGTTATCTACCAAGGATCTTTCTCTCCATGTCGCCTCCAGGAAGCTGTGGCTCCCCGGTTCATTGGTCCTTTTCCCATAGCCAAAGTGGTTAACCCTGTTGCTGTCCGTTTATGTCTCCCAAAGTCCATCAAGGTCCACCCCACGTTTCATGTCAGCAAGCTGAAACCGGTTAAAGAGAGCAGACTGGTCCCCACCTCCACGCCCCCTCCACCTCCCCGGATCGTCGACGGAGGTCAAGTTTACACTGTGGATAAAATACTGTCTGAAAGGAAGAGGGGCAGAGGTAGACAGGTCATGGTCGACTGGGTAGGGTATGGATTAGAGGAGAGGTGTTGGATCCCAGGCAGCTTAATTGTGGACAAGACTCTAATATCGGACTTTGACAGACAACAGTCTCAGGCTTCAGGGACGTCTGGAGCCGTCCGTAAGAGGGGGGGTACTCTAAGGTTTCAGCGTTAGAGTTCTTTTAGTTTATTGTTTTGTGTTTATTATTGTGACCTTTCATTTTATTTTGATACTGACTCTACCCTCTCTTTTCAGGTGTCTACACTTCCTGTCATTGTGTGTCACCTGCCAGCTTGATTGTGGTCTTTTGCTCATGATTATTTTCACCTGTACCCCATTAACCGTTGTTTGTATATGTAGCCCTGCTCTCCTTTTGTCTTTGTTCGGTTCGTCTTGTCTCCACGTCGAGTCCATGTCTGTGAACACTAGTGATCTGTGGAGCAACCTAGTTGAACCTAGAGATCTTGTGAGAATCCTAGTAGAACCTAGTGATCTTTTGTTTTGAAAAGTTTTTTATAAATAAAAGATATATTTGAAGTCAACCGAATCGTGCATCTGAGTTCTTGTGAGTCCTTCGTGTCAATATCAACGTAAGAGCTTGTGCCTCTTCGGGGGGTGCTAACACTTAACATAAACGTTATCGTTTACTTTCTCCGTCTTTATATGTAGATATTACTTTTCTCCGTTAATCTCCGTCACGTTGTTTCCAAAGCAACAACCACTTCCTGTCAACAGCGCTACCTCTCCTTCAAAATAAAAACATATCCATAAATAGGAAGCCAAGCCAAATTACACTTAAGACATATACAACTGCAACGAAAGTAAAAAAACACAATGCGATATCCTTTTCCATTTCAAAGAACACAAATTGGGTTGCATTAACAAATAACTATACAACAAAGATACTGTAGAATAACAAAATGAATGCCGTCAATAAACCGAAATACACATGTTGAAGCGGTTCGCTGATTACTACGCCCCCTCCCCTCCGCGCGGGTCGAATATTCGCTGCTGATTACTACCAATTATCCGGAGCTTGAAAAATGGTATTCGGTACAGCCCTACAGCTGACACGTAATAACGGTTCCGTACCAGCTCATCTGTGTGCACCAAAATACTAATTTCCTTCAAACTCTCATATCAAATGTGTTCTTTTGATGCGGCTTGTCTTAGCAGTCCTTTATCAGTCTGTAATGTGTGTTTCGAGTCGCAAAAACCTTTGACAGTAAAAGCCACATCAGATGAAGACGCATTTACTTTAAACTGTCTATAGGGGAAACAAAAGGCTGTGTCTGCTTTTAACAAATATTCAAGCCATGGTCTGTTGTAGTAACATGCAGTGGCAAAAGTGTGCTCCTTTCCTGTAAACAATCTCCCTGGATAACGACCCAGTTTCACCTGGTTGGGTTTATTAACCCCAAGATCATCTGGGGCTGTTGGTCTTTGAGCGGTTGCTGGCCCAATAGTACCTGTTGATGTGCTGCAAGGTAGAGTCTGTAGTGGAGGCACCGGCACGGAGGAGGAGGATGGTGGCGGGTGTGGTACAGGGTGTGGCAACACAGGTGGAGATGGTAGGGGCACAAGGAGCCGTGCATCGGAGGACAGTGTTGGTGGCGGCCGCCTTGATGAGTCAAGGTTTGGGCTCGCTAACTCAGACCCGGGGTTTGCCGAGGTCAAGCTTGTGACATTAAGGCGTGCTGCTGCAACGGCAGGTGCAGGGTCGCCAGCAGCACCATCGGCTGCAGTTCTTTCATCGCTATTTCATTTTAATAAATCCTTAGACCTTTTAAGCCAATTTCTGACGTTTATTTTGTCATTCAAACAGAAATGGGAGTCTACAGAATGCACAATAAACAAATCCAGAATAGGTGGCAGAGTGTGACGCTGTGATTGGTCTAAATATGGACGAATCACAAATCACAACAGACACAGGAATTTATTTAACGTAGCGATTTTTTTTTTTTTTTACTATCTGACATCACATACATCGTAGCATAAAAGTTCATAGTTTATTTTTAATTAAAAAAATAAATCAATTATTTTTTAAATGTTATAAATAATAAAAAAACTTGTTTATTGGGGGAGGGCAGGAATGTCAAATGGGAGGGCCTGGCGCCGGGCATGCCTATAGTATATATTTATTTCATTTCAAAATATATTGTAATATAGCAATCCTGCTAGAAGTCCCCATTTATAAAAAATTCAACTAGTAATCTGACCATGCATTTTGTAATTTAACTAAGGGAATACAGTTACCATTTCATGTAGTATGATTCAAAATCCTGTTACACATGTTCCGTTACTCCCAAACCTGGTAAGAGTTAGGGAGAGAAGATCAGACACATTTAGTTACAAGTCTAAAACTAAATCCCCTTCATGTTTTGCATGGCTGTTGCTCCTTGCATCACTAGAGCCACCAGGGTGGGTGGAGGGGGTCAGGAGGACGGGTTTTGGGCTGACAACCCGGGGGCAAAGCAGAGTCCATGGTGGGGGTCTTGGGCAGACGGCCCGGGCGCTAGGCAGAGTCCATTGTGGGGGTCTCGGGCGGACGGCCCGGGGGCAAGGCAAAGACCATGGAGGGGGTCTCAGGCGGACGGCAGGACCCCCGGCAGAAGAGTAGTCGGCGGGACCCCCAACGGAACATGACATGGAGCTGGCAGGACCCCCAGCGGAACCTCCAACGGCACAGGACCTAGGGTTGGCAGGACCCCCGGCAGAAGAGTAGTCGGCGGGACCCCCAACGGGACAGGACATGGAGCTGGCAGGACCCCCAGCGGAACCTCCAACGGCACGGGACATAGGGTTGGCAGGACCCCCGGGTCTTGAGTAGAGACTGGAAAGGGGACTTGAGATGGGAATGGAGAGAGAACTCGAGAGGCAGGACTAGGGAAGGAACTAGAGGAAGGACTAGGGAAGGGACTAGAGGAGGGACTAGAGAGGGCACTAGATAGGGGACGAGAGAAGGGATTAGAGGAAGGATTAGAGGAGGGACTATGGCTGCTGGGGCCGGAACCAGGGCCGGAACCATGGCTGCTAGGGCCAGAACTGGGGCCGGAACCATGGCTGCTGGGGCCAGGACTGGGGCCGGAACCATGGCTGCATGCTGGGGCCAGAACTGGGGCTGGAACCATAGCTGCTGGGGCCAGGACTGAGGCTGGAACCATGGCTGCTGGGACCAGGACTGCGGCCGGAACCATGGCTGCTGGGGCCAGGACTGGGGCCGGAACCATGGCTGCTGGGGCCAGAACTGGGGCTGGAACCATGGCTGCTGGGGCCAGGACTGGGGCCGGAACCATGGCTGCTGGGGCCAGGACTGGGGCCGGAACCATGGCTGCTGGGGCCAGAACTGGGGCCGGAACCATGGCTGCTGGGGCCAGAACTGGGGCCGGAACCATGGCTGCTGGGGCCAGGACTGAGGCTGGAACCATGGCTGCTGGGGCCAGAACTGGGGCCGGAACCATGGCTGCTGGGGCCAGAACTGAAGCTGCAACCATGGCTGCTGGGGCCAGAACTGGGGCCGGACTCTTGGGGCTCGGGCTGCTGGCCTGGACTTGCGAATCCCTCTCTTAGGAGCCTTTTGGAGGCTCCGTGGACCTCCAAAAGCCAGACGAGTTCCAGAGAACGGCTCCTGGACAGGAGCAGGAACTGGGGAAGAAGCAGAGGTTGACTCCAGACGGAACACACCGAGACGTATGGTGTCAGGTTGGGAATTGGGAGGCAGGGAGCTAGCATGCCTGGGGCTAGCAGGCCGGGAATCACATAAAGAGAGGAAATTCAAAATCCAGCCAGGTAAGACTTTCACCAAGCCTGGTTTCTCCGTAGCCATCTGGCGCGCCTCTGCCAGAGCAGCCTCTCGCTGCTGAACACCGGACGCTCCCCTCCATCGATCAGAGCAGTAAGCCAGAGAAAAGGAAAAATTCAATAATTCCTGCTCAAATGGATCTGCTGGGCCCATCCTGGGTTTGTTCGTTCTGTTAAGGTTGAATGAAGCAAGCAGGACCCAAATGCAGATAACACTGATAATACCTTTATTTCAAGGATAATAATATAATTTGGACAAACAGAACACTCCCCGGTGAACTCAGTCACCAACAAAAGACAAACCAACACTGAACACAGGGAGACAAAAGACTAAATACAGGGGGGGTAATCACGAGACGAGAAACAGCCGGGCAGGGGAGGAGAAACACAAGGGCAACAGGTGAACACAATCAGGCAATTAGACACACCAGGGAAAATAACGACAGGGAGGAAAAACACAGGGAGAAAGACCAGACAATACGTAAGGAGGAAAACATGACAGGGAGAACCGAACAACAAAATAAACCCATTACAAGACATACAAAACTAAAAACGTGACATAACACAAGAATCGTGACACTTCTCTCACTAGGCGTATCCAGCTGCAGACTGAAACCAAACCTGTTTCAGCTGCACCTTGGCTATAGAAAAAGAAAAGTTAAAACAAAGTCATTACCAATTTATCTTTATAGCAATTAAAATGGCTTAGCTTATTTGAAGCTAATGTAATGTGCTGTTCTGAGTTTGTGTCTTCATGGTTGGTTGCACTTATTGTAAGTTGCTTTGATGAAAAGTTTAAACTAAATCAAACATTTCATGTAATGTAAAAGTGATTAATGAAAATAAATGAATAATTCATCAGAAATGTACCAAACTATGCAGAAATAGCAACCATTTCATGTTATATAATAAAAACAAATTGATTTCACATTGGCCATTCAAAGAAAAAACAGTTTTGAGCACTTAAAATGGGTTGGTTCATTTGAGGGTATTTGCAGGATTCTTGCTGTTCGGAGAAATAGTGCAAAAATAGTGAAATAAAAATGTTTCCATAAGAATCATGGAAATGACACATTGTTTAAATAAGTTTAAATAATGAAACTATATAGATGTAAAATATAGTAAGATAAAATGTCAATATTGAATAAACTGCATATATCACACTGTAAACAGATAGATGTTGTTTTCTAAACATAATGTAAGTAGGTGAACTTAGTGAGAGTTTATTTGGTAAAAGCATCAGCTAAATGAAGTGTGGTGTAAGGGTAAATACATTTTAAAGCTCTTCCTCTCTTCTTCTCTGCTCCTGCAGGATCACTCCCTCTCTCCCTGCAGACGTCTCATTCATCTCCACACCTCCTCTCTGGACTCCCACATCCATCCATCCCTGCTGCTGATGGAGAGCAAAGGAGAGGAAGGAGGAGGGAGGTTAGGGTGGGAAAATAGAGATTACTCAATGTCCTCCCCCCCTCACACTCGTACGTGCTGCTGCAATGCAGTCACAGTGAGGACGGCTGCTCCTGACACTTACGATGAATTATCAATGGATCGGCTGTGTGCTAATGCCATTAAGTGTCATCTATTCATGGGAAGCCGACTCAACATGTCTGATGTAATTTATTTTAGAAATTATGGGAAAGTGCGGTGCCTTTAATGGTCAGGGTTTGGTGATGCAGTGTGACATGTGCCGAACACAGATGTGTGAGGAGGAATATATATTAATATGAAGAATGCTGATCTACAGTCTTTCACATTTTCATTCACTTTGAATTTCCGAAATGGAATAATTAATGAGCACATCTTCATCCTGTTTTTGACCATGTAACTTTAAAATATTAATATTGTCTCTTAATATACTTAACCTCAGGGCTCACCACCCACTGTGGCTGGTATTTCTCCAAAGGAACTAGATCAGGCATGGGCAAACTAAGGCCCCGCGGGCCATATACGGCCCGTTAGGCTTTTGAATCCGGCCCGCCGAATATTGGTCCCAAATTGTCCAAATTATAGTAAAGACCGCATTCATTTAGCCTTTTTCCTGCAATACCAGGCATTTCAGTTGATCCCACTAGATGGCGCACTCTAAACACAATTGAATATAGAACGCGACCACACACTTATAAAAAAAAACTTATATAAAGTCAGGCAACACTAACCAGGCTTAGTGTGATTCTGTTTATTTTACCTTACTTTAATGAACATCCGTTCACTGTTATTGACCATTATGAAGAGGCAGATGCTTTCCTGTTGTTTTGTATTATTGCAGCTATCGGATGGAATCAATACATGGGCTACATGTGGCCATCACAAGTAAAATCATAACGAAAACTATGCCGGTAAAATATGCGTGTAGAAAACGGCTCAAGCCACAATATGATAGCAACAAGTAGTCAAGATAGTCTGATTAGCTAACATCATCTGTAGAATGCCAGAGAAACGTCCATAACAGCGTTGTGATGCCAAACATCTTTCAAACTAAAACACATTCACTGATGGGGATGGGGGATATTTATCAGCTGCTTGTGTGACAGTCGGACAATGAAAACTTTACAGCGGCCGCGGGTTAACGGGAGAATAAACTCCGGTAGACGAGCAGCACTGCAGCGGGCAGTAATGCAGCTGAACCACATTAATAAACAATGCACAACGGCACTCTGGAGAAAGGTATATGGTTGGAGAAGTTGTTCTTTAATTTAATCTGGCTTCGTATAATTAAAAACTACCAGACGCAGTCTTCTATTGATGTTGTTGTGAGCGGTGTTGCGGGGAAAATCAGCGAAGTAAAACGCTGTGTGGGTCATAAGAAGGCACGTAAGCGGTCACGTCATGACTTAAACGATGACGCAATAATTCAGCTCTGAACCTGCATCTGTAACAATGAGTGGACCAAAGAAAAGAAAAGTCAACACTGAGTGCTGAGTGTATAATGAGGAGTGGACAGCTAAATATTTTTTCACCGATCTGCTACTGGCCCGGCCCGTCTGTCAAATTTTAAAACTCATAGTGGCCCCTGAGCCAAAAAGTTTGCCCACCCCTGAACTAGATACTTAACATTTTCTTAACATCAGTTATTTTGTAATTACATCCTTTTACATTTGACTGTGGTGTGCTACAATTAACTGGATTAAGACCCTTTAAAACAAAAATAATAATAAGAAAAATTGTAATCACATCATAGAATATATCAAAAATATGTTGTTATTGTTCATAGCGCTTACTGACAGAGTTAAAGCCCTCAAATACTGGCATATTGTCAATTACAAATATACAAAAATATGGCATGCCTGGAATGTGAATGTAACGCCATCATCCGTCATTAGTCTCTGACCTTTTGATAAATCCTGAACTGGGCTGCTGTTTATGAATCAGAATCAGTAGAATTATATGTAGCATACAGGGAGATTTTGACTGATTTAGCAGTGGACAGCACTATGGAGCAGTGTGGGGGTCCAGTGCCTTGCTATAGGGCACCTCAGCATTGCCCTGGTGGTAAACTCTTCCTTGAACTCTGTGCTTGAACTGATGACTTTTCGGTTTCCAGCTAAGTCTGAAGTACTGCTGCAGTAGAGAGTGGTGCAGTGATGACGTTTAGATTTTTCAAGCCAGAGAGCATCTTTATTGAGAGATACAGTGTTTAAAGGGGGGAGACTAAAGGCTGGACAATGCCTCAAAGTTCCACGAGCCATTTAGGTTTTAGCCAACTATAGACCTATTTCTAATCTACCGTTCCTCTCAAAGATTCTTGAGAAAGCAGTCGCAAAACAGTTGTGTGATTACTTAAAAAACAAAGATTTATTTGAAGATTTCCAGTCTGGCTTAGAACACATCATAGCACAGAGACAGCTCTAAAGTCACAAATGACCAGAGTTGGGTGTAACGTGTTACAAACGCGTTACTGTAATAATATTACTTTTGTCGGTAACGGAGTAGTGTAACACGCTACTTTTATAATTCAGTAATCACACTACAGTTACGAACATTGCCCCGACACTCGTTACTTCGTTACTTACTAAAATCAGTCATAATCACACTGACAGACAAGAGAGGTTTCCGCCGCAGGTTTATATTTACGTAATCTGCGCGACTTGCGCGTCCACATCTCCACGTGCAGTGCTGCATAAACATGGCTGAGTCAGCTGATCACTTTCGAGGGGTGGAGGTATGCCCATTATTTTTGAGTTCGTCCGAATAACACACACTCTATTTGTTGTTTGTTTATATCACGTAGTCTGTTCTTCTTCTCTGTTTTCCGGTTGTTGCCTGTTTTGAATGACGAATACACACTACCGCCGCCTGCTGGTAAGGAGAGTTATTGCCACTCACGCATGCAGAGTTCGTACGTGCTCGGCAAGTAAAGTAACGAGTAAAGTAACGAGTAAAGTAACGAGTTACTTTATGTAGAGAGTAACGAAGTAGTGTAATATATTACTTTTTTTTTTAAGTAATATGTAAAATGTAATATATTACATTTTTTTAGTAACGAGCCCATCTCTGCAAATGACCTTCTAATAGCCTCAGACAAAGGACTTGTCTCTATTCTTGTCTTGCTCGATCTCAGTGCTGCATTTGATACTATCGACCATGATATCCTATTGCAAAGACTAGAGCACTTAGTTGACATAAAGGGAACTGCTTTAGGCTGGTTTAGGTACTATCTATCTGAACGCTCTCAGTTTGTGTGTGTCAACGATGAATCTTCCATGCAAACCAAAGTTAGCCATGGAGTGCCACAGGGCTCAGTGCTCGGACCTATTTTGTTCACATTATATATGCTTCCGTTAGGCAATATTATAAGGAATCACTCTGTACATTTTCATTGTTATGCGGATGATACTCAACTATATTTATCAATCAAGCCTGATGAAACCAATCATCTAAAATTCAAGACTGCCTCAAGGACTTAAAAAACGTGGATGACCTTACATTTTTTGATGTTAAACACAGCCAAAACTGAAGTTGTTGTACTCTTCACAAGGACTCTACCAAACAAATTATCTAAATATATACTAACTATGGATGGCATTAATTTGGGCTCCAGTGAGACTGTAAGGAATCTTGGTGTTATATTTGATCAAGATTTATCCTTTAACGCCCACATAAAATCAATCTCAAGAACCGCCTTCTTTCATCTACGTAACATTGCAAAAATCAGGCATATCTTGCCTCAAAACGATGCAGAGAAACTAGTCCATGCATTTGTTACTTCAAGGCTGGATTATTGTAACTCTTTATTATCAGGGTGTACCAAGAAGTCAGTTAAGTCGCTTCAGCTGATTGAAAATGCTGCAGCAGGGGTACTAAGCAGAGTTGGGAAAATATGAGGGGCCGTGTAGGCCAAAATTCAAAGTAACCTCGCACACACACTACTAAAAACATCTGGCCTTGCACACACGCTACTGAAATACCAGAGGTGGGGACTCGAGTCACATGACTTGACTCGAGTCAGACTCGAGTCGCATATTTTTTGACTTTAGACTTGCTTGACTAACATTGATAAAAGACTTGACTTGACTTTGACTTGGTATTCATGACTTGAGACTTGACTTAAGCTTGAGACAGATGACTTGAAAGGACTTGACTTTTTAAAATTAAATATTTGCGTTTGCTTTTGTATTGAGATATTACGTTTAGTTTTATCGAAATGTGATTGGGTGATTATAGCGCCATGCGCGCAAACCTGGCAAACCACTAGTAGGCAGGAGTGTCAGTTAACATGGCAGCGGCTAGCGTTACTCCAAAAATAGTCAAGTTTGGATTCAAGGATTATGTTGTCGATGACGCTAATAAGAAGAGAACATACAGGGTCTGCAACATGAAGATCGGTGACACGACCACCACAACATCCAACTTCATTCGTCACTACAAAAAAAAACACAGATAAAGGTGCGTGCATGTGTTGTGTTAGCTAGAAAGCTAACGTTAAGTTTAAGCTACGTTAGACTTGGTTTCAAATCGATTAAGCTTTGCAAAGAGAAGACAAAACGGTAAATTAACACTAGAACCTCCAAGGGATTCATTTTGACCAACCCTGATACTGACGGGCTGTCAGGAGAGAGAGAGAGAGAGAGAGAGAGAGAGAGAGAGAGAGAGAGAGAGAGAGGAAAAGAGATGCCTCGTTTATTTCCCCAGTGTTATTATCAGAAGTTACTGTAAACTGTTGAATAATTTCATCTACTTTTAGTACTTTGTTTAAAAGTTTTAATTATGTTGTTTTTGTTTGTAGAAGTGCATCATTCCTTCATTTATTGTAAAAATAAATCTGAACTTTTTGATCTGTTATGATGATAAACAGAAGCAATTTCTAAATTAACCCAATTAAGTGAGTTTTAAATCGTCCTAATTAGTTTACAAGGAAATTATGAAGAGGAACAAATTAAATGATTTGAAAATGATATCTATGTAGGTGCTGTTGGCGGTTCTAGTGTTAACATACATTTAAATTAAATATGTGTAAATGCAAATGGCATATATGATTTTCTTACCTGGAATTCTGCCTTTTTGAACAGACTTTTTGAGTCCTAGCTACAGTATATTGTCGGCAGTTCTAGGGTTAATATGAATCTAATATATGATTGTCATCGGTCTAAATTTTCAAATGATTAACTGTCTACATGTATGTAATGAAGATCATAACCACTGTCTTTTAACTGATTTAAATGCGGAATCTGGGCTTATTCATCAGAATTTTGTATGACTTGACTTGACTTGCTTGACCTGAGCAATGACTTGACTTGACTTGGTTGACTCTCACCACAGTGACTTGGGACTTGCTTGATAGTTGTAGGTCAAGACTTGAGACTTGCTCATGACTTGCACATGTAGGACTTACTCCCACCTCTGTGAAATACTCTCACATTCACTACTGAATGGCTCGAGACTTTTTAAATCTTATTGATGCCTTTAATCTTGTTCAATCGGTTTCTGGCCCCACGAACAAGGTCATACTCTTGATCTTGTCCTGTCTTATGGTCTATCAAAATGTAATGTTAAGATATGCGACCCAATCTTCTCCGATCACATGCCTGTTCTATTTGACGTCACTCTCCCTTGTGTTGTTGGTAAACAGTGTCCACAGTCTGCTCATTTTCGTCGCATGCTTAAACCCTCCACCGCTGTTCAGTTTTCAGCTGCCTTCAAAAATGTTGTGGATGACAGAGCATATTCTATTAGTGGTGATACAGAGGAGTTACTTTCTTTCTTTAACTCCTCTTGTCAAGACATCCTTGATACTATTGCTCCACTAAAAGCTGTTCGCCCCAAAAGTTAAGTCTGAACCATGGTTAAATGAGTCCACTCGTACTGCCAGACAGGAGTGCAGAAGGGCTGAACGCAAATGGAAAAAAGACAGGCTGCATGTGTCTTATGATATTTTAAAGGGCTCCTGGCGTAGCTATCAGAAAGTTGTTAAAGCGGAAAAAACGCAGTATTTTTCAGATGTTATACGTAATAACTGTCATAAACCCTGTGTTCTTTTTAGCACTATAAACTGTATACTAAATTTCCGAGACACAATCCATCAACTTAGTAACCTCCACTGAAACCTGTGAGGCGTTTCTTCAGTTTTTTATTGACAAGGTCGCCGCCATCACTTCCTTCCCATGATCCATCTGTCATGGACACTTGCTCAGCTGCTATGGATCAGTTTGAGCTTGTGTCACTTCCTGCTCTAATAGAAATTGTTGCTCAATTGAAACCCTCAGGATCTCCAAGCGATGTTGCCCCTGCGCGATTTTTCAAAGAAATCTGGGACATTGTTGGACTTAACGTTCTTAATATAATTAACAGCAGCCTGACTACAGGAAAAGTACCAAAGTGCCTAAAACATGCTGTGGTCCAGCCTTTGATTAAAAAACCAAACCTGGACACCTCTGTTTTTGACAATTTTCGACCTATCTCTAAACTTCCTTTTATGTCCAACATTTTAGAAAAAGTGGTACTGAAGCAGTTGCAGTCCTTCTTAAATGTGCATGGAATTCTTGAGGTATTCCAGTCTGGGTTTAAACCCCTCCACAGCACTGAATCTGCTCTTTTAAGGGTTTTTAATGACCTGTTTTTAGCTACTGACTCTGGGAACAGTGCTGTTCTTATACTTTTAGACCTGACAGCTGCCTTTGATACTGTAGATCACAGTATTCTCATTTCTCGCCTGCAGCATTTTGTGGGAATCAGTGGTACTGCTCTAGACTGGTTTAAGTCATATCTGTCTGAAAGAAGTTTTAATGTAAATCTTAATGAATTTACTTCCTCCTCTGCTCCTCTCCCATACGGGGTACCCCAAGGCTCCATTCTTGGGCCGATTTTATTTTCCTTGTACCTGCTCCCCCTGGGCGCTATCATTAAGAAATATGGTGTCTCATTTCATTTTTATGCAGATGACTCGCAAATCGACATGCCCCTGAAAATAAATGACCCAAACCCTCAGCAACGCCTGTCTGACTGTCTGCAGGACATCAGAGCCTGGATGGCCTTGAACTTTTTAAAATTCAATGAAAAAAAGACAGAGGTGATAATATTTGGACCCAGTGGTGGCCCCAATGCCCCATCTGTGCTGGATTCTCTTGTCCCATATGTGAAACCCATTGTCACAAACCTGGGTGTACGGATTGATCGTGATTTTAAACTAGACAAAAAGATTAACTCTGTGGTAAAATCCAGCTTCTTTCAGCTCAGACTTTTAGCAAAGGTCAAGCCTTTCCTTTCTTTTAATGACTTTGAGAAAGTAATACATTGTTTTATGTCCACTAAACTGGATTACTGCAATGCTCTTTATATTGGAGTGACCAAGGCTTCCCTGTCACGCCTACAGCTGGTTCAGAATGCTGCTGCGCGCCTCCTTACAAGGCCAGGCAGGCGTGAACATATTACACCTGTACTCGCCTCTTTACACTGGCTACCAGTCCATTTTAGAATACAATTTAAAATGCTACTGTTTGCATACAAGGCCCTAAACGGTTTAGCCCCACCGTACCTGGCAGATCTTTTAAAACCATACACACCCACACGGTCACTGAGGTCTGCTGACAGACTCCTGCTGGAAGTCCCAAAATCGAGGCTAAAGCAGCGAGGAGACAGAGCCTTTGCTGTTGCAGCTCCAAAGTTATGGAACGAATTACCCCTCCAGGTTAGACTTGCTCCAACTCTGCCTGTTTTTAAATCTCGTTTAAAAACCCACTTAATTTCCCTGGCTTTTACAGATCAGGTATGACACTTGTGCTTTTAAATTTGGGTTTTTATCTTACTAGTGTTTTGTATTGTTTTTACGTCATGCAGGAGAGTTTTTCAGTCTGTGGCTTTTGATCTGGTTTCATTGTCTCGTGCATTACACTTGTTTCATGTCCTGTCTGCTTTTATGTATTTATGCTATGTTTTTATACAGTTGTTGATGTACAGCACTTTGTTCAACTCTGTTGTGTTTAAATGCGCTATATAAATAAAATGGATTGGATTGGATTGGATTGAACACCTCACACACACAACTGAAAATTAAACCTTGCACATGTTACTGGCCTCAGGCCTAGGGGTACCTGGGCCAGCAGCAGACTCTACCTCTGTATATGACAAACACACGAGGCAGAAATGTTAGCTGTGTGTTGCTCAACTGCAGGATTTAATCTGTTTATTTGGAAATAATCTGCAACAAAAGCATTTATCTATGCTCATTTCTAGGAGGCAACACAATTTTGAGAATAATGAGGCAACATCATTTACATAATAATGATGATATCATGGTCAAAATACAACAGAAATGTACAATAAAATTGTCACACTCAGAACTCAGTGTTATCCTCACACTCAAATTCCAATACAATACACACACACTTCAAAGAAACATATATAACCTATATGCATAAACACAATATACCTCTCATAGTCATTTACATCATACACCAAGCAACACGTGTACATAGTACATACCTGCCAACCCTACCGATTTGGGCGGTAGTCTACTGTTTTTGACATGTTTCTACCGCCTACCGATTTAGCTGGCTTTCCCTACCGATGTTCAATCTTCCCAAACTATAACAAATAAAAATGACACTACATAGACACTGGCCTCGACTTTTGGCGGACACCGTTTGCAGCGTGTCTGTGATCACATCATACAAACAGTCCTCTGTGTTTCTGAAAGAGAAACAACGTGCAGACCAGGGGTAACGCTGCCTTTCCTCTGCACCCCCGGGGGCTGATGGGTAATCACTCCCAAATGAGAACAGAGACGAGGCATTTGAGTCCTGCAGGATTTCCCCGTTAGTATCAGTGTCTCAAAAACACATGTTGGCGACTGAAAGACATCCAGTGTTTGGTCTTTTCCTGAAGCATCCTTCACCTACAGTGTCTCAACTGAAAGAGGACCACAAACGCACACAACATATGATACAATTTTGAGATTTGGGGATATTTATCTCCCATTCTTTCACTTTTTCTGACATTTTCAACACCAAACATGTCGTTAATGTCTCTGTTTAGTGAATTACAGCAATCTGAAAGCCTGTACATTATTTATATCACACTTTATCAGTAGACAAATGCAGGAAATAACTTTTTTAATGCAGTATTTTCTGATTTATGGCGCAACACAAAGATATTTCACTCTGTGCAAACCTTTGACTCTAATATGTCAACAACATGAAACCAGAATATGAACCTGGCTTTATCCAATGTTCACACAAGAGTTCTACATCCTGTCACATCATTCATCTACAGTGCCAGTGCTTCTCAAAGTGTGGTCCGCGGACCAATGGTGGTCAGTGAGCGCCCCCTAGTGGTCTGTGAGTATATTGCTAAAATTTCACATTTTAAATGAATTAATTTAAGTTTTCCGAATATCTCCGCAATGGAGTGAGCTTAAGTTTCATTCGTAATCTGTTCTAGAAAAACAATGTGTTTTTGGATATTTGTGGAGTTAGGTGGTCCGCGAGTGTTTTCTTATTGGTTAAGTGGTCCTTGGTATGAAAAAGTTTGAGAAACACTGATCTACACTGTGTCAACTGAAAGAGGACCAGAAACACATTAAAAAATATAATAAAATGTGGAGACTTTGAGATATTTATCCCCCATTCTTTTACTTTTCGGGCATTTTACAGACTAGACATGTCGTTGATGTCACTGTTTACCAAACTACCACTTTTTCTGCAAAATGCATAAAATGATGCAACATATGTTAAATACATGGTTTATACATGTAATTACTGGGGTTCCATTTCTTCTGATTACCTCATTTGGGTTTGCACATTTGCCGCGCACAAACCTACCTCTTTTGGATTTGGAAAGGTTGGCATGTATGATAGTACTGTTTCACCTTCACCTTAGCGTTAGCTCTGGTAGCCGCCAGCGTCACATTGCAAATAACTATGCATAACTGCCTAAAACAACGATTAGACATATCACACTCAATCACAACACACGCACAACACTCATACCCCTAATACTGGGACACTATGGTGTCATTTGAAGGACTTAGAACCCACCTGTATATGACATATGGCAGAAATGTTAGCTGTTTGTAGCTCAACTGCAGGATTTAATCTGCAGTTTCTGCCCTCGCAGGGTTTTAGATCCTCCAGAGTGGTATCGCCCTCTAGTGATCAGTCCGCCACACAGTTGCAATGTAATACATTTTAATGACTTCTAAAGAGACATCAACAATAAAAAATATGGGGGTGACACTTTTTTTAACTTAACTTATCTTTTTTAAACATGAACTGGTTTAACCCTTTACACACACATACTACTGAAAATTAACCTCACATACATTAAAAGCAATGTATTTCTATTGGTTGTATGTTTCGTTCCTGCACCACATATTTTTGTCCGGTCGGGTCTTGGAATACCAGAAGCTGTGTGGTTCATAAAAACATTTTCTTACTCAATATCTTACCCTAAGCCTAAAACTATCTCTTTTATTTTAAATTGTATAATGTCGTAGTTTTTTTGCCGTCCGCGAGGAAAATAAATGGGGCTCAGAGCCTCAGAATACTGAAATCTGTATTTTTGTCATCTTTATTTCCTTCTAATTTGTTATTATTTACATTGCTTTTGAAATCGTTCTGTGTGACACGAAAAACATGGCGAAATCGTGTTGCTGAACACAAATCAATAGATTAATTTTGTGACTATAACACAAAATGCCGTGAGACTATGTTGCACACACACACAACTGAAAATTAACCTCACACACACACGATTGAAATACTCTCACATTCACTAGTGAACACCTCACACACAAACAATTGAACATTAACCTCACACACAAACTACTGAAAACATTTTACTGAAAGCTTCTCAGTAGGGAATGTGCATGTGTTTCACTTATGTGTGTGCGAGGGGGATTCTTGCTGTAACGGAAGTCATTGTAATGAAATGGAAGTAATAAAGAACAATGCTGCACTGATACAGTAGGTGGCGATAATGCTCGTCTGGTTGCAAGAAGCCATTAAAGAAGATGAAGAAGAAGAAGAAGAACGAAACAGAAGGTTCAATTCAGCATGGATTTATAATTTCCACCAGCCAGTGGCGGCTGGTGGAAATTATTTTAGGTGGGGCTATTGTAGTGGTGAATAAACCACACAGGGAGCATTTTGAGAAATTACCCCTTAAATTAAATTGGCTACACTATTTCATCATTGCTGTTGTATGATTGGTGTTTAGCTACGGTGTTTAGCTACGGTATTTAGCGTCTACAGCACCTCCGCTTTTAGGGTTGACGTAGACCCAAACGTCGCCCGGATGTCCCCCGGTGTTGTTGCGGGAGCTGCTGCACTACCTAACGCTCCACTAGCTAACGCTACATTAGCAAAACAAACGCTTATTTCTTTTACAAATGGTACGGCGGGCTTCAAACACGTTCCCCTCCACTGGTTTCAACCAAGCACTAAATTAGATGCTTTCCAACCAAATACGGTTGAACTGACACTTCCCCATATAAATGTGTAAGTAGATTCAAAGATACATCAGTTTCTGACTGCCGCAAGCTGAAGCTTGGTTGCTAGGTTACTAGCTGGGTGTTCTCCAATAAGGGGCCGGGGGAAACAAAGTTAGTGATTACTGGTTCCATGTTGATTTAATTCAACACAAATTGTTGGGGGGAACTGAAAGGCTATTACCGTACTGGTTACTCTGCAGCCCGGACATTTCCCCCAAAACACATTTAGACGCTATCGCAACACAGAAGTACCTTTCAAATCCGATCATTTTTAAGACCTTCTAAATCATATTTAAGACCTTTCTTATTTTTTTGGTCATATGTAAGACCTTTTTAAGGCCTTACATTCAGATTATCAAATGTAAGACTTTTTAAGACCCTGCGGGAACCCTGAGGAGACTAAATACGAACGTTATATGCAGACACAGACGTGGTTCAGAAACACAGAAATATTAGAAAACAGGGGCCGTATTCACAAAGCATTTTATCTTACCGCTAGGAGTGCTCCTAACTCGCGCTAAAACATTTTACGTAGGAGTTTTTTCTTAAAAGTTATTCACAAAGCCGCTGAGACCTACTCATACTAAGGATAAATCACTAAGAGTGAACTAAGAGTGACGCGCCGTTGCTATGGATTACGTCGATTCTCGTGCACGAGTTTAGAAGCGGTCAGTACGGTGATTGGTTGTTCAGAGCAGGCGGTCTCGGTGAAACTCATCCGCAACATCCCACAAACGAGCCCACTAAATCACCGAAAAACAAGGAAATAGCCTAGGCTAGAAATGTATTCCTATCAAATAGTTTTGGACAGTGCAGTTAGCAGAATACACGCATGATGACAAGTTTGTGCAGACCACGATAATGACGTTGTATATGCACGTTAAAGAGAGAGAGCAAACAATAAAAATACGTAAATTGCATTAAATCAAGGAGGCAATTAAAAGCACCCTGCAAACTATTATCCAATGAGCATATTTCCAGCACTTAAACACTTTCAATAACAGCCAATACCACCGTTAAAGCCCCCCTATCATGATGAATGAAAACAATCTGCGTGTTGATGGAATGTACTTTCTTTCTATTGACGAACACTTCCTCATCTTTTGATGGCGCAATTATTTTTATGTGCGTCCCGTCAATAGCACCGACCACACCGGGCATACCTGCAATTGCCATGAAGTTGGCTTTGATCCTGTGTAGTTGTTGATTGTCCAAAGGAAACCGGATAAACTGTTGGATGATATGTGGTCTAGAGAGCGCGTTGATGGATTGGTTTATGGCACGGCTGACTGATGGTTGCGATATTCGTAAATCGTCGGCATTGCAAAGTTGCATTTTCCCTGTTGCTAAATATCGTAGTGTTGCCAAACATTTTATTTCCGGACTAATCGGGTTATTCCTGTTAGTCGGGGATGTTATTGCATCCCGCACTAATTCCACAACAAGTTTGATACCCTCACGATTTAGCCCTATATCTCTTGATCAATTCACAGTCTTCCATTGTCTCCAAAACATTTCGTCTCGCAGCCATTTTCAGATTCTTTGTGAATAGGTCTTACTGAGTTAGGAGTCCTCTCGAGGACTTTTAAACTCTCCTAAACGTAGGTGCTACTTTTAGGCCTAAAATACTTTGTGAATTGCTCTTAGTGAATAAAATTAGGAGTCCTAAATTGAAGACTGACACGCCCATTATGTTTAGGAGTTTCTCCTAAATTCGCCAGTTAGGAGCAACTTTTAGCCCTAAGATCCTTTGTGAATACGGCCCCAGACCATTAAGGCAAAACATCTAGTTTGATGGATGCTGTCAAAACTCAACTACAATAATGTGTGTGTGTGTGTGTGTGTGTGTGTGTGTGTGTGTGTGTGTGTGTGTGTGTGTGTGTGTGTGTGTGTGTGTGTGTGTGTGTGTGTGTGTGTGTGTGTGTGTGTGTGTGTGTGTGTGTGTGTGTGTGTGTTTATTTAGCACGGGCACATAGTATCTGTCCCCGGCTGTTTGAAGAGCAAGCATGGGAAACAAAAGACAGTGTTTACCTCTTTGCATCCAGCTAGTCATACACACAGTTACAATCACACTCCCTGTAATTGAAATAATTAATAGATAGTTTAGCTTCTCACCATCATTTGCTGTGGCCCACTGATGGTAACGATCGTAACTGAAAGATGCCTGTCAAACGTACACATTCAGCCACGTGACTCGCAAACTCTCGCGAGAGTTTTACACAAGACGGATCCTTTCTAGCCATAACCCTGCACCGGGCGCTGACATTGGCGCCCGGTGATCATCAGATTTGACGACGCTGATTGGCTGAAATTATGTTTCGGAGCCATAGCTTACAGATAGCAACAGTCAGCTGCTAGTGGCTGCTGCTGCACTGGTTTAGGGCTCCTCTCTTAGCGCCCAGACGAGAGAGGGTAATGATACACGGTCAAGGCCAGGCAGGAAACATGTGACTTATCAGTAACTTTAGACATCGTAACACCATTTTAAACGAGATTTTATTGTAGATTATACATTTTACTGATACAAATTATATAATATTTACCTCGTTCATTAAAAACTAAAATTAAAAAAATATATTTAAAAAAGAAAATATTTAAAAAATATATATATATTTAATTTAATTTTTTTAAATTTTAATTTGTAATGTGGGAAGAGGTGGGGCGGCGCCCCTAGCGCCCCTATGGGCCGGCCGCCACTGCACGCATGGTGTTCTTTTTTATATATATATATTATAATGAAGTGCGAGCTGTGTGCTCGAGTCTTCAGTGGCGGCTGGTGGAAAATATTTTAGGTGGGGCTGTGGAAATGGTGACCAAACAATACTAGGGGGGTCTGGGGGGAAGTTCCCCCGGTAATTTTTTGGGAGAAAAGACCCCTTAAATTAGGACTTCTGGTGATGTTAGAGCGGGGAAAGGTCAAATTGAGGCTTAAAAATATGAGAAGACTGATCAATACCTCTTCAGTGTGGTTAGCTATGAATCTTCCAAAACTTCCAAACACCTTGTCCTGGACATAGTTTCTACAGCAACAACTGTGCAACAGTACAGCAGGCCCACACAAACTGCAGAACACCGGGGCTTTGGGAACACTCAAAATTACTTAAAATGATTTAATTCCCATTCAACCTGTTAAGGGGATTTCCCCCCCCCGTTTTTTTTCTCACGAAACTGTGTCTCAGGGCTTCTTAAAATGTAATAAACTATTCATGTGTCCTACTCATTTAACGGGAAGCTAACTGATGTTATGATGTTATTATAGAAGATAGATAGCGTCACTGCACCACTC
The DNA here is from genome assembly GCF_949606895.1 of Notothenia rossii. Classification (NCBI taxonomy): domain Eukaryota; kingdom Metazoa; phylum Chordata; class Actinopteri; order Perciformes; family Nototheniidae; genus Notothenia; species Notothenia rossii. Next base: position 53,184,123 of record NC_136903.1, on the reverse strand, counting down.
TCACTGCCGCTAGAAAGTAGCAAGCAACTGAAGCAAGTGCAATTATGGAGGGTGGAGATTTTGAGTATTTCATCAAAAATAATTGTACTAAACTTCCGCTGCAGCAGCAACAACAAATAAAATCTGATGACAGGCCAATGCCCAAACTGGGGCTGAGTACAGCGAGGAACAAAGGAGCGAATCGGACGTAAAACGGTCTCTAGTTTGTGAATGAATGCTTATTAGAGTTTCGGCTGGAGAGTGCGTGCGGACCTGTCGGTCAGATAACAGGCGTGTGTAAGTCCTGCATCTGTATGATACAAATGTGTGTAAAATGATACTGGGTGCTGTAATCACTCATCTGTTTACGTTATTACATTGACCACCACACCCCGACCCAAAATAAAGGACGTATTATTGGCTTCCCCTAATTTTTTCCCCACGCCACGTTACTGCGAATGCTCTTAACATTCCGATAGCAATGAATATATTAAATGCTTTGACAATAAATACATGTCATATGTGGAAGCCGTAGTACTGTGAAAAGCATGACAAATCATTTTAGCCGGCCCGGCTAAAATAACTGGATGACCTACCTGCCTGTCAGCCTTCCATCTGTGCACAAACTTATCTCGTGCCCTCATTGGTCATATGCGCGTTTGTGTGTGTTGGAGGAGGGGCTCTGTAAGGAAGTGGCAGATTTATTCCGGCTGTGCATTTTCAAATTCTAGCGCACTCAAGCTGGTTTCTCCAAAATGACCTACCCCACCTTCAACCTAAAGATGTTGGAGTTTTATTTAGTTTGTAACATGGCACAGGCCAAGTATTAATATTCTGAAGCTACACTGGACAATTAGGAGGTCTACAATTAATTTAGAAAACATTAATATTATAAATAATAAGCACACCAATTATAATTTACAGAGATAAGAAAAGACATACATATGGTTTAAACAGAAAATTAAGATGAAGAGAATGTGAGATTTAAAGAGAAAAGTGTAAATCAGGGGTGGGGAACATGCGGCCCTCGAGGTAATTTATAAACACAAGCAAAAAATTAAAAAAATTAAGAAATCTAGACCGCTAAAAAATTAAACAAGCGAGTGCCTGTTTTTCCTGGCCAAGGTCAGGGTCCTTGAACACAACACAAGCCTAGGTGTCATCACGTGGTATATGTCTCGTCTGACAGGGGTGCAGTTCTGACGGAGAGCACCAGAACGCGGCTCCGGTAGGCTACTTCCAAAAACTGCAGTAGGCCTACCCATAAGGAGCCGTACACGTTTTTGTGTGTCTGTGTCTTAGTTGAAAGCCCAGTGGCGATCTGTTCATCTGACATACTGATCATACAGTCAATAACTTTGTTGTTATTAGCATCTGGTTAGCTAGCTATGCTAATGAATATAAGAAGCTTTTTATCCAACCAGTGAGGTAAAGGCACATCTTTGTATGATCATTATAGTTATAACAAAATAAGAGAATAAAGTAAACAGGTATAAAATACTATATGACAGTACAAAAAAGTTGTTATTAATAAACAAGAATACAGTTTAAAAGGGGAGTGATTTGTAAAATATCCATAAAGAAAAATAAATCTGTTTACAGTCCTGTTTCATATGGATGTTGAGAGATGTATCCATAGAGCTCCTAATTTTGCTCTCAAAGTGCACCAGATAGATGCTTTTAACTTCAACATTTTAAAAATAATCTTCCCGGGGGAGCATGCCCCAAGACCCCCCTAGAGGAGGCTAGGTTACAAGACTGATTATTATTATTACATTATATGCTTATTTGTGCTCATGAAATGCTATGACTTTGGAATAAATAGACAAAATCACCAATCCCAAGATTTGATGGGTGGATAGGAAACGAAGGGAAAAGTCACAGAAGAAAGTTGTAGCTTGCAATAGAAAGTAGCAAGATCAGGAGCAGACACTGTAAGAGGACAATGAGTTAGTTAGAACGGAACATCGCTCCGGCTTTGAGATTTGGGTGAGCTTCGCTCCCACGCATAGCTGGGAATCAGTATAATGAAGGATTCCACTTTTCCTGTAGAAACTTTAGCAAAAACAAATTACGTAGGATAGCTTGACTAGAGTAGGGAGGAACCTTCACAGGCCGGCCGAATGCTTATTGGAAGATCGTGTTGCCAAGAGACTTTTGTCTAAGTCTGTGCACCTAACAAAGACTTGTCGTTTCTGTTTAGTAGTGGTTTTATTTTTTGTTTTGAGTAGCAGAAAATTAAAATCATCCCATTTTTTAAGTTCAGTAAATCCCTTTTAGAACATGATAAAGAAAAACGCCTTGTATTTCAATTTTAATTTTTCAATTTTAAAACGAAAATTAAATATCCACTCGTTTTGTTTTTGAATATCCTTTTGTGAAAAGAAAATCCAAAACATACACTGACCCATTTAGATAACGTTCTTTCAGTCACGACAAATGCACCACAAACCTACATACTAAATGTTCATTGCATAAAGGTGATACTCATCTTAAGGTTACGGTCAGGAGCTTTTATCACAGTTAAGTATTTCCTCTGTTTGTGAGTGTCAAGGAAAGCATGAATTAAAATAACTTTTTCTAGGAGAAAATGTCTTTACTAATACATTTTGATCAAATCCATTTAGTGTGAATCATAAAACCACAATCTAGTCGTACACATCCATTTGTAGTATCTTAGATGTAAATATATGATAATACATAAAATAATACATATATATATATTTCCTTTTTCATAGTTGAATTACGTTAACAATTACTTTAATTAAGCTATATTTTTTTTGTTAAAAGACAAATGTATTTAATAGGGAACCTTTTGAATGAACAAGTATGTGTCATAACAAGTCAAATCAAAACTGACAATAAGACAAAATAAAAAAATAACAAAAATGGCTAGTGCTTTTTTAATATTAACAGTATTCTTCGATTATATACAATAATATACATCTATTTAATAAAGTAGAGGAACTCATTGTGAAACACATTTTGTGCCGTAAATTGCTTCCACATTTCCCATGGTGCGTAGCAGCATTTTTGCACATGCGCAGACTGATCGGGTAACCTGACAGATCGGGTAGTAACAGACCCACCCCCTTTATCTAGGGAACTGCTCCATTTGTTTTCGTGTGACCATAAATCCTGGAAAAATCAATCAGACCAGTGGCAAAAGATAAAAATGTGGACAGGTCAAACCTGGGTAGATATGTAAAAAGGATGCAGGAACAGGAAGTCAAAACATTAGGGTACAGTGGAACAGCAGAGGCAAAGAGGGTCTTAGATGGAGAAGGAGCTCGCAGACCATATTAAAAAAAACTGTGCAGACAATAAAGCAGGCAGTGGCAGAGAAAGGAAAGAATGGATGCCATACCATCTGCAGTCTGTGTGACTTCTGGATTCAGGTCCACTGGGGTTTTCCCTTACAACAGAGATATTTTCTCTGATGCAGAGTTTGAGCCATCAATGGTATCAGACAGGCCAATCCCTGAGATACAGTCTGCCGCTGCAGATGATCCACCCTCCTCCATCACTGCTGAGATGCCTTCATCCTGCCCCACAGATGGATGTGTTTCACCAATGAAAACACAGATTTAGATTGCAACCATTTTTTGGTTTGTTCATATTGTTTAAGTGACTCTTGCCTATAGGACAATATACTGTATGTACAAATTGGCTCATTTTACCCCACTCTCCACTACTGTATAAAAAGACAGCTGTACTTCTACCACAGCTACGAAGACATTTCACAAACTGAGCTAACTAACGAACTACAAGCTAATATAGCACACAAGAAAGTCCCCAATCCAGAAGTGCAAAAGCCACGTATATAGTAACCCATCCCCCCCCCAAATAATTAACAAAATTAAAAAGCACTCAGGGATTAGAAAAATTACCCAATTTATTAGACCACTAAACCAAACCATAGATAGAACATTGTTGTGGAAATTCCACGATAAATTACCTTCTGGTAAGAATTGATAAAATATAGAAGTTAAACCTAAGTCGTGTTATTTAAAGGTGACCTATCACGCAAAATGCACTTTTGTACGTCTTTTATACATGAATATGTGTCCCCGAGGTTCCAGGGATCTCACCAAGTGTCAGAAAAACACAACCCTCTCTATTTTCCTCCATACCCAAATACATGGGCGTAGGAAGCATCCTGAATGTGGGGGGGACATTTTTAACGGGGGGTCCCCCACCACGAAAAAAATAAATAGATCTCCTGTATTCTGGTGCATTTTAACAGGTGGTTTGATACTTTTATGTGGCTATAGCATGAGGAAAATGATGGGTACATTTTGTAATTTCATCCAGTCGTAAAGAAAGGAAAACATATTTGATTATTAATTCAGAGCCGTCTTTGAATTAATAAAAAGCAGTTTAAATGTCCATTTTTTGTACATTTATATACAAAAATAAATATTTGTGAGTGCATTGAGAGCTATTGTTGTGGAGAGTCATTTATATATAAATCGCAAAATGCATTTGTGAATCCTTCTGTGAGCATTTATTAATATTGAGACTGATCTGACTCCATACAGATGTTAAGTTCACCAAGGTATGGTATCATTGACTTAAATGTTAAAATAAATGCTGCTCTTCTGTCTATATTGGTCATATGATGCCCCTTGACTGAAATGTTTCCTGTTCAATATCCCCACTGATTTCCTTAACATTCTGGGATGAGAGTCCACATCACAATTTACTCTAAACTGTAATTTCCCTTTCATCACTCACCTCAGCAATGGACCTCTCTCCACTGTCCCTGTGTTCTGCCTCTGACTCACTCTCAAGCGCCTAGATGTTGTTGTGGATATTTTAAACTCGTCAATACTGTAAAGATGTACAATGAGATTAATCAATAATAAACTGGTGAAAGCAGGCAGCGTTGTCTTTCGTTGGTTCTTTATTTGAAGCGCTTCAAAGGTACATGTCTCACAGAGTATAGAGTAGTCTGCAGGAGTGCACACAGGGTATAATGTGTGTGTGTGTTTTATAGAGGACTGTTGCTGTGCAGGAAGTAATACAGATAAGACTTTCTTTAGAAAACTGTTATCTTACAATGCTCTCATAGGGAGGGCCGCATCCTCCAGGTACGACCTTGGCGGGATGCTACCTTGTGGTACAACAGGTCGAGTTGCTCCAATACAATTTCTAAGCATAATATAATCATTTGGTTTTACCATATGAAGTAACATAAGAAATTGCCACTACATTCCCCCCCTTTTGATCATATTTGATCAATCAAGAAAATAAAACAAATGACAGGATAGACTGATATAACACATCAATGAATACATTCCATCGCTGGTTTAAGTAAACACATCATAAACATATCATGGAAAGTGGCTGTTTTTGTGGAGGACAGACTCTGTATGTAGAAAGCAAAAGAATACTGAAAAGAGGGAATGGCAATTTTACACACAATTTTACAGTTCAGTGTCTGACTCTTCAGTGTCGGAATCAGTGGGGGCTGAATCTGGGTTGGTCGTAACATTGTCAATGGTTTGAAGGAGAGCGGTGTATTGTACAAATGCAGAGGAGATCATACTTTCCAGGTTCCATCTTCAATCATTCGCCAGCGATCAGGCACAAAGTTTATGTTGGTGTCGTCGTCTGCTTCGTGGATGTGTCTAGTCTGACTGAGCCCGTGCCTTCATGACCATGTCAATTAAACCCCACACCATGACGGCACAGACGAGGAACCAGAGGCATATGAAAAAGCACAGCTGGCCGTCGCCCATGAGTCTTGTGTGTGGTACTAGGGTGTATGTGCTGCGTGTGTGGTGCTGATGGTGACTTGGCACGTCACTTGTCGTCGTCTGTTTCTACTGGACCGGCTAGATGACAGCTTTGCAGTGGCTGGCATGGACCCACGTGGCTCTCTCGGCGATCTTGACCGCTGTCTGGGTGACGAGAAGCACCTGGTAGTGACCTTGCCAACGGCTGGATCTCCAGCTCTTTCTCCGGATGTCCTTGACCAGCACGAAGTCGCCTGGTTGGATACGGTGGAGTGGACCAGTAGCAGGGGTAGGTAGAGTTGCCGCTACCTGGCGTCTGATATCTGCTAAAGTGGATGACAGGTTAACACAATATGACAACATAACATCCTCACACAAAGTTGTGGAGGGGAGAGGACATCCTGGCGCCTTGATCCCAATCTGTGGAGGAGCGGCAAAAAGGATTTCAAACGGGCTGAGTTGACTCCGTGTTCGTTTCCGCATCCTCATGTACATCAGCACAATGGGCAGGGCTTGTTTCCAGGATAAACCTGTGTCCATGCAGCATTTTGCTAGCTTGTTTTTGATTGTACCGTTCTCTCTTTCCACCGCACCACCACTCTGTGGATGGTAAGCACAATGCTTTCTGATGTCCATGCCAAGGTATTCTCCTATCTGTGCAATGGCCTCATTAGCAAAATGTGAACCATTGTCGCTAGAGATCTTGCTTGGTATCCCCCATCTCGGAATAATTTCCCTTAGTAAAGCTTTAGCCACAGCATTTGCTGTCTGTGCGTTTACCGGAAATGCTTCAACCCATTTGGACCACATGTCAACCATTACAAGACAGTGTTTCTTACCCTCGGATGGACTAAATTCGATGAAATCCAGCATTAGGTGCTCAAATGGTCTAGTTGGGGGTGGGTGTGCACCTGTTCCTGTAACCTTTACCGGTTTACCAGAATTTTGCGTAATGCAAATTAAGCATGCTTCACAATGCTTTTGAGCTGTTACTGTGAATGCCCTTGTGAACCAATGTTGATTGATAGCCTCTAACATCCCCCCTTTTGACACATGATCCAACCCATTTGTCAATTTAGCAAAATGTGAGAAAAAATGCCTCGGGAGACATGGATTGGAATTTGGACCAACCCAGATGCTGGAGGTGGGGTCAAAGGTAGCACCAGCAGTTTTCCACTGTGCTTTTTCTGTTGGTGGAGCTAACTGCTGCATTGCAGTTAGTGACGACATATTGTCAGTGATGGAGGAAACAGGGATGTTAACAAACGAGTGTGCGTGTGGTGCGAGAGGAATCAGGGCGGCTGCCTTTGCAGCTGAGTCAGCAGCAGCATTTCCTAATGAAACGGGGTCGGTGTTGCTGGTGTGTGCAGCACATTTAAATACTGCAACCTCAGACGGGAGCAGAATGACGTCCAATAAGCCTGCAACTAGGACATGGTTAAGCACTGGCTTACCGTCAGATTTCAGGAATCGTCTACTCTTCCAGATAGCCCCAAAGCCGTGTACTACCCCGAAGGCATAACGTGAGTCAGTGTAGATATTTACAGATTTGCCTTTTGCAAAAGTGCAGGCCTCAGTGAGTGCTACGAGCTCTGCTGCTTGTGCTGAGAGGTGGCATGGGAGCGGTCCGGAACAGAGGACAGCAGAATCTGAAACAACAGAGAAACCCACCCGATTAGTGCCCACAGGGTCGCGAGAGGCGGACCCATCAACATACAAAACGAGGTCAGGGTTGGTCAGGGGTACATCTTTTAAGTCAGGTCTGGGAGTACATACAATAAGAAGCTCGGCAACACAGTCGTGTTCGTCACCGTCTTCTGGGAGAGGCATAAGAGATGCTGGGTTCAGAGTGGTACAGCGTTTGACTTCAACATTAGGTATGTCTAACAGGCATGTGTGATACCTAAGATAACGTGCAGCAGAGAGGTGTGATGTTCTCTGTTCACAGAGGATGAGAGAAACAGCATGTGGAACCAACAGTGTTAAAGGTGCATAACCTACAATGTCACGTGAGGAGTTGAGAGCTTTTTCAACTGCAGCAACTGCACGGAGACATTTAGGCAGGCCAGCAGCTACAGGGTCCAGCTTGGAGGAAAAATAGGCAACAGGCCTCTGTTTTCCCCCATGATCTTGAAGGAGAACTGAGGTCATACACCCATCGCATTAATCTACTGCCTGTGTAAAAGGCTTTGTAGGATCAGGCAGACCTAGCGTTGGAGGGGATTGGAGAGCCAGCTTCATGTTAATGAAGGCTTCGTCGGCTTCTGGCGTCCATATAAGGCGATCCGCAGGTTTCAAACCGGTGACATGCGTGATTGTACGGAGTGGCTGTTCGAGCGGAGAATAGTTAGGAATGAATGACCTGCAGTATGAACACATACCCAAAAATGACATCATCTGTCGCTTAGTGACAGGTTTTGGCAGAGCAGCCAATGATGCAATACGCTTATCTGAAAGTGTTTTTCCCTCTCCTGAAATGATGTGACCCAGAAACGTAACTGTCTTTTGCACATACTGAAGTTTAGACAAACTGGCCTTGTGGCCCTCAGCTGCGAGGTGTTGTAACAAGGAGATGGTATCAGCTTCACACTGTTCTGCTCTGGGTGCGCAAATCATGAGGTCATCAACATATTGTATGAGAGCGGTGCCTTTGGAAACTTGTAGAGAGGCCAAACTTGTACACAATGCTCCATTGTACACAGTAGGAGATTCGCAGTAGCCTTGACACAAACGTGTGAATGTTTAAGGTTTACCCTCATACTCAAATGCAAACCAAAATTGACTGTCTTTGTGTTCAGGGACAGTGAAAATTTTATTTGAGAGGTCTACAACAGTGAAAAAGGCTGCAGCGGCTGGAACCTGAGAGAGAATGAGATAAGGATTTGGAACGAGCGGCACGCGTGCATGTACGGCTTCATTTACAGCTCGTAAATCCTGCACAAATCTCCATTCGTCAGGAGGTTTGTCCCGGATCTTTTTAACAGGAAACACTGGAGTGCATACCGGAGAATCATTACATGGAACAATGAGCCCTTGTTTAAGCAGAGAGGTAAAAAACTGGCCGGATGCCATCAACAGCTTCACGCTTTAATGGGTACTGGGGTTGGTTTGGGCGGTAGGTAGACTTTGGGGTGATAACAATAGGTTCGGCAGAACGGATTAGACCAACATCATATTTGTGAGCTGCCCAGAGTGTCGGAGGCACATCTTTTAGCGCGGCAGGAAGCTCAGAAATATGAGAGTAACCTGAAAACACAGGCTCCCCTGGGCCTGGCACAGGGTTAACAGAATCATCCCCAATCAGAGCCAGAGTACGCAGCGCGTGTACATTACAGTTGACATCGTACTTAAACACATCATGTGACATAGAGTACATGATCTGAGGTGTGTGTGTGGCTGTCCAATCAGTAATAGATTCCAAATCTTTAACGAATGGACCCAAATCCCTCCAATTATCAGTGGGGCCCCTTGCTAGTGAAATGTGTGGGACCGGCCCTGGGATTTGATACAGCTGGTGTTGTGCGGATGTGAGTGTGACAGAAATAGTGCTGCGCAGCGAGCTCCAATACATCGTTTTAAGCATGATTTCATCCTTCACAGATTCCAACAGAAACTGTTCATCATAGTATTTGCATTTATCATCAGAAACACTAGCAGTGCAATGCAAATGAAGAGCTTCCATAAACACAGCCAGTGAGGAGACACACTGACGGGCCAATCGCAACAGTTTCTGAGAATCAGGAAATGTTGCCAGCCATTGATACACATACAACAATTCTTCGTCAAATGAGAGCTTTTGGACCATCGTAGGAGATGGTCGTCTGACTTTTAGACCCTCATTTGTAGAAATTAGATCAAGGCCAAACCGGAGGATCAGATCTCTGCCCAATAAATGTATAGGGCAGACAGATGACAGAAGAAAACTGTGTTTTACTGATGTGGGAAATGGATGGCTGGCATCACCGTTATCTCTACACTGAATTGGTACATAAAACTTCTCCTTTACAGTCATACCAGCAGCTCCTACTGAGTGGATAAATCTACCACTAAATTTACAATTTGGCAAATCTGCCAGTTTTACTACAGAATGTGTAGCCCCAGAATCAACCAAAAATGTAACATCAACACCCATGATAGCCAGAGTTAGTGTGGGAAATTTCTTAAATGCAGTTTCAGTGTCATATTTCAAATATGTACCCTCTTTAACCACAGGCATGTTTTCTAATTTTTCTAATGTATCAATAGCTTGCACGATGTGTGTGTGTGTGGCACTTCCCTGTTTTGATGCTGCAGGCAGAGGTCCCGTCTCACTCGACCGAATTCCCTCCTCTTCCTCCACCTCCTCCCGCGGACGATGTCAGTTCGAAGAATTGTCATTGTTTTGAGCAGATTGGGTGTCTTTCTTTTGGGTGTTCTTCGGACATTCAGCGATAAAGTGACCCATTTCACCGCAGTTGAAACAAGCACCATTATCTCCAGTGTGGTTGCCTCCTCGTCCTCTGCCTTTTCCTCTGAAACCTCCATGGCCTCGGACACCTCCCCTGCCTCTTTGGCCCCCCCTGCCACGGCCGTCTCCTTGGGGTTGGTGGGACCAGGCGGTTGTAACGGCTTGGACCATGGTCAGTTGGGCCTTGTCTTTTCGGTCGCGGCGTTTGTCGTTTTTCTGCCTCTGCTGGATCCCCACCCACGGCACCGGCGTCCAGATGGTTTGGGTCTCGATATACGCCAGGGGAGGTGGATGGACCTGAGGGTGGAACGGAAATCCGTGGTCGAGGAGAGGGTCCCTCGTACCTGTAAGAGACGGATACAGAGAAGTGGATGTCTGGTGGAATGGATTGTGTGATTTCGGACATTTATTTTCCCTTTTTCCTTCACTTTCATCATCCACCTTTATTTTATTTATTGCAGAGGCCAACTGCCTCCTTTCACGGCATTCTGCTTCACCCTCCCAGTATTTTAACCACTTTCTGTGACTTTCTATCTTTTTTTAACTCTTTTACTTTAATTGTACTCTTCTTTCTCATTCCATCTTCACACTCTTGTAATTTGTCCTTTAGGTCTTTGATTCTTAATTTACTCAAAGATCCTCCCTTTGGAAATCCGAACATTTCCGTCCATATATTTAATTTAGATAGACTGCTTTCACCATATTTTGCTCGCATGACATCTACAATTGGGCCCTCAGGAGGCTCTGCCCCCTTACTTTGCTTTGTCCCCATGGAGAAAGTCTTTAAGTGTTACCAAAACACCCCGTGTTACCAAAACACTATTTTTCACCCGTCGGTGATGTGATATTTGTTCCTCAGTACAAATCACACAAAAACTGATCGTAAAACCTTTTACGACGGATATACCAAATATCCTACGGATATACCAAATATCCTACTTTTGAGCAACCCGCTTAATAAATGTCATGGAGGTTATTTAACTTTTACTTTTAAACAATTTGAATTTGTACATCTCACCAGATATTTTAGAGGAATTGAGTTCGTTGGATCTCGTGAAGTCAATCAGTTTCACTCAGGCGCTGGTCCTCTCGTCCCGTAACACTTTCTGTCGAGGTACAGGAGAATCCGAGGATCCCGGTGGCCAACCACCAGCGTCCCTGGGTGTCCCCGACGGAGCTTTCAGAGATCCCACTCTTCTGACACCAATTTGTTGTGGATATTTTAAACTCGTCAATACTGTAAAGATGTACAATGAGAGTAATCAATAATAAACTGGTGAAAGCAGGCAGCGTTGTCTTTTGTTGGTTCTTTATTTGAAGCGCTTCAAAGGTACATGTCCCACAGAGTATAGAGTAGTCTGCAGGAGTGCACACAGGGTATAATGTGTGTGTGTGTTTTATAGAGGACTGTTGCTGTGCAGGAAGTAATAAAGATAAGACTTTCTTTAGAAAACTGTTATCTTACAATGCTCTCATAGGGAGGGCCGCATCCTCCAGGTACGACCTTGGCGGGATGCTACCTTGTGGTACAACAGGTCGAGTTGCTCCAATACAATTTCTAAGCATAATATAATCATTTGGTTTTACCATATAAAGTAACATAAGAAATTGCCACTACAATGTCAAGAGAGGTGGTGAAGTGATCATTATTTATTGAGCAGTATACTCTTTCACATTGAATCATAACAAGTCATACTGAATGTAAATACAACTGACTCTAAACTAAGTCCCAGTCTGTGACATTGGACATTTTGAAGACTCAAAGTCCCAAGCAGTAAGTAGAATATTAGCTATGTAATGTGCACAGAAAATAAATAGTTAACTGAATACTGGGATGGAAATTGCCTATAAGCACTCAGTAAAACATAAACACACACAAAAATCTTCTGAATGATAAGAAGTATAATTAAAACATAATGCACATTACCATGTTGAGAGAGAGTAGGCTACCTAAGTTAAATAACTATTATTGAATTATTGTTTTTATGTGTTATATTTGATTAAAAAAATATTAAAAGTACATACTTTCATAGGGGGGAAGTAGAAGGTCTGTGATAGCAATATAGAATATAAAAAATCAAGAAGATACTATAAGTAATCTCTACAATAAAACAGTTTAGTGCAGGATGTACAAAGATGTTAATAGGAGGAGGTGCAAAACAGAAAAACGAATTAACCTTTATTTAAACATTAAATAATACTTTAGATTAAGGTCTTCTTTTAAATAAGATAAATATTAAGCCTGACAAAGTACTTAACGTCTAATATATTGCTTTCCTGAAATGTTAACTATGTTGAAGCACTTATTTTAACTGATATTATACATATGAATTATACTCTTATGTATGTAGATAGTATAAAAGACATCCAGAATTTCAACTTCACTATTGACAGCCACACTCTATCTCCCCCCCCTCACATCCGCAACCTCGGAGTAATTTTCGACAGTCAGCTCAAATTCAACCACCACATAAATCACATCACCAGGACCGCCTTTTTCCACCTCAAAAACATTGCCCGTCTCCGCCCATCACTCTCCTCCTCTGCTGCTGAAACCCTGATTCATGCATTCATCACATCACGACTCGACTACTGCAATAGCATCCTCTATGGCATACCATCCAACCTCCTCAATAAACTCCAACATATCCAGAACTCTGCTGCCCGCCTCCTCACCCACACCCGCTCCCGAGACCACATCACTCCCATCCTCCAGAACCTCCACTGGCTCCCCGTCCGTCAAAGAATCCACTTCAAAGTCCTCCTCATAACTTACAAAGCCCTCAACAACCAGGCCCCCCCCTACCTCACAGACCTGCTGCACCACCACACCCCTTCCCGCTGCCTCCGCTCATCAGAAGCCAACCTCCTATCCATCCCCACCCTCACCAATCACCGGACCTGGGGGGACAGAGCCTTCTCCGTCGCTGCCCCCTCCCTCTGGAACTCACTCCCACAACCCATCAGAGACTGCACCGACCTCACCACCTTCAAAAAACTCACAAAAACTCACCTCTTCAATCTGGCTTTTCATGTGTGATTGTTTTTGTATTATTTGACTTTAACTTTAACTATATATTTATTTGTTGTTCCTTTCTTCTCTTTTCTTTCTTTCTTCACTATTATCTGTAAAGCGTCTTTGAGCACCTGTAAAAGCGCTCACAAATTAAATCTATTATTATTATTATTATTATTATTATTATTATAAGAAATGTGCAGAATATGACAGTTTAATGGTGGAGGTACACACATATTGATAGATGTCTTGTAATGCGCTTTTGAGGAACCTGTGACCCAAGATTTTCATTCATTGCATACATCGTAGTTGTGTATATGATATGTCAATAAACCTTTGAAAATCTTGAAATCTTGAAAGGGATGTGCAAAAAAGTCATAATATACAGTCTTTAATTAACTATTAGTAGAGAATAACGAATATACTTTATTACTCGTTTCCATTCATGTCAATTGCAGATAAATGTTTAGTCTTCTCGAGCACCAACTATCAAATATCTCTCCTGATTGTTGGCACTTGACAATCACCTTACCTGAATTTTACTCAGGTGTAACTAAAGTCTGATTTAAGGGTTGTTTATATTTCACATCATTAATCAGAATCTGCAAAGTAACTCAAATAAGTGTAGTGAAGTAAAAATACCAGGTGAACCTCTGAATTGTAGTGGAGTAGAATTACAAAGTAACAATGAGCTGTCTTATATTAATGCTGCGCATTATGGACACAAGCGATTTTCACCCATTTATTAATTATATGTTTTATATTTGATAACACCAATGTGTTTAATACAGGCAACTTCTAATTGTGGGAAAAACGAAAATGTTCAGTAGAGACGTCCCATATAACATTTTGCGAAACACAATAGCCAGCATGTGTAGTTCTGGGGGGGGCGTTCGATTCAAGTTTTGGATAGTCTGGCGTGGTTTCGTTCCATTTCAAACAGCTGTTTGAAGCTCGGCGTAACCTTGGCGCACTGCCACTCCAAAATCCAATCCTAGAGCTTGAAGATTAATCACGGGGACTGTAGTCCTAAACGATAGCTGGGGATTATGGGTAGTGTAGTGTCTTCGGCCATCCTAAACTCCTAGAGGCCTACGTCTGTTTCCGGTTATTTTTATTTTGAAATTCAGTTCCTGACGGACGCCAAAAAATCCAGAGATTATGGAATCAAACCAATAAATAAAGGCAAGGATAATTGTGTGTTATTGGTGAGTAAATAACAGTGTGTTATTTTGAAAAGAATAGCAAATTAGAAGGAAAAAAAGATTTTAAGAATACAGATTTCAGTATTCTGAGGCTCTGAGCCCCATTTATTTTCCTCACAGACGGCAACAAAAGTCCGAAATTATACGATTTAAAATAAAAGCAATAATTGTGGCTTGATAAGGGTAAGAACATGTTTTTATGAACCACACAGCTTCCGGTCTTCCACGACCCGACCGGAGAAAAAGACGTGCTGCAGGCACGAAACACCTTACCAGTAGAAATACATTGCTTTTAAAATCGTGCTGTGCAACATGAAAAAAAGGGGAAAATCGTGTTGGTGAACACGAATCAATAAATTAAACATCGTGTTGGTGAACACGAAATGCCATGAGACTGGGTTGGAATATTTATCTATTTTATTCTAATATTTTGCAACCGTCATGAAACGTAGTATTTTATTTGTATGAACATTCATGTTCAGACTTATCGTGATCAATTTGGTCTCTTCTGCACGTCTAAATTATAATGTGGATCATCATTGCAACATTAACCTGGTTGTCATGCATTACTTCTTCGAAAATCATTAATCGTGCTGCCCACTGACATCGAAAAGCAGCGTATAAGAACTCCCGAGCATGGTTGCGTGGTTGCCCTTCTGTGTATTTTCCGCGGTGGATTTAGCAACATGTAGTTCACGTAGTTCTCCATGTCCACTTGTTGATGATGGTTGTGTTAGAGGAGCTGTAGATTTTGCACTAACATCTGTAGCATGGTCAGTAGCGTTTGGAGCACGAAAGCAACCCTGTGATCAGCCATTGTTGTTGTCGAAACACATCAGCAATGACGCGGGTGACGCGGGGGTGAGCAGCAGAGGTGGGGAGAGGCAGGGCTATGGCGTCATCGTTATCAGGAAATGATCGTATAGGGCAGGGGTCGGCAACCGGACCGCGATCCGGACCCAGACGCCGACCTATACGGACCCGGACCTATAATCAATACATTAGTAGGGGATTTCAATTTTGACGAGGTGATTCTATTTTAACCGCTGCCGACAGGGGGCGAAAGAGACGAGGGAGCGATGCAGGGAGAGAAACACAGAAGAAGAGACGAGAGCGCGGCAGAGAGAAGCGGAGAGCAAAGTGAGTGAAGACAATAATTAGCGATACAGGGAGAGAAGCGGAGAGGAGAGTGAACAGGCGTGTTACAAGTGGACAGTGAGAACAGAGCTTTTAACCCTGAGTGGACTCATTCATGTTCATCCTGCCCACTGGGAGCACAGCACCAGTGTGTCTCATTTGTTCAGAGACCGTGGCGCTCATTAAAAGTCCCAATGTGAAACGCCACTATGAGACAAAACACAAAATGTTTGAGAAAACATTCCCTCTCAAGTCAGAACTGAGGTCACAAAAAATAAGCACTCTCAGAGCCCGATATGATCAGTCCACGAGGATCAAAATTAAAACGAAATATCGTTCCAGGGCAGGCTAACCGAGGCTAACCAATGAGCACCTGCATGTGTGTATGAGAATGGCCCTGACACCATTTCAGCCCAGATTTAAACTCCTGGCAGGACAAGCTCGAGCTCAATTCTCGCACTGAACAAAACAAAGTGAGTGATGGACTGCAATATAAGAGGGAAAGAAAGAGAAACTTTAAAACTATTTGTAACACTTCTTATCTTGGGCTATGCTATCTGACTAGAAGGATTCTGGGTTCTACTAGAGTGGATAGACAGGTAAGTAATTAGACCAGAGACCAGGTGGTTCGAATAGAACAGCCGGAAATGTACTGACGAAATAGACAAATAGACAAAACATTAAACATAGACAATGAATATTTTCTGCAGTATAATCAGAGGTAAGTATTTCACCTTTCCCTTGTTTTCTGATTTCTGTGATTTAGCAAATGGTATCCATATAGGGTGAACACAATAAAATAGCCTATTTTATTTTAGACTGGTATACTAAGTATTATTTATAGATTTTTCCTATTTTAATCTCTTCAATATCCTGAGTTAACTCTTTTTCTTTTCCCTTTTCACAGGTAAAATATATCTAATTCAATGAAAAAAACACAATTGTACCATCAATGAAATCAAATGACAAATGAAAACCTAGAGTACAATATATAGTGTCTCTTTAAATCCAGGTACAACTTAAATCCAGTTCCAACCTTATAATTTCTTCAATACTCCTACCACTCTGGCAGTGAGTTCAGCTATTGTCTCTTGATAAACCAGCAAGTCCTCTCACTGGCGCGAAGATCAAAGCAGTCCGTGGGTCTGGCTCGCCATCTTGTATCAGAGCGCGTGTGTGTGTTGTCCTCTCACTCGCGATCAACTTTCTTATCCAGTCCAAAAAAACCTGACCAAAACACAGTTGGTTAATGTTTTATACCGTCTACTGGGTTTCCCGACCATGTGGATGGTATTTTTATCTTTTTTAAATCAACTTTGAATCACTTTTAATATAATTTACTCCGCTCGTCTCATCGGCGTCTTGCTCCGTTTTTGTCTTTTCTCCTGCTACGCTGCGCGTGCCTGGTGGTGAGCAGAGATCCCTTAAAGGAACAGTACCTTGTAATTTGTGATACTACTTTTATTTATTATATTTTTTAAAGGGATTGGTCAACGTTATCATTGACCAATTTTAAACGTGTATCCTTTAATGGAATCACTTTTGAATGACTTTATGCTTACTATGATTTAATGTGGGTTACATCCTCCCCACTTTACCTAATGCACGTCCCTGTGCATTTTTTTAGAAGTCTATATTGTCAGGACTCTTTGTGTTTCTAATTTAGGTTGTCTGAGTGAATCTGTTATGACTTCAGTAAGGCTCTGAAATAAAGACTGTACTATCATAGCTAATGGATTTCCCAGCTCAGGGTAAGTCAGTCTTTTAGGGGTATTTCTGTCTCTGATGGATCTTCTGAGGGTTTCTTTCTCCATTTCCGTTTCAGATTGATTGATATTGCTTTCATTTTCATTCTTCTCCGGAGTTGCTTGAGTTGGTGAATGGACACTCAGGACCTGTTCAGGTAGGTATGCTGGTTTCTGTCCAGCAGGTGGACTGTTTCCACAGGGATCAGGTAGGTCGCTTTCTGCAGGGTCTCTAGCAGATAAGTCACAATCAGGGGTTTCCACAGGCCCGTCTTCAGGGAAAGCTTCGGCTACATCTGAAGATTTTTGCTCAATAGTAGATACCATTTCAAGAGGTTCTTGTTCAATTTCACTAAGGGGCTGTTCTGTAGTTTCGGAGATGTTATTGAAATCTACAGCCTCCACACTTAGGTATCTGTGACCATCGTGATAATATTAATCTGGGTCAGATTGGGATTCGTTCTCATTAGCTCCATCAGAGCTTTCTTGTCTTGGTTGCTGTCGAGTTCTTGGCCGTATTGGGGGCCCTTGTGTGTTAGTTCCATCTTCCACTGGGGTTAAAGGAAGGAAAATACATGGCAGCAAAAGGTCACGGTGTAGGGTTCTTTGTGGACCTTTTCCATTTTCAGGCCTCACAACATATACTGGAACGTCTCCAGATTGTTTTAGGACGATGTAAACGTCTGTCTCAAATTTGTCCGCTAGCTTATGCTTACCCCTAAGGCGAATGTTTCTGACCAAGACTCTGTCACCTTCTTTTAGAGTAGATTCAACGACACGTTTATCTAATCTTGTTTTGTTGAGATCTGCTACTTTCTTTGCATTTTCAGAAGCAACTCTGTAGCTTGTTTCGAGATGGGATCTCAGGTTTTGAACATAATGAGAGTGTGAACCTGGTTGGTGATGAACAGGTAAGCCAAATGCCAGATCGACTGGCAATCTAGGCTGTCGCCCAAACATTAGCTCGTAAGGGCTAAACCCAGTTACGTCATTTTGAGTACAGTTATAGGCGTGTACTAAAGGTCTTACATGTTCTCGCCAATGGCACTTCTTTCGATTCTCAAGAGTTCCCAGCATGTTAAGTAGGGTTCTGTTGAAACGTTCAACGGGATTGCCCCTTGGATGATATGGAGTAGTCCTGATTTTCTGGGTACCAATGAGCTCACACAGTTCTTTTATTGTTCGAGACTCAAAGTCCCGACCTTGATCACTGTGAAGTCTTTCAGGGAGGCCATAGTGCACAAAGAAGTGTTCCCATAAGCACTTAGCTACAGTTTGCGCTTTCTGATTCGTGGTTGGGATGGCCACTGCGTACTTAGTAAAATGGTTTGTGATGACCAGAATATCTTTGGTGTTACTCGAGTCTGGTTCTACAGAGAGGAAATCCATACACACAAGTTTGAGTGGCCTTGTAGCAGTGATGTTCACAAGTGGTGCTGCTCTTTCAGGTAAAGACTTCCGCCGTACACAACGGTTACAAGTTTAAATCTTTTACTCCACATCGGCTGACATTTTAGGCCAATAGAAACGCGCTCTGACCAGGTCCAGAGTACGTTCAATGCCCATGTGGCCAAAGTCATCATGAAGGCTCTTTAGTACAGAGTGCCTCAGCTCCTCCAGTAGTACAAGTTGATAAGACATGCGTGCACCTTATTGTCTTCTGCGGTACAATATACTATTTATTAGTTCGAGTCGGTTCCATTCTCTCAACATCAGGCAGATTTCAGGAAGTTCTTTTCTGATAGAGGGTGGGGGTTTTTCTCCAGACTCTATTTGGTGGATTACTTCCCTGATGCAGGTGTCAGCGTTCTGCTTTTCAACCAGCTCAGCAACGCCGAGATGAGGAATGACAGGTAAGCCACCAAACTGTTCCTCAGCTTCATAGTTTGCTGGTATAGCGTTTGGATTTTGTGCTAGAGATAGGACTAAGGTGGTACCAGACAATTCCTCTGCATGTTCACCATTGATGGTGTTATGGACAAGGTGCTTATCACAATGGCCTTGACTGTGCTCTCAGCAATCAAGCATGACTCTTCATTTTCAGACAAGTGCCTTTGAGCAAATTGCCGTATCCTCTCCATCTCTTTTTCTGAGATATGATCATCTGCCAATCCACTGTGTGGCCTTCTAGACAACCCATCTGCGTCCTGATTCTGCTTTCCTGCTCTGTATTGCAGTTGGAAGTCGAAAGTTGACGGAGCGGCTAGCCATCTATAGCCTGTGGCGTCAAGCTTGGCAGAAGTGAGGACGTAGGTCAATGGATTGCTGTCAGTAACAGCTAGGAATGGGCTTCCATACAAATAGTCTTGGAGTTTTTCTGTGACTGCCCATGTAAGGGCAAGGAACTCCAATTTGTGTGCTGGGTATCTGGCTTCACAAGGTGATAAGCCACGACTTGCATATGCAATGACACGTTTCTGTCCTTGCTGCTCCTGGTACAGGACAGCATCTAGTCCTATCGTGCTTGCATCTGTGTGTAGAATGTAGGGTGACTTGGGATCAGCAAAACCAAGAATTGGAGCTGTTGTTAACTTTTCAAAGATAGTTTCAAATGCAGCTTGGCATTCTGTTGTCCATCTATCACCAAATACCTCTTTAGGATTGTGATATTTCTCTGCTTTCACATTGGACTTCTGATTTTTCTGTGTAGGTGGATACCCGGCAGTGAGTGAATTGAGAGGTTTCACAATCTTTTAATAAGTCTTTTAAGAACCGGCGATAATAACCGCACAATCCCAAAAAGGTTCTTAGCTCCTTCAAGTTGTTTGGTTTTGGCCAGGTTTTGAGTGATGCAATCTTTTCAGGGTCTGTTTCAATGCCTTTTTCTGACACAATGTGGCCCAGATATTTGACAGTCTTCTGGAAGAATTTACACCCTCTCAGGAGACAATTTCAGGCCATACTCTCTCAACCTTGTGAGTACATTTAATAACCTTTCTTCATGTTCTTCAAGTGTTGACGAGAAGACAATGACATCATCAATGAAAACAAGGGCTTGTTTGAGATTCAAATCTCCCATGCAAAGCTCCATGAGCCTCTGAAACGTGCTAGGGGCGTTAGTTATCCCTTAAGGCATTCTGTTGAATTCAAAGAATCCAAGTGGGCAGACAAATGCATTTTTTTGCTTGTCTGACTCTTCCACCTCGATTTGGTAAAAGCCAGACTTTAGATCCAATACTGAGAACCACTTGGACCCGTTCAACACTGAAAAGGACTCTTCCAGGTTTGGCAAGGCATATGAATCCTTCACTGTTTGGAGGTTGAGTTTTCTGTAGTCGATACAGAGTCGGACATCACCGTTCTTCTTTCTGACAACCACAATCGGTGAAGAGAAGGGGGATTCTGATTCACGAATGATTTTAGCACTGAGAAGTTCCTGGAGATGCTTACGCACAGCTTCGATGTCTTGTGGGTGTATGGGTCTCGCTTTGAGTTTGAATGTGGTTTCGTCACTGAGCTTTATGTGGTGTTTTAATTTGTCAGTGCGCCCAAAATCGAGATCATGCTGTGCAAAAACATCTGACATCGAGTTCAGTTTCTCGGTTATGCGTTCTTTCCATTCATTGGGAACTGAGGACTCTCCAAAGTCAAATATTTTCTTTGGTTTTTGGTCAGGTTTTGTTTGAGTATCTGAGTTGTTGTGAGTGACAGGCTGGACACTTTGAATGGCATTGACTTCAGCTATCACGCTCTTTGGGGAGATAGTGATATTGTGGTCCGATTCATTTTCGAGGATCACTGGTACACAACGAGGTAGTTTGGGTGGGAGATTTGCTAACCCATTTGTGACCATTATACCACCTGGCAAAGAGGATGTTTTTGATGATTCGATCACCACCCACTTTCCTGCATTGGGTATTTTGCAGCTGACTGATCCTTCCACCACCTTGGTCTGACCAGGGCCAAGAGTCTCGGGGTCTTTTCCAGACAGTCTCACAACTCCTAGGCTGGAGTCCACTTCCAGTCTTTGTCTCAGTTCGAGGGTTTGGAGAAGCACTCTGTACCCATAGGGCAATGACTGGGAGTTCTGAAGTGCAGCACTTGTGTACAACTCATAAAGAGTGTCAAGGGTGTTAGTACCTATCAAAACTGTTGACAGGGTTGACTGCATGTCAGGGACGATCAAGGCTAAAGTGGGCACTTCAAAGTCAAGGCCAAGGGAACTCCTAGGGAATGTGATATTAACTTCAACATATCCCAAATAGGGGACATCTTGGCCATTAGCGGCTTCTACTTCAAGTAGGTTGTTTAAAGACTCAATAGGTAAGTTGGATAGATTCTGTTCGTAGAATGATTGGGGAATTGTGGTTACTTGCGAACCTGTGTCTAACAAACAGTTACAGTCTTTCTCAGCAATTGTCACATGTGCAGTAGTTCTAGCTCCAATTAGCCCTTTTGGTATGGTTATTGCTCTCTGTTTCGAGTTGGAACATGCTAACCATTCACGTTGCTTCCCTTTGGGACTCTTAATCTGTTTCTCAACCTCCATTTGTCCCTCAACAGTGGCTGGTGTTAGTTTAAATAATCTGATGGTGAATTACCATTTTTCATCTCTCATTCCATCTGTTTCTCTTTCAACTGTTTCCTTTTGAAGGCTACGAGAGAGGGGTTTGCTTCAGCCTCACATTGGGGCTTTATGTGTCCGTCTTTGCCACACCTGAAAAAGTACCAGGGTTTTGGCTGTTTACTATGTCTGTTATTATTATTATCATGGATGCTGGGCAGTGTTTTCTTCTGTTTAGTCCTTTCAGTTGAAGATTTGGTAGTGGCATCTGCTTTCTTTGAGCTGGTTTTGTCATCTTTGAGTATAATCTGTGTCAGCTGAGACTGCAAATGAGCTATTTGTTTTTTCAGGTCTTCCATTTCAGATCTTGACTCATTGTGTCTTTGTGGTGATGAGTTGCATTCTCCTGTGCACTCAGAAGAAGCAGCTTGGAAGTGTGAGGACACCTTTTGTCTTGATACACCGAAGTATTGTTTCATTCGGCATTCTTTAGAGTTGCGTTTGTCTTCCCCAGTGCGAAGCAGCAAGAGGAGCTCTGCAAAGGTACAGATGTAGCGATTCATTTCAGACAGTTTGAAATGCGAGGGCCGTGATTGGTACGTGATCTGCCCTCGCTCAAGGGAAAACCTCCAGCTTGACTTGAGACCGCCCCCGTGATAGATAAATGTAATTATAATGAAGCCAGCTACAATGGATCATTGATCCACCAGGGGGTGCAGTGGGGCTCCACACTGGAGCTCATGTGAAATAAAGTCAGATACAGTACGCTGGATGTAAAGCGGAACTTTGTTAAGATCCATATGTCACGGATATCATACTCTGTGCTAAATAAGAGACATGTAATCATTTACAAAACATCACCATGTTGTTATTTAACAAAATAATGTTGTTTAATCGAAAAAAACGAACAGGAGGAAATGCAGCCCGGCTCTCGATTTTTAATCCTAATTTAATCATCATCTTCACCACGATCATTTATGTTTATGTTCGCCAAATTGACATGAAATCACTGACACATATGAATATACTGTATTCAACTTCATTACAACGTTATTAACGTGCCTAAACTCAGTAATTCACAAAAAATATTTATATTTTAATGGAGCCTCGTCGGCAGATCAGGATCCCAAAGCGTGGCGGAGGGATCCTTATCTGCATGACGGGTGCTATTTTTCCCATAAGGAACAAGTCGCTGCAAATTATCCCGCTTATTACACGGCCACATTCTCAACAAAGTAACGACCTGACTCCCAGTATTAATTGAAATGCTTTTATGGATTTATAAAATGTTTTTATTGATTTAAAAAATAGTTGTATGTATTGATTTAAATTGACATGCATCCGCTAAGAAAAATAGTCCGTTGTTACCGTTTTTTAAACAGTCTGAATGAAACGGCAGCTCTCAACTGTGTATTTACACAACTAATGGCCCATCAACCACAGCTCTCTCCCCCCCCCCCCTCCCCCCCCTGATCTTTCTTCTCCAGCAGCTAAATTAACTGTAGGTTACTCTGAGTGACCATAGACTGTATGTGACAAGCTTACAGTTAGTGACGTAACAACACCATAAAAGCTGGTGGGTTGAAAGCAATACGGGAGGTACAAATAACTAGAATAATTGTGATTCATTTATTGTGGCTTTTATGTTTTTAGGTATAAAATGTTATGTAATTCAAGCTTATAGTTCACCCTTCTCTAAAAGCCTTCAACAATGACAATATTCATAGTAATTTAATACATCCTTCCAACACACATTGTAAAAAATAGCCTTCTTATGTAACAACAATAACATTATAAATAGTAACATAGCTGAACATGGTATTGCACATTTAGCTTTGACTGTTACTGACCTGAGATGTTTTTCTTACATGAATTAAGGTGACTGAGGCTTTTAAACATACAGGGATGCAAACTCATCAGGTATGAAAAAGGTGACAAGGATCCGAGCCCCCGGCTCCCCCACCCCACAGAATATCGGCTTTAAAATGAGGAATAACAGAGGATATTAGCAGAACAACTAAAGCAGTAGTGTTAATAATAACAGAAACGCCAAAGAGTCACATCTAATAGAAATATATAAAAGCATTTATTTTAAATTGTGGAGCAGTCAGTTTATAATTTTGGCAGCACTGTTGAGCATTTTGAAAATGTATTTTCATGCCTCTGTGCAAGGCTTAGTCTTTCTATCTTTATAGCCACATGGTGTAAAGTAACTAAGTTCATAAACTCAACAAGTACTATACTTGGGCACAATTTTGAGATACTTGTACTTTATTGAAGTATTTCAATGTTTTGCTACTTTATTCTTCTACCCCACTGCAGTTCAGAGGTACATGGCGTACTTCTACTCCACTACATGTATTTAATACCTTTAGTTACTTTACAGATGTGGACGAATGATGTGAAATATAATCAAGTGTTAAATCAGACTTAAGTTCCACCTGGAGCAAATCCACAAGCTACCCTGCAGTATACAAAGTCATTCAAACTAGCTGCAGCTTTACCAGCTTTGAGAACACTTTCATGATCAATCATTATAAAACATATCATATATATTATTCTGAAATGGACCAATCTGCACAATGACTACTTTTACTGTCGCTACTGTCACTATATTTTGATGATAATACTTTTCTACTTTTACTTGAGGAACATTTTGAACGCAGGCAGTTTACTGTAACAGAGTATTCCTACACTCTGGGACTTCTACTTTTACTCAAGTACAAGATCTGAGTACTTTTACTTTTACTCTAGTACAAGATCTGAGTACTTCTACTTTTACTCAAGTACAAGATCTGAGTACTTCTCCTTGTACTCAAGTACAAGATCTGTGTGCTTCTACTTTTACTCAAGTACAAGACCTGAGTGCTTCTACTTTTACTCAAGTACAAGATCTATGTGCTTCTACTTTTACTCAAGTACAAGATCTGAGTACTTCTACTTTTACTCAAGTACAATATATATATATACTTATACCACCTCTGTTTATAGCCTATGAAAAAAACTATTAGAAATAGAAGGCTAAAGCTAACGTTAGCAGATAGTGACAATGTATGCTAGCTAGCTAGCTCAACGATTCCTTAAATAATATTGCCACAGAAAAACTTTTCAGTTCACATCACGCTCTGCCGCTCCGACAGGGAGCTCTGCTCTGAACACCTGAACGGCCCGTTCTAACAGCTGTTCACCAGCGGTCCAGTCTGTGCCACAGTGACTCCGGACGCACAGTTAATATTAACGAATGCACCCGTAGGTAATGTAGCTGCTGAAGCTAGACCAACATGTCGGAGCAGCAGAGCCTTATTATTATACATCCACCATGAGCAGAGCCGACAGGCAGGAAGACTCGAGCACACAGCTCGCACTTCTTTATAATATATATAAAAAAGAACACCATGCGTGTCATGATGGCACATAACAGCTCACGGCCGCAGATTACTCCGGGTCCCAGACCCCCCCATACCCCAAAAATATTTTTATTGCAGATCTACATGAATCACACAAACGACCTATTTTGGATTCAAAACGGCGAATTTTGCCGAACGGTGACAAGTTTGCATCACTGAACATAGACAGAGCACAACTGAAACATAACATCTGAAACGATGTAACAACATAATACACTTGTGGGGATGCAGCTTGGGATGTGAGGAGTGAGGGACACGGCTTAGAACGGGCGTGTCGCCTGGCAGGACAGGAGAGTGTGCACCAGTCTGCCTTGATCTATGAATTCATGTTCGTGACACTCACTGCTGCCCACAGCTGTTTTATAGAAGGAAAACCTCCTTCACTTCATGAAAGTGTTTTAACCACACACACCTCTACACACACATGACAGGTGTTATTTTCCCCATAAGGAACAAGTCGCTGCAAATTATCCAGCTTATTACATGGCCACATTCTCAACAAAGTAACGACATCACTCCCAATATTAACTTAAATGCTTTTATGGATTTAGAAAATGTTTTTATTGATATAAAAATAGTTGTATTGATTTAAAAAATAGTTGTATGTATTGATTTAAATTGACATGCATCCGCTAAGAAAAATAGTCCGTTGTTACCGTTTTTTAAACAGTCTGAAGGAAACGGCAGCTCTCAGCTGTGTATTTACACAACTAATGGCCCATCAACAACAGCTCTCTCCCCCCCTCCCCCCATGATCTTTCTTCTCTAGCAGCTAAATTAACTGTAGGTTACTCTGAGTGACAAGCTTAGAGTTAGACACAACACTGCAAGTGACCCTCAGTTAGTTGACTTTTATGTTCAACTGCTAAATTCGTTGCTGATAAAAAAGGGCTTCTACTGTACCTAATTACCTTAACACTAGAACTGCCAGAGGTTTTTGTATAGGCCTACCTAAACCTGTCAAATCCCGCTATTAGAATGCAATTTTTAACAACATAGGGTGCTACATAACACACTTTCAGGAAAAGTCACGGACTGGGAGACTTTAATATTTTATTGAAAAAAAGTTACATTGCACACACACAACACTCATCACACAAATTGACCCGATTGGCGGTTCTAGTGTTAAATAAACTCACTAATTAATGAAACCAGTTCAATACGCATTATTCGTATTCTTATCATTCTTTATGAGCGCAGAAATATTCTTAAAATCAGATCTGGTTTTTAAATGAAATCTGACGGCAGGCAGTTAGCTCTGATCACCTATGATAAATGCGTCACACCTAATCTGGCCATTCAGCCACAGAGGTCCCTCGATACAAATCAAACTGTTGAAGGTGTGAAAGCACCTATTGTTTTAAATAATGGTCGGAATGTGACCTGTGAGCCTTCTGAATTAAGGCGAGACACCCCAGGTGAATAGGGTAATTTTTTTAACTTAAAGGTATCAGCTAGACATTTCTCCAGTTAATTACTTACAATAAGGCAATTGTCTTTTTTATTACAAGTTTTCTGAAATAGCATGTTTAAATATGCAAATTAGCCATTATGTCATCAAATATGTGCATATTTTAACACATTTCAGGAATCGAAATCTGAATTTTGGATTAAGCCAGGTTCAAAATTCATGTTTCATTTTGTAGTCATATTAGTATCTAAGGCTTTTACAGAAGGGATTTTGGATATCTCTTTTTATCACTCCATAAATCAGAAAATACTGTCAACAGCCCTAAAATATCAATTTTTGCCATGTTTTTAGGTATACAATGTTGTATAATTAAGGCTATGAATGATATATGAACAAACCCTTCTGTAAAAGCCTTCATAATATTGATAGGAATATAACTGGAAGGTTTGGTGTGTCTAAGTGCTACTGAAGTTGAAATTTCGAACTCAGAGTAGGAGAAAGAACTCATTTTGAGAAAACGACCTTTAAAGATTGCAGCGAGGCGCTAGCTAAGCCCTCCTGTTCTCTGGATGACAGCTTGCGCCTCGACGCACTCCGTGAAGGTATTTCATGTTCGGGGTCATTTGTTTTTTGTATAATCTTGCTTCGTGCAAGGGATAATTGTTGTCATCTTCTCTGTAAACTTTTTTTTCGCCGTTCTTTTGCCATTTTGAGATTTCAATTTCTAGCGGAAAGCTAACCAGGAAGTGTTTTAGCACACCACGTGACGCATCTGAACGAATCACGTTGTCTGAAATTGACACCAGCCAATGAGATTTTGTTTCTTGGTTTAAGACCCCTTTGTGCTTTCCCGATTGGTTGCTGATACAAAGGAAATTACCATATTTGGATCCGATGAGATTGTGCAGGAGAGACAGAGCTTTCCAACGATATCTCTGTTGACATGGTGCACACAGCGGTCGCGGTACTTTATGTTACGTTAGAAAGCTAACTTTTGGTGAATTTAGGAGAAATCTACTGACGCAAATAGACAAACTATAGTCAAATAAACACTTAAATGTGTATTTTGTACGTTTTCCTTCCAAAAGCCTGAAAGAAAACATGTTATAGAATCAAAATAGCACAAAATCTCAAAATTGACCAGTGCTTGAAAAACGATGTTTTTGCCTGCCGTGTCTCGCCTTAACGTGGGACAGCACATTCTAAACTAAAATGTTCAATCAATAAAGTAACATCTTATCTTATCTTAATGATATCTTCATGTTAATAATAATAATAAATCATACAGTATGTGTCCGAAAGGGAGCAGGAGGAAGCAAACAAAAAAATATACAAAAAATATACTGCATATTAAAGCAAACGATTGTAAAGGTAAAAGTAGGAACATAACAAATAAAGAAGTGTAATGTAACATTTACATTATAATTATGATTATTTAATATAAAGACTATATATTATTGAATTACAAGATTAGATATACTTTAGTTGATCTAAAATATTGATGTGTTCAAATGCTCTTCAAAAAACAACTGAAAGTCCATGAAACTTGTCTTTCTGTATTTGTGAATGAAGCGCCATCTCCTGGTTAAAACCTGAAATAGAAAATCTGACAACGCCCTCTTGGAAAATAGTGGGAGGGCTTAACATTCCTCTATACTGGTCTTTGGCAGGCCGTAGGCAGGAAGCTGTAAACTGGAGTCTGAAATTCAGTGCTACATCTGTAGGTGGAGTTTGCTTCTTTTGTTCTAACTTCAGCTCTGAAATTAGAGCATTATCCCAGCAGCCTCTGCAAAATTGTTTCAGGAGCTGGCTGTCCAGATCAGTTGCTTTTACTCCACCTCTCCTGAGGGTGGTGTTCAGCATTACTTGTAGTCGTTGAAGGTAGGCGGAAGATTTCTCGCCGTTGTTTTGTAGTGTGTTTAGAAACATGGCATAGAGGTCGTCTCCATCTTCAACTGTGGCATAGGCTGAGTCTAGAATGTTCAAATAGAGTGATGGGGAGTTAGATGGTGTTAGGAGTTAGATTTTTCACTATGTCAACTGCAGGTGACAAGAGGCCTTCTTGTATTCTTCGTGATTTGTGAAGATCTGACTGTTGAGCATCTCTTAATAAGAAATCTGCGTTAGAGCGCCAAGTCTCATAGTCAACTTCGTTGTTTGGACGGGGGCAGCGTCCAGAGAAGGGTCGGAGTCTTAATGAAGCATGCATTTGGGCTGTAGAGTCTTCACGCTTGACAATATGTTCAATAACAACCTTCTGTAGATCAGATGGATAGAGATCAGTGAAGCTCAGAGTAGGCTGATTCTTTTCTTTGGTGTGTTGTTGAGATGATGCTAACCTGGGCTCAGGGATATGAACACTTTGTGGAGGAAGAACACTAGTCTGTGGACTCACCTGTGTTACAATGTTGAAACTTTCCTCACGGTTTGTTTCAGCATCATCATGTTGACTCTCACAATCCTCTTGTTCAACAGTTTGACTGATGTGATGGAGCTCCTTTCTCAGCACCTCTGCAAGGTCTTTGCCACTGTGCTTTGCAATTTTCTTCAATTCCTCAAGGTACATTTGTGTAGTGGAACTGTAGAAATGTACACACCTGCTAAGGCTTTGATATCAAAAGCAACATCTGTCTGAGTCTTGCTTGCAAGTTTGTATGGCAAAATGTCCAATAGTGACTGTACAGCTGTGCCATATGTAAACTCTACAATCATTTGCAGGCTGGATCCAGCCTGGGGCAGGTCTACTGGGATTCTTCTCTCAATCGAGCCATATTGGTTTAAGAAGTCATAAAGCTCTTTGTCTGTCTTTGTGTCTGTTAGGCCACTAACTAAGAGCGAGTTAGGTATTTTGACGCCTAATGCCTGAATTTCATCCATATTGATGAAAAGGCTTCTATCTGGTCTCTGATCGCTAATCTTAAATCTGTTTTATTTGTATCCACTCCTGGCTAGCTCGCCAATTTGTAACACTTCTTATCTTGGGCTATGCTATCTGACTAGAAGGATTCTGGGTTCTACTAGAGTTGATAGACAGGTAAGTAATTAGACCAGAGACCAGGTGGTTTGAATAGAACAGCTGGCAATTTACTGACGAAAGAGACAAATAGACAAAACATTAAACATAGACAATGAATATTTTCTGCAGTATAATCAGAGGTAAGTATTTCACCTTTCCCTTGTTTTCTGATTTCTGTGACTTAGCAAATGGTATCCATATAGGATGAACAAAATAAAATAGCCTATTTTATTTTAGACTGGTATACTAAGTATTATTTATAGATTTTTCCTATTTTAATCTCTTCAATATCCTGAGTTAACTCTTTTTCTTTTCCCTTTTCACAGTTAAAATATATCTAATTCAATGAAAAAAACACAATTGTACCATCAATGAAATCAAATGACAAATGAAAACCTAGAGTAAAATATATAGTGTCTCTTTAAATCCAGGTACAACTTAAATCCAGTTCCAACCTTATAATTTCTTCAATACTCCTACCACTCTGGCAGTGAGTTCAGCTATTGTCTCTTGATAAACCAGCAAGTCCTCTCACTGGCGCGAAGATCAAAGCAGTCCGTGGGTCTGGCTCGACATCTTGTATCAGAGCGCGTGTGTGTGTTGTCCTCTCACTCGCGATCAACATTCTTATCCAGTCCAATAAAACCTGACCAAAACACCGTTGGTTAATGTTCTATACCGTCTACTGGGTTTCCTGACCGTGTGGATGGTATTTTTATCTTTTTTAAATCAACTTTGAATCACTTTTGATATAATTTACTCCGCTCGTCTCATCTGCATCTTGCTCCGTTTTCTCTGTTCTCCTGTTACGCTGTGCGCGTGCCTGGTGGTGAGCAGAGATCCCTAAAGGAACAGTACCTTGTAATTTGTCATACTATTGTTATTTATTATATTTTTAAAAGTGATTGGTCAATGTTATCATTGACCAATTTTAAACGTGTATCCTTTAATGAAATCACTTTTTAATGACTTTATGCTTACTATGTTTTAATGTGGGTTACATGTTCAATTGTTATGATGTGTAAAGACTGATCTTTTTCTATAATCGGCTGAAACTGTTAATTTATCTAAAATTAAGCACTTTTAAGATGCACATATTTTCAAAAGCCATTTTATCTATTTTCTCTATTTTATTTTTAAATGCAGCCCGAGAGGAACATTACACATATCCACAGTATTTGTACTGTATATCTGTAGAGTTCAATGTTAATTGACAATAAATATTGTTGTTTATGAATTGTACTTTCTTTATTTGATTGGCAGTCAGTTGTTGATTACATGCATATGTTGATAAAGCTGCAGGCTACTTCAATATATATCACACTAATTCATAAAGCAAGTTAGACATTTTGATGTTCCGGACCTTTGCATGGGGAGATTTTCTCTAATACCTCATTCACACCAACGGTGTTTCAGGGCCGGTTCGGAACTGGAGCTTGAAAAGCACCGGGTTTTCCTCTTCACACCGCAGCAGAGCAGCCTCTTAGCTCCGGAATCGGGTTCGTTTCAAGCACCAAAAAATTGTCCGGCCAGAGCAAAAGCACCACATACGTCACGCTTACGTCGAGGCGGGGGCAGGGGCGGGATCAACTCCTGAACAACAACAAAAAGCCGGCGTTTTATCCAGTTTGTACACAACGATGGAGAAACTTAACAAGCAGCAGTGGTCCACTGAAGAGACCAGCTACCTACTGGGAATCTGGTCCTCCGAAGAGGTACAGAGGAAGCTGGAGCACAATCAGCCATTGTTGTTGTTGTCGGTGTCAGTTGTGAGGGGTTTCCGCGTGGTTTGGCTTTATGAAGCAGGCACACAAACGGTTACGTCATGACGCAAACGATGACGCAATGACGCAGCACCAGTCGGACTCTGGGCAGTGTGAAAAGAGCCGGAGCTAAACCGAAGAACCGGTTCTGAACCTGAAAAGCTCTAGCACGGAGCTTGAACCGGAATTGCGTTGGTGTGAATGAGGTATAACTGGACCTCGTTGAATTTTAGTTGAATGCCCCTGGTATATGTTATAGGGCGTACAAACGGAGCCGTTTGGCCCCCCGGGGCGTTTCGTCTGCAGACCTACCCACCTGGGAGCCGTTATCGTTATCAGCGTTTCCGTGTCGGCCTCATGTGGACGAACCGTCTATACGATAGAGAACTGTAGCGGATACAACCCGTTCCGTCTATGTGTAAACGTGGCCTACATACACAGAAGGGTAATCACAGGACAAGACACAGCTGGGCAGGGGAGGCAGAAACACAAGGGCAACAGGTGAACACAATCAGACAATCAGACACAGGAGGGCAAACACAGGAAGGAAGACCATGCACAGGGAAAATAGAATTTCAAAATAAACCCATATAACTAAACAGACAAAACTAAAATCATGACAAAAACTCTGTGTAAGGTCATGAATGCAGATAATTCTCCTCCTGGAAAAAACCTCCTGAACATTGAACAATGAAGGAATCCTAACCTGGGTGAAGCTAGTAGCAGTGATAGTGAAGATTACAGCTGTCAATTATTTGATTATTTATGTGTTAATAATTTATAATTTAAAAGTGGAATATGTGTACTTTTTGTGTGTGATTAGACAGTCTCTGTATATCCTGTTGATTGGTAACAGATTTCTTACACACAGTGTTGTGTGTTTAAATCCGTGATGCCTACATATCTATTTAACGACACATTTTTGCACAAGGAGTACAACAGAACAGCCATACATACTTTTATAATTGATCACTTTTAACCCCTTACAGAACACAGATGTTCACAGATCATCACAGATTTCTTCATGATGTATTTATTGAAAGCTTGCTCTAATGATTTCAGTTTTGGTTGCTTAATTTGCAGCCAGATCTACAACCTGATTTTAAACACTGCCCTGTGTTTGTTTTTATACTTAAATTTGCAAAATTCATAGTATATTTATGAAGCAAATATATAAGGTTTAAGTACATCTTTATGCATATGATCATCCATATCCACAAATGAAGCTCAGCGCAAGTTCAGGCAGGAAGACCTATCACTTCGTATTGCGCGTCATGGCAATACTCGCTCCCTTCACTAAAGGATAGGGAGCGCCACTCCCCACTCCTCAGCTAACCTATCACTTCCCTCCATTCACAAGCCTAATCATCGCACCTGTTAATCCCTCTATATATGCTCTCCCCTTTTCCATCAGCTGTCTTCCAGGTGTCAACGCGCAAGCAGCAGCAGGGCTTCGTCCCAGCTCCGCAGTCTTGCGGATTAAGCTACAGGGGGCAATCCCCAATTGGCTAGCGGTTCTAGCCGGCCACCCCGCAAACCCGGATGCGGAAGAAAAAGACAAGGATACTGAGCTCCACGGAAGTTCCTCCGGCTTAATGGAAATGGGCTACTTCAGGCAAACAATTGACACACGCCTTCAGTCTCTCGAGAGGGCATCACTGGCATCAGGGCCGCTCAAATGCGGCGCTTCCGGCCTTCACGCGGAACGGGCCCTCATCGCTTGCGAAGCTTCACCCACTTCCGGCTTCAACCACAACCCCTCTTGCAGGCAGGCAGGGCTCAAGCTACATCTCATTGAAGCTACTTCTCCTCCCGGCTCAGTAGCAGTACTGGTCTCTAAGTGCGTCTTAGGTGGCAAGCAGGTAGTGATGGCGAGATGAAGCCTTATGAAGCTTTGAAGCTTTCCAGCAATTGGTTCACAAAGGGTTCATGTCATGAGGCTTCATCATGGGCTTCATTTGAACATAAACCCCTGTTGGTCAAAGCGTGTAAAACAGGCAAATTGGAAATCTCAACAGTTGCGCTCTATCTCATACCGAGTTCCCAATGAGTAAAGCCTTAGAATAACTCTAAACAACGGACATAAAATCCTATTTTCATGTTAACAATATTGTTTTCATTCCAGTTGAACGATTGTGATTGAAAAGCCTATAGGAGGCTGGTAAACATTGCAAAGAGGGATTCGTATTCCTTAATATTATTCATAAACTTAACCACGTTGTAGCCTGAGAAGGCTAAACCATATCAGGAATACATTTATTAACTGCATTATCTCATTTAGCTGTAGCTTCTATAAGCAAACCCTGCGGTCGTGGGTCGGCTGCTTTCCAGCGAGCCACAGCCCACACGCTGAATCTACCCAAAAAAAAAAACACTGGATATATCTTATCTGCATTTATTCATTTATTTATTCATGTTTTATTCCTACATTTAT
The DNA here is from genome assembly GCF_949606895.1 of Notothenia rossii. NCBI lineage: Eukaryota > Metazoa > Chordata > Actinopteri > Perciformes > Nototheniidae > Notothenia > Notothenia rossii. The sequence goes on along the minus strand of NC_136903.1, from coordinate 53,150,318 downwards.
TTAAGCTTGTATCTATTTATACTTATGACATTTTCCGACCTCTATATAAGTGAGGGTCTTTTAATTCCATCGTGTCACCAGCGGACCCGGGTACAGGAGGGGTAATATGGTTTTGTTATACATCCATGGGTATTATGAGCGTTGTGGCTCAACGGTTCAAATGAATCGCTTCCCGAAGCAGTCACGTGGTATCGACAGGCAGCGAGGTTCGCTTGTCATCGATGACGTCACTGGCCCAAATGATACAAGCCTCGATACATGCTTCACAAAAAGATTGGGGATTACTCGACACACGCTCCGAAGCCTCGGCGCAATACGTAACATCACTACTAGCAGGTTCAGCGCACAGCAGGCTCGCCTCCTTTCCCTGCGCCTCACCGCTAAACAGGTAAGAAAAGAGAAGAAAGAAAAGAGAGAAAGGAAAGAAGGAGAAAAGAAGAAGAAAGAGAAAAGCAAAAGAAGAGAAGAACGAAGAAGAAGAGAGAGAAAGAGAAGAAGAAAAAGGAGAGAGGAAAAAAGAGAGAATATCGTTGCTTTAGTTTAGGGTTAAGGTGAGTTCCAGGCAGTGTCGGGTGTAACGCGTTACAGCATGGAGTTATGCAGTTCGGGTAACTACTACCCGTCACAATGCTCAGTAAGTACCGCAGTTTCAAGCTTCACACAGCCACGGATGCTGCCCATCCGTGGTTTTTGGGGGTTTCTTTCAGGGAGAAAGAGATGTTCATGTAAGATGATAGAAGACAGTCTAATCACCCAACCAGCACATCAGCATCTACGTCTCACCGTGACGTAATTAAACTGCTAATTAAGCTAGTCCTATACCAGGGCTCGATAGTAACGGTTGCCATTGGCAACAATTTGGAAATGTCAACCACTTCTTGGACTTTGGTTGCCATCAGTGGCAACCAGTTTTTAACATAAGAAATAAGGACAGCAAACGTGCACCCCAAAATAGATAAATGTTCATATTCGTTTTTAAGAGTGATATTTAATTGTTGTGACCAGTCGGAACCTGATACTTAAATTGCACGTGCATTGGCGTGATTACAGAGCCAGAAGCGATGCACGTTTACTCGCGTGCGCGGTGCGCCGTGTGTTTGTTTTACAACAAAATGGCGAAGCAAAAATAAGTTGCTTGACTGTGATAAAAGTTCAGCCAACACCTCAACTTCTCCAATGAATGTTCAAAGTGATTCAACTGATGGAGCGTAAGGTAAAACCCGAACGAAAAACAAAGAGGAATGTTTTCTATTCACTTCCGGTAAAAGTTCCTTCAAAATAAGAGTCCCGATCTTATTACTACAAAATAAAAGTGCAAAACGAAACTTTACCATAGAAAATGGTTGCATTAAATTCTAATCACTCTATAAAAAGGTAACACATTTTAAATATAGTTAGACATATTAAAGGTAATTTACAGCATCAATAATTAATATCAAATGTTTAACTATGAATGGTTTTCATTTATTTAACATTAGAAATGTATTAGTCTGGCCAATCCAAGACTTCATGCTGAAGGGCCAATGGGTCTATGGTGGGGGTCAGCACAAAGGTCAAGAAAACCCACATTTGAAAGGGAGACAACGGATGATCAAGAAACTGGTGACTTGCTCAATTCATTTGTGAGGGATCTATGAAGACAGGACAACAGCAGCACTACTGGTATTTTGTATACCAGCAATTGAGGGTGGACAAGTTTACTACCACTTAGGTTCAAATAAGTGCGTTAATTACTTATTGTAAAGCATTTGAACATTCTCGTGTCACATGTTCATTATTAAGTGGATGTATAACTGTATAGCATCTTAATTATTTAAAATATAAGGTATCAAAAAGGGCAACCGTATTTTCAGTTGGCAACCAAAAGCGGATGCCTGGTTGCCAGCCTGGCAACCACTTTTAAAAGTTAGCGTTGAGCCCTGCCATATCATGGGTCATGTCTCAGCATTTACCTAAGCAAATATTATTTCATGCTGCTCATATTGCACTCATATATTTGGTTCATGCTCACATGGCTTATGTTAAGCAGGGTATGATATTCATGCATCATTGTACTCAAGCTAACAGCCGCATTACATTGTCTGCATCTCCCTCTTCGCCGGGCATCGGCTCGTGCCGGCTATCCAAGATCTCTCCAGTTTACCTCTGGTAAACATGCATATAACTGGTGGTGGTGTCTTAAGAGCATTTCAGGGCTCGTTCAGGATAGGTGCAGCAAACCTGCCGCAATCAAGGTAATTGTTCCTCTTCCCTACAACAACCGCTTCTCATCCTACATTCGTCCGAACCCCAGTGCCGTGCTGGCTATCCAAAGGTCTCTCCAACCTTCAAATTGGTACGTATGCATATAACTGGTGGTGGTTCTTAGCATGTCAGCACGTATATTCGCCCCGCGGCTCATGTTTATCCTTGCATGTCTAACCCTGTACGTCCAGGTTGTAACCTTCGGGTCTGTATAAAATGTGTCCCTGCGAAGTCAGGTTGCCCCGTACGTCCGGGATGCCCCGTACGTCCGGGATGCCCCGTACGTCCAGGATGCCCCGTTCGTCCGGGATGCCCCGTACGTCCGGGAAGCCCTGTACGTCCGGGATGCCCCGTACGTCCGGGAAGCCCCGTACGTCCGGGAAGCCCTGCATGTCCAGGATGCCCCGTACGTCCGGGAAGCCCTGTATGTCCAGGACGCCCTGTATGTCCAGGATGCCCCGTACGTCCGGGATGCCCCGTATGTCCGGGAAGCCCCGTATGTCCGGGACGCCCCGTATGTCCGGGATGCCCCGTACGTCCGGGATGCCCCGTACGTCCGGGAAGCCCTGTATGTCCAGGACGCCCTGTACGTCCAGGATGCCCTGTACGTCCAGGAAGCCCTGTACGTCCAGGGAGGATGCCTAAATCCCCACATGTATTAACCTCTCTTTTCATCCATAGATTTCCACTGCATCCCACAAGGTAAGATTTCATCACGTTCAGTACTTCATACCTTCACTTCTTTTGGGGGTTCATCGGAAACGGTTCTTCCCTTCCCGAATGACATCCTACAAAACCTGGGCCTAATCGCCAAACACCATTTCATTCACTTGTTATAAACTGTCATCATTATGTTTCATTTATATAATGTGACCCGATAATAAACATGTATTCCATACATCACGTCTCTCCTGATTGAAATGAAGCTCAGCGCAAGTTCAGGCAGGAAGACCTATCACTTCGTATTGCGCGTCATGGCAATACTCGCTCCCTTCACTAAAGGATAGGGAGCGCCACTCCCCACTCCTCAGCTCACCTATCACTTCCCTCCATTCACAAGCCTAATCATCGCACCTGTTAATCCCTCTATATATGCTCTCCCCTTTTCCATCAGCTGTCTTCCAGGTGTCAACGCGCAACCCTCCTCCACCCCTTCGCCTCCTGCTTCCAACTCAGGGCCAAGCTCAACCTTCTCCCTTCCAACCGGACCTAACCACTTATCACCACCACCAGTGTCTAGACCCAGGGGGGTTCATCGGAAACGGTTCTTCCCTTCCCGAATGACATCCTACAAAACCTGGGCCTAATCGCCAAACACCATTTCATTCACTTGTTATAAACTGTCATCATTATGTTTCATTTATATAATGTGACCCGATAATAAACATGTATTCCATACATCACGTCTCTCCTGATTGAACTAAAGACGTGTAATAAAGTGGAGCTGGCTCTCTCTCGATGCGGTGCAGCATATCATTATTTGAGAGAGACAGCTGACTGATATGCAGTGGTCTCTGGAGGCACGCTGAGCTCATTGCTCTGCTTTTGCTCTTCTCTCTCTTCTCATGTTCCCACTCCCCCTTGCTCTCTCAATCTCTGTCAATTTGTTTGAATTTCCTGTCTGAAATAATTAATTTCAGTTCATAGATCAATTGCTCCCCTAAGGATTAATGAAACTGAGTAAGATTTCATAGGTCATCATAAACCCTGAAAAGCTCCAGATTATACTCTCTCACTCAATCAATGTAATATATTGGCAAAATAAAAAGATGAGAGAATAAAATGTGTGTACTACCTTATGGATAGTTAGACCTAAAGGATATAAACATTTTCTTGCTGGGAACATTTCAATTATAAAACATATTTACTCATAAAGATTACAAATGACACTGACACTGACATTTTGGTATTACATTGACATAGCTTGTAATCATTGTTGTTTTCTTTTTATGTATCTTGTATTCCCGTTTGAGGTTATTCAAGAATGTACAGATAAAATCAATCTGCTTGATTGTTGGTTATTGAAAGTTATTATCCCATAATTACAGTATAAATAGAGAAGCTGTCAAACAATAGAAAATGTATATAGTTAATAGGTCTGTTCTGACTGTTAGGGGATTTTAATACAACATGTGTTATATATATTTATTCTCATGCAGATTACCATTAAATTGACAATTGTCTATTCTTAAAGGTCCCATGTCATGGCCATTTCTACTGATCATAATTCCATTGTTGAGGTATACTAGAATAGATTTACATTGTGCAATTTTCCAAACTCACATTGATTTCTCATACAGCATCTATGTATAGTAGGCTATGTGTATTCACTCTCTGTCCTAGACAGAGCTTTTGTTGGAGCTCCTACCCCCCCCCCCCCTCCACTCTCTGATTGGTTAGCTCGCCAACTCTGTTCTGATGAGTCCACCACAGCTGAACATCAGTTTTTCTTTCTTTGGAAGAAAAAGAGAAATGTCCAACGATGCGTTCTGGGGCAGCATAGACAGGTCATTTCTGTGTTAGAGTTTTACTCGCTACAGGGTGTACTTTGAGGGTTTGTGACTTTGCAGACCGTTTACATGCATAGAAACCTTCATAACACACAAGGGGACGGGTAACCGGAAAAGCATGACATGGGCCCTTTAACAGAGAGTTCTGCTATCTATTGAATTGTATTGACTTTTAATTGTGTTATATTTAGCTCATTATTTTATCCAAAGCGATTTAAAATAAATTCATCTAGTCATGAAGTTAAAAACTGAAAAGCTAAAAAAAAAAAAAATGTAATATATAAATGTTTTAATTATTGGCCCGTACAGCTGTTTCAATCACTTCTCAAATCTCTATTAAAAAATGTAATAATTGTTACAACTCTGCCGTTCAAATTATAACTTGTTCTGATAAGCCCGGATTCTATGATGCTTCAAAATATTGTATTGCTAGATATTCCTGCTCTGTAGTTGGGACTAGATTTTTAGAATATGAATTAATGTGTATAACTATAAACAGTTTTTCAATAAATACATGTAGGTCCATTGAATCATCTATTGACTACAAAACACTACAGGTCCTTGGTTTCCTGCAGAGAACCTTCAAAAACATTGCACTACGATTAGCATAGTTTATGCTGCGTAAAGTTAGTGTGTGGGCGGCTACAGCCGTGGGGTTAAATGGACATCTACCAAGTGAGAGTCAGTGGTTCGATCCCCAGTTCTTGCAGTCAACATGGCAAGGTGTCCTTGGGAAAGATAGTGAACCTCAAATTGCTCCAGTATGCATGTTGCCTACCTATTGAAGTGAATGTAAATCGCATTGATAAAAGGGTCAATTAAATAACATGTTGAAACATGGGATTTGAGGCTCATTTATGTATCCCCGCAGACTTTGATAAACAAGAACAGGAGAAGAGCCGTACATACAACCTGCATATGATTAAAGCAAACCTGACAGCTGGTTGGCACATGTGTCAGTGTAACTGCTCTCTGGGGGCCCTGCTGCTTATCTTCAGCTATCAGAAGAGGCCTGATGGGACCAGCGAATGGAAGCCAGCCAGCTTGTTAGCACTGAGTCCAGAAGACTCACACAGCAAAGGAAGCCTGCCACAGCCCCAGGAGTGTTAAAAGGCTTACTGTCAGTGTGGTCGTTGGTCTAAACAATCTTTAAGGTCTTTGTTGTTTTATAGGAAGTGTCCCCATTGCATTTTCGGTTCATTGGCTTTGTTTATTGACTTCTATTGTCCTGTCCATAGTATCTTCCAAATGAATAGTATGGAGGTCCTGAGCTTAGAGGGCATCTGACGACCAATCATACATCTTGAGGTTTCCTTTATGTCTTCAGGCACCTTTGTTGCTCTTTCACCAAAGCTCCTTTTAGCCACGTCGAGTTCTTGTCACTGCTGTTATCAACTTCCATAGGTTTCATTCAGAAGAAGGTTGCCGTTTCCTTCAGCCTGAGAGAAAAAACAACCAACCTGCGATGTGTTCTAACGTTTATCATTGTCTTGGGATCTTTAATAGTGGTGTATTGCTCTAACCTCCAGAACTTTTCTGCTGAAAAGGTTATCTTCCTGCCTCAAACACCATTTACATTTTTAAACAAAGTGTATAAGGTCACTACCTAAAAAAACAATCTGACATCTGTCTGTGATCCAAACAACCTCTCCTCCATCAACAGTCCACTCAAACATCCATTCATCTCTCCCTCTATCTCCTTTTTTTGTTGTTGATATAGTCTCCTCCAAACCGTCCATCTGCCATACCCATTCATCCATCACACTGGCAGTCTCTGGAGAGCCGGAGTATTTATCCTCACCTTTCTAATTATCTACACAGTCCAGGCCCAAAGCAGCGGAGCTATTAGTTGGCAAGACACACACCGAATTAGGCTGAATGGAAGAAATAACTTCCTGGTTAATCATCCGGTTTAGGTGTCTGTGCAAATAATGAGAAGGAATGACCTCAATGATACCTTGGTGTCAAACCCAGGAGTTTCCCAAATTGGAGGAATGTGGGATTAAGAACAGGTATGTCAATTTTCCATACAGTTTATCTGCTTAATCTATGAAACGGAAAGGGACAGAAAGAAAAACACAAACATTAACAACATTGGTCAAATAAAAATAAAAACGAAAAAGTACATAGGGGTTGTTTGAAATTATAATATATATGCTCGAGTCCTCACTAACACTAAGAAAGTGGATCACATCACTTCTTTTCTGAAGTCTTTACACTGGCTTCCTGTGTGTCAAAGAATTGATTTCAAAATACTGCTGCTGGTTTATATAGGGATGGGTACCGAGCCCCGGTATTAAACGGGCCCCGGGGCTGAATTATTAAAGATTGTGGTACCGTTAAGTTCCGACGTTATCGGTCTTTTTATCGGTACTGGAGACATCTAAAAAATATATGTCATATGTATTATTGCTACACAAACATTATATTGCAGTCTTAGTGTCGCCAACTTCGTTTCTAATACGCAAAAAGACTGCAAAATGCGTCCATGATTATTTTTTGTATTTTCGATCTCTCTCCCCCGCCTGCTTGCGAGGGGGCGGGGCAGTTTACACACACGCTAGTGATGGGAATTATGGCTCTTTGAAGGGAACCGGATCTTATGTCTCCATTCCTTTCAAAGAGCCGTTCAAAAGAGCCGTTCAAAAGAGCCGTTTTTTTTGGCGGGGTTACTAGGTTTATTTGTGAAATAATCACCAGGATAATGATTGACTGTATTGCCAGACCTAATGTCAATAATCTGCTTTGTAAACACGACAGAAGGTGGCGCCATATCCATGTCATTCATGTCCGTGAATGTACTACTTTGAATTTACCCTCTCCTCTGTATGTGTTAAGTAAATAAAGTAGTCTTGCCTTGAATGAAATTCACGTAACTCTTAATATTAGATACTGTGTTTTTAAGTGGCGATGGAGATTATTTGTTGACCCTGCTTTAAAGGATAGTTGGCCTTTACAAATGGTGCGCTTTATCACTCTGGGTTTTGGTTGAAGTGCATCCAAATGCTGCTGCGTTTTCGCGTTTGGCTCATTTTCCATCTGAAAAACACGTTGTCTACCTGTCCTGTACCACTTGTTATGACTTCTCTCTCTCGCGTATTCCGTTAAGACCCACCCCATCTCCCTCCTCGTGCTGAAACCTACTAATCAGAGTAGGGGCGGGTCTTCACAGAATACGTTTGGGGAACAAAATCAAGCTTTTTAACAGGCGAGTGGATTTTGGCAGGCAGTGAGTGCGGACCAACAATTGAACGATAACAAGAACGGCCCTCACCAAGTACGACTCGGTTCCCCTCGTTCGTACCAAAGAGCCATTCAAAATAATCTGCTCGTTCGCGACCGACACATCACTAACACACGCGGCTGCTACATGCAGCAACACTCACACGGAGGAGATGGCGGAGAGAACGCGCTCCGAGGTGTGGTTAAACTTTACCCGTCTCGATGCTCGTCACCAAAAGTGCAATAAGAGTTTAGCATGTAAGGGAGGTAACACGAGCAATTTGCACAAAAGTGCACCATGCACATTCAGACGGAGAAATGCACCGGGTTCGACTGTCTTTCTAGTAGCTCTGTAGCCCCATCCACGAGTAACGTTTCCGCGTCAGGTATGTATGCTAGCAGCAACACACGGAGTTAACTACATTATACAAACATGGGTTAATGATTAGAGGTAACTGAGTTACTCTTTATTTTGTTAAAGTTTCAGTTATTCTGTTTACAGTTCTGTCAACACATTATTTAATACGATTTGTTAAAACATTGTTGTTTCTTTTGATGTGAAATATTATGTATTTAATTTAAATAAAAAGCAATGTTAGTTTTGTTCACAATTTGTTTAGTTAGTTTACCTTACTTTGTTCTCCAAAATAACCGATAAGAGTACCGTTAAAGGACCGGATCGATGAGCGGTATCGATAAAAGTAGTAGTATCGTTAAAACCTTAACGATACCCATCCCTATTTATAAAGCTTTGAATGGTTTAGGCCCAAAATACATTTCTGACCTCCTGCTAAATTATGAACCATCCAGAACTCTCAGGTCTTCTGGGACTGGTCAGCTTTCTGTCCCCACAGTCAGAACTAAACATGGTAAAGCAGGGTTCAGTTATTGTGCTCCAAATATCAGGAACAAACTCCCAGAAACCTGCAGGTCCGCTGCGACTCTTACTACTTTTAAATCCAGGCTGAAGACTTTTCTTTTTGCCGCTGCTTTTAATTGATATACTCATATCTTAAACTGCACTGTAACTTTTATTATCTTTGCTTTTTATCTTTCCTTTTAAATGAGTGTTTGAATGAGAGTCTATATGCAAGTTATTGGAATGATATATTAGAGAAATAGATAAATAATTACTAAGCAGATGAATGTTATGGATGTTGTTTCAACAGTTCAGGTGTTTAACAGATGTTGTTTCAACAGTTCAGGTGTTTAACAGTCCTATTGCTTGTGGTATGAAACTGTCTCTGAATCTGGTGGTTTTAGTCCGGATGCTACGGTAACATCTGCCAGACGGCAGCAGACAGAACAGTTTGTGGCTGGGGTCATGGGGGTCTTTTATAATAATCTGGAGGGATTTCTTCCTGAGCCGCTGGGAGTAAAGGTCCTCCATGGATGGCAGCTCCGTCCTGGTGATGTTCTGTGCAGTTTTCACCACCCTCTGTAAAGCCTTACGATTGAGGGCGGTGCAGCTGCCGTACCAGGCCGTGATGCAGCCAGTCAGGATACTCTCTATGGTGCACCTGTAGAAGTTGCAGAGTATCCTGGAGTTCATGTTGAACCTCCTCAGCCTGTGGAGGAAGAAGAGCTGCTGTCGAGCTTTCTTGGTGATGGTGGTGGTGTGAAGAGTCCATGTCAGGTCCTGAGTGATGTGGACACCGAGGAACCGGAACCTACTGATTCTCTCTACCGTAATCCCATTGATGGCGATGGGGGCGTGTCCCTCTCCCTGCTGCTTCCTGTAATCCACAATCAGCTCTTTTGTTTTACATATACATATATATACAAACATGTACATACACATGCACCTATATATGCTGTATACCCACATACATCAATAAACATACACAAATATATGCACATACATACACACATATACATTTACATTCAGTCAGTGTATAGAATCACAGTCCAACAAGAGATGGTCGTCTTTGGGATGTCATTTCTTCACTTTTTCCATATTTCCTCAAATGTGTTTTCCTGAAGCCATTTTCTAGTTATTGCTTTTTTTTGCTGCTCTTTTAACAACCCTTTAATTATGATATTTTTTTTTTTTTTTTTACTACATTACATTTAATGGTATTTACTCAATAATACATAATATAAGAGAGATAACTGAGGCCTGCACTACGAAGCACAATTTCGAGTTAGCGTGGTTACTTCAGGCAGAGCCGGCCCGACCCATTAAGCGCCATAAGCGGCCGCTTAGGGCCCCGCAGAAAAAATTAAAATTAAATTATTTATTTTTTTAAATGAAAGAAAATATGATAACTATGTTTAATTAATTTTGTTAATATGCCTAGATTTCCTACTCTCAAAGTCATGTATTATATTATTGAATCAATAATATAATACATTAACCGTGCTTTTCCTGAACCTCATCAGCTTCACAAGTGGTTTCAGAAGTAAAGGCCTAACAAACACTTTGAGGAGGAACAAAGAAGCCAGCGCAACAGATGGAGCCAGATGGCAGTGCACCGGCTGTCCAGCAGGGGGCGACGGCAGACAAAACTCCTGAGCAACGAGAGGAATTGACAAACATGGTGACGTCTCTTGTCTGTTTCAATACATCCAGAGATCAGCAATTGGAGGAAGAGCCCTTTATGACAATGTTTGAAAATGTGTCCATAGCCTCAGGGGAGGGATATATTAGGTCCATAGCCTCAAGGGGGGGATCTAGTGTGTCCATAGCCTCAGGGGAGGGATATATCAGGTCCATAGCCTCCGGGAGGGATCTAGTGTGTCCATAGCCTCAGGGGAGGGACCTATTCTGTCCATAGCCTCGGGGAGGGATCTAGTGTGTCCATAGCCTCAGGGGAGGGACCTATTCTGTCCATAGCCTCGGGGATGGATCTAGTGTGTCCATAGCCTCAGGGGAGGGATCTATTCTGTCCATAGCCTCAGGGGAGGGATCTATTATGTCCGTTTTAGACACTCAAGGACTTGACAGAAAGACTTATTTTTCTTTCTGTTGTGGTCGAATCAACATGATAAGCCCACAATTAGTATTGTAGTGTCTCGCTGCGGGAAACAGACCAGCTTCATTCTTCTTCTACTACTTCTTCTTCTTCTCCTTCTTCTTACATCTTAATTGCCCGTGAAATGTTGAATGAAGAACTCGTTTCAGTGTGAACCATAGACTGTATATATAAAGGGTGTGAACTAGAGATGTTAAGATTCACCGATTCGCATCGGTGCACCGGCATAAACGTTCAAGATGCGAGTGCACCGGTTGAAAGAGTGCACATCGGCTACAGTTTGGGTTGAACCGGGTTGAACTCGCGATGCATCGATTGCGTAGCGTCTTTGCATCGGTAAAAAACCGATTCATTCATATAAAATCCCCTCATCTTGTCAACGCTCAGCAGAGACGATCTTTGATATTTGCTTCGCCACTACGGAGAACGAGAGTCTCAGTTATCAACACACACGGAAGTTGAGGAGAAAGAGAAACACAGCGCACCGAAAAATACCTACAAATCAAACGTTTGGCAACACTTCGGATTGTTCAAGAAAGACGGTGTAATAGTCCTTTATGCTATATAGCTGACCGCAGGTCATGGAGAGTAATAAGGTATCCGTAGACCTTTGTATGAGGTATCTTTATTACAGGTCTACAGCCATGATACATAGATCCGTCCTAGATGTGGACTTGCATACACACAGTATCACTCCGCAGCCGCACCCCATCAGTAACGTCCTGATGGTATATGTGCGCGGCACTATTTACTACAGACGGTCAACTTGAAAAATCACTCGCAAATTGTTAACGATGCCGAGCCGCTTAGGAACTCACGGCCCGTCTACACTACAGGCATGAAAAAATCTTGGAGCTGGGCGTGTCTGAAGCTTGGCGATTTTTTGCGAGCAACCAATCACATGAACCTCCCGCCCCTGACATACAAAGCAATAGCAATGTTAAAACGAAGTAAACTGGATATGAACTCTCCAAACAGGCGAAAAAACTATCAGTTTCACCCACTGTCTCTGCCACCTCCCTCCATGCCTGGTTCCTCCGGTTTGTATCCCGGTAAATAGTTCCGGTCGTAAAGAACCGGGTGATTTGCTACCGTAATATCTCGTTTGGAATATGAGGAAATGAACTGCGGTCTGGCTCTCCCAGCTTGCACGCGGTTTGATTGGCTGCGCTTGCACTGGCGGGATTTGCATAAACGGGATTTCATTGGCTGATGCCAAGCATCGAGCCTCAAAAGTTGAACATTGTTCAACTTTTGATGCCGATAGATGCTCGTGATGCTTGCAAAGCCATGCCATGCTCCCCACAATGCAGTTCGGCGAAGATTCAAAATCTTCTACGTCACCCCATTCAAGTGAATGGGCGAAGCGTTGAAAGCATTTTTTGATGCCTGTAGTGTAGACGTAGTCTTAGCGACGCACATAAAGAGGCGACGTGGGGTCTGCGGCTGAAAAGAGAAACCTGAAAGTGAGACATATGAGTTAAATCACTCAGTGAGGTGTTCTGTCAGAGAGAGGTGTTTAGCTTACAGCAGCCTGTGACGGCCAATAATAATTTAAATGTCTTCCTCACTGTGAGCAGTTATGAAATACCTGTTTGTGAAAGGTTATTTGTTTTCTTTATTGTTCAGATAGAAACCACTGCTTCCTGCTCCCTGCTGAGTTAGCCTCTGAGTGTTAAGCACATCAGGCTGGCAGCTGGATGGGCATTGCTCTATGGTAGCTGTTATCTGCACATTGTTAATCATGAGCAATGCATCCTTACATTGTTTAACTGTGAGGTGTTATAACATTGTACTCTGGAGAGCTTTTAAAGGTAAAAAAATAAACGGCATGATGGGATGTGCAGTACCAAATATGTAAAGCACTTTTTTGTTAATGTATGATTTGCTGCATATAAGGAATAAAACAAAAATCCTCTGTCGTACCATATTGAAGTATCATTATTTTTTGCATCGTGTTGAATCGCATCGTATCGCCCCGAATCGCATAATGTTGAATCAAATCGTATCGAACTGTATCGCAACAGGGGTGAATCGTATCGTATCGCATCGCCTGGTGTTTCAAAGGTATCGTTAATGTATCGTATCGTGGCAACGTATCGAGATGCGCATCGCATCGGTCTCAGTGATGGAGATGCACATCCCTAGTGTGAACTCATTCCACAGTATGGCCACAAAAGTGTTTTAAACCAGGTAGGCCTACGTTTTTATTATTTATGTTCTATATCGCAAAGTGTGTGATTACACATGCTATACGTATTATATATATAATATTTATTATAGGCTACTGTATTGGTGCCGGTGCGTTAAGACCACCTCTAGTGTCGGATTTTGGAAAATGGATTTTGAGTTTTCTCATGGCAGGGACTTTACTTTCATTTCATTTCAAACCTTTATTTAGACAGATTAGTCCCTTGAGATCATCGATCTCATTTACAAGGGAGACCTGCATCATTTAGTTCCACATGAAACATAAAAACAACATACAAACAACAGAGGATATCATATTTACATATTCAACATTTACAAATACCCAGAGTGTCAGAAAGCATTTCATTTAGACATGCCTTAAATACATTCAAAGAAATAAAAATGCTCAATTTTGCCTGTAGACTGTTCCAAGCAAGTGGAGCTGCGCACATAAAAGCTGTCTTACCTAAGACAGTCCTTACTCTTGGCACATCTAACAAGACTATATCCTGTGATCGCAGACAATAGCTGCTTGCAACTTTCTGCTTTATCAATGAACAGATATAATACGGGAGTTTGCCCAACATAGCTTTATAGATAAAAGTGTACCAGTGACTGAGCCTCCGTACAGTGAGTGATGGTAAACCTGCCTTGGTATACAATGTACAGTGATGAGTAAGTGCTTTACAGTTAGTGACAAATCTCAGAGCACTATGATACGCAGCATCTAGTTTGCTTAGGTAGTTGGCAGGTGCATTCATATACAGCAGATCACCATAGTCCAGCACAGGTAAAAAGGTCACAGTGACTAGCCTTTTCCTGGCCTCAAGCGAGAAACAGGACTTATTCCTGAAAAAGAAACCTAGCCTAACCCTCAGTTTTTTAAGCAGGTTATTGACATGAAGTTTAAAAGAGAGACAGTCATCAAGCAAGATACCAAGGTATTTGTAACAGGCAACAACTTCAAGTTTTGTTCCTTGCGTTGATACAATATCTAAAACAGGCTCTGGTGACTTTTTAGCTTTTGAAAAGAGCATTATCTTGGTTTTATCCACATTTAAAAGAAGCTTTAGTTCAGAGAGCTGAGTCTGAATAATGTTAAAAACAGCCTGTAATTTAACAACCGCCTCCTGAATGGAGGGACCTGCACAATACATCACGGTATCGTCCGCATAAAAATGTAAAGTAGCTTCATCCACATTTTCACCTAAACTGTTGATATATATGGAGAATAAAAGTGGACCTAAAACAGAACCTTGAGGAACACCATTAGCAATGTTTAACCACTCAGAAGACAGCCCATCAAAGTGAACACATTGGGACCTTTCAGAGAGGTAGTTCACAAACCACCCCACTGCATGGCTGGATATGCCAGTACTGAGTAGCCTCTGTTTTAAGACACGATGATCAACGGTGTCAAACGCTTTGGAAAGGTCAATAAACAGAGCTGCACAACTCTGTTTATTATCTAGCATACTAGTAATATCATTTACCACTTTCATTGTTGCAGTGATGGTGCTATGTTTCTTCCTGAAGCCTGACTGATGTTTAGACAGGATATCATTTATACATAAAAACTCCTTTACTTGTTCACTCACAAGTCGTTCGAGCACCTTAGCCAAAACTGACAATTTAGAGATTGGCCTATAGTTATTTAAAATAGTTGCCTCCCCTCCTTTCAGTAGAGGCAGGACATAAGCAGACTTCCATACTTTAGGAATTGTATTTGTGCTGAGGGAGAGGTTAAAAAGAGAAGTAAGAGGTGGAGCAATAAAATCTGCAGCTATCTTTAAAAAGAAAGGTTCTACGTTGTCCGGGCCAGCCGGTTTCTTAGGATCTAACTTGGATAAAGCTTCATGGACAATACCAACAGTTAAAGGAGTAAAACTGAAAGGGTTTTCCAGACCACATTGTTCAGAGTCAAGGACTGGAGCGTTCACAGAAGCAGAAGCACAGTCAGTGACAGAATCAAACAGAGAGCCACAAGAGACAAAATGCTTATTAAAGCAATTTAGCATGGTGGCCCTGTCTGATATAATGCCAGATGCTGTGGTGAGGTACGGAGGTAGCTCATTTGGGATATCACCAGTGGAAATCGATTTTATGGCTTTCCAAAATTTACTAGGATTATTCAGGTTTTCTGTGGTAACTGACAAATAGTACTTTGACTTAGCACTTTTGACATTTGAAGTAAAGCTATTCCTTAGCTGCCTAAAGCGTAGCCATTCTACCTCTGAGCCTGATTTCCTAGCCTTTGCCCAGGCATTGTTTCTCTCATGAAGGAGACTGGACATTTCAGCAGAAAACCAGGGATTGTTTCGTCCCTTCACTCTAAATTTACGCAGAGGTGCATGTTTATCTATAATTTTTATAAAACCAAGATAAAAATAAGACCATGCAGTTTCTACATCAGCACACAGATCGATTTTTCCCCAATCAAAATCAAACAGGTCATGTAAAAAACCCTGCTCCACTAAGTGTTTTTTATCTCTCTTTGTGATGATGCGTGGTTTAACTTTTTGGACCTTAGTGTCCCTAATTGTGGCTACAACACAGTGGTCACTCACATCATTAGCAAATACTCCCACAGATGAGTATTTATATGGAACATTTGTTAAAATTAGATCAATTAAGGAGGATTTATTTGGGGACTTAATATTTGGGCGAGTAGGACTGTCTATAATCTGAGTAATGTTCAAAGAGGTACACAGGTTTTTAAAATCCTCTGACACAGAAGTTAACCAATCCCAATTAAAATCACCAAGCAGCACTATTTCCTTGTAGGAAAGTTGAGATAACAGTTTTGCCAATGAAGATAAGGAGTCCTTGACAGCCGAGGGGGCCCTGTAGCAACCCACCACCATGACCTGTTGACCCTTTGTTACTTCGACATTCACAGCTAAAAATTCTAGTTGTTTACTAACAGATTTGGAAACCATTTTTGTTACACAAAACTTATTTTTGACATAAATGGCAACGCCACCACCTTTTTTAGGACGGTCAGTGCGATATACATTGTAACCATTTATGTAAATGTCAGAGGCCAAGATCGATTTGTCTAGCCACGTTTCTGATAAGACAATGACATCAGCATCAGTTGAACTCGCCCAAATACGGACAAAATCTAATTTAGGTAACAGACTGCGCACATTTAAATGAATTAAACCTAACCCCGATCTAGAACTAAAATCAGCAGGAGTAGCTATTTGACTAAAACTACCAGGTGGACCCGGATTTGGCTGTACATTTCCTGATAGTAACAACAATAAAAATACCAAGCACCTTTTCCTCTTAATCAACACACATACATTTTCAGCTGTTCTAGAGTCACCAGCAAACTTCGCAAAAGTGAGATTAGAGTTCAAAAAACAATTCTGAAGGACCATTGTGGCAGGCATGTGAGAAAGACAGACATTTGACGAAATGAATGTCCGCGACAGTGCAACTAGCAATTGTTTGTGCAACCCATCCGAACCTGTACAGGGGATGTCCACTGCGGGCGGCAGAACGGACCCGCATCCAGCAGAATTGTCAGGATGACTAGCGAACTTCTCCTTGTCCAGCACAGTCAAAAAAAGGCACAGCAGAAACACGACATTTGCCATTTTCCCAGTCCAGCTCAACAGCATCCACGATGTTCCCGAAGCAAAACCACGTCAGGACAGCAGCAAGGAAATAGGCAATCAGCAGTGTGGCAACACTCCGGTTTCTCCGCGGTATCTCCAGACCAGGCCTCCCCCGCACAGTAGCACCCAACAGGTGGGAGTAGGCCTCTAACAGCAGGTGGATAGCGGCCTTCAGCCGTGGGAACCACCACCAGCAGAAGCAGAAATGGGTGGACGGCAGGCCCTCAAACCGCGGCAGATCCTCCACAGATCAATGGCGTTAAAGATGGAACATAGATGGACATAGATGGAGCCTAAGCCGGAGAGCTAGATCTATGCTAACAGATGCCAGATGCTAACAGGTAGTGGGAGCCTGTAAAAATTGCGACTGCCTCACGCGATGTGAGGCAGAAATGAGTTCCTTTCTACTTCCTCTTGACACCATCAGTTATTTACAAAAAAACACCTACATATACTTGTTATTGTGCTTCTGTCTTTCTGTGTCTTTTCATCTGCTCCGTAAACTCCTATTAAACATCCATGGTACACTCCCTCAACGCGCCGCTCACTCTCTTTTCTTGATCGCCCTCTCACAGGAAAACCCTTCACTGTCCCGCTTTATTGTAGGATTTCTGCCATGTCTCTACTTTAATTTGACCATCACTTTTATTAAGTTATGGAATACTAAATAAATAAGTCCATTAGATACCTTACCGTTACTGCGTTCATAAAGAAGTGAGTTTATTTAAGGTAATTATAGAAGCCAGTAGTTATAAGACAGCTACTTCTGTTGGATTTTAATTAATGACTGATAAGGAATGATTTATGACCCTATAAACCGGAAGTCCCGCCCTATACACCGGAAGTTCCGCCCCTATAAACCGGAACTCCCGCCTCCAAACCGGAAGTCCCACCCCCACATATCGGAAGTCCCGCCCCCAAATACCGGAAGTCCCGCCCCCAAACACCGGAAGTCACGTCACCTGTCACTCTGAAATCAGACTTTGAACCTCTTATCTGTTCAGACCTTTGACCCCTTATCTTTTATGACTTGTTATTGTGAACATTGACCCCGATAGCAGCAGATAATCCCCTTTGATGTGAATGTTAATATAGCAATGTCATGATCAGTCAATGATAAACCAGATAACCCTGACTTGTTTTTGTGAACATTGCCCCCATAGCGGCAGATAAGCCCTTTTGATGTGAATCTTAATATAGCAATGTCAATGATAAACCAGATATAGCCCCAATAAGGATATGGCACCACATGTAAGACTTTGATCAGCCCCTTTAATGTGAATCCTGTTCATATCTCACTAGGTCGACCAAAATAGTATAGGCTATCTATCTATCTATCTATATATCTATCTATATATATCTCTATATATCTATTTATAGAGATATATATATATATATACATCTATATAGGCCTAACCTATAAGACGGCCTGCTATAAGATAGTGTTCTTTAATAATAATAATAATAATAATAATAATAATAATAATAATAATAATAATAATACGACATAGCGACTCTTTTTACGGTAATATGAGCCCTGGAGTGTTAAAAGGGGATTAAAAGGATCATCTGGGCTAGTTTATTTTTTTTTTAAATCAAAAATATAAAAATCATATCTCCCCCTTTCTTTTTTCCTTCCTCCACCCCTGCTCCACCCCTCCCTCCCCCTTCCACTCTCTCTCTCTCTCTATCTCTCTCTCTTAAGTCCGCCCTTCAAGGCTCTTGGAGCGGATAAAGAGAGGTGTATTTACTGGTATGTTTCCCTGGATGATGTAAATAGACTAAGTGCCATTTTTAGGGGACTTTACGGAGCTCATGAGGCCGCCCTTTGATGCACTTGTAGCGGGGAAAGAGAGGTGTATTTACAGGTGTGTTTCCTTGGATGATGTAAATAGTCTAAATCCCATGTTAGGGGGACATTAGGGAGCTCACGAGGCCGCCCTTTGAAGCTTGAAGATCGGACAAAGAGAGTTGTACTTACTGGTGTTGATCCCTGGATGATGTACATAGTCTAAGTGTCATGTTAGGGGGACATTAAGGATCTCAGGAGTTAGCCATTTGATGCTTTGTTAACAATAATGCTTTTTTTTGTTGCTTTGGATTGTGTTACTAAGATACTTTTAGATACACTTTGAAGTATGCAACACTTTACAACTGGTAGAATATGAAGTACTTTGTAAGGAATTCGGTTTCTTTAAAGGCAGTTTGTGATTTTAAGGGCTGTTTAAGTGAGACAATGCAGTTTTGATAATTTCAAGTTTCAAGGCTTTATTGTAATATGCCCATTAGCTACAGTGTAGATATGTCAATGAAAAACGTAGGTCACAGGCTCCTCCAACAGTGCAACATATATATACATAAAACAGATCAAATGCTGCAATAGAATGTTTTGAGATGACAGATGTGTGCGTAATTCTCTCATAAAGGAAATGTAAGATATACGTTTATGTATGCAAAAAGTTCAAACTAGAAAAATGAAATACTTTATCAAAATAGGTATTATCTAAGAATGTGACTCTTATTGACAGTTTTTGATTTAAGTAAGACAATCCAGTTAAACAATGTATGTGAACCCCGTTAATATCTTACTAGGTCATGATCGGTCAATAATCAACCAAATAGTATAGCCTGCTATATGATGGCCTGCTATAAGATAGTGTTCTTTAATAATAATATGACATAGCGACTATTTTACGGTAATATCAGATCATATGACATTTAAGTAGATATTTTAAAGTTGTAGAGGTAGGTAAGCCTACATGAGCCCTGGAGTGTTAATAGGGGATTAAAAGGGTCATCTTGGCAAGTTTATTTAAAACAAAATCAACAATATAAAAATAATATCTCCCCCTTTCTTTTTTTCTTCCTCCACCCCTGCTTGCTATCCCTCCCACCCTCTCTCTCTCTCTCTCTCTCTCTCTCTCTCTCTCTCTCTCTCTCTCTCTCTCTCTCTCTTTCACACACACAGACCCCCTCACACACACACACACACACACACACACACACACACACACACACACACACACACACACACACATACACACACACACACACACACACACACACACACACAAATAGTTTTTTGTTGTAGGGAATCATTTGAAGATACTTTTAGATACAGTTTGTAAAACCTTACAACTGGTAGAATGTCATACTATACTATACAATGCCTTCGGTGTGTGTCCCATCCTTTAGTTTGGTTTCTAAACTCTTCCTGGTTTTCAATAAAAGTTCTGCACAAAATTGCACACAAAAAACAAAATAAAAGTATGTTGAAAATATGAAAAAAGTGTGATAAAATAAGATGTGGAAAAAAATATAATCTCGTAAACTGAAAAAATAAAAAACATCGAAAAGAAAACAGTACAAATATATTTCTAATAAAAAATAATTTAAAACAACTCATGAAAAATGTAAGGTATGTTGAAACATTTGCTGCCACAATGGACGCAGTTTAAAATCCAGCCTGTACACGTGTCTCTTCCTTTAACACTGTCATTATCCTTTGAAGTCTAATCTGACCCAAAAATATTATTTAAGAAGAAAAAGAAAAAAGTCATTGAATGTTATGTTCGAAAATACCATGAAAAAAACAAAACAAACAAAAAAACTCATAACTATAAAATGTGTTTAACGGTATGTCAAAAATATCTCAATAAAATACATAGTCTAATAATATATCGAAAATAAAAAAAAGGTAAATAGTAAATAGTAATAGTGTCCAAACGGTCATGGTATAGTGTGTTGAAAATATAGAGAAAAAGAGGTAAAATAATAGAATATTATGAAAATATCATGAAGGAGGTCAAAATATGAAAACGGTTATTGTATACACCAGTATGTTGAACAAATCATAGTCATAGTATATTATTTCATATATTTAATTAAAAAAGAGTCACAGTGTAGAATGTCTGAACATTTATTTTAAAAGTATAGTATGTCAAAAGTATCTTGAAAAAAGTCCAAGTATAGTATGTAGTTAAGAATTATATTATATAGTTTCTCTGTAATGTCAGTATAGGATTTATAAACATATTAAAGAAAGTCATAGTTTGTCTAAAAGTTCTTGAAAAAGTCTTGACATTGTGTGTGTGGAATTGGTTTTGAATAAAACACATCATGTTAAAAAGTCAAATTGTATCAAGTGCATCAGACAACTCAAATTACTCCATTCAAACCATATTTCTAAATAAGTAAAGAATGGTTATAGTATATAGCCGGGCTATTTAATAGTTTTTGAATGGGGGCAGTTGATGAACTGATCCAAAATAAGGGCTCAAGAAATGAAATATGAGCAATCATGTTAATAGCTACAGATAAAGTAGTGTACTACAACAACAACAACAACATAGGATTGCTTATATTGTATGTTGTAAAAGCATGACATAAAAATCAGGGAACCACATGCCCAAGGCATTCCTACATTTAGATGACATTCAGAACTCAGTGTGAACCATTAACTCATTTAACTATCAACATCAATGTAAGTGCACACACCTGTGCAAACTAAACTAAACTAAAAAACAGGCCTGTGTGCATTATGGTTTTGAATAAACACATCGGTATTTAAAAAAAAAAAAGTCAAACTATAAAGTGCATCAGACAGCTTAAATTACTCCATTTGAACTATAGCTAGAACTTCACTATTTTTAACTAAAGTAATTTAACCTAAGTGAAGTCAACCTAAGGAGTGGGCACTACAGTCAGGAACTAGTTTACTTTTTAACATTCTACTCATAGGGCCTGTATATATATATTACCTGAGCCAATCGCATAACCCTGGTATATGTCAAATAGTCATTATAATATTTTCGAATGTATCAACAACAACAAATAAAAAGTACTAGTATGGTATATCCAGGTATCATGGCCTATTTTCTTTTAAGTATTTGCGGTCGGGCATCTTGGATATGTCTGGACATATCGAACTACTTGAATCTTGGAACTGATGACTGACAGTGGCCAAAATGTTTTGTTTTTATGTTCTGGTGGTCACAAGTGTTTTCTAAGAACATATAACATTGGGGTCTGATCATTACGTTTGCTCTGACCTAGATTTTATTTATGGAGTTTTTTATATTCACACCATGCCTTCCAGTATTTAGCCAACGTTGCGTATTTAAGTTAAAAGCTTGAAAGCAATAGCTTTAAATGAGGTTGAGTTAATAATAGAGGCTAACTCCTATGGAGATTGTTGATTTAAGTTACATTTGACTATAATAATACTATGGTATATCAGAATATCATAAAAATATAAATAAAAGGTCACACAAACTAGCCTTTTAGAGTCACCGTATAGTGTGTGTTGTTTCTTTTTGTGTGTTTGCATGTGTTTGGTGTGTGTGTGTGTGTGTGTGTGTGTGTGTGTGTGTGTGTGTGTGTGTGTGTGTGTGTGTGTGTGTGTGTGTGTGTGTGTGTGTGTGTGTGTGTGTGTGTGTGTGTGTGTGTGTGTGTGTGTGTGTCACAGTCACAGGGACTGACCATAAAAACAGGCAAGGGATATAAAAGAAGGGGGAGGGTCTGGAGGGGAAGGTGTTTTGACTCTGGACCCTAGGGTGGGAGAAAGGCAGAGGTAGAGGTTTTATTTGATAGATCTGACTTGATTGTTGTGTTGGTTGAAGGAAGAGACACGGGCAAGGAAGAAGCAGAAAAAGAACTTGTTTGTAAAAAGGACAGCACGTCTTTTTTCTCAAATGTATGTCAGTTTCAAGAAAGATGAGTGGTTTTATGCATGAAGTGCAAAATATCCTGGAACCCTTCAAAAAAGGAAAAGCAGGAACAGGTAAAGTGTGTTGAAATATTTCACAAACAGCGAGTTGTATGTTGTAATAGTTGTCTGTTGATAAAAAATCTCTGTGTAGTTTTTCTAAATATAATGAACAAAGTCATAGGGGAAAAAAATAGCACAGTATGTGGAAAATATGAAAACAGCACGTTGAAAAAAGTAACGTTATGTTAGAATAACATGAAATAATTCACAGTAAAGCATCTAAAAACCATTTAAGAAATTCAGGTTATTAAATTGATCAAAACTGTATTGTTAAATCAGTGTTAAAATCACAAAACTTTCCATTTAGAGTTTGATTCTTTAAGAAACTCAATTCATTACAAAATAATTCTTATTTTACCAAGTTGTAAAGTTTTGCATCAAATCTGTTCATAGTCTTAGTATAGTATTTCATATATATATATATATAATTTAAAAAGAGCCACAGTGTAGAATGTCCGTACATTTATTTTAAAAGTACTAGTATAGTATGTCAAAAAGTATCTTGAAAAAAAAAAAAAGGTCCAAGTATAGTATGTAGTTAAGAATTGTATTATTTAGTTTTTTTGCAATGTCAGTATAGGATTTTAAAAAAAGAAAGCAAGTCATAGTATAGTTTGTCCAAAAGATCTTGAAATAAAGTCATGACATTGTGTGTTGACATGGTTTTGAATAAACACATCACGTCAAATTGTATCAAGTACATCAGACAACTCCAATTACTCCATTTGAACCATATTATAAATAAGAAAAGAATGGTCATAGTATATAGCAGGGCTATTTAATACTGCATTTAGAAATCACACATTTGTTACAAAGTAATTGACAATCTACCAGTTGTAAAATGTTCTTACATAAAAGTGTATCAAAAAAGTATCTTGGTAGCAGAAAAATAACTAAAATATGTAAGGTTATCATAAAACAAACTACATGGTTTAACTGAACAAGTGTTAAAATAAAAAAACAACCATTAAAAGAAACCCAATTCCTTACAAAGTACTTCATATTCTACCAGTTGTTAAGTGTTGCATTGATGTTAACATTTCCACTGAAATAGCATTAAAATCAAAGTGCCTTTTAAAGAAAATCTATTCAGACAAACTTTTAAAGAAAATCTATTCAGACAAAGTATTTTTATTTTCTAGTTTTTTAAAAGGTGTTGCATACATAAAAGTGTATCTTAAAGTATCTTGGTGAGAGCAAAAAGCCAACATCTGCCTAGTGTTATTAAAGTGTTAAAATCACAAACTTGCCTTTTACAGTGACAGTCTTTAAGAAAATAAATGAGTTACAAAGTGATTGACATTCTACCAGTTGTAAGGTTTTACAAACTGTATCTAAAAGTATCTTCAAATGATTCCCTACAACAAAAAACTCCTACTTTGTGTGTGTGTGTTTGTGTGCGTGTGTGTGTGTGTGTGTGTGTGTGTGTGTGTGTGTGTGTGTGTGTGTGTGTGTGTGTGTGTGTGTGTGTGTGTGTGTGAGGGGGTCTGTGTGTGTGTGAGAGAGAGAGAGAGATAGAGAGAGAGAGAGAGAGAGAGAGAGAGAGAGAGAGAGAGAGAGAGAGAGAGAGAGAGAGAGAGAGAGGGTGGGAGGGATAGCAAGCAGGGGTGGAGGAAGAAAAAAAGAAAGGGGGAGATATTATTTTTATATTGTTGATTTTGTTTTAAATAAACTCGCCAAGATGAGCCTTTTAATCCCCTATTAACACTCCAGGGCTCATGTAGGCTTACCTACCTCTACAACTTTAAAATATCTACTTAAATGTCATATGATCTGATATTACCGTAAAATAGTCGCTATGTCATATTATTATTAAAGAACACTATCTTATAGCAGGCCATCATATAGCAGGCTATACTATTTGGTTGATTATTGACCGATCATGACCTAGTAAGATATTAACGGGGTTCACATACATTGTTTAACTGGATTGTCTTACTTAAATCAAAAACTGTCAATAAGAGTCACATTCTTAGATAATACCTGTTTTGATAAAGTATTTCATTTTTCTAGTTTGAACTTTTTGCATAAACGTATATCTTACATTTCCTTTGTGAGAGAATTACGCACACATCTGTCATCTTAAAACATTATATTGCAGCATTTGATCTGTTTTATGTATATATATGTTGCACTGTTGGAGGAGCCTGTGACCTATGTTTTTCATTGACATATCTACACTGTAGCTAATGGGCATATTACAATAAAGCCTTGAAACTTGAAATTATCAAAACTGCATTGTCTCACTTAAACAGCCCTAAAAATCACAAACTGCCTTTAAAGAAACCGAATTCCTTACAAAGTACTTCATATTCTACCAGTTGTAAAGTGTTGCATACTTCAAAGTGTATCTAAAAGTATCTTAGTAACACAATCCAAAGCAACAAAAAAAAGCATTATTGTTAACAAAGCATCAAATGGCTGACTCCTGAGATCCTTAATGTCCCCCTAACATGACACTTAGACTATGTACATCATCCAGGGATCAACACCAGTAAATACAACTCTCTTTGTCCGATCTTCAAGCTTCAAAGGGCGGCCTCAAGAGCTCCGTAATGTCCCCCTAACATGGGATTTAGACTATTTACATCATCCAAGGAAACACACCTGTAAATACACCTCTCTTTCCCCGCTACAAGTGCCTCAAAGGGCGGCCTCATGAGCTCCGTAAAGTCCCCTAAAAATGGCACTTAGTCTATTTACATCATCCAGGGAAACATACCAGTAAATACACCTCTCTTTATCCGCTCCAAGAGCCTTGAAGGGCGGACTTAAGAGAGAGAGAGAGAGAGAGAGAGAGAGAGAGAGAGAGAGTGGGAGGGGGAGGGAGGAATGGGTGGAGCAGGGGTGGAGAAAGGAAAAAAGAAAGGGGGAGATTTGATTTTTATATTTTTTATTTAAAAAATAAATAAACTAGCCCAGATTATCCTTTTAATCCCCTTTTAACACTCTAGGGCTCATATTACCGTAAAAAGAGTCGCTATGTCGTATTATTATTATTATTAAAGAACACTATCTTATAACAGGCCGTCTTATAGGCTAGGCCTTATAGGCTAGGCCTATATAGATATATATATATATATATATATATATATATATATATATATATATCTATATATAGATATATAGTTAGCATGTTTGAACGTATTTGCAGCAGTAAATGTGGCTGTTTGGCCACTGACGTTGCCATAACAACACCTGAATTTAAATGTGCTACCTCTTTTTGTGACAGATTTTTGCAAGAAATTATAATTCTTGTGAATGATATTCCTATTGACAGCTGGTTTCTATGTGAACATTATGAGATGGACAGCCAGAGAGAATAAATGAAAAACAGTTATGAAATACTATATGACAAAACAAGAATACAGTTGAAGTGATTTGTAAAATATCCATAAAGCAAAATCTGCTTCCACCGGACCCCCCTAGAGGAGGTTAGGTCCACGGTGTTTACATGCTTATTTATACAATATGTGTGCTTATGCTAACATCATAAGACACAAGTTGGTTCCTTGTTGTGTGTAGTGAGAATGTGCTAGGGTGAGGGGGGGCCCCCAAGCCAAAGCCCGCTTAGGGCCCCCAAAAGTCTAGGGCCGGCCCTGACTTCAGGGTGAACGGTGTGCAGAGTTTAAAGCCATAAAGTCATATACCAGGCTTCTTTCTGCACCTTGTAGCTGCAGCTATGATGCTTTTATTCTGAATTAAATAAGCCTGGTGCCCCCCCCCCCCCCCCCCCAGATATATTAAATAAACACTTTGTCATACAATCTAAATGTAATGTTTTGTAGCGTTACCTGGTGATTTCAAAGAAAGCTCTCTGGGAAATGTTGACTTCGACATGAAGCTAGAAGCTGCCTTACAGTAAACAGTTGATCCTGAGTCCTGTCAGTTAAAGTGTTTCATAGTTAGCTTAGCTAATCATCAACCTAGCACTGAAATATATGGATGTTATGTGACAGTATTCCTGAGAAAAAGTCAGCTGAAATGGTGGCATAGTTGCCACTGCTTTACGTGTCGACAGCATGTTTGAACGTATTTGCAGCAGTAAATGTGGCTGTTTGGCCACTGACGTTGCCATACAGATGTAGCACCGAATTTCAGACTCCAGTTTACAGCTTCCTGCCTACGACCTGCCTAAAACCAGTATTGAGGAATGTTAAGCCCTCCCACTATTTTCCAAGAGGGCGTTGCCAGATTTTCAATTTCAGGTTTTAACCAGGAGATGGCGCTTCATTCACAAATACAGAAAGACAAGTTTCATGGACTTTCAGTTGTGTTTTGAAGAGCATTTGAACACATCAATATTTTAGATCAACTAAAGTATATATAATCTTGTAATTCAATAATATATAGTCTTTATATATTAAATAATCATAATTATAATGTAAATGTTTACATTACACTTCTTTATTTGTTATGCTCATACTTTTACCTTTACAATCGTTTGCTTTAATATGCAGTATATTTTTTGTATATTTTTGTGTTGCTTCCTCCTGCTCCCTTTCGGACACATTCTGTATGATTTATTATTATTATTAATATGAAGATATTATTAAAATAAGATAAGATAAGATGTTACTTTATTGATTGAACATTTTAGTTTAGAATGTGCTGTCCCACGGTAATTCAGAAGGCTCACAGGTCACATTCCGACCATTATTTAAAACAATAGGTGCTTTCACACCGTCTACAGTTTGATTTGTATAGAGGGAGCTCTGTGGCTGAATGGCCAGCGATTAGGTGTGGCGCATTTATCATAGGTGATCAGAGCTAACTGTCTGCCGTCAGATTTCATTTAAAAAACAGATCTGATTTCAAGACTACTTCAGCGCTCATAAAGAATGATAAGAATAAGAATAATGTGTATTGAACTGGTTTCATTAATTAGTGAGTTTATTTAACACTAGAACCGCCAATCGGGTACATTTGTGTGATGTGTGTTGTGTGTGTGCAATGTAACTTTTTTTCAATAAAATATTAAAGTCTCCCAGTCCGTGACTTTTCCTGAAAGTGTGTTATGTAGCACCCTATGTTGTTAAACATTGCATTCTAATAGCGGGATTTGACAGGTTTAGGTAGGTCTATACAAAAACCTCTGGCAGTTCTAGTGTTAAGGTAATTAGGTACAGTAGAAGCCCTTTTTTATCAGTAACGAATTTAGCAGTTGAACATAAAAGTCAACTAACTGAGGGTCACTTGCAATGACAGTGTTGTGTCTAACTGAAAGCTTGTCACTCAGAGTAACCTACAGTTAATTTAGCTGCTGGAGAAGAAAGATCAGAGGGGGAGGGGGGGAGAGAGCTGTGGTTGATGGGCCATTAGTTATGTAAATACACAGCTCAGAGCTGCCGTTTCATTCAGACTGTTTAAAAAACGGTAACAACGGACTATTTTTCTTAGCGGATGCATGTCAATTTAAATCAATACATACAACTATTTTTTAAATCAATACAACTATTTTTTAAATCAATAAAAACATTTTCTAAATCCATAAAAGCATTTAAATTAATATTGGGAGTCATGTCGTTACTTTGTTGAGAATGTGGCCATGTAATAATCGGGGTATGGGGGGGTCTGGGACCCGGAGTAATCTGCGGCCCTGAGCTGTTATGTGCCATCATGACACGCATGGTGTTCTTTTTTTATATATTATAATGAAGTGCGAGCTGTGTGCTTGAGTCTTCCTGCCTGTCGGCTCTGTACTCATGGATGTATAATAAGGCTCTGCTGCTCCGAGATGATGGTCTAGCTTCAGCAGCTACATTACGGGTGCATTCGTTAATATTAACTGTGCGTCCGGAGTCACTGTGGCACAGACTGGACCGCTGGTGAACAGCTGTTAGAACGGGCCGTTCAGGTGTTCAGAGCAGAGCTCCCTGTCGGAGCGGCAGAGCGTGATGTGAACTGAAACGTTTTTCTGTGGCAATATTATTTAAGGAATCGTTGAGCTAGCTAGCTAGCATACATTGTCACTATCTGCTAACGTTAGCTTTAGCCTTCTATTTCTAATAGTTTTTTTCATAGGCTATAAACAGAGGTGGTATAAGTATATATATATATATATATATATATATATATATATATATATATATATATATATATATATATATTGTACTTGAGTAAAAGTAGAAGTACTCAGATCTTGTACTTGAGTAAAAGTAGAAGCACACAGATCTTGTACCTTTGTACAAGGAGAAGTACTCAGATCTTGTACTTGAGTAAAAGTAGAAGTACTCAGATCTTGTACTAGAGTAAAAGTAAAAGTACTCAGATCTTGTACTTGAGTAAAAGTAATAGTCCCAGAGTGTAGGAATACTCTGTTACAGTAAAAGTCCTGCATTCAAAATGTTCCTCAAGTAAAAGTAGAAAAGTATTCTCATCAAAATATAGTGAAAGTAGCAACAGTAAAAGTAGTCGTTGTGCAGATTGGTCCATTTCAGAATAATATATATGTTTTATAATGATTGATCATGAAAGTGTTCTCAAAGCTGGTAAAGGTGCAGCTAGTTTGAATGACTTTGTATACTGCAGGGTACACTGTAAATCGTAATAAGTTGACTTTACTTAACAAAGTTCAGGAAACCGATTGCCTCAACATTTCCAAGTAAAGTTAATCATTAATTTTAAGTTGTTTCAACTTAAAAGTACTGAGTTCAGGCAACTTATGTCATTACAGTAAACTTGAGTAGACCCAACTCAAGATCATTCATTACGATGACTATAAAAAGTTAGTTTAGACAACTAAAAGATCTGAGTTATGTTAAATTAGCACAACTCATAATAAAAAGTGAACCTTACTTGTCAAAGCAGTTCATTTTACTAGGGTAATATCAGGAAACCGATTCCCTCAACATTTTCAAGTAAGCTGAACTTAAAATGTTAAGCTGTTGTAACAAACAAGACATTTAAATGGTAATGATAATCACATTTTATTTGTTTTGTTAACAAACATATTTGGAGAGGCTGACTTCTGTACTTCCATCAGAAACATTTACACATTTATACAAACATACTCTGTGTGTACTGCAACGCGGCCTTTGAAAAAGAATAATAATAATAACAAAGAAAAATGTATTTTCCAAAAGAGTAAAGGTCCCAGTGGGAGGTGCTCTGACTCAATGCATCAGGGCATTTTTGAGTGATTGCAGTTTTGGTTTAAGGGACTTATGGCCAAGTGAGAGCATCACCCTTTGAATAAATTCAAAACTGTTCTTTAGTTGTTGAGGGTATTGCAAATTTAGGGCGTAGATGAGTCCAAAAAGTAGGCACATGGCATCTGGGAGAGTATTGATGCCGTCCATCACCATTTTCCCTTCCAATATGATGGCGATTGATGACGGTGCAAGGTGGAGTGAGTCAGGTGAAGCCAGGCTGTCTTCAGGGATGACTGTAAGGATCCCGATGGAGCTGTTGGAGATGTCCGGGTCATCACAATCCTATAACATAGGCAACAGTAAAATTACAACCACAATAACATTTTAAATGCAGAGTTTACCTTGGCCTGCTGAAGGCCCACTTTTGGCCAGTATCATAACAAAAGCTAAAATATATTTATGTAACACAAGGGACAGGATAAAATAGATTGGGCGTCCTGTGGCCTAGAATTTAAATAATGATGAAAAAAGACTACTTACAAAGCAAGTCTTGAAGAAGTCATTGTTTTCATCACCCAGGATGACAGGAAGGCCTCGGAGGACTGCTGTTTGCTTGCCATTAACATCTGTACCCTGAAATATATTGAAACACACATTACTCATAAGTGGTGAAGAATAATTTGTTAGCAGAAAACAAAAAATGTATGTTATTTGTGTATGAAAAAACTTACCGCTGGTGCCACCTGTTGCAGATACCCCTCAAGTTTGCGACCGACACTTCCCCCCTTGGATTTAAAGATGTCAAAGAAGCGGGGAGTGTATTTATCCAGTTCTTTGAAGAATTCTATCTTCAAATTTTTGCTCGACACGCGACAGAATTCTGCCACAATCTATGGGAAAGGTTAGACAAATTTAAGATTTTAAAATCTCATTTAAAGCCATCTTGGTCCTACATTAAAGAATAAAAAACACTAACATAAATGGTGCTAAAAGTAAAGTATGGAGGCATTATTGTAGCAAAACTATTAAACGTGTATCTTAATCTGTGTGTGCGTATTCAGATGTGTTAACGTATAATACAATCAGTAAATATGTTCTGAGATTTTTGAGCATGAACAGGAATCTTCAAATGTGTATTAAGATTCTATCTGAGATTCCATCTATCTCCAAAACTTAAAATACAGACAAGTGTCTTTTTACACAACTTTTGCAATACTTTTCCTAGGAAGATTTATAAATGCATGCAGCAATCAACAAATGTGTCTGGGGATTTGTCAAATACACATTCACAAATCTTAGGACACATTTACAGATTGTTTTAAAGATTTTGATATATGATGTTTTGATAGAATAATGGCCCCATATAAAGTGCTTTACAAAGAATCTTATCTTAATCTTCCTAATGTCACCGTCATGCACAATTACTCGTAGAATGGTCCGTGTCCCCATTGTTTGTTGTGATTCTAAAAAAGGATTCCAAAAAATGAAGTTAAATTCCTGTTTGATACTTCAAATCACATCCAGTCAGCACATAATATAATGTCTAAGGGTCACAAATGTTCTGCCTCTAATTTTGTAGGCTGCCAGAGGAAACGGGTCATTCAGATCACACAACATGTGCACCGAAAGTGATGACCCATGACTGCATAGCTCATAAGAACGCAGGTGCTCATTATACCATGCTGTCAGATGTTTGCACAAAAACAATACATCACTGTTAATGACAATGATTTTGTCAATTTGCCTGAAATCTGGTAGAGCTGAACAAGCACCAACAGACACAATCATATCTGGACTGTATTTGATGCCTTCAATGCTCACAGATGATGCAACAAAGACAGTGTTCTGAGCTGCATTCTTCTGTTTCAGTAAATTCTGAATATTCTCTGGGAAAGATGAAACCAATGAAACTGTCACCTTGTCCATTTGTATAGAAGGTTTGAAAAATGAGGAGGAATCCACATGGTATGCCATCATTCTTTGATGCCTGACAGCCAGAGTTTGTGTGACGTTTTTGAAGTTTTTTGTGTTGCGAATGACTTGTTTGAAAAATTTGTGTTTGCCTTCAAAGCGCATTGTCCACATGTCTCTGAGTGGCCCATGTATTCTCATCAGCTGTGGATAATGCTCAACAAAGTGGTGCTTGGGGCGCAATCTGAAATGAGGAAATACTTCTAAAAGTAAGCCTCTATGCTCTGAGATCTTGGCCTCGAGAAAATCAATAGAATCTTCCGTTAATCTAAATGATGCTGCCAGGTCTAGTATGTCCTTCAAAAGCATCAACATTTCCCATGTTTGATCATTCTCTGGGAAATCAAATCCAATCATGAGTGGGAGAAGTCTTGTCAGGGCCCAGTTTTCATGGGCGTTCCCGCCGATGGTACCTCTAGAAGCAAATGTAGCTGGGATGGTCTGAGGCTGATCAGTTTTGTCAGTGAATTTGTAAGGGAAGTTTTTGATGGCTTCATTCAAGGACTCAACAGAGATGTACTTCTTGGAGATCAAATCCTTAATACACAAAGACATCTCAATCGGGACGATACCCTCCAAGAGGTCATGCATTAGGTCAGGTGGAAACCCAGTGACGGTGTGGAAATGTTCCAAATTCTCTCTTAAAACACAAGGACCTTGAACCCCATACTGTTTTACCAAAGTTGGATCCTCTAAAACTTGAGAAACTTGCATGTCATGATTCTGGCTGGTTCTGCGCTCAAATTCTCCTGAACGGACCTCTTTCAGCTGAATGTCACTCTTCTTCACCATGCAAAATCGGCAAGGGTGCTCCACTGTGAAACATTCCTGGAAACCAGCCAAAGAATGAGCCCCTAGGTTATCAGCTGACACATAGAGTACAGTTCCTTTCACACACTCGCCTAACTGTTCAACATAGACACCGTGTTTTTCAAGAGTAACCAGGTCTTTTAAAAGTGGGTGAAGGACATCAGCATAGCCATACTGTTTGACTGCACTTGCTCTGCATAACATTGCTAGCTGAATAGAGTGAAGAGAAGATCTGTGTTTTGCCAGAAGATTGGCAAGGACCCAATACACACCACACAGTTTGTGTTTCTTTCTTGAAGTGCCCAGAGGATTGGCTATCTCAAAGTCATCAATGTAAAGCCAAAGGACAATCCGGAGGGTCTCAGTTTTAAAGAAAGCCTTCTCACGATAGTGTGTGCCATCTCTATAAGTGTTGTATCCATCAACAGAGGCATCTTGACTGAGAAGTTTTTCTAAAACATCAGCTCTGTTTAACAATTTTTGTAACATTTCCATGATTGGCACATAAGTTAGTGATTTTGATTCTTGTCCAAGCTTGTATTCAACTGGCATCACTAGAGGGAATTCCTT
Organism: Notothenia rossii; assembly: GCF_949606895.1. Taxonomy (NCBI): domain Eukaryota; kingdom Metazoa; phylum Chordata; class Actinopteri; order Perciformes; family Nototheniidae; genus Notothenia; species Notothenia rossii. The sequence goes on along the minus strand of NC_136903.1, from coordinate 53,117,336 downwards.
TTCAAAATATGATGCTCTTTTACAAGCTGTGGAGAGTGACCTGCCAGCATCAGTCATTTTCAGGAACTGGTTATTCTCTTTGACAGCATTTGTAATCTCCCTCAAAACAGAATCACTGTCAGTGACACCATGTTCATCAAGAATGTTCTTAATGGCATTATGCAAAAGAGGCTCTGATAAAAGAACAATCTGATTCAGATGTTGGATTACTTCCTGTACTGCAATGTCAGATATATGCAAGATTGCCTGCAGTTTTAGAAATACAGAGGCTAAATTGTGTTCCAGTTGATGCGGTAAATCATCCAGATTTTCAATTTGAGCCTCTTCCTCATTTTCCTCTTGAAAAAAAACAATAGGATCATTGTGAAGAGCCTAATCTTGTGGTGCATCTTGAGACAGATTTGGATCTGAATTGTAAGCTGCACTGGTCACAGCAATGTCAGGCTTCAACTTCTTCTGTCTTGGATGACTCCATGTTCTTTACATTTATGAGCATTAAATGTTGAGTACACATTGCTCTCAAAAGTGCAGTTTTCAAATGGACATTTCACCATTTCCTGTTTTTTAAGATGTTGGCGCAAATGGGTGAAGAAAACGACTTCTGTACAGGGTTCTTCAAAATCGCAAAGAGGACAATGGTATATCACAGGGATTTCACCAGCTTCGCTCATCTGCATATCATGGAAGTGATGTCTTGTTAAATGGACTTTCAAGGCATTAAATGACTTGAATGAACACAGACAATCTTTGTAGAGGCATGGAATTGGAGTGGTTCTGGCATAGCTTCCATGTTTTAAGCGATAGTGCTTCAATAGCTGAGCCCTCTTTTCACAAGAAAATATGCAGTACTTACACTTCCAATGCATGTTTTCTGTCTCTGAAGATCAATACCTACAGACAAAAAATTGAAAAACACAATAAGTTAAACTGCATTCAAACTATACAGGGTTTCTGCACAAATTCTGAAATGAATTTTCATGCATTTCCAGACCATGACAAAATATAGAATAACACTTTACCAAACTAATAATGCAAATAAGGCCTGCAACTATGTTAGAAATAATTTAGAAATGTTTTTTAATATCGTCTTGTGTTATTTTAGAATGTTTGAAAATATACAATCCGCCCGTATATATATATCAGTATGTAGTTAAATGTGACGTTTTTTTAATTGTAATTAAATTAATTCATTTATAAGGCAGCTTGTGTTAAAATATTGCATGTAAAATATTAGTTTTTAGTGTTTTAGGACGCGGTAGGGCTGTGCGGTATGACAACAAATGATATGATGGTATTTTTCCTAATTATAACGCAGTGTGTGCTCTCGTGTGTGTGTCGGGAGGGGAGCCCCGCCCTTCAGAAACAGAGCTGAGGAGAATGTATTTTTCTAATTTATTTTTATATATGCAAATTGCAACTGAAGTAATCTATCTACGGTCACTTTATGCATTGAACATGTGCTCTTTTATTAAATAAACTAAACGCTTATGTTATTTATCCAATTTATGTGCATGTTTCAGTGTCCACTGCATTGCTTTGCACGTTCTCTCCTCAGCTCTGTTTCTGAAGGGCGGGGCTCCCCTCCCGACACACACACACACACACAAATGCACACACTCACTGTCAGAGACAAGAGCGGAGGAAAGGAGGAGAACAACAAAGTGTAAAAAGTCAAACAACAAAAGTCAAAATCCCGTTTGTGTCCCACACACTTTCAAATTAGTTTATCATTATTTGTTTAGCCTCAAGCCGTCATGTCACGGAGGAGCAGGACACACAGCCTGCCTAAAACGAACGTAGCTTGCACATTCTAAAAATAGCTCACTGATGATGATGAGCAAGTAAAAATTGTTAAAGAGCAACTTGCAGGTTAGAGACACCAGTGAATAAATGTGTAGGAAAATGATGAATACGCTAGATTTTCAAAAAAATATACAGAAATATACACTACAGTGACATCTGGCGTCGTTTTGGCTTTAATATCGTCTGTTAGCTGAGTTTCTTCCCGTGAAGTGGGTATGCATCATTAATAGGTTTTTAAATGTTAAGAAGCCCTCAGACGCTGTTTTTTGCAAGATGTTGCGTCCCGCGGGGGCAACCCGGCTTAACAGGCTAAAGTGAGAACAATAGCAACGCCTAAAATGGCGGTAGAGGAGAGTGCAGCAGTGGCTAATGTGTGCTAACAGGGAATGCAGCAGTTGCTAAATGTTTCAACCGTTAACGAACATGCTGCTTTTGCTTTTACACAAGTTTTCTTCAAATACATTTATTTTACCGGAATTAATTCCACGGCATATGACCTACATGACGGGCTAACTTTCTTAGCTTCAAAGTTAGCTCTTAGCCTCTTACCTTATAGCCTTACCACGATTTTTACTTAAACGCGGTAAAAGTCGGTTTTCATCTGAGTAAAGAGGATGACTCATTACAAAAAATAACGATAGCTAACCCTGAATGATTTTGGCTAACTTCCCAACTCTAGCACAATATTGTTTGTTAAAACGTACCTTCTCATACGGCTCTGCTTCTCATGTCCAGACTCTCGACAATGCTTTCTTCCCGCTTCGTTCCATGACCCATGACGTCGGTCTGACGTCTCTGTGGCAAACTGCGCATGTGTAGTCGCCGAAGCCTTCCGAGTTCTGTCGAGTTTCTCCGAGTGGTGTCCACGTGTGTTCAAAGAGAGCTGCTCACTCATACTTTAAAGTAACGGTTACTTCAAGCTGATGAGTTAAATAACTTCTCTCACAAGAAAGTAGTTTTAACTTTGTTATATTGAGTTAAGGCGAGACACGGCAGGCAAAAACATTGTTTTTCATGCCCATGTCAATTTTGAGATTTTGTGCTATTTTGATTCAATAAGATGTTTTCTTTCAGGCTTTTGGAAGGAAAACGTACAAAATACACATTTAGGTGTTTATTTTACTATAGTTTGTCTATTTCCGTCGGTAGATTTCTCCTAAATTCACCAAAAGTTAGCAATCTAACGTAACATAAAGTGCCGTGACCGCTGTTTGCTCCATGTCATGAGAGGTACCGTTGGAAAGCTCAGGTTCTCCTGCACAATCTCATCGGATCCAAATATGGTCATTTCCTTTGTATCAGCAACCAATCGTGAAAGTACAAAGGGGTCATCTGACCAAAGAACGGAATCTTATTGGCTGGTGTCAACTTCTGACAACGTGATTCGTTCAGATGCGTCACGTGGTGCGCCATGACACTTCCTTGTTTATATTTGCGCTGAAAATTTAAATCTCAAAATGCCGAAACATCCGCGAAAAAATCGTTCAAAGAGAAGAGGACAACAATTGTCACTTGCACGTAGCAAGGTAGAAGACAAAACAAATGACCCCGAACCTGAAAAACCTTCACTTAGTGCGTCAATGCGCAAGCTGTCACCCAAAGAGCAGGAGGGTTTAGATAGCGCCACACAGCAGTGGCTGATAATACATGTAGCGCGGCTGAATGAACTGCTCAGTGGGTTGATTTGCCCAAATTGCGCAGGGACAGGGCTCAAAGTTAACATCGATCCGCAAAACCATGGTTTCTGTAGCAGCTTAATTTTAGAGTGCAGTCTGTGTGATGGTGGGTACCGCAAAAGTGTGTACACATCTACACGTCTTCAAGACGAAACCAGGAAGGATGTTGCTTTTGATGTGAATGTGAGAATGGTGCTCTTAGCGCACGAGTTAGGCTTGGGCTATGCAGCTCTGAAGAAAATTCCTGCACTTCATCTCAAAACCTATCAGAGACATGACAAGAGACTGACAGGTATAGAAACAGGATTGAGACCAAGAAAACTTGGAACTATTGAATTCAGAGTATAACTTATCAGGACATTCAGTTGACTTATTTTTTTCTCTTATTAGTGGCAGAAATAGAGAGAGGCCTGGAGTCACTTCACAGGACAAGGGAGCAGGTCAGGCAGGCTTATGCAGATGTGGACCCAGATGTTGCAGAGTTGCTGAGGGAGGATGCAGAGGCAGTTATAAACATCAGCGTGTCATTTGATGGCACATGGCAAAAGCGAGGCTTCACATCCCATTATGGGATCGGTGTGTGCATTGACATCCTTACTGGATTGGTGATAGACTATGAAATCCTATCATCCTATTGCCATGCTTGTGCTCTAAAGGGAAATGCCAAGCAAGAGCAAAAGATTACAGAAGAGGAGTATGACAGTTGGCGACAGACACATAGTGATTGTGCAAGAAACTTTGCAGGGTCAAGCAAGGCAATGGAGCAGGAGTCAGCCAAGAGGATGTGGGCCAGGTCTGTGAATCGCCACCAGGTGCGGTACACAGAGATGTTGTCAGATGGGGATAGCGCAGCATTTAGGGAGGTGGTTGCACTGAACCCATACCCTGGGCATGAAGTGGTGAAATTAGAGTGCATTAATCATGCCCACAAGCGAATGGGTACAGCACTCAGAAAAATGAGTTCACAGAAAAAGTTAGGAGGGAAGGGTGTAGGGAAGCTGACTGCAAAGAAATGCAAAACTTTGCAAAATTATTACAGGGGGGCAATTCTCAACAACCAGGGTTCAATCGATAAAATGAAGGGAGAAATATGGGCAGGTCTCCTCCACGGCATGTCTACTGATGACAGCCCCTTACACACCAGGTGCAATCCCTCCTGGTGTTGGTATAGGAAAGCAGAGGATAATGGGGAAACACCTGGTAGCCACAAAGAACATGCTGGAAACGTTTTAAAGCGAGAGGTGGGGGAGAAGCTTATCCCTGTGTACCACCGCATGTCAAGTGACAGCCTGCTCCAGAGAATGCATCATGGAGGTACTCAAAATGCCAATGAGTGCCTCAACTCTGTGATATGGGCGCGGTGTCCAAAAACGGTCTTTGTGGGGAAAAGCAGGGTTGAGGCAGCTGGAAGTATGGCCATCTCCACCTTTAATGAAGGTGCCTCTGCCATGCTGGCTGTTATGGAGAAGTTGTGGCTCCAGAGCACAGCTGTTACTGTCAGCGCAATGAGACAAAGTGATTTGCTGAGAATTTCAAAAGCTGAGGCCATTACATCTGCTAGTTTGAAATATAGGCGCAAGAGTCTAAGCACAGCAAAAAAGTGAAAAGACATCAGCAGGAGATGCAGGAGGGGCCTACTTATGGAGCAGGCATGGACTAGGGTGGCAGTTCTGCAGTGCGTGTGTTACTGTGGTCGTAGTGTGTGTGTGTTACTGTGGTTTTGTTCATCAGGTACATACTGTGTTACTCAGTTTTCAGTTGTATTGTGTTTTATATGTTCTATATTGTTGTTGTTGTTGTAAGTATTAGATTAGATATTGTGTCTGAAAATAGTGTCTTCCAATAAAAAAAATATGGAATTTGACAATACATATCTTTAAAACATATCGTTTTTTCTCCTACTCTGAGCACAAAATGTCCACTTCAGTAGCACGTAGACACACCAAACCTTCCAGTTATATTCCTATTCATATTCTGAAGGCTTTTACAGAAGGGTTTGTTCATTTATCATTCATAGCCTGAATTATATAACATGTTATACCTAAAAACATGGCGAAAATTGATATTTTAGGGCTGTTGACAGTATTTTCTGATTTATTTAGTGATAAAAAGAGATATAAAAAATCCCTTCTGTAAAAGCCTTCAATTCTAATATGACAACAAAATGAAACAAGAATTTTGAACCTGGCTTTATCCAATAAAAAAAATTTGTTTCCTGAAATGTGTTAAAATATGCACATATTTAATGAGATTATGGCTAATTTGCATATTTAAACATGCTATTTCTGAAAACTTGTAATACAAAAAACAATTGCCTTATTGTAAGTAATTAACTGGAGAAATGTCTAGCTGATATCTTTAAGTTAAAAAAATTACCCTATTCACCTGTAGTGTCTCGCCTTAAGTTAACAAATAATGTAGATATCAGTTGATGTCACTATTTTGTTTAAGTAAGGTTAACAATTACAATTTACAGTGTAGCTTATGGATTTACTCCAGGTGGAACTAAAGTCTGATTTAACACTTGATTATGTTTCACATCATTCATCCACATCTGTAAAGTAACTAAAGGTATTAAATACATGTAGTGGAGTAGAAGTACACCACGTACCTCTGAACTGTAGTGGGGTAGAAGAACAAAGTAGCAAAACATTGAAATACTTAAATAAAGTACAAGTATCTCAAAATTGTGCCCAAGTATAGTACTTGTTGAGTTTATGAACTTAGTTACTTTACACCATGTGGCTATAAAGATAGAAAGACTAAGCCTTGCACAGAGGCATGAAAATACATTTTCAAAATGCTCAACAGTGCTGCCAAAATTATAAACTGACTGCTACACAATTTAAAATAAATGCTTTTATATATTTGTATTAGATGTGACTCTTTGGCGTTTCTGTTATTATTAACACTGCTGCTTTAGTTGTTCTGCTAATATCCTCTGTTATTCCTCATTTTAAAGCCGATATTCCGTGGGGTGGGGGAGCCGGGGGCTCTGATCCTTGTCACCTTTTTCATACCTGATGAGTTTGCATCCCTGTATGTTAAAAAGCCTCAGTCACCTTAATTAATGTAATAAAAACATCTCAGGTCAGTAACACTCAAAGCTAAATGTGCAATACCATGTTCAGCTATGTTACTATTTATAATGAGCTAACACGCCACGTTGCCACCACGTGGCCTAAAAGTGGTAGTTTGGTGGCACTGTGCACAACTTTGTAGCCACGTGGCCCCAACGTTGTGGTTCACCACAAGCACCCGTCTAAGTGTGCACAACGTGGTAGCCACGTGGCCCCAACGTTGTGGTTCACCACAAGCACCCGTCTAAAAATACTGATTTGTTTAATGTTATAGATTTATTTATTCATTTCCTTTTTGTCAGAATATGAGTTTGAAGGATAGTAATTTGTGCAAAAAATATTACTTCGGTGGTTTTACAAAGAAAATACCACGTTGTGGCCACGTTGAAATATAACGTATAAATACCACGTTGTGGCCACGTTGAAATATAACGTTTTCCTTTCCATGCAAGTGGGTGCACATACATATGATTTGTATGCAAATAGATGGAGTCTACTCTATTATGTAGTTGAATATTGTTCGTCCATTTGTTGCTGTTGATGTTTATAACTGTATATGCTCTCACCAGCCTAAGAATTCAACCA